>NW_011369945.1:15129980-15273145 GCF_000735185.1 Notothenia coriiceps | reverse complement strand
TTAGGGGACCCACACCATTTGAAATGCATCATCCTTTTCCTCTTTTGAGCGTACTCTATCACTCTCTGGCAGAGCAGCCTCTTTCTGCTGAACACCTGGACTGCTCCTTACCACCTAGCAGCAAGCCAAAGAAAAGGTAAAACTAAGTAACTCCACCTGAAATGGATCTGCTTGGCCCATCTTTGGTTAGATCCTGCTGTCAGGGAAAGCGAAGCAGACAGCGACCCAAATGCAGATTTCATTCACAGAATATTCCTTTATTTCAAGTAACGTAGAACAACACATACTCTTCCACGTGAACACAGTCAACCGCTGTAGGTGCCGTTGAAACGAGGCAGGACCCAAAATGCAGATTGAACAAGAGAAAATACCTCTTATTTCAAGGTTTAACACGGACAAACAGAACACTACCCTGTGAACACAGTCACAGATAAACAAGAAACCAACAATGACAGACAAGCAAAAACAGAACTTAAACACACAAGACAATCAACAAAACAACAGGGACAGGGAGGAGGGAGGAGAAAACCAAAGGGGCACCAGGTGAACACAATCAGGGCAAATCAGGGTAGGCAGGGAACAGTAGGGTGAACACAACATGACATGAACCACAAAGAACGATCTAGACAAGACAAAACACAACCAGGACAGATCGTGACACAAACCGAACTAACGTCTAACGTTCGGTTGAGTTCAAGGGCAAAACTGCGGTGCTATGAGAGTACTGACAAGTAAGTAGGGAACAAGTGACATGAAGCGGACGGACGGCGTCATGAGGACAGCGGGGCGAGGGCACGAGGGTGTGGAAGAGGGAAGAAGATGGACCTTAGCGACACTGAAGGTACACATTGTGGAAAGGAACACGGGGCATATGGCTAACCGACATGCCCTAACAGAGATCCAAGGCGAGGCGAGAGGAGCGACGGTGGACACGTCAAACACAGAGGAAGGGGCGAGGGCGAGGGCTGGGCATGTGACCAAGGTCGAAGATTGCAGATGGAGACACGGAGGCATGATACCCGGTGCATCATCTGTTTTCAAGATAAGTGACTGTCAGAGTCCATAGGAAATAAAGAGAGGTCCTTATGGTCGACGGTGGTGCCACGACACACATGATAATGAACCCTGCGAAGTTTAAGACAAATCGATAAAGCTTTAGAGCCACGAGGACCATGGTGATAGAGCCTGCAGATGGAACGAAAACCCCAACCGGGATGGGCGAAGATGAGGGGAGAAGCTGAATTGTTTGACAGCGAGGGACGGCAGTGAAAACGAGGCTCAAACGAGCTCAAACGAAGGCTCAAACGAGCGCTTTACATCCAGGTCTTTTCCACAAGACATTTTCGTCCGTGAAAGCAGCGACAGCCAGCGGAGCTGAGGTCCGCTTCAGGACGGTGATGATCGACGGCTATTCATCAGAATGGTACCAGTTTAAATTGATGTGTATGGTAAGGCTAATATGCTCTGGTGTATGTCAACGTCAACCCCCCCTCCCCCAGTGCGTAATTAGCACAGATCGAGCACAGCTCAGCACCCCCACTCAAAAATACCTCGCGCCCTGCTGTGTAGCTGATGTCCCTAACCAATTCCGTTGACAAAGGCTACATTTGAAAAGTCAAAGGGCATTTGTGTCGAGAGTAATGTGAATTGCAGTTAAAAATGGAACACGCTGCGAGAGAAGGTTTTTTATTTTTTTGTTTTTGGATTACCTGTGTACCACTGGTAGAGAGTATATCGTTACATGGCTGCCTGAGTGGGAGGTTTGACAGCACATTCAATAAGACCTAGTTAGGTCCATTACCCTGCTCTCAGCTTTCACGTCCTCACCATGTGGACAGAACGACCCGTATAGGCCGAATTGGTCATGCCTTCTATACGAGAGTCAACATCGTCTGAATGTACGCGGGTTTCATTACACGACCACTAGTAGGTGCCTCGAGTGTCATCCTGTAAGAAATCGAACAGGCCTCCCGGCATCGCCGAGTCTGCAATACCGCTCGGAGTGGTTTGGCGTTTAGCTTCACAGTACTACCCTCTTCTGCCACACGGCTAAATGTGGAACAGTTCCGTCCATTGAAGGCGGTTCTTGCATCGATCTCCTCGAAGAAGTGTAATTGGTCGACAAGCTGCCTTAGCTGATGCTGCACCTGAGGACCTCGTCTAAGCGTCGCGGTGGCTCCGGCGCGCGGATGGTTTTACGTCCAGCGCTGAGGGTTCGGCGGACATACCTCCCCAACGCGTATCAGATGCATGGTCACGACAGCCAGCGTCTTGCTGCACGACGACGCGAGTTCTTTGCTTGATCCCCACTGCTCGGCCACGTAACTCAGCTGGACACGGCTTACCGTGTAACCCGCGAGACATGTGAGTTATCCGACGATTCGCACATAGTCCCAGCCTGCAAGCGACTATGAATCAAGTTGCTGGCCTGGTTGTCTAGTACGTAAACTAATGATGCATCACCACCATACATATTGTTGCGATCCCTGCTCTAGATGGTGGTGTGAAAGGTTTCAAACCTCCTTTTGCCTCTAGGGGTCAGTGAAAGGGGCAGTGGTGGTAGGAAGGACTTCAACACCCTATACAAAAGGATAAAACAATAATCCTGCCTCATAATGCCTGCAGCCAAGCCCGACTATACCTAAGATACAGAGTACCTGCAATCTGTACAACAAATACAGAGCACTCGGACTCATAGTCTCGACCACCTCTGTGATCACACGTACCACGAATGAGCACCATGACGTTCAACAGATGGCCGAGCGTGAACAGTTGGATGACAGCATAGATCAGTATCTCTGGTGGATCCGGAGTTATGTCGACTTGCTGCCCTTCATATTTCTATCGGTCTTCACGCTACTGGGTGTGCTATGACAAGTGAGTGTGATAGTCCTCCATTGGCGCGGTTCACTTCTGCCGAGCCATAGGCACGAATCAGAGTGAATTAACAGCCATGCTCACGAACAGTGTCATGCTCACTCCTGAATCAGAGCGTGAGAAATTCCGAGTCCGGCGCGTCAGCTCTCAAGGCCGTTTTCTGCGTTTCATGGCGTCAACATTGTGTGAGACCTAACAACCTTCATCTCGGCATCTATCGCTACGCAATTCGGATCCAAGCATCACATTGTTACACAGACTTCTCATTCTCAGAATTGGCTCCTAAGATGGTCCGGGCTGACGGTTACGGTGTGACAGTCATTTTGATAACAGGTTATCTGGTACTCCATCGACTGATTGATTAGCGTGAACAAGTGCCTGTCAAAGTATCAAGGAGGGAGATTTTTTCGTTCTCCTTACTGAAAGACTACGGAAGGGAAGGGTCTCAAGATCAGTGTGTGTATATATATAGTTGTAGTAGCTCAGTTAATATATGTAATGCGAGTAATCGCATTTTTGTCGCATAGTTTACGTGATTAATACGCAAATTAATCGCACATTTGTGTATCTGTGTCTATATGTGTCCTTAGAGGGATATGTGTCGAGTGTGTGTTATGAGTCTGTATATACATATATATGATGTAATGACAAATATTGTCATGTATATTGTATCAGTAACACCGGCTAAACATTACGAAAATACCGGCTGCAATTCTAGCCTGCTGTCACGTCAGTGTGCCTGTGTGTCGGTGTGTGTTTATGCCATGTGCAAGCTTCAAAGTTGGATGTATCGTCTGAATTGTGCTGAGTCGAGTGTGAATGTCTGTGTGTGAAGCTTGTGTTGTTTGTGTGTGGAAGAACACAAACTGTAACGGACCTGCCGTGATCGATAGTCGTAGAGAACTAAAAATTACTATGTGCACATTGTAAAGTTTACTATTTAGGTTCTTCGGGGGGTGCCAGTCAGGTCTCTCCTTCCTGACGTTTGAGATTTGGCTAGTCAGTCAGTTTTAGTAAGTCATGCAACAAAGGTGTATAACAATCTACACTGCAAAACACAACATTGGAATGACATGTAGAAAACTTAAGAAAGGACACCACATCTCAAAATTAAATAATCACAAATAGCAGAGTGTATTTTTTGAATACCCCACAAACAATCAAACAATTAGTCTTCCACACAGTTCAATGTTAAATCCAAGAATGTTCCACTTCGGGTTTTCTCAAATAAATAAAACAGTCAAATTTACCACGGGAGAATGTCAGTCATTTTTAGGCAATCCCAGTCCGTTTAGAAAAACCAGTCCTGGTTTTAAGGTGGTTGGGAGATGAGACCGGCTCCTTTTCAGTTTGTAAACAATAATCCCGGGAAGTGAAGCGACAGAAGGGATGCATGACGGTGGGATCAGACACGGTAACACGGACTTTAAATGACCTGCTGGTCTATAAACAGATGAAGCGCTGTTGCCAGCCACACCGATCACCTCTGCTGCACACACCTTTCCCTTCCTGCTCCGTCTAACTTAATTACGGGGGAAAGAAGAAAATGGAGGCGCCAACCAACAGCGAATCCTGGCTGGGTGGGGCGTTACCGTGAGTGACTACCGGTCCCATAAAAACCCGGTTTGTTAACACTCCTTCCCCCATGAGAGAAGCCTGAGACATAGGAAGGCTTTTTCATTTTCCTTATCCTCCCTTATTTTATTTCCGAATTGTTGTCCAACTTTAAGCGGAAACCCACAAAACCTCTTTCATCGCTTTCCTCTTCAAAAATCTTGAGGATACGCTGATGTTGCTTTCTGTCCATCTCTTCAGCAGTGGGAAAGCATGGTTTTGATTTGAGCCAATTAACAACACGAAATGTCCTCTCCAGTCTCTTCTAGGACCCACTCAAAGTTTAAAGGTCCGACTTGCCTGATGACACGATAGGGACCTCTTCCACCTAGGTGCCAATTTGGCCATATAGGGATTTATCAGCCCCTTATGAGTAAGGATGGGTGCTTTTATCACACACGATCCTTCTCTAGAGAAACCACATCTCTTCTTCCCCTTTGTCATAGTTTTATTTTTTGTCTCTGCCTTGCTTTTTCCATGTTGTTTGCGTTTACCATTTTCTGAAAGCTCGGCTATCGTGTTAGCCTGTAGTGTAGGCAGAGGTGTCAGGGATCACAAGAGATGGGGCTTCTAGCTCAAACATCCAATTGGTCCCTTTCAAAAGGACGACAAAGGTTTTAGCTCTGCAGGGGTGCTCCTGTGGACTCATGCACCGCTGAATTCAGTGCAAAGCGGAATTCTGGTAAGTATTTGTCCCAAGCTTGTGTTTTTTCTTCCACATAGGAACTATCATAGCTTTCACATTCCGGTTAACTCTCTCAGTCCAGATTGGTTTGAGGGTGGTACGGTGAGGTCCTTTCTGCTGGAAGGTTCCACCGCCTGCATGTTTCGTCCAAATAACAGCTGAAACAAACTGGGACCTTGGTCCCGAGAGGATGAAGGAGGGTCGGTACACCCCAGGCGAGTCAGAATCTCCTTTGTTAATATCTGGGATACTGCCTCTGCTGTTGCTTTACGAAGTGGAAACATTCTCAACCCATCTGGTGTAGTAGTCCACAAAGACAATGAGATAGAGGTTACCACTAGAGCTTCTTGGGAAGGGTCCCATGAGATCAACTCCTAACATCTCCCAAGGTCCATGTACCAATGTCTGCTGAAGTTTCCCTGGAGGTTTTCGGGTCTGAGGTTTGTAGAGCTGGCAAACCTGACAACAACGTACATACTCTCTTACATCAATGCTCATTTTAGGCCAATACACAAGGGCTTGTAGTCTTTTATACGTTTTATATCTTCCGAAATGGCCGGACACAGGATCATTATGATAGTGGTGGAGTAGTTGTTGGCGTAGTGAAGATGGAATATACACCTGGTGTAACGTTTTGTGAGGTAAGTGCACCACTCTGTATACCTTGTCCTCCAAAACAGTAAACTTGGTAGTTGCGTTTTCAACGACTTCTCCTTTTTCCATGATTGCATCGTACAGAGTCTGGATGACAGAATCCTCCTGCTGGGCTTTCCAGATGTCCTCATCAGTAATTTGGAGGTTTTTATAGGTGTCCCTCTTGGAGCGCAGCACAGCAGCACAGGTGGCAGGTTGTGTCTGGGCATCATCCACGGGAGCTCTTGACAGCGCATCTGGAACTGTGTTGTATTTTCCTTTAAGGTACTCCACAGTGAAGGAAAATTCCTGGAGACGGAGAGCCCAACGAATAAGTCGAGTGCTGGTTTTTTGCGTTTTGAAAACCCAGACAAGTGAGGAATGATCGGTCACTACTGTAAAGTGTCTCCCTTCCAAGTAGTACCTCCACTTCTCTAGGGCCCATACGACAGCGAGGCATTCTTGCTCTGTGGTTGAGTAGTTCCGCTCTGCCTGGTTTAAAGTTCGGCTGGCAAAAGCCAGGACCTGCTCTGTACCGAGACCAGTCTGTTGAGCCAAGACTGCCCCCAAACCGACATCACTGGCGTCAGTATAGACAATAAAGGGGAGTTTAAAGTCAGGATGACCCAGGATTGGCGGTGAAACCAGATGTTTTTTTAGAACCTCAAAAGCAGTCTGACATTGAGAAGTCCAGAGGAACTTGGCTCCTTTCCGTTTAAGGGCGTTGAGTGGTTCGGTTAACTGTGAGAATCCAGGCACAAAGCGATGATACCATCCAGCACTCCCAAGAACCCTTTGGAGTTCCTTGATGTTCTGGGGAACAGGGAAGTTCTGTACTGCCTTTGTCTTTTCAGGGTCAACTTCAACACCAACAGAGGAAACAACATGGCCCAGAAACTTCAGAGAGGTTCGGAAAAACTGACTATTTTTCATGTTGACTGTAAGATTAGCCTCACGTAGCTTGTCTAGCACCGATTGTATATCAGATGTGTGTTTTTCGAAGGTGTCAGAATAGATGATGATGTCATCTAAATATACAAAGCATGTCTTTCCCTGTAGGTCCCGAAGTACTATCTCCATCAGCCGTTGGAAAGTAGCTGGGGCGTTCTTAAGTCCAAATGGCATTACTTTGAACTGATACAGGCCAAAAGGGCATATGAAGGCAGTTTTTTCTCGGCTATCCTTATCCATTTGAACTTGCCAGTAGCCACTGTTGAGGTCCAAGGAAGTGAATACTACAGATCCAGCTAATGACTCTAGTATTTCCTGGATGTTTGGTAAGGGATAGGCGTCAGTGTGGGTAGCTGTATTCATCTTTCTGTAGTCCACACAAAACCTTGGTTTGCTATCCTGTTTTTTAGGCACCAGGACAACGGGAGCAGCATATGGAGAGGAAGATGGCTCATTAATGTCTTTTTCTAACATTTCTTCTACATGTTCTTTTATGACCTGAAGTTTAGATGGGGACACACGATAGGCCTTCTGTTTGATGGGCATATTGTGGGTGAGGAACATTTTGTGTGTCAGAATATTTGTGTTTCCAAGTTTTTCTGTACAAACATCAGAGTTTGCTTGTAGTCGACGTAACAGTTGTTGTTTTCCGAAATCATCTAGGTGAGAAGTGAGGGTTGCAGCCTTTAGGAGGTCAGGGCATGGTGGTAGATCAACCATGCTACCAGGAGGCACAGCAGAGAAGAAGGCAAGTTGTGGTGAAAAACCTGTACTCTGACTTTCTTTTAAGAACTGATACTGGCGCTTCTTATTGCACTTAAACCAGTAACTGTTCTCTGATACATCAAACTGCAAGCCGGAAAAGAAAATGAAGTCAAGCCCGACCACTGCAGGGAAAGCAAGACTGGAAGCAGGCAGGACGACACAAGGTAATGTAACTGTTTGTGTCTTTAATGTGAGGTCCATATCGCTCCATCCTAAAGGCTGTCTCGCTTCGCCATCTGCCAAGTACAAGGGTCCCCTTGTCCAGGGTTTGAGCACATCTTGCTGTCCTTTAATTCCTTTCCATATTTTTTCGTTTACCAGGGTGTAAGATGAACCGGTGTCAAGAATTGCAGTTCCCATCCATGGACCAATGTGCAATGGAACCATCAACTGACAGGGAAGAGTGCCCCCTGGTGGTATTGAAGAAGAGTTGGCAGGAGTAGTTGGTCCTAGGAAACCAAGTGTAGCACGGCCATCATGGGGAGTTTTTGGTTGTTGATATGGGGTTTTCTGAGAAGTAGCCCCGTTAGAGTTCCAGTGCGGGCAGGAATCAGGGGCATGACTTCCCTTACAGCGCCAACAGAACACCTGGGGGGGTCGGTTGTGATTAGGTTGGCTTGGTCGGACAGGGTTTTCTCTGTTAGGAGGCATAGTAGCAGATTTAGAGGCAACATGCTGAGGTGTTTTACTTAGCAAATTCTTTCTTTGTTCATATTGCATCTGGTTCTCCCGGTCCTTCTCCAGTTGCTGACCAAGGCGGACAAGTCCATCGACAGAGGTGACTCTGCTACTTCTCAGCTGACTGGCCAGTTGGGGATTGATGTTTTTCAAAATCAACTTTATGATCTCCTCTTCATCAATATTTGGTTTCCAGCGCTTGCATAATGACTGGTACATGTAGGCAAAGTCTCTGACGCTTTCACCCTCTCCCTGAACTCTATTGCGCACCCTCTCTGCCAGTTCATCCTCATAGTCCTCTGACAAGAAGGCAGCACAGAACTGGTCATGGAATTCCCTCCAAGTGTGAATTTTATGGCGGCCAACATCCCACCAATCTCTTGCAGTCCCGTGAAGCACATTACGCAGGGTGGCAATAAGCTCCTCATCCGTGAGCGGATTTAGAGCCAGGAAATCATCACACCTTTCCAGATATTGGAGAGGGTCAGGTGTATCATTCAGTTTCAAAAATGATGGAAATTGAAGTTTAACAGGACTCTTTCCCATGAACTTGCTCTTTACTTCCTCATGAATGGTAGACCCCCCAGGTGACCCAAAATTGTTCTCTGACAGTCCAGGCTGTACGGTGGATTGTAATCTGGGGCGGTTGGAATGGGCAGGGGCTTATCTTCCTGTAAAACCACAGGGTGGGTTTGAACACTCACATGGCCAAAGGTGGTGCTAACTTTGGCTGCCGTCATTTCTTCTGACAATGTATCTATAGTTTTCTTGCATTTGGAAAGCTCCTCATGTAGGTTAGTTATGGTAACAGACATTGGGGTGAGAGCAGAACAAAGATCCTTGAGCAGGTCAGTATGATAGTGATTTAACCGCCAGCCAATGGATGCATTGAGCTGTGTTTGCAGATATTCAAACTGCTTATCCATATGTTTGACAACTTCTTGTTGTTTTTCATGAAATAGGCCTGTCATGGCTTTGTTTACTTGTTCATTATGAGTTTTGATTTTGTTTGTCATTTGTTCCATGTTATCCTTTAGCTCCTGGTGATGTTGATCCTCAATCATTTTCTGAAGCTGCTGTTGAATCCTAGAGCCAGAATTATTTTCCTCCTAAGGCAGAGGTTACAGGTTGAGGTCCTCCATTTCCATTGACGTCGTCTTTTACAGCAGTTTGAGGAGTTAAGGGATTAACCAACTCTGAGAATCTAGTGAGGTCCATGTCCAACAGTGAATATGTTGTGGGAGGAGACTCGTGAGAAGGTACTGTATTTGACGTAGGAGACACCTCTAATTCTCCTTCCATTTCCCACAACAAGGATTCTGAATCGGCAGCCATTTTGTTGTCCTTTTTGTTCTCTTTTTCCCAAAAATAAAAATAAACAAGGTGTATAGGTCTACTAGCCACAGGGGTGGGTTTCTTTATTTAGTTATTTTTCTTTTATCTTTGTCATTCAACGATATTTCATCTTCTGTCCCATCTGGGGTGCCATTATTTATGACAGTTGTGGTGACACATTATTAGTACATAATTCACCGTGTGATTAGTGTGTGTTGCAACCCGGACCCGTTAGTGAAGGTACCGGGGTTTGGTGTCATTCATGCTAGCTTGTCATACAGAGCAGCACATGTACTTACGTCTTCTTGATTAATGGATGATAAAGTGTGGAAGTCCATTCTGAATACGCCGCCTCTGACTCCTGTTCATCGGCTCTAGACTGGTGACCCTGACGTTTTCGTGAAAGTTTCCGAAGACTCAATGAACATGGCTGATCGCGATGTTTTTGTAAAGCTGTCTGAGTTTTGGGAGCATGCCGCTGCGGCGTGGTTCGCACACATGGAGGCACACTTTGCCGACCGACAAGTCCGTGACAGGGATTTGAAATATTTCCACGTGGTAGCAGCGATGGGAAGCTCCACGTCATCCAGGTTGGTGGGATTTATCGCAGACCCCCAACACCAGGGCAAATCGAACCTGGTCGCAGATAGCCTCTCCAGGGTCGTCATCGGGGCAGTCCAGTTGGGCCTGGACTATACCCGCATGGCGACGGACCAGGTCACGGCGTACAGACCCTGAAGGAGGACAACTTGGGGCTGCGCTTGGAAGACGGTTTTTCGTTGATGCAGGCGTTACTCTCCTGTGCGACGTCTCCACAGGCCTGCCGCGGCCTGTCGTTCCCGCCGGTTGGAGGCGCTCCGTTTTTGAGGCGGTGCACGACCTGTCTCACCCCGGCGGTAAACCTTCGGTGCGCTTGTTGGCCGCGAAGTTCGTCTGGCGGGGACTAAAAAAGGACGTGAGGACTTGGGCTGGTGAGTGCGTGGCTTGTCAGAGCGCTAAGGTGCATCGCCACACGAAAGCCCCTTTGGAACGTTTCATGGTGCCGGAGAGGAGATTTGACCACGTCAACATCGACCTAGTGGGTCCATTGCCCTCCTCTCAGGGATTTTCCTACCTCCTCACCATGGTGGACAGGACGACCCGTTGGCCGGAGGCGGTTCCTCTCGTGTCGACGTCGGCGGCTGACATAGCCCGAGCTTTCATTGCGACGTGGGTGTGTCGGTTTGGCACCCCGTCGGACATTTCCTCTGACCCGGGTTCGCAGTTCACGTCTGAGCTCTGGAACGCTGTGGTCTGGGGGTTAAGCTTCACAGGACAACCGCTTATCACCCTCAGGCTAACGGCCTCTGTGAGCGTTTCCACAGCTCCATGAAGGCAGCACTCCTCAGGGCTGGCCTGAAGGACCGCAATTGGGTCGAAAAGCTGCCTTGGGTAATGCTGGGCTTCCGGACCGCGCCCAAGAAAGATCTGCATTGTTCCACGGCTGAGATGGTCTACGGTCAGCCGCTGAGAGTTCCAGGGGATTTCCTCCCTGACACATCGGTTCCCTGGTTGGCATCAGCACAGCGGGTTTGCCTGCAGGACGCCGCCGAGGCTTTTGCTCCGATTCCCACTGCTCAACATGGTACTCAGCTGTCCCGGGTTCCCGCGGATCTCCGCTCGGCAGAGCACGTCTTCATACGGCACGATGCGCACCGGGGTCCTCTACGGCCTCCTTACGATGGACCTTTCTGAGTTTTGGAGCACGGGGACAAACACCTTGTGGTCGACCTAGGTGGTAAGGCCGAGCACGTCTCTGTGGACCGGGTGAAAGCGGCCCATTTGGGTCAGCCGGTGGTGCTGGCACGACCTCTGCGACGGGGGCACCCCCCGGCCTGGATCCCTGTCACTGAGTTGAGACCCGTTGTTCTGGTCTTGCCTCTTCCGGAGGCCGCACAGGCAGAGGTCGTTTTTCCGACTCCCGTGCTCAGGAGTCGTGGGGGTCGAACTGTCGTTCCGCCCCGCCACGCTGACTTTGTTTATGGGTGGATTCTGGGGGGGCTTGTGTGGTGACACATTATTATTACATAATTCACAGTGTGATTAGTGTGTGTTGCAACCCGGACCCGTTAGTGAGGGTACCAGGGTTTGGTGTCATTCATGCTAGCTTGTCATACAGAGCAGCACATGTACTTACGTCTTCTTGATTAATGGATAATAAAGTGTGGAAGTCCATTCTGAATACACCGCCTCTGACTCCCCGTACACAGTTTGACTTACTTATTTAGGTTCTTTATTTTCTTTTTTGGGGTGCCAGTCAGGTCTCTCTCCTGACGTTTCAGATTTTGTTAGTCAGTCAGTTTGAGTAAGTCTGTACTGCACAAAGGTGTATACATCTCACTGCAAACACCCAACATTGAATGACATTAGAAAAAATACGAAAGGACACAACACAAAATTATAATCACAAATAGCAAGTGTATTTTGAATACCCCACAAACAATCAAACAATCCTTCTTCCCACAGTTCAATTTTAAATCCAAAACGTTCCACTGTTTTCTTCAAAATAAATAAAACAGCAAATTTACCACGGGAGAATGTAAGTCATTTTAATTAATCCAGTCAATTTTGGAAATCCAGTCCTGGTTTTGAAGGTGGTTGGGAGATGACCGGCTCCTTTCAGTTTTGCAAACAATAATCCGGGAACGTGAAGCGACAGAAGGGTATGATGACGGTGGACGGCGGATCAGACAAACGGCAACACGGACTTTAAACAACCTAACTGCTGGTTTCTAAACGGATGAGCGTGTTGCTCCGACGATCTCTCTTGCTGCACACACACTTCCCCTTCCTGCTCCGTCTAACCATAGATATAAATAAACAGATGTGTATGTATATAAAGTTCATGTATAAACACAATATGTTTATATATATCTATGCGTCTAACTATATAGGGAGAATTGAATGGAGGCGCCAAACAACAGCGAATCACTGGCTGGGTGGGCGTTACCGTGAGTGACTACCGGTGTTTACCTTTCCGGTTGTTACAGTATTTTCTGAGTTTGTATCAAAGACGAACACAAGATGGCAGCACACCCACTAGAAATAATCATGTACCGTTCCCTAAATCCTGCATAAAGCTCTCTACGGGGTACACAAATAATCCTTTTCGTTGTTTCTTATTTTGATATGCTTGTGATAAGGCTTATTAACAGATTTCTATATTTAAAATAAAGGCAGCTCATTAAAATGCCTTGTATTGAACCTCTCCATTTAAAACAAATACAAAATTCAGTGAAGGAAACATCACATTGAATTGGGCGTAGATTGCTTTGTGACATTGAGCCATGGGCCAGTTTTTCTTCTGTGGAGGACAACATTTGGTTATACAGACTGGGTGTAAGAAATTAATCTGAATAAAAAATAATATGGAATTAATTCAAAAAGCCTTTTAGACAGTGACGTGTTTTGCATTAGTTTGTCTTTGTACTGCATAAGTGCTGTAAGTTAATAAAGAGTGCATATATGGGCTTTAGTATTTCACATGTTTTCAAGGGTTAAATTAGGAACTCATTCATGCCTCGCCCCCCAAAACCTAACAAGTAATTTCTTAGCATTCTCTCGAAGCAAATCAGGCCTGCCTTTCGTCTCCCTAATATGAGCACTGTCTTATACAGTCCAACAATTACAACAGTGCATTATCCAACTCGCTGACTGTAATTCAATTAACTTCCTCCCCCCGGCTTCATCCACCCGGATAATATACACATTAATTAAGAACAGAATCCAATATCGGAAGTTCTGCGCCTCCACTTATTTTCATTTGCCATAAAAAAAGGTCATAGCAGCCACTTCTAGCTGAAGACAATTGGTGTAAGTGTGTAGTAATGGATTACAAAGTTGTTCATCACCAGAGGTGTGTGTGTGTGTGTGTGTGTGTGAGAGAGAGAGAGATGGGGAGCCGGGAAGTAAGCCTGATGGTAGTCGGAGGCTGAGCCCTGAGAGAAGTGCTGACACGGCTGTAAAGCACTGTTGATTCACTAAAGTCACAGGGCAACGTGTGTTATGTTTTATTAAAACTTGATTTCCCCTCACATGCAGAGTAGAAAAAGATCTGTGTCTCACCTTGGGTTTCCCGTTAAAAACAAAACAAAAAAGCCTACAGAGGCACGAACACACACTCGCATACAATCAAAATGAGGGGCAGAGAGTAAAACAGAACAATTGAGGGTTAGGGTCAGGGTCTCATTCATCCCAATTCAACATGCTAACCTAATTGCCAGAGGAGAGGGAAACAGTAATTAGCAGCGAGTCTCACCTCGTTAATCACAAAGGGCTCCTTCGCTCTATTTATATCTGATTAATGGCTTGCTTAAGCACAGCCAGATATTTATGTTACTGTTAATTGTGTGCTGCTTGTCTCCGCTCCGCTTGCTGGGGCTTCCTTGCACCCCCTACTTTCAAACACAATGATACACCACCCTGTCATTTTGCCTTATACCTGATTTCTTTTCTTAATCATAATTGCACTTTTTAGCATGGATCTTTTCCTTACAATTTCACCATCCACTGAGATTGAAACCTTATTTCTTTTCTTATTTTGGATATTTTCATGACACACAGTGAACATAACTGCACCTAAGTGGAAGGAGAGGCACAGTATAATATACATATCTAATAAGGAAGTGAGGCAGGGGTGTGAGGTATATTGGATTGGATATTTGTACTGGCATCAGCTTTAATATTTCCAAACGTTTTTGCCATCCTAAATACATTATGAGCGTCTTCTTATTCACAGACACAAAGAATATACAAGATAATATGTACACTAAAACTTTTAACAACGAGAAAAGGTAAATAAATGTGTCACCTCTAGTTGCCATCGTTCATTGAAGGTATGAAGAGGAAAATCTTGAATATTTATGATTCTGGCAGGATGAAGGAGACTTTGAGGATGCTGGAAACGTCTTCAAAACCGTAATGTTGTGAGAATTTGCCTGCCAGTTTTAAACATTTTGGCTAGATTTGACTTTTGAGAAAAACAGTGGCTTAGACTATCTTTAACTTAAAAATCCTCGAAAATAAACTTTAATTACTGCAATGGCTCTAATAAATGTAGTTAGTGAGAAATGTTGTCAACATGGTTGAAAATAGTTTTGGGCTTCACCACAGTGTTAAAAACCATGCAAAAAACCTTATGCTTTTAAACAGGATTCCATTTGTAGACTGCCTTTTAGTATTGGTCTTGCCCCGACTCGACTGGACCTGGTCTTATACTTGACTTGGACTTAATTAAGGTGGTTTTCATAATGATCTGCTATGTAAACAGCCTCAAATAAAAAAAGATACCATTTTATAGTAACGGCATTATCTTTTTTTTTATCCGTGTTATTACGGTCTTCCCTTGCGAAGTGGAAGCCGGTACTAACAATATGACATTATAAAAAGTGTTGCACATAAGCAGTGTTATTGCTTAACAGTGTTGTTATGGCATCATGATGCACCAAATAATCCGCTCAGTGTCATCCACCTGCCTTGCGTGTGTCGGCACTGTAGGAATAAGCCGTAAATGCTCTGACTGGGATTCAAACCATAAGGAGTTGGTGGTAACCACAGAGCTTTAAGGGAACTAAAACCTCTCTCCAAACCACAACCTCAGGTTGGTTACGCACTGAAAGCCTGAGCAGAGTGATGGAGAACATATGAAGGGCTCGGCAGATGTCTTTTGTTGTCCCGGATCTCTGTCTGAGTAGCAGTGACAGATGTAAAAGCTTCGAGAGACACACGTGAGAAAACAGAAACATCTGTTATTAAACAAGCATCTGATGGTAGCATTGTGATTTATTATTTTTTCTCCCCTCTTTTCTTTTTCGTAACATTCCAGCACAGATTTACCAGGCTCACTCGCTGGTTGTGATGGGAAGGGAGGCATAATGGGAAAGGATCAAAGAGCTAAACGAGGGGCTAGAGATACTGAAGCAGATTAGCAGCACTTCCCACAATGCCGACAGCTGCTCATAACCACGCTGGGCCTAAAGGTAGCTGCCGCCTGCTGCCCATAATACAATAGGAGAGGGAGGATCAGCGCGCACACTGAAAAACATGTGTTATCATCATAAAGGGATTGTCAGCTTCAAACGCCTTACATCCCTCTGGATCAAACAGGCTGTTGTCTGGCACTTATCACAGCGCTCTCTTCTAGTCACATCCCTGTTCTCCACTTTTCACTTCCCTCGCTATTTCCTCCCTCCTCTCTTTGCGCCCCCTCTTTTTCTTATCCTTTCTCTTTCTCAGCGGGGCCTAATCTCAATCACCGTTATCCTCCCAGCCATCGTCGTTCATTATATGCTCCTGACATCGCTGACGGACAAATAATCAAGACAATCCCTTTTGTCTGGAGTTTGCCTCTGTCTCAGTCCAACCCCCCCCCCCTCTCTCCCTCTCTTTACAAAATTACTAACAACACAGGATCTTATTGTGGAGCTCTTGATATATCTCAAAGCGATACATTGTTTGACTGAATTCTCTGACAAGCTCTGAGCCATGCTCGGCATCATGAAGAGAGAAATGTCTGAAACAGATAGGGGAGTGCTTTGTTCTTTATTGTAATGGATGAACTCTCTAACTCTATCTGCAGCGTCCTAAACAGGCTGGTGTTGAATGCATTCACTGATATGAACGTGTCATATTATGAGGCAACAATTACAAGAATTAGATGAGAATTGTGCTCTGGGAAAAAAAGAAAATCACAATAATCACGTTCCTGCACACAGGAGACCCTTTCCATTGTGGCTTTTCCTCCAAGCGTTGCCTTTCTTCTGTCAGGAGTGACATACAACATACACAAACTATATCAAATATATATTTGACAATGAGTTTGTATTCAGTCCTAACTACTTGACATTAACACAATTATCAGCAGTGTAAATCATTATTTGTCTGATATGATTTGTAAAATATGCTGTTTACATGCCATTTATGTTTTTAACGCCATATTTACTGCAGTTTTAACTCATGCTGTCCTGCACATGCATGCGACAAAGCATTTATAGCACTCACTGATGCTGTTAATATAAAGCCCTGTAATGTTTGTCCATACCAAATGCGCACACATGTAAACAAGTCTGTTATTTGTATTGTTTGGCCAGGAGAAATCTTAAAAATTCTTAGTTATTACGTAAATTCATTACGGTTTTGAGAAACTCTAACGCACCAATAAAAACATTTAATTCGTTTAATTTGCAGATTCATTCACGTCTATTTTTTAATCTTGCAATTTAAAGTTATTTTATTTATTTTCTATACATATTCCCAGTATTCAATCATATTTCCTTCTTTTCAATTCATCATTAACAAAGATGTGGTGAAATACCTTTTATACTAATATAGAAAAATGCTTGTTCCTACAATTATTACGAGTGATTAATACAAGTAATCATTTACTTTAGAGTAACTAGTAGAAACCTTGAATTAGCTAGATTCCTCTCCTTTAGTCGATTGATTGACAACACATATTTTGAACTTATCATCAGTAAGATGGCCTTAATGATATGTATATGAATCCAGCAGTAGATAAGATGTGTAGTTGAGATGTATGTGAAACAGTCCTCATTAAGTAGTCCATTTTGGCAGATCTGTTGATTAAATACGGTCTCTTTTTTTGCTGCCAAACCACATAAAGTGATGTTTTCCATGGTATGTATAATGTTGGAATATGAGGTGCTGCCTCCTCATGTAAAGTTAATCGTCTACTTGGAAGAGCATGGAGAAGAGCGTTAACAGTGAGGGTCCGTCGGGTTGCCTCTGCGCCGGGCGTTCTCTGTTTCTCCAGTAGATGCCAGCAGTGAACCATTTAAAACGCCGCCACTCTCCCCCCTCTCTAATTTGGTTGGTGCTTTGCATGTAACTGCTCTGGAGTTGGAGATGGTACAGATGGCTGGCCTAAACGCAACACTTATCCAGACATTTCACTGTTTGCAGAATGATATCAAAGTCAACTCAAAATGGAGGCTGTGCCATCAACTTGAAACAAATTCTAACACTTCCAACAAAATTGTATTGTGAGTAAAGTCGCCGCGGATTTGGTCAGTGTTCAGCACAGATGTCCCCCCTGTGTGTGTGTTTGCGTTAAATAAAAACTAGTGCTCACATCCTCTTAAAAATTCAGCTGTGGATTTTCAGGGATAAATGCTCACAATTATAATGTTTTAATCCAGATTTGATTCAGACACATTTATTTATTTCCAAAGCGTGAGAGTTTAAATGATGCATGGTAAAAAAAAATATCTGTTGGAACAAAAACAAATGCCCTAAATGATGTGAAATATGGAGAAAGACTGCCACAGCAACCTCAAGTTAAAATTGTCTTCTGGCCACTGAAGGAAAAAATGTAACGTTTAGATAATTCAATAAATAAGTGTTATTCAAATCCAATTGACAATTTCATATATATTTTTATTTTATGCTGCCTTTTTGCCTTCATCTTGACAGAGTTTGATTCCCCGCATGGACTTGCAGACCTGCTGTCATTTTGATGTCACAATGCAAACATCACATTTAATACGCGTGAATTAATAGAAATGCATCCCTCAATATTGTCTCCCTCGTATCCTAAAAGTTTGCTCAGGGGAAAAAACATTGTTGTGAAGGTAATACTACATTTGGTTAACTAGTTACCAAGGACACCTTTTTTATTTTTTTGCCTCATACAGCCCAAATGACCCCTTTCCTCTTGGCTCGTTTTACTCTGCTTCATTATTTCTGGTAGTGAATAGCTGTAAAACCACTCGCACTACCTGCTGTCTGCAGCTGGTTTCAGAACTCATACTCTTGTGTTTTCTTGTGTGAGGTCATTGCTCGCTATGTGTGTGTGTGACCACTGTTTGAGCTCCAACAATAGGTTATCTGTGCCTATTTCTGGAGGGCGGGGCCCCGAGACCTAGTCTCCCCGTGTGATTGGCTGGCTTCGCCACTGTGAGAAGTTTACTTTGGAGGGTGCTATGCTGGATTTTTTCGCTTCCAATTAAATGTGGAATGCAGCACTCTCGAAGGCCATTTGAAGTGTGTCGTGTTTGCATGTGTGTGTGTGTGTGTTTGTTTGTCTCCGTGCCCTCCTCTTTCATTTCCACACACAGAAGTCTTTCAGTAGAGACGAGACAACCTCCCGAGCAGGTATGGGACCCAGAACCCTGCTCGGTTGCTTCCCGGGGTCCTCCATGTCAGTTCCATTCCATCTGCGTTTGGCGTTGTGACCTTACGAGGAAACGAGCAGGCTACAAAAACACAATTTATTTTTGCATTTTCTTGCAATGTCAAAATCTTCTCATCCCTAGAGGAATAACACTCTCTGTAAATGTGTGTGTTAGTGTTCCCTGTGAGTCATAAAAGACTTCTGGACACTTGTTTACTGTTTGTTCCGAGGTGTCTTTTGTATGGATGTGATTTGTGCCAGCCTTTGCCTCTTCCCTGCATGCACAGAAGAAGATGCGGCCTGCTTTCAAAGGGCCCGTTTGGACAGAAGACCATTGTCGTGGGCGGCGAGCGAAAGAAAAGACGTCATCGATTGCTCGAATGTTCCGTTTTTCAAGAGAACTTGTGCCCCCTGCAAAACACAGAAAAAAAAGAAAACAGAAATATTACAATAATGTGAAAAGGGAGGTGGAAAATAAAAGAGAATTTGAACTTAATGAACATGCATTAGTGGCATAGAAGTGCTTTCATCAGACTCCTTTTCAAACGTGTTTTCACATCCCCTCAGATGCAACATCACATCACCAGTGAATCTGACAGAGAGGAGAGAAAGTCTTTATTTAGACTCAAATGGGTCTCATCTGAAATAATGAATATGTCCTTGAGAAAAACAAAGAGCCCCACAAAAGGGGCTACTCTTCTACACAGGCAACGTAGATGGCAGATAATTGTTTTCAAGTCTGGCACTGCTCTGTAAATGAGTTTGTTCTGTTTTGCGGGCGGCTGACTGTGTGTTTCCTTCCTTTCATTTCTCTATCCTTTCACACACACTTTTTTTTTAATTCTCTTTGCCTTTGTTTTCTTGTTATCTGGCCTCCATATTTACCCTCTCCTTTTCTCTCTCAACGCCCCCTCTTTCACTTTCTCTCTTCTTCATCTTCTTTTCCCCTCTCCTTTCCTCTCAGTTATGTTTTCTTTAGTGCGGCAAGCTTTTTACATCTTTTCTTTACTTGTTGTTGCCTTTCTTTGTTTTGTTTGCACACTGATAGCTAACAATAGAGGAATTGTTAAGTTTACCTTGACTTTAGCACCTTCTTCCTAGTTTGACTTCAGAACCCTTATGTTGCTGCATTCTCATGTTATTAGTGCTCCACAACAATTGAAGATTGCCGCACACAGGGATGAATGCAGCTCTAAGCATTTGTGGAGGATCTACAGTGATGCACAAGGAGCTTCTTATGGCGATGATAAGTGCTTAAAAATTACCAAATGGCTGCCCAAATCAATTCAAGAACCCAATGTACACGGTTGAAGCAACATGAATAAAGTCCATAAGGAAGTTGTTACGCCTGTGACAGCTGTTTTCCCAGTTTGAGAAGTGGTTAACAAATCCTGTCCTACGATACATCGCTTGCTAGCTCGGTAGCTGTTTCAAAACAATTATAGTGACATACAAATCTAGACAAGGGCAGATTGTTTTAACTCCAGAGTTGCAAATAACAACTCTTACATTTGCAAATGTATTTGATATTTGTTCAATATGCAAAAAATAAAGTAACCTGTTTGTAAAACCATTTTGCGGCTTCCATGTAAACTTGAGGCTAATTTTGGATGTAGAATTGCATATTAATAATTCATAATAATGAATGGTATTTATCTAAGCGGTTTTACGAGTGCTCAAAGCTCTTTACATGTCATATATATTAGACATGTAATGCATTGAATACTGTGGACAATACCCACAGGAGCAATTTAGGGTTAAATGTCATGCCCAAGGACACCACGGCATGTTGACTGCAGTGGTGGTTAAGGTGGGATAGAAGCTGTGACTCCCTGGTCTCATGATCCGATGATCAGCACACTAAACCACTGCGCCACAGCCACCCCCGCCCCTAATAAGTCAAAGAAAACTTGCAAATGGAACTTATACCTATTATTTTAAGGGAGCACAAACTGACTACTTCAGAAAGACGTATATAGAATCACAAAAAACAAACAGTTTCAGAAACAAAGTTTGAATGCTCCTGCTTCCTCACTACAGCCTTAGCTAATGACCACGCAGACCATAGATAATACTGCATGAGATATACATTTATAAATGTAAACAAAATCTGATCTACCACTTCAATTCTGAGAAAAAGCCACATGTAGAGACTGAGCTGTGCTTCCTACCTTCCTTCTTCCCTACTTCCCTTCTTGTTCTCCAGGGTTTTTTATTCCCAGGGTTCCACTCTGGGGAGCCCACTGTCCCTTGAGAACCCTACTAAGCCCTCTCTGGCTGGGTAATAATGGCTTTTCAACGTTGCCTATTTAGACGGCAAGTTTCCATTAAATCTCACTGTGTCATTACAGTTCATATTCTTAATTATGCAGCAAACGTCCCCAAGGGAATATCATGGAGGCCACTACTTCACAATCTGTCCATATGGCACTTAATTAAAAGTTTTCTTAAGAATAAATTGCATTCAATTCAATTAAAACTGTAATGTCATACCAAAATAATGGGCAAAGCCTCCTACAACGTGCAGCTCAGAACACACACAATAAAATCTTTTTTCTGTTTTTTTTTCTCCTCTTCTTTTTTGCAATGTTTGCAATGGGAAAAGTGCATATCTCCCTTCCAAAAAAGCCCCCTAGTAGAAAATATGCAAAAAGCAAATATCACCAAAGCCTCCTACATGCCACCGAGCCCCAGGCTACAACCGCGCTTGAACACTCGAGCTATTTCTAGATTCCACTCTTGGAATTCACACCATGACAAATGAACCATTGGAGTTTGGAATTCCTATTTATCTGCCGCGCACAGAGGCACTTGATTTGGGTGTGAAGAATAAAGGAATTATACGGACAAAAAACCAGACGACTTAAAGGATAAATGATAAAAAATAAATAAATAGATTGTGTGTATGTTTCCTCTGGAGCCAGAGTTGTTTGTTCATCTGATTGAGGGCGTTTAGGTGGGCGTGTCCTTATCATCTGGATGCTCTGATCTTACCAAAGCAAGACAATTTCAAATAAGCAGCATCTGATAATAAACATCCTCTGCCACATATGCACTTCCACTGAGCCCTGCAGGATTATTTCCAAAAAAAGACATTTCCTTTTGAACAATAAATTATATATTTATTTAAATATATTTTTTAATTGTGTCACTCAGATCTGCTTTGAGCAATGACACACACCTCAAATAACCAGCCTTTTGCTTCAACCAACAACTTGAAACACACCGGCTGCAGCTCATTGTCACATCTTGCAGACGACAAGCATTGATTAGTAGATTGGGAAACAGGGAAAAGAGAAGTCCATTTGGTAAAGTAGGCTGCTGTTCCCTGCGCCCCATCTGCTGGGTGTGAGATGCTGACTTCATCTGTTGACGACGCGGCGGGGGCTAGGGAACCAGGGATGAGTTGATTTCCCTCTTTCGCTGGTTGAGCAATGAAGGGCCCTAAAGCGTAAACAAAGTGTTTTTCTTGTTCTAAACACAGAGTCTTGGCTTGGCTCTGGCTTGGACTTGGCTTCTACGTTCGTGTGTGTGTGCGCGTACATGTGTGTGTGTGTGTGTGACTCTGCTGCTCACTCAACCTCAATCTAAAGGCCTGTTTGGTGCCCTCAACACAAACACCCTGCAACCAGCAGCCTATAGGTGATTGGCACGTGCACACGCATACAACTTTAACACCTACCCATCTACAACCACACACACACACACACACACACACACACACACACACACACACACACACACACACGCATACACACTAGCAGACACACAGTGCTGCATCTGAGTAATCATACCATTGAATGTCAACGCATTGAAAGCTACCTGTGAATGGAAACACGCTTAAAAAGATTGGAAGGTTGAGGGTCATATCGTTTTGTTCCAATCATAACATGCTGGTATTTTTCCTTTGCTGCCCACACAAAAAAACTCTGACTCACAGGAAAGAACACTGCGTTAGGAATCAATCATAAAATCACAACAATCCACATCTTGGGTACATAAAAACATGCCTTTTCTATCATCGAAACCATTCACTCTGATATTAGAAGGAGGAGAGGCTATTACTGCCGGCACCGTGATATCAGATCATAGATTGTCGGAGTTATGTGGCCTCGACCTGCCATCTCCCGGCTTGTTATGGGCGGGGGGGTTTAAAGAGATACCTGGGCAAAGCATTTATTTGAAATGGCTGCAAATATTTCAAATGCTCGAGGTATAATTGATTTAACTTGGTGACCAGTGCGCCTCAAACAGATGAAAGAAAACCAGAGGGAGACTTAGATAGTTTGCATGAGACAAAGAAAGACAGCGAGAGAGAGCATAAATGAATTTGTCCTTTTCCCTGCACAGCAGCCTCCATATACAATAACTCACAATGTGGACTTTAGTGAAAACATTTGCTGTCAACAGCCAGTTCCACTGTACTAAGCCAGTCTAACAGATGTGCACTCACCCAAAGACTTGTGCAGCTGCTACTGCTGCTGCTCCTGTGTGTTTTCTCATGTGTGTGTGTGTATGGGGAAGCCTGCTTATGTGTGTGTATACGGCAATGTTTAAACACAGTTCAGCGGGGTTTACGGGCATGAGAGTATGTACGCCTTCATAACTTAAAAAAAACTGACAAAGACCAAAAAAAACACAGAATCTGTTCTAGTTTGATTTGATGATGATTGCATTACCATGTGAACACATTCTTGGCTATTGTCCTGGTCCCATGGGCTGACTCCAGCTCAGTTTTGGACCATGCTGGACCGGGCCTCC
This sequence comes from Notothenia coriiceps, assembly GCF_000735185.1. Classification (NCBI taxonomy): domain Eukaryota; kingdom Metazoa; phylum Chordata; class Actinopteri; order Perciformes; family Nototheniidae; genus Notothenia; species Notothenia coriiceps. Next base: position 15,249,677 of record NW_011369945.1, on the reverse strand, counting down.
GGATCCTCTCTGCCCTGGGAGAATCGTTGAAGGGATCGGGGGCATCCTGCGGCCTAGTTTGGCCTCTCTTTCTGGGTCAGGGCACCTGGGCTGCTGCCCTAACCTCGCCTAAAGGCCAGCACATAGCCGCGCTTTGCCGCCAAATGTTCTTTCCACCATCCTAAAATATTTAAAAGCTTACAATGAAGATTTGAAAGCTCTTTTACCTGGAAAAATAGTTTGTAAATTATATTTAAATAGAGACTTAGGTACGCGTCAATGTTACTCTTAAGTAAACATATTTTTTAGTTTTTTTCTAACAACGTAAAGTAACATGTAACAGAATGTATCTGCTGTTTTGAAGTTTAAATCTAATTAGCAATTTAAAATGAACCAGCAACTATTTTTCAGTTTAGAAAACAGAATGCGATTTTATGATTTCAGCATAGCAAATGTGAAACTGCTGCTTTTTGTGCTCATTTCTAAAGGTAGAACATCTTGGATTTGGACTCTTGGTCCATTGCAACCCTAGACTGTATATATAAAGATTACAACAAGACATTTGATATGTGACATAATATACTTACATTGTATATATAAAGAAATGAATCACAAGATGAATAGATAAAAGATCACTTTTAAAGCAGCCTCTAAAGTATGTACCTCTTCTCCACTGTGTAGAACATTTTCAAACAGGAATGATGAATACCGTGTCTAAAAAAAGTTTGAAAAGAAAAGGTGTGATTAAAAGTTTCCTCCAAGTTTGAAGTGTTTGCCCTGGTGGCAATCTTGTCTTTTAGATAATGAGAACACAGACACCATCCATCTGTTGCTGTCAGATCGTTCACTCTTCTGCTATTGATCATAATATTACCACCAACGTGTGAGAACAGAAGAAACTGCAGCAGGCCTAAAGCTAAACTGCAACCTTGCAATCTTACATTCACAGCCAAGTCTGGCAGGATGGAGAATTCATTTAGTTAAACATGGACAAAAAGATATGACTTTTTTAAGGAATACTTTCCCCTGTGTTTACCGGAGAGTTTGGAATGTTGCATTCAGCTAGATTACAGTGCATGAAGTCATTATTCCTCACATGGAGATGCATGATCAAAACATGATCAAAGCATCTATTTGATTGGTCGGATAGGGACACCTGCACTTTAAATAAGCAAACATTTAAATGGGATTTCAAACAATAATTTAACAATATGTTTCTGTGTCCTCTGAGTTGACCGATGGCCCAAACCTTTACAACTTTTAGAGATTTCTGTAAAAGCAGATCCATAGGGAAAAAGCCAACAAAAGTAGTACATTTAAAAAATAATCTAATTATTGATGCATCAATGCATTATTCATGTGTTTTTGCTCCTATGAGTCACGTCCATAGGCGTCCAAGGCAGCCGTTTCAGTAAATGTACTCTCATCAACTCTGTACAACTGTGGAACTATGTGAACACACTGTTGCGCTGAATTCACAGAAGAAAAACAGCCACACACAAACACCCCTTATGCATGTGTGCGTGCATATGCATGACTGGCTGACGCACACACACACACACACACACACACACACTACATACACTCTTTCTTCTTGTCTCATTGGCAGGCTCATATCCCATCTGCTCTCCAGGGGGGCGGACAGAGAGATAGTTGTCATTGTGGAACATCTCTCCACACACACACACACACACACGCACACACTCTAACGCACCCTGTGAACTCCCATACATTCACTTTCAAACATCTCGAGTCCAGCAATATTCTTCTCTGCTAATTGACTGTCATAGCGGCTGGAGAGATTAACTTCAGTCCCTGCAAGATAAAGGATGAAGACATGGGGGCCAAAGTGGGCTGGGGTAAGGGTGTGGTGTGGCGGCTGTGGAGAAATGGGCGTGGGGGGCTTATACGACCACATCTTATATTTGTTATTGATATTTACTGGCTGTCTTGTCCCTCCCTCCACACTCGCTGCTGCCCCTCCTCTGCACGTCACCCATAAGGATTAGTGTTAATGGCAGGCTTATGGAGGAAGCGAGCCCCTGTCAAACCCATGTCCCCTCTTTGCCATCTCCCAGATTAGCTGACGCTTTGTGATGGGCTCTCTCTGCAAGACACAAGCCTGCGAGTGTAAGAAGGGAACTTTGTCTAAACTTCTCATAAAGTGGGGAACATGGAGCTTGTGGCAACGCTTTCTGTATGTGTGATAAGAAGAGTGCATACTGGGGGGTCTAGCTTGTGTGTGTTTTTTAAAATAATGCAAAAATGATTGACAGCAAAGGCTTAAAAGAAATCAAAGCACTTCTCTTTTTTTACACTAGCTTGATCCACTGGATTTAACATATTCTGCATGGTGATCTAAGATGGATATAGAGTTGGTGACATGCATGCACTATATTATATTTCAAAATAAAGATGAACCTGATAACATTGGAGTTACAAGAGTTCAGATGAAGGAAATGGGATCTTTTTTATTAAATAGGGATTTTGCATTAGCCCTCACAACGCACGTTATGAACTTTCTTTATTTGTGTTTTCAGTATTTTTCCAACTATTGCGGTTATACAGTAAATGTTTTTATGAAATCCCTGATTCAGAAATAAAATAAATGTACAGGGTTTAAAATGGTGAGCAGATTATGTATTGTTACTACATCTAACTAACTAGTATTTAAATATAATATGTTGTGTTGTGGTCTCCTCAGGAACACAGGGGTTATGAGCAAAATAATGTTTATTATACAAGTGATTTGATGTCAAGAGATTAAAATGATTTGTTGATTTAGGTAAATATGGAATTGCTCTTCTAAGCTATTTTAATCAGTTTAAATCAAAGTGATGGTTTAAATTAATACAAAATAATATTCTGGCGAGTGATGATGGTGATACATGAAAACGCTGCCTTATGTGGCTCTTAACCTTTGGAGAAAGATGATGATGATAATGAACAGATGATTTTGTCACTGGAATCTGAAATGATTTGACCTGTAAAGTGAGATTATTGGAGAGCATATCGGATTGGAACAAATACTTTAATAGGATTCTTACACACTGCAGAAAATGTATAAACTAAACTCATGCATTAGCATTTTTGCACAAACATATTTTATTCTATTCTTCTTACAGTCAGATGGTAATTTCTTTATTTAATGGCAGAACATAAGCCTTCTTAAAAACCAGTAAAACGGGAGATAAATGACACATCCAACACATTCTCTCAACTCCTCTACTTTCTCCTTATTTAAACATTCTTTAATCTTGTATTAATGTCTTTCTCTACCTCCCTTCATCAAATGTTCTGACCTCCTCCCTCACTCTTTTCATCACATGTCTCTCCATCCCCGTAGCCTCCTCTGTAAGTTTCAACCTCCTTCCGTTCTCCCACTCTCTGTGCCTCTCTTTCCTCCGTCTCTCTCTCCATCCCGGCCTCTCCTCCCTCCATCCTGGCTGTGCGGATGACAGCCGTGCTCTCGTGGCATCTGTCTGCTGCTCCCCAGCTTGTCTGTGTGTGATCAGCTCCTCTCCAGCTCTCCTCCACACTTTATCTCCTCGTCTTAGTGCTCCCTTTTTTCACAGACCGCCGCTCAGCAGCCTCGCTGCCAACTCACTGTCGCTGTTAACTCACATACCATCTTATGTATTGCCAAAGCAGATTGTGTTTGGAGGGCAAGCAATTAAGGGGGAGGCAAGCGCAAAACTGTAATGTAATTTTGGCTGCGATATTTACAGGGGAGAAATGGAGAAGGGGGGGGACGGACAAAAAAAGACACCGTGGAGGGCTTAAGCCGGTCGGACATTGCGGAGTCAACACCGTGGAGAATAATGATTTTGAGCTGAGATTTAGTGGGACTGAATCTGGCACTTCCCTAATTACGAGAGGCCAAATGTCAAGCCTGCTCGCTGTCAGCTTGGTGGCGGGCGGTGGTGCTTTCTCTCCGTCTCTCGCTCTCAGTACCTCCCTCTGTTTCTCTCTCCCTTTTTCTGCAAGTTTTTGCATGTTTTCTGAATCTCATTAAAAGTCATTAAAAGTGTGGTGAGATTTTCCCAGCCTCCGCTCCGTGACCCTGTAGCCCTCTTTCTATCTGTCGCAGATCTGAGAGAAACAGAAGGGAGAGAGAAGAGAGGGAAAGAACATAAAAGTCAGATTTGAAATGGAGAAAAAAGTATTAAGGTAAACAAGAAAGAAGAAAAGAAAAGGGGAGAAAAACTTCGAGGCTGGGTAAGTGGATGAGGTGGTAAGCATCACTGAGCTATCTCTTCGAAAGGTCTAATTTGTATAGCCGTGTAGCATTATCGGCACTTTTAAAGAAAGCGAGCACTCTAACACAATAACAGCGAGAGAGAATGCGAACAAACACCTTGGCGATCAACATCTTTATCTGCCGCGTCCTTTTCATTGAAAAGTATTCTGAATTTACAGCTCCCATTTTGCGATGCCTAACACAACAAGGGGTCGAAGTGGAGGTCTCTCTGCTTTGCTGAGTGGGAGAAACTTCAGATCGTGATTACAAGCCGTCACAAAGACCTGCTGTTTTTCCTCATTTGGGGGCAGGCGTTGTTGGGGTGAGAGGTCCCACCCTTGCACATACGGTGCATTCTTTACGGCCTCTCTGCGAGGATGTTCCGCAAAGAATGAGCTTCCATCCCATTCAGTGGAGCCACGTAGATGGAGGGGTTGGAGGTGAGAATATAGGCAATGTAAAGCGATGGTAGGAGAAGAAAGAATGTTTGTGTTTGTGAAGGAGACAGAAAGGGAAGGAGAGATGGCACTAAAAGCAGTTTGTCTGACATATACCCTTCCAGTTGCTTCGCTGACGGTCATGCTCCCAATTACACCACTTCAATAGACGGGCTGAAATCACATTGGCCCCCTCTGTTTACGCTCTCCTGCTACAATATCCCCTTCAGACGCACTTTTACTCCTACACACATTTAGCAAAAGCCTCCTACCTCCACACACACACACACACACACACACACACACACACACACACACACACACACACACACACACACACACACACAGAGAAAGGCACACATTGTTGCTGTCTTTGTTTTTAATTGAAGGTGTGCATGCGTGGCCAAGGTGACTTGTCCCGCTGCACCAGCATGTGGAGGCTCTACAGATGGCCCGGCACTACAGAGGTGGTGACGGCCGGGGGGTGGGTGTGTGTGTGTGTGTGTGAGGGAGGGAGGGAGATAGAGTGCTGCGGAGCCCTGGGCACCGGCGGGGGCCCCTGTGACTTGGCGGAGGGAAGCGAGCGAGGAAGAGGCCTGCGTTGGTGTGAACCGGCCGAGGTATGAAATGATTAGGAGAGGTGGGGGAGGAGGTCGCATGGTGGAAAGGTGTCAGGTGAGGGTTCAGTGAGAGACATTCTCATTTTATTTCATATTCATTTCAAAAAGTATTAATATTGCTGACAGCCTGAGTACAGGTAGGGCCTAGCCTACCTGTACTCAGGCTGTCATCAATATTAATACATCAACTTGTAATACAACCCAGTCAAAGTTTCTGTATTGAGTAACATTTTTAACCAGCAACTGATATCTCTTGGTACGTAAGGATGTTTGTTTTAGGAACCATGCTCTACAAATACACATTTCAATACTTTCAAAATTCAAAGTTCTGTTACAAAACTAAAAACCTAAGTTAAAACCACATTGACTGTTGTAATAATAACAACGCACATTTATAAATGATCAGCTGCCAAAGTTCACCACTGTTGAATTCAAAGTAAGAACATGTTTTTGATATATTCAATGTTTAAACACTGTGAGGACAAAGGCGGTAGTATTTCTGAGAACCTGTCGTTTAACTGCAGCAGAGTCCGTCAGTGCCTCATTCACTTTGGCCAGGATTGGACTCTAGATGACAAGCATTATCAATAACTCTATAAAAAATGTCTTGTATTAACTTCAACCTTTAATCACAATGACCTCCTTCCAACCAGCAGGTTTCTCTCAGGGCTCCCAGAGGGGGCTCCGAGGTGTGAATTAGATTTTTCTTTCTCCAAAGGTGATAAGTTGTTGGCTAACTGATTGCATGCGTAGGTGAGAGTGGTGGATAATAAGCTAAATAATAAGGCATCAGTAATAGGGCCCCAGTATCCAGGAGAAAGTGAAGACTTTAATTAAAGGGAAAAAAAAACTTGAATCACGGGCAAAAGAGAATGAACCCTTGATGGAGCCTAAAATTCTTTGCAAAGCTTATTGCTAACCAGTTAGATTCAGGAGGAAGTTGTAAGGCGGGGAGGGGAAAGTGAAGGACACAGATGTCTTGGTAACAAAGGGATCCAAAAATTACTTAAAGAAGCCATTATCAAAATGTTTTTTATTAACAATGGCAAGGGCTTACCACTCACTTTTCAAAATCCTATTAGTGCAGTTTCACATTTAGCTTTGAACTATATATCTCTCAGAACTGTTTCCTTTTATGTATGGTCGATTATTGTATTTTGTTATACTACACAAAACACAATAATACCGTTGTTATAATAATGTATGTTTGATTGATGTTGATCGATGCTAATTGATCATACATATAATAGGAAGCCAACGTGACAAATACCTGTGACATTTAACATTATAGTTGACCAAATATGGCATGTTGTTGAAATGGGTTTGAAGCCTCAGTGGCAATCTACCCACACCCCTGAACAAGTGACATCTAATCCCTGATGCTCTCATACAAAATATGAATCATGTGAATATCCTATTTCATAATATAGAGGTGTTGGTTTAGCTGATCGTTTCAGCCAAAGTACATCAGATTTGAACTCTCTTTTTGTGTTTTTCTTCATAAAATCATGCAGTAATATTCCTTTCCTATTTAAATCCAGAAACACCTGTTTCTAACGACAACATGACCCATACAAATAATAAAAAAATGCATTTCTTTTTTTATGAAATACTGTCAAGACACAGATGTATCATCTAATTAGTCTGGCAGAGATCAGGGTCCTCTGGTTAGTTTTTTTAAGGAGATGCCTGCCATATTACCCCTCCACACCACAACCCCCCAACCCCTGAGTGGAGAGGCGAGAAGTGGGGACGTGTGGGGGAACCCCTACTGGGCATGGACACACACACACACACACACACACACACACACACACACACACCACAGTTCACACACATGAACGTCAGACAGAGCCCTGCAGTCCCACCTTTGACACTAAGCTTCCAGAAGCAGGAACTCTGGCTCATCCCCGCTAACACAGACTGGCAGGTGAAGCTAAGCGCTCCCTCTTTTCTCCTCCAGTCCTCTCCCTTTTCTGTCTGTCGTCTTCTCTTTCTACATCTCTGTGTGTTTCTTTCTCTCACTTTCTCTCCTATTTCTGTTTCCTATATCCCATCTGTTTCTTTCTCTTACCCCCCCCTCCCTTTCCTTTTCTCTCCTCCCCTCGGAGGCTGCAGGCTGGGGTTGAACTCATCTGTCAGGATCAGAAAGGGGCTGGAGTGACAGGAGACTCCTGTTTCAGCAAGATAAACAGCCAGCACAGATCAAAAATACTCTGCCTTAAACACACACACTCTCACGCATGCACACCTACATGCGTTGCACAAAGGCACACACAGAGCGAGCGATCCATCTCGCACAACGGCGACGTCAGATTGAGGGTGTTAGCTCCTTGTCAGCTTAGAAAAGGTGCCGCGTCCAAATTCACCAGGCACCTGGTTATTTACAAAGTGAACCACGGTAAATTGTGCAAAACTTGGCCAGAGAACTCAGGCGGCCGGTGATTGACGGCAACAGAGCAAAGATGGCGATATAGATCTTTAGAAGAAACAAACATATTTTTGGACGAGGCGTAGAGACATCTGTATTCGCTTTGACTGATATATTGAGAGTGGCTGAATATCTAAAAAGACTAACTTACTTCTCTCTTTTTTTATTGCAAACGAGAGCTACTTCAACACTTGCCAAGATGACAACGGTTGCCCAAATGTTCTATTTGATGTTTCAAGCCTCAAGAGCAAGTGGGAGAGAAGAGTGATACAGAGGGAGAGAAACCGAGGGAAAACAGAGAAAATAAATGGCAATAAGAGAGAGGGAGAAAGGGTAGACTGAAAGCAAATGAGAATGAGAGGAGTGGAAAAGAACATTAGCTTGAGAGATGCCAAGTTCACTATCTGCCAGCCTGAGGTGTGTGCAGTCCCGGGTGTCGTAGTGGCAGTGGAGGGGAGGGAGGGGTGAGGCAGTGGGTGTCAGGTATGTCTGTCTTTCTATCCCAACGTGCGCCTTTTGCTGCAGCTGCTGCTTGCCCGGATAACAAATCATTCCCTACAGCGCCTTCTGGTAACCTCGTCATTCCCGCTAATAACATTTGGAGATGCTAAGCTTGTAAATTAGCGAATCTGGACCGAGGAGATATTATTTATGCTTGTCTCCCATCCTGAAAGACTTGTCTTGATGGGTAAATTGTGTTTAATTCTTGGAGGAAGCCGTTTTTTTCTGCGCCCCAGCGTGAGATGAGATTAATCCCTTGACAACCTTTTGCAGGCGCACTTAAAAATTGCTCCCAAATGTCACTGCCGCCGCTGCCACCGCCGAGATTTGCGGAGGGAGGAAACAGGGAAGAAACCAACACCGTGCAGAAATTGGGACACATCCGACGCACATGATCCTTCCCGACACACTCACACACACACACACACACACACATTCTTTAAATGCATTTTCTTTCCCTCCTTAGCATTCACAGAAAAAAAACATGTATAAACTCGAGGCACAAGCCGTCGCCCGCCCACATAGGCAGACACACACCTTGCACCCTCCTATAGATTATGTTCTTGTTATACAGACACACACGTACCCTCGCAAATAAAACTGTATCACTTTGAGCGGCAACAGCAGTCACACGCGTTCACACACAGGAGCAGTTAACACACACACACACAACACTTACAGCTTGTTACCCAGATTGCCTTTTACTAATTTGTTCCCTCTGAGTGAAAGTTTGTCTTTGATTTAATTTTTCTTTATGGCTCTTGGTGAGAAGACGGTTTTAGATTTATTTACCAAAAAGTCAGACATGGCCGGAGAGACCCCAGAGCCCGGGGCTGCTTTTTTATTTACACTTATATCAAATAACCAAATTAAACACACTTCACCCCGGGTCGTCCTCGTGGAGCTTCAGGGAGGGTTCCTCTCCCAGCTTGCCCTCACCCTGGTGGGCTTTGGTGGACAGGTTGGCCCGGGTGATGAGTGCTGGTCCTGGTTCAAGCTCCCCTGCAGCATCAAGATCAACTTCCCGGGGGGGGGGCTAGCAGCCGGGGGTATCTCTTTCTTAATGACCCAGAGAGTGGCGGACATACCAACTGTCAGCACACATCCGCCTCCCCCTGCCTCCCTCTCCATGTTTGTTTCTCTCCATGCGGTCTCATCTTCATGTTTTCACTCTTTTTTTGTCTTCCCCTCAACACACAGCTGGGAGGAGAGCGAGAGTAAAAGAGAGATGCACATAACTAGATTGTAAATGCTTCATGATATTTGAGGACTTCAAAGGGCACAACTGGAACGATGAGTGAGTTGTGTGTGTGTTTACGCCTCGCTGTTGACGAGTGCTTCTGCATGCACGCTTGTTGTCCTCCACGCTGCCTGCTTGTTGACAGTGTGTTATGCATTATCATTATCAAAGGGGGCTGCTGACCCCTCTTTCTACCAGCTTTGCCGCAGTAAAAACACTCAGAAGTTCATTTCACACCAGCGTGTGAAGAGTTCAGCGGGAACCACAGCGTGACTGAAAACAATGAGCTTTAATGTGTTAAAAATGAGTTGCAAAGTGCTGTAACCCAAAGTTCCACAGACATCTGACCCCCGCACTCAAACAGAAAATGACACGTGTGACTGTTTTCATGAAACAAGTCATTTCTGGTAATTACAGTTATTTGCGGCAACCGTCCCTACACACCAATTACACTTGTCTGGGGCATTTCTGTGTGTGTGTGTGTGTGTGTGTGTGTGTGTGTGTGTGTGTGTGTGTGTGTGTGTGTGTGTGTGTGTGTGTGAAGGGGAAAATAGCAAAGTTGAAAGCAACCAATTGTCACATGAAAACGCTATAACATTTTTTGACAAGACAATGATATTTTTCATCTGTCAACTTTTAATTTTCAACTTCAAATGCAGGAAGTTGGCCTCTGACCTTTGGCTAGAGAGGATAATTCCACTTCCTGTTCGTTGGTCCACGTCCAGCCCAATTTCTGCCAGGCCTCTGAGCGTGTTCATTGTGAGCGCATTTATTTTTTAAAGAACTTTGATGAAAATATGTTACGTGATAAAAAAAAGGGGGCTTTAAAGTTGTTTTTGCAAAGCTGAAGAGATGTCATTTAAACAGAACATAATCCATAAGCTGTATAACAAGCAGAGATGTTGGTTCTCTCTCTCTCTCTGTGTGTGACACAGCTACATACTGTAATGTCTGTCTATCGCTGTCTGGATGAAGGCTGCAGATCTGACACACACACACACACACACACACACACACACACACACACACAGATAGAGCTGTCCTCTTGCACAGTAATGTTTATTTATTGGAACATTTTAGAGCCGGCATACTTCTGTCTGTAAATTGACAGCTTGGCACAATACTGAAGGGAAAAGCTCACTGGACCGCTGCTTCATTTCAAGACTGATGGATTGGCATGATGGAGAAGGAAAAATATCCTGATTAGGACTGCTACTGTACATTTCACTCAAGTAGAAGCATATTTATTAGAACACATTTATAACAAACCATCATATCTGCAGTTATAAATAGGGTTCAATACGGAGGCCTAATGCTTTTCTGATTTTATAATTATTTTCTTTGCAGCTATATTCGTTTTGTGTTTCCATATGAAGCAAAGGGTTAATTGGAGGAGTCTTGTTGGAATAATACTAAGCACATTTACTCGATGACTGTTTTTAACGTGACAACACGGCAGTATAAAAGTAATTCAAATGAGCTCAACTTTTACCTTCTGCATTATTAAAATGACACACGCGTTGATCTGTCATAGGTTATAATCCATGGATATAATATATATTTGTCTTAAACGGAACATTTTGCATAGCGTTAGTAGTTTAAAAACTTTTGAGAGCCAGCAAACGTCCTATCTGCCTTTATCAACATTAATGGTAAATGTTCCACCAGCCCTGTAAAGAGCACTGGTACTGAGCTATTAGGACATTTTCAACCACAATCACAAATCATTTTTCTTGGTATTCACCCTGAGGAAGACTCAACACATTAACACAGAGCTAAATAAATCCCAGATGGAATTCGTGAGTTGTTAAATATAGTTTAAATACATGCAGTTTATAGACATCACAGCATGTAGTTAGGGTAATCCCTCAAATTGTCACAGAAAAGGTTTCCCATGTTTTCATGTGGGACCACCGAAGTGCAGAATAAAGTTAGCGGTTTATACTTTTTGCAGACATTGCTATAGAGAACGATGCATCAAGTGCATTTACAGATTACCTAGGACATTCTGTACCTAGAACTATTGCTGCCTTAAACCTTTATCAGTGTACGCCAGTATAAAGAACTCCACTGTGTCAGCCTAGGACCTGATCATTGTCAGTGAAGTGATCCTGCAGACCCCAGTCCTCTGCTGAGGTTCTGACGGTGTTTATGGAGCTGTGTTCTGAGGTCGGTGTGGTCTCTCCTCCCTGAGGCCTCGTAAAGACCCTCACTGCAGGCCTGCTGAGCCGCGCTGCGCTCCCACCACCATACCAGAACACACACGTGTCAAGCAGCAGCATGTCGTAAGTCCACATTTATGTTCAGGACTCAGCAGAACATCGGGAAGACTGGATGTATCACTTTGGATTTGCTGTGTATTCAGCCTCGAAACAGTTGTATTAGTTTTGGGGTGCAGTTCATCATGTTAAAAAGCAGTTTTGTTCTGTCTCTTGAAGCTGAATGTGACTTAGATTCAGACAGATTTGGGTCTAATTCCGCAACATTCACAAATGCAGAGGATACATTATATATTTATCCCCAATAAAACCAAATAGGAACCATAATTAGCTTTTTATTGTACGATGTATTATTTTGTCATTTTTATTTCATAAAGTGGTCGCAGTGAAAGCTATGAAAATGAACTACTGTGCATAATTGTTTGAAATTCCCTTTTTGATTAATGCAACCAAAAGCTTTTCATTATCCAGAAAGCATTTATGTGAATTCATTTTTCATTTAAAGCATTTCAGAATATTGTTTTCCGTATTGTGAAGCAGATCGGATTGGAATTTCAATGACCATCGATGCTCTGAACAATTTATTCCTCTGAGTATTCCTCTCTCTCACTCACTCACACACACACACACACACACACACACACACACACACACACACACACACACACACACACACACACTGCTGTCCCCTGTGTCCCGGCGATGATGGCTAACACATGCCCTTTAAACAATCGCCCCAATCCTCCCTTATCTTCAGGAGTTATGGCTCTAAATCTACTCATAATACACAGCTCACTGAGAGTGTAATCCCCGGGAACATCAGAATAAATCCAGGCTATATCCGCTACATGCAGACTAGTGGCTAGAGCCAGGGCCATTATGGTGGAGAGGAGGAGGAGGAGGAGAGAGGAGGAGGAGGCGGTGGGTTAGGGAAGGGCGCTAATGGGTTGTCTATGAATTCATATTAACACCATGCCATTAGGACACCTCCATCCAGGAAATCCCTCTTACACTCATGATACAACAGCTGTCCCAAGTTTAAACTTTAAACCGACAATCCCTCCGCTGTCACGTCTCTTCCTGCCTCTCTGTTCTTTTTTCTTTTCTGCCTCCCTGCAGCTGGACTGTCCTGATTTGTCCCGATCGGAAAAATCTCAACAATTCCTCACTGGGCTCCGGAGGCAGGGAGAGCAACTGGTCATGTTTGGTTGCAATGAGAGGGGACACAAAAACAAGGGGGGACAAATACATGACGACAACCGAGAGGGCAGCGTGTCTTTCTCGCAACCTTTTGCAACCCCTTCCCGAAATAAAATAAAATACACAAAGCTGTCAAAATCAAGTTAATCCTGACTCGTATTCAAAGTCAACTGTCAGGACACATGGCTGTCTGCTGCATGGCTGGTGGCCTCTGTAGGGAGGGTAACTCTTGTCATATAAAAACAACAAAAAAGCAAAGAGTGGAGTAAGTGGGTTTTTTAATCTTGGGGCAAAATAAAGTGACGAGGAGATTAAAAACCATATTGGAACATCCCTACAATAAATCAAATAAAAGGATGAACAAACTAAAGTCTACCTATCTCTTTCACGAAACCACCTTAATTGAATGTTTTCGTTTTGACCCGCTAAATCTCGTTCGGTAAATATTACCGGTAAGCGCGTTATTGTCGGAAAACTGTTTGCTCTACTATTTGAATGGGTTATTAGTCCTATACAACATGTATTTATTTTTGTATCATTTTTTATCAAACTATCACAAATATATCCGACGCTGTGAGCCTAAACAAGTAAAATCTTCTTGAATCGTAGAAGTAAAACTTTCTTAAGTACCCTGCCACTCAGTGGTCCAAACTACAAGGCGTGTATCGCTATTGTTATACTTATCATTCTTTTGCTATTTCAAATTGACTTTATAAGGAGTTATCTCTGAGTTTAAGAATTTTCTAGCAATGTGAGATCTTCCACTCAAATGGGATATATCTTTTATAATTGTTGGAGATTATGAACACCGTCTTGAGCGCTCAATATGCTAGGAGCGTGATTGTGTGGATTTCTCTCATCTGGTGAGTGTTTGTGCTGAGGACGCTTCTGTAGGTACAGTTTCTCGCCGTATTTTTCACTAAGTCTTGTTCAGAGTGATTTTTACTACGAGTGAGCCGTTCATGGTAAATGGCACTGAGCATTTCGTTCTATTAACTGTGAGTTTAGGTATAAGTAGTGTCATGCAGGGAAAGACGGACTTGTGATTAAGGTATGTTGTAAGTACTCTAAATACTTGTAAATCTACCTCATTTTTGTCGCTGGCAACGTGATCCGATCATTATGTCGGGGTCTGCCGAACTACGTAAGATTCTCAGGTCATTTTATCTAGGGTGTATGAGTCGCTCTTCAGACGACGTGAAGTTGTTGGATTCATTGGATGGTAAGGTGTCCATTGGTTTTGACCCTTAGAGGGGGATGAACTAATAACGGGCTCTACTTTGTCTCTTATCTATATACGTCCTATACGAACGCGATCCTCGTAGTAATCAACCAACACATTCATACACTATATACATATGGGAGTAACCAGGGATGCTTTATGTCCTCTAAGGCTTCAAGGCCTCTGATAAAATTAACAATATCGTGGTCCATATACTGGAGGCGTGTATGAACTATAATGCAAAAGTGAGTAAAACCCGTCTACCGGGGGTAACCGATAAGAAATAAAACCGGCTTCTACATTCAAAATGTGGTCGACATCTTCAAGAATATGCTCGTATGGTTTACCTCAAGTGCCTTATGGGTTTCAAAATCGGACCCATAAACCGGTTGTTACCCAGCGTATTTCGAGCCTGAGTAACAGACATGTACCTATGTTACTGTTTCGGTGCATAGTGTACTAGTGTACTGTCGTGACGAGTCGCTGTCTACTGCACCCTAGACAACAAGGACCTCCCCTCTCCCCGAGCGGAGCGGGTCGACGAAATTCACTTCTAACGGTTAACTGGGGCTCAGTCTATAATCAGTAGTATATGTCACACTGGAAGGGGGGTGTTGAAGTACAGTGAAGGGAAGTGAGTCCAAGTTGCTGTCTCTTAGTCGCACTGGTGCTCTGTTGTTAGTGTTCCGCGGCAGTCACAAACTCGCTGCCGGGATTACACTGTCTAGACTCTCTCGCCCCACACTCCCTGTCCGCACACGTGCGTCCCTTGTCCCCCGGGCGCCCGACTAGGGGCTTTAGGTCCTGGCCCTTCGACCGAGGTCGAGACAGTGCAGCGTGAGACTTGGCGAGTGCCAAGTAGTCGTCGACCGGATCGAAGTGGGAGTACTTTACACCCTTAAACAAATAAGGGAAATATTTATTGATAAAGGGAAGTAGCACATTTCCGTACTAACAAACAAAGTCACCACACAAGGGTGTAACAAGAAGTAACGTATGAAATAAGAACACAGCAAAAACCAGAGTAAGAATCAGTGAAGGACCTGTCCGAAGAACAGAAATCACCTTTTCCAATGTTTACACAGAAATTTATGGGACTTGTTAATGAGGAGTCTCTGTGTCCATGTAATACCACTTCCTTTGGGCTACCTGTGATCTTTTGGATGTCCATAATCCAGTTAGTAGTAAGAAAAAAATTGGGCATGTATTATATTAACGATACGAGAGGATTTTTCGACGAGTAAGTCTATCTAGGTGGTGTTCACAGATGGAAACGACTGGCGGTACACAGAAACAGGCAAGAAGACAAGGTTCTTAGTCACGCTTGCAAAAGTTCGACTTATTCTCTGTCTATATTTTCTTCTTCTTTCGCGACAAATTATTAAAATTGAAAACGATTTTACGAAAAAGGTGTGCACTGTAAGTTGCACTGTGATCCCGACGAGTTATTTAGATAAAAATTAACGTTAATGCTTAAAACCGAACGTTCTAAACTTTGTCTTATGTTTGCTAAAAAGTCAACTTAATAGATGAATTTAAGTCTCCATTAGGTTGACAATTTTTATGACAAGTTTGTAAAAAAAAGTTATTGGCAAAAGGTTCATTTACTTATTAGCAACAATTATTAGCACTAATGTTAATTAACTGGAGTTGTATTAGCCTCTAATACTAAAACCGGTATGTAGCTCGTCGGGATGGCACTGTTGTGGTTCTTTTTGTCTCTCCGAATGACTCCTGACTGTTACCCTTTTACCTTTAAAGGGTGCAATTTTTTATGTTATATAATTAAATTAACTAATTATTCCATTACGCGGGAGTATAAAACTACAGAAACAGCCGTTGCTAGATTGAATGACAGGACATCAAATTACTATGACGTAGACTATGTACCTATTTACTAAAACCGGTGTTTTAATTCTAAATAGGTGTATTCACCAATTTCCTAACTTAAAGATATTTTCAGACTAGTTTTTCTTAGCACTATCTTAGTTTAATATTCTCGTACTATAGTAGTCTACACATCCACCTGGCAGGTGAGTTGTCGTTGTCTTGAAAAGTGTCGTTTTGAGCCTTTTGTACTAACAACAAGCGACTCGTCGCCTAGTTTGCGCTTTATTTCTTCGGGCACCCGCGAAATTGCAGTAAGGTACTTTATAAAAAACTCTGTTTCTTTTTTTTTCGAAATTTTTGACCAATAAAAGAGAAGGGGTTAGGTGTGGGATGTACGTGGTGTAGCGTGTACTGAATGACGTTACCATACAATTAACAGCCGTCATCAGACGTTTCGTTGGGACGACAAGTTTACTGACCACTCTTTTATCCACCCCAGTCAGGTTTCAGCATTTTCGTCGAGGTTGTGTTGTCTTTGTTTTGGGAGCCCCTAATTGCTTGTTACCCGGTCACTATTTGCCTACTCTTCTCTCTGGTCCCTTATGTTGTCCGCCACTCGCTCCGCCTGCTTCCCTTAGTCTCTCCCCTCTACCTTATACTTCGCTTCTGCTCGTCTTTCCCTTATTCACCCCCTTTCTTCAAATCTGTCCCCTAATTTTCCCCTGTGACCGATCCTCTTGTGGTTTCACTCTACTTATACTTACGCCTTCTTCTGTCTCATGTCCAAATGTTGTAGTATAGGTCGTACTTCCCTTATCTTCTCCTTCGTCTTTCGTTCAATCTTGATTCACCCATTTGTCTCCATCTTACTTACTCCCTATTAAATTCCCTCTTATGTACTTCGGTCGTCCCACACTTCGCCGTCTTCGAGTCACACAACCCTGAAACCGAGCCTTTGGACTTCCCAGCGACCAAGGTTTGGGACTAGTCTGTTTTTCATGTCTCACCTGACGGCTGGGACGACTACTCACGATCCTTGAGGATTGACGAGGACACACGGATTTCGTACCGTTATAGAAACAACACGGTGAAATGTATGTTTACTTTTCGTTCAAACATAACGGTCTGGCAATGCCATACGTACATATATCTAGAAACCACTGCTGACTTAAAGGGGAACACCCCTAATAATTTCACCGAAAAGAAAGAGGATCCAGTAGTACTTACCTTATTATACTAGGTCATGATTTTTTTGAAATTAACACGAGGAAGAGTGTCAAATAGTTACTAAAGAAACTTACGTCGAAAGTACAAATCAGGGGCATCACCTACCCGGAACTTAACGATTGAAATCGTAGGGTTTCATTGCTAATTGTCTATAAATGTCCTAATTACGTAGAACAATGTAGGTGGCATTTATCTGTGTCAAAGATAGTCCAAGTAGTGACTTTAACTTATTTTCATAAACGAGGAATATGAAGTGACAACTATATTGACACGTCACAAACGTTTGTGACTTTTATTTTTGTTTCTTTCCCTTAGCAAGTAGTACGTAAACAAATCTGGCGAAATAGGTTTCGCTGAATGTATGTAAGTCATGACACCGTTAGGGTGTCTTGTTAAACACCCACTTCACAAAACGGGTCCCTGTGTTGCTGTACGACTGTACGTCACCCTAGCTTGAACGATGGAGGACTAAACTTCAGGTGTGTGATAGGTGACTCGGTGTCGGCGGGATAATTACGTCGAAAACAGGTCTGTATCACTACCTCAGGAGGTGAATACTATTGTATATTCTAGTTTACCTCGTAAAGAGGGTCTGACTACGACGTAAAAGGAAGACGGACAGGGGGGGGGCCCCACCCTGGTATGCGTCACTCGATGTGTACTTATTCTGTATACCTCTTGACGATTTCAAATATCACAGCTTTCATTTTTTGTATGTACCATTAAGACCCTTTAAGAGGTTGCGTTAATAGAACTCTAGGTACTTCAGACAAGGATGGCCCCTAAACTGAGAGGCTGCAGGGTGCAACGTGGTATTATCTAACAAACCTCGTCACTCTCACGACTTTGTAATGCCGATGCTATTGTGAGATCATTGGACTCCCGGGAGACCAAGGAAGACTAGAAGGACAGTCCCAAATATCGCGGAGACCAGGAAAGGAGACACCACATCGCTTACACATCCGAGTCGCCCGGGACGTCCCTGTCCTGATAAACTTTGACAGTCACTAGGCGAGGTACGGTTGTCGGGTGTTCTATGGGCGGGAGGGAAGGGAGGACTTTTTGTAGGGGAGACCTTGGGTTACGACGGTCAAAGAGTCTGCGTCGGTGGGGCGACTGGAAGTCCGGTCCTTAACCCAGCAGGTCGGTGTTTGGTTCTCTCGGATCCCCTGGGCTAGGGGGCGGTCGGGTGGTAAGGGGGGGGAGGTCGGGGCTCTGGGATTTTACCAACCAAACCGACGAATAAGGTTGCGGACCCTCTACTTTGCGTCTCCCTAGTATCTCTTTCTCGCCTCCCCGCCTTCTTTCTCTCGCGAGTTCNTTTGAGTACCCCTGCACTAGAGCTTCTTGGGAAGGGTCCCATGAGATCAACTCCTAACATCTCCCAAGGTCCATGTACCACAGTCTGCTGAAGTTTCCCTGGAGAGGGAAACTTCAGCAGACTGTGGTACATGGACCTTGGGAGATGTTAGGAGTTGATCTCATGGGACCCTTCCCAAGAAGCTCTAGTGCAGGGGTACTCAAACTTTTTTGTTAAAGGTCCACTTGTGAATTTTATACAAGGTCAATGGTCCGGATCAATGTCAGTAAAGTCCCCCCCCCCGGAGCGGAGCAACAAAGTTTCGGCTCGCATGAGGCCCCCTTGAGGGGGTTTCCCAACATGTCGTTGCAGTAAATTAAAGGGTGTTTCATGTTCATGTTGACCTCACGCAGCGTCAGACAATAAAACCCTCTCTCTTTTCCGCCGTACCCAAATCTTTTTAAAAACAGGGGTACAACGAGCGGGTACAGATTTGCTGCCGATCTGACATCAAATCGGCGGCGGACCCACACAAAGTTACTATCAGAAACAATGCCTGACATGTTTTGGACGTAATCTCTTGTTTACATTAGCAAGCGTCACTAACACTCAGAGCTAACCTGTACTGGAGAGCACTTGTGTTTAAAAAGCAGGAAATAAAAAAAAGAACTCACCTTGTGATAAACCCGCAAGAGAAAAAGCATTTGAGCTCCATACTGTTTCAGAAAATGTAATCTTTGATGTGGTTTAGAACAGGATGGCGTTTTATCACAGCATAATTTAACTTTATCTCCATTAGCTCCGCCTCCTCTTTTTATTTTTTTAAAGCTAAGGACCCAAAATCCGCGTTTCTCTAACAGGGCTGCAAAAGAGGTGTTTGAGCAGTATGAGGCATGGCTACAATGGGTGATCTGTTNGCAGACTTGTCAAAGCCTTAATTCATGGTTTTTACTATCCGGTATCAGTATGTTGTTACTTCGGCATCATTTTGAAACGTGTATTACAATTAAATCACGGTCAAATATGTTCATCTTGTTGTAGTTGTAGCCCCCTTGACAGCGATTCTCTCTCTAGTTTAGCATAGTTTAGCACACTCAGCCTGGTTGTTCCTGGCCCTAGAACCACGATTTTATGGGGCCATTACATCACCAGAAGTCCCAATTTAAGGGGTCATTTCTCCCCAAAAAAAATGTTTTACTCACTATATCAACAGCCCCACCAAAAATATTTTCCACCAGCCGCCACTGGGTTTAGCATAACAATGCATGTACCAAATACATGACTTATTAAACACCCTGCTTGGACAGCACCAAACACTTTAGTTCGGAAGCAATTCACATGATATGACTTTCATCCATAGCAACAACAACTACACAGCAGGCAGTTAAATCCAACCAAAGAGACGTTTAAACATTTGGAAAGAAAACCAGCGAGAAAAGAGACGGATAAGAATCAGGTAAATTAGACTCACGTTTTGTTGACATTAACTCTTCTTTCTTTCTTTCTTTCTTCCTTACTTCCTTTCTTTCTTTCTTCATTTCTTTCTTGAAGTATCGAAGTAATTATATCCCAAAGTTCATTTTGTTTGTTGACGTATTGTGACTCATCCACTTTCTCCATCGCTGCTCCAACTAGCAAAACATTCAGCACACAGGTGAAACTGATTTCGTTCATTACAAGGGTCACGTGACCCAGTAAATCGTGGGTACGCTAGCATTCACTATAATCACCTACTGTAAATTCAGTGGTGTAAAGTAGGTAAGTACACTACTTAATTAAAAATATGTCTACTTAGTAATTCTAGCCCACTACAATTCAGACATTAATCGTGTACTTTTACTCCACTTCAGTAATCGTATACCTTTAGTTACTTTGCAGAATTTGATTAGTGATGTGAAATATAATCAACATTTAAATAAGACTTTATGTGTTTTGTGATAAACACATGAAAACATCAACAATTAGTCAAATAAGTTAATCCAAACATTGTATAGCTATTATTAGAAAATGCCAATACTTCTGCCAATAAAATTATGCCATAATATTATGCCAATATTTCTGGTACTTAATATATTGATGCAAATGCTTTTTCTTGAGTAACATCTGCAATGCAGGACTTTTAATTGTAACAAAGTATTTATAGACTCTGGTATTTTCTACTTGTACAAGATCTTCTTCTACCCCTGCCTAAATGTAACAAGTGGTTTTTAATGTCACCTTTGATTTTCGTCCTATGAGAAGCCAAAGGTCAAAATACGGGGATCACTTTTTTGTTAAGAAACATTATGTACTACTGCTGTTTGGAGGCCTTTCTCTTTCCTTCAACTTTTCTTCCTGTGGTATACTTACATGCCATTACCACAAAGGGGTGCTGTTTCACTCAATTAAGGCTGAGTTACATTTCAATCAGGAGAGACTTCATTTTGTTTAAAGAACATTTGACACATGCGCCATATGATAAATGTGAAGTCTTTGGCGATTAGACCCCGATCCTGGAATCGTATATATCCAAAGGGGTAAATGCAACCGTGAGCATATAGGAAACCCTCCCTCCCTGCGGTCTAGACACTGGTGATGATGATGAAGATCTGGATTTGATGAGGAGATGGGATGAAGAGGAGGTGTGATGAGGTCTTTGGATTAGCTCTCCTGGGGACTCTGATATGATGATTTTTATATATATATTAAAATAACATGGGGCCAACATGTTTTTAATGTTGCAGTGCAATTTTAAATAAAAGTATATGCTAATGCTAAAAAGAAAAATCCCACATATTTTATTTTATAAACTGATTAAGCAGCATCAAAGACAGACCCAACAGAGACATAAAATGAAAAAAAAACACGGATAAGGGTAAATAAACTTTATTTTCAAAGCATGTTTACAGTATTGAAAATGTCAGGTTTTTAATATCACCTCTTACCTGCAGGCAACTATTTACCTATTTACCTTAATGCAACTTTTAGAAAAAAAGAACTCGCTCTATGTACATTCATTCACATTTGATAACAAGCAAAGATAATATTACATGGGTTTACTGTACATATAAACATAAGATGAAGTGGCCAGAGGGCTTTCAGGACAGCCTTTTGGACAATGTTAAATAGTAGTGGAGGTTCATATTATTAGCACACTGAGATGACCTATGCATGATGGATGTTTCAGAAAGAGGGGAAAATAAGCCTTTAGGAAATATTTCAGCTGTTTGATTTTAGAAATGTAGAACGTTTGAATTATGTGACAGTCATCTTGGACACACGTTAATTTAAGCGTGTTAATGGTAAATGTGGTCTGACAGTGTTCTAACCAATGGAAAACTATCTTTCACAGACCACATTTTCCTCCAACACATATTAAACCAATAACTTGTCAAAACACTCCCTTCATGTAAATTCACCTGCATGAAAAACACAACACCAAATTAAAGACAGAAGAGAAGAGATAGGCCTTCAAACTTTTAAGTATAAAATAAGAGCTTTCACAGGCACACCGGCAGACTAGTGTGAACATGAGACTTGGACAATCCAGTCTTGTCAGTAATTGTCTCTTTACAGTGCTTTGCAAAGATGTAACAGCAGAGAGCAACTGGGCAAACATGCTATTTTTGAAATATTCAAAACACTTTTGGGAGTAAACAAGAAAATGTTTTTTGCCACATTGTTCAGGTTTGAATTGCGTCAGACTCACATTTTGTAATTCTTTTTTAAATATATATATATATTTGTCAAAGATTCATCTGCCATTGCATCAGCAAACATCCACATACTCAAAGACCTCTGCCTTAACAACAAGTATAAAAAGTGTATATATAACCGTTTCTAATTCTCTTTGTGCTACATTGAAAAAATGATACATTGTGCATTATGTACAAGCAAAAAACATATGTCAGCACTTTGGTGTCGGCTTGTTAAAGTAACCAAAAGTTGAACTTGTTTTTCAGATTTTTTTTTAAAAGACCTACTAAAGCTCATTTAAAAGAAAAAAAAACATGTAGGTGAAAGTAAATATCAAGAACAGCCGTTACTTTCTTTGTCCAACAGATGATGCTCTTCTCCCTCAGGTTGCACTAACAGCTGACTTTCATTTCATTGTTTTAAACTCAACACAGAAGTGTGTAACCAACATATTCTACTTTCTTTTTCGCCCAATTTCAACTTTTCAACATACCCTCAACATTGGACTCCATAAGACCATATCACACTAATCTTAATACATACTTGAATGAAGACTGGTCTACAAGTGTATAAAATGTCCTTGAAATTGGACAGGAGTGTTTTTTATTTTATTTTAAAGATGATTCCTTAAGTTCCCTGACACAGAGCAAACAATATAATGGTTTGGTCTTGTTTAGTACAGCACGTCGAAGTCAGAGGGAATACAGTCCCCAACACTGCTAACTTAACCAAATCCCTATCTAGAGTTATGAACATGGAATGTTCAAATTACAGTGAGATGCAAGCTCTTCCCGATTAGATTTCGCCAAGTGTCAAAACATGAAACGTACATAACAGTGGAAAACTCCCTCAAGTCAAAACCCTGCTCGAGTACAACTCAAGGAAGAGGTTAGACGTAAACACTATAGGCTCTCCTACAACTCAATGTTTCTACCTTCAGTCCAGAAAGTCAAAACACACCCTCACCAAACTTCACAGAAACAATGACAACACGGCTAGTCTGGCATACCACCCCATGCCCATAGTCTGCTGAGGAAAATAAGGGTAAAAACAAAAGTCACAAGACAGGCCACACGTTTTTTGTTTTTCAAATGATTTGGCTCATATCACATGGCATTAAGAGACATCACTGGCCGTTCCAAGTTGGCATTTCATTTTTTCCTTCATCTCGGTACTTCAGCAAACAAAGCAGGCTTTATGTTGCTTTCACTTTGTAATAAATTTGGTCGTTAGCAGGGCTGGCCCTCAAGCGTTTTTCCCATTGCTGCACATATGAGGAAGGTGTCTCCAGGCAAACCTGGCAAGGTTAGTGTTTGGGCCACCTGTCAGTCATGGAAGTGGTTACCAATGTTTTGAATAACGTGACATTCCACCTCTGTCTGGTGATTTGAGCTACAAGAATAGCTGCCTACAAGTAAATGATATATATATATCAAATTGATATCCCAATTTAAATTAGAATAATTTAACACATTTGGCCGTGTGGGCTTCACATTGTAGCAGTAGTCTTAAATCTGTACTTCACACGTGCCCACAAATGATGTGGGCTGCCGGTTAACAAAGGTGTGACAGCAGAGGATGGAAAAGCCTGTGTTCCATCCAATCTCTAGAGATAAGGACACGTGAAGGGGACTGTAGGCACCGAGCAGGACTGACTCTCAGTCTGGTTCTTCCCTACAAAGGACCCCCTCAGGGCGTTCTGCAGTCGACATGTGAAGCCCAGAGCAGGTAGGAAGGGAGGAAGAGCAGGAGGAGAAGAAGATGAGTGGGTGGGGGATTTTATTCGGGTAAGTTTAGCGAAGCCACCTCCAGTTTCATCTTGAAGTACTGGTTGAAGCGCAGGACTGCATATCTAGGACAAACAGAGAGAAGTGGCATCAGGGTAAGATAAAAAATGTACCCGACACGTTAGCTATGTGCACAAATATCAGACTGAGATGACACAAATTATATCAACTTGAATGCTTCACAGTTTGTTCTTACACATATGATATGATTAAAATAACTAGATCTGCTTGGCTAAACAAACTGGCTGCTGATAAGGAATGCATGAGGATTTATTTTAAGATGTAAACTTACCCCAAGAAATCAAAGTCGATGGTGGAGACCTTGGCCTGAATCAGTGCCCAGAGACCCCAGAAGAAATGAGATGCCTAGACACAGAGGAGAACGAGAAAGAGAGAAACAAAAGATAAGCATGTACTGTGAATGAAAACGTGTTTCTAATTACCCAATATGGCACACAGCCAGCAGAAGCCCTATGGCAACAACACCAAATAGCTGACACAGAAACACAAATGCTTCTCTTGCCCTTCCTCCACACTGCCCTCTTTCCCTCCTTACAGTAAACAAGGCAGAGTGAGGCTCAGGGGAGAACGCAGAGCCTTAGAAGGGTAACAAGTCATTAAGAGAGCCTCCCATATGCTGGCCAATCATCACAAACATCCATCTCTCATCAGCAGGTAGTGCAGGTGATCCCGCACCACACTGTAATTCCTGTTTGCTGACCCAACACCCCTGGCAGCAGGCCTCAGGGCGCTTACTGTGCTCCACAAGGGTTTGGTTTCAATTCTTTGACCATTTCCTTGACCATAATAATTATTAGCTAACTGTTTAAAGAGGCACTGCCAACCAGAGAGGCTTAGCTAAGAGGCAACATAACAAAATAGTTTAGGACTTAAAATAGCCTACAGTAGTTTTCCTCCGTAGTATCTCGTGATGTGATTTTGAGCCTCAGTTTATTTTTACTTCAAGCATGAAGCAGAGTATGGTGTCTAAAATATTATGTCGTTTTCAAATTTGAAAAAGTTGTATCAACTTATTGCAATATTCTTTAGGCAAACTTAACACTGTAAGAAACACATAATAATGACATGGTTTGTACGAAAACTGTCCACCAGTAGCAATTTCTAGGTTAATTTTGCAGAAAAATAACTTAATTCTTTTTTTTTTTAAAGTTGTGAATAAATTCAGAAACTTAAAAGATAACAATTCTTACATGAATGGATTTATTCAAACATTTTCCCCAGCCCCATATTATTTTTTTATAATATTTGTTTTAATTATTATTATGTTTATAAGATATCTTATTTTATTTAATATTTGTATTGCTCATTTGTTCTCCTTTTTTAAAATTATAATATTTTATTTCATTCTAAAATGCAACAACTATCACAGTCTTATTTCACACGGGATAAAAAAAAGTCCTTCTGATTCTGATACAGCCCCAACTTGAAAATCGAGACGTGACCTCAATGCTAGTCAGGTGCAGATGTGCTCTAGTGTAACCCTATACGGTTCTTAATATAATATTGCATGTTTAATACATTGCTTACCAGGGCAAATTTGTTGACTTGGACGTAAAGAGTGTCCACCTCTCTGTCGGTCACCACGCTGCCCTGGCCTTTATTCTCCTTAAAGGCCTCCAGGTAGGAGCGCAGCCACTCTAGCTGGAAGGCCCGCTGAGGGTAGTGACTATAATCCACCTCATTCAGACCTGCAACCCATAAACACGCAGGTTAAACACTCCGTAAACATTTTATACCTGCAACTTTTTCCTACATTATCCACAACTCACCAGCAAACTCGTTGAAATGGTTCCCAATGTCGTAGGCTTGGTAATTGTACCCAGCGTACTCGTAGTCAATGAACTTTACATGGCCTGGAGAGAGAAGCAGCGTTGTTTAGACAAGAGACACGGGAAGAAGACATCAAATGATTATGACGTGTTTTCCCTTTTATAACTCAGAATGTCAAGGGTTTTCATTTTACACTCTAACTTATTTCCTGTCCGATTGGCTAGTAGGCTAACGTCGGGCAAGGGGTAAGAGCTTGCATTTTGAGGAAAGGTAGACTGTACAGGAAATGAAAAAGACACATATACACTGAAGTATTTGACTAAATAACTTCCGACAAACTGATTCAAAACCATTCACAAGCTTATTGTAAAGTATCATTGGATAATGCAAAATTACATAATGATATGTAACGTGCACTATAATGCTGTTAAGGATGAGAACAATCATGCTGCTAAGATTAAAGCAAGTCAGAGTCAATCCATGTATTCAGAATAGGAGGTCTAAGTGTGGGACAGCATACCCAACAAGATATCTTCATGGAGGTTAAGCATTCAATCTCCAATGATATCTTAGTAAACAGATTAGATTTACTTCTAACCCACTTGTCACCTTTATTTTCTACAAAATAAGCAGCAAGCAAACATTAGCAGAGATGGAAATGTGCAAATACTGATGCAACACATGGCAGGCATACAAACAAACTAGAGTAAAAAAGGAGAACATTATTGTTGCTTTTTACCCATGCATAAAATGAAGGGGAGATAGCCAATGCTTATGTGTGTAAGACATGGGGGCATGAGTGCAAAGAAAGAAAAGGGAGATAGGCGGTAAAATAGAGGTTAAAGTGGTGTGTAGAAAAGTATTGTTAGCTGCCAAAGCAAATGTTAAGCAACACACTGTTTGATACACGCTTTCTTTTCATCTGTGTTGACTCACGACAGGCGATGAAGTCATCAATAACGAGAGCTCCTAAATATGCGCTAAACTCTGGAGCCGCACCCATTTAAAAGTTTTTTTTTACAGTCTTATAAAGTTTACGAGGGTCCCATACTTCTTGATGTCAACCCGCGGTCCACTTGAATGCTTCAAATTCTCGGATATTTTCAAGAAGTGTCGCTTCAAATATTTAGATCAAAATTTGGGGTCAAAGAATGTGTTGATTGCATTTGTAGGCTAGCAACTTAATGAGGTGTTGACGTTAACAAAGAGGGAAGTGGGGTTTTAAAAAAATGGTGGCGGTGGATCTCAAAATACAAACCCTTACTTTTAAAAAGCCCGGTTGTTACAGAGATATAAACAAATACTAAATATAACTTTAACCAACAATACATTTATTCCAATGTCTCCACTCTTGGTTTTTGGCTAATTACTTTGGCTTAACATATGGAATATTAAGTTTTGAGGTGGTGCTGGACTACAGAGAAAGACACTTTGAGGTGGGTTACCAGGTGGCGTGTAGGTCCTAGCGGGACACAACTGAACACCTCCGGGCAGTGGCTATAGCCCCCCCTGTGCAGCAGATGAAAAGGTTGGGGCAAACACATCTCTCACACATGCTCACTCTCACACGGACATATTCGTCTTTTTTTTTTATCCATTCTTGCTCCCACGCTCAGTGTCGAAAAATATCAGGCCCTGCTGCAACCCTCCCCCCCTTCATACATGCAAACCTCACTTCCCAGTTCTCACAACACACCCCTCCAATACTCCCTTCCCATTGGTCCACTGTGAACCCAACAGCGTGACACCTCTGCAGCTTCTGCAAATGACAGAATCTTTTTAGAGGCTTCCTTTCGGCCTCTTGGTAAAATGAGCGCAGATTTATTTTTCTATGCAAACAGAGTAAAGTGAGAGGGGCAGGGACACTAAAGCAGCCCGTGACACAGTAAAGAGAGACAAAAAGAGAGAAGGAAAGAAAAGAGCACTTGTTGAGAGTCTATTGGAACATTTTACCTTTTTTTTGGAAAACTGAGACATATTTTGGAGATTCCCCTACTTGTTTATGTTTCTATCAATAGAGGAAGTGGTGGACTTTTGGTGTCGCGCTTGGCAGACAAGACATTTCAACTACAGCTGAGAAGTGACAGGAAGCAGCCTGGTATCTATTCAGTCTTTTTTCGTGCCTACTCTGTTTTGAGAATGAGGATGTGAGTTTGCACAGTGTAGATGGTATAGAGCGCAGCAACAAATGCAGCAACTGGAATTAAAGTCATAGACTTCATTAGGGCGTTGGTAGGAGTGGTCTTTTCGCAGGCTTAATATATAATGTGATTAACTAGAGTGACCGTCATAAGGGAACATTCCTTTTGATTCTGGCTTGTAATCTTCATTATGTCTAAAACAATGACTTCAGCTGTCCTTATTGAAGCCTGAAACATGATTCAGCAAGTCTGCAAAGTATGTACAAAGGCACAGGCTTTAACATGTTGTGCGAGGAATACAACTAATGTGCAACACATTCGCAGCTCCCTGTGTTAGTTACAATTGGATTTCCAATCATTTAGGGAGATCTGGGTGTTGGCGCAAATCGAATGAAATCGGTATTAAAGTCAGCAATTACTTGATTTGCAAAACCACAATTCAAATCAGATTCTGCAGGCGTCCTAGAAAATATATTTTTCTGTGTGCTGAGGTCAAAGCATTTTTGCAGAAGCATGTTTCCGCTTCAAGGGATAAAGCTGATGATATTCTAAATAATAACAACAAAACCCATGAAAATACCAAAACCAACAAGGCTTTTTGTACGTCTTTTATTACTTTCCAACTGTCCCGGCCTGTCTGTGGCTCTCAATAACAACTCCACTCATCCCTCGTCAAGACAAATCTCTCAAAATGGGGTCACAAAAAAGGCTTAAGCATGAGTAAACAGTGGATCTATTGACTATTTAAGTATTGGATCAAAATAAACTGCATCAATCATGTCACCCAGTGAACTGGGGCTCACTGTTGCCGACAACAATGGGGCTGTTATCACGGAGGGATAAGCTATAGATAGGGTTTTGACTACACAGGCCATACATTAATATGTTAATCTGATCAATCCAATGTTGGTTTCGGTCTTTTTGACGGGATTTGTCGCTGATAAAAAATATAAAGAATATCGCCAGACACATTCTTCCGCTTATACGGTCTGCCCAGTGATCAATACTGATGCTATGGAGTGGAAATTGCGGAGTAAGGAGCAAGAAGTAGCTTGACACTTTAGGCATTTGGCTGGTGCTCAGAGTGACTCAAAGTGCAAACCTTAAAAAAAACATTAGTGTAATAACCAGCAATGTACGTAGCCTCTGTACTGTCAGAGGGAAAACTCGAGTAGCATTGGAGGGTAATAGGTAGTAACGTGGCTCCTACTGCTGCCATGAACTCATCCCGATTAGCCTGAGCAGAGGGCAGACTATGCGAGGGCCCTCAAAGCCGCCTGAGCGTGAGGTTTGTCTCTCTCCATTGCCTCCCCAGGGCAGGGCGGCGCAGGGCAGCCACAGCCTCGGCTGTCATTCCTATGGGAGAAAGGCTAGACACAAGGAGCTGTGAGAAGGGCCCCGCCCCTCGCCGCGAGCCGACGAGGGGGCTGACAACTCTCAAACCACCCCAACCCGCCTCCCACATGCATATAAAACCCGGTACTCTCGTCTTTTCCCCGCCTGCTAAAGCAAACTTGTACACGTTTCCCTGAGGGTGCTTGATCTTCATCCAAAAAAACATTTTCTAAAGCACCAAAAACTTGTGCTGTCAATACAACTTGGTATGTGGTATGATGTAATGGCATTGTTTGTTCAGGCTGATTACTGTTGTTCTAGGTTCAGCAAAGAAATAGAAAGACAGAATAGACAACAGTTTTTTCAAGTGGATACCAAATTATAAACTTTCCATTCTCCTTTAATTCAGAACAATGCTTTGGGATTTAATCAAAAAGGTATAGATGATTGTAATCCTAAATGTCAAGTTAAATAAGTAACAGATTGTTTGATTTAATGTGCTTTTTGTATTCGAAGCAGATAAACACACCCTCCAATCAACATACATATATTAGATTTCACCCATTTTAAAATCTCTCTAAAGTGAAACTAGATTTGAATAACAGGTTTGTCTCTTCTCACCGTTCTAATTCTACGCCGGCAGCCCTATGCAAATGCTGATAATGAGTCAGGCTAGGGTTGAGGAAGTGCAGTTAATGCAATCCTACCTGAGCGCAGAGACCAATGCAGTTCACACTACAACACAATTCAGTCACACAGTAACGTCTTTGACTACACTTGTGCAGTTAATACTCACCTTCCTCCGCATTATAGATTATGTTTTTGCAGAGAAGGTCGTTGTGGCAGAGAACTACGGGGGAGCCCAGCACAGACAAGCTCTGCTGGAGCCACACCAGCTCTTCTCGGAGGCACCGTGGGCTGGGCACCTCCATACTCAACCTGGGGGGGGGCACAGAGGAAGAGAGGAGAGTGTTAATAGAAGGAAGGGCGATTCCAATTCTGCACTTTAAAAAAATATTTCATTTAGGGGACTTTAATTCATAGTTTTGATCACTGCTTGTAAAAAGTAAACTTCACTTAGCACAGGCTGCTTTCCGACTCCCCCACAATAGAAGAATGGGTAGATAATATTTAATGACATATACACCACGGCCTACGATTGAATATATTTACTAAGTTATAGTCAGAATGGGTTTCTATTGTACAACAGACACTTTATAGAGTGAACAAACTACTGATGAATAGTTCTACTGCCAAGAGAAGCTTAGATCTTCTCAATTTAGTGTGACAACAGCTGTCTGATAGAAACCCAATTTTAGCAGATGGGGAACATTTCTCAAAAGTATGATATAAATAAAAAGGTGAATTGAAATCCTTCCAATGTTACTACTAGAACACAATATTTTGACTTAAATCCTCACTACAGCTTATCAGCGACTACATGTCCTGCCTAAAGAAGAATGTATTTCTAACATCAGTTTCACAATGTTTAACACTTTGCTCATGCAGTGTTAAATACTGGCAACTACTCACATCTATTTCCTTGTCAAATTCCATTTGTTTTATGCAAATAAGGGATTGCCTTTGTGATGCTAACATTTTGTTGTACCAGGATATGATCATGAGAAAGAGGCAGATGATAAACAAACAGTGTGTGACACAAAATAGAAAAGGGTAGGTTTCGATACTCGTGGTTAAGAGCCACATGCCGAGTTGTCTAAAACCTTTCCGTTGTTTTTGTTTCACATACATTGACTTTTCGGATGTTGTGGGTGTCCTGAGTCTTATTTTCATTTCATTTCATTTTTATTTGTCCCGCTCATGGTAAGCAAAACCAAATGTACAATAATTGCCAACATGACTACCAAAACACCATTGAGCGAAAAGGAGCAGGGAGAAGAAGACAATCTTATGTGACCTGCCCCTTTCTAAAAAAACTAAATAAATACAAATAGATGGTCTGCCCTTCATAATAAAAAAATGTTTCACAGCCAAACATAACAGTATCTTAGTATACTAAGAGAAACCCAAAAAAATACTTATTTCCCACTTGACGGTTAACGAAAAGAAACAAAACCCAAAAAAAAAAAAAAAAAAGTGCAACACCGGAGTCCTACTGGAGAAGAATTTGGGAACCTCCTCGGAAATGTACTGACTGCTAAGTCAGCGCTTGTTATGGATTTATTTTGAGTGCCAAAATATACAAAGGTTGTCGTTATTGCAAACACAAAGGTCAAACAAGGAAGACTCAATGGAGCCAAAGGGCCCCAAATAGTCTAAACTCAATTGGCCTGGATTGTTTTGTGTCAACACTAACGCCCGGAACAGAGGTCATAAACATTTTTGGATAAAGGTATAATTACAAGGTTTGTCTATTTGCATGATGCCAGACGAAAGCAGGCTGCTACTTGTTGACGCATCATGCTTATTGACATTCGCCCTGTTGTGTTAACTCTCCTTCCAGGAATCCTAAAACTTGAATTCCCACCTGCCGAGAGCATGAAAGGAATTCCACAAACGTACTCAGACGTGCTGGATATCTACCCCTGATAACGGAAACTCTTGGGCTGCGTCACTGCCCAAGCTAATAAAAGAGGACACAGATGCACGTGGAGATAACAGAAATATTCAACAGGCCAGCCATGAGCTTTTAACTAGTCATAATCTGTTCAACAATCTCATTTATTTTGAATCCAAATGTATATTTGAATCGCGAAACTACTTTTGAAAGAGTTGTTCTTCCTTTCTTTGTTTTTATATCTCTATGTTTAATTGCTGCGACTCAAAGGTTATTTATCTATCTCTAGCGAATTAAAAAAACCTGCAGATAAATGTTCAGGGAGTCATGAACTGTACAAATTGTTCTATACATTTCGCAACGGAAAACACGCACATACTTTCTGTGCCTACCAGAGAGGAAATAACTTACCAGCTGACTGTGGTATTCATAATAATTTAAATGGGGAAAAACAAAAAACAATGGCTGTGGATTTACAAGCTGTTGTTATGACGCATACGTTAAAACAAAGCAGTGATTGCCGCCCATTTTCCCACCACTCCCACTTCATTTCAGAAGGCCATGACGTTGTGAAAATATATATTTGTATTGGAATAATCAGAGGAGAAGAAGAATATATGTCTTAGGGGTTTGTGTCATCTCTCTAAAATCTGGATTTTTGGACACTGAGGTGACAGATGCTCACAGATGGCCCTACTAATGCAAACACTATGCATTACTTTGATGTTAGCAAATCGTGTTCATTTTAATAGTGTAATCTCTGAACTTCCATCTGAGTATTCTGTACGTTTTTTACCTTTACACCATTTTCTTTTAAACAGTTTTATTTTTGCTCCTTTTCTTACATCGTATTTCCTCATACTGTGTTTATGTTTAGACCAAAGGAAATGTCTGGTATGTGATGCCTACTCGGCAATAAACAGTTTTTTGATTCGGAAGTATGTAAGGACCTTTGAGGCAGGTTTAGCGAGCAAAATATGTTTACGTGGCCTCACCTGGCGTTCTTCTCAGGGTCCTTGAGGTATTTGGGGATGAGAGCGAAGTACTTGCCCATCTTCACCCACAGGTCGGACTGGGGCACCCAGCCGTTGTGGGCGTGGATGACATGGTACTTAGCAAGCTGCTTGGCAATGAGGCTGCAAGATAGAAAAGAAAGGAAACATTTGCATTTGAAGTAGAGCATCAGCAGAAAAAGTTGACTAAATTCTACCAAAAATTCACATTTTAAGAAAGTTCACTATATATCTACCACATCTCCACATGTCGCCTTGCTAGTTGTGCAATGTCAGTTTTCTAAAATGGTTTTATATTTATGAATATAAAAGTTGTCATTTGTACCAATTCTTGAAAGATTTCTCTTTAGCTGGGCCTACATTTTCAAAGGCACTTTAAGGCAATGACTGACAGCTGTTTACATCTTGTGAGGGTGGGGTTGTTAGTGTTAGTGTAACTGTTAAGCCTACACGACTTGTCATCCGATTTAGGTGACGATCGGGTGGCTTTGTTGGAAGAAAAAAAAAACCTGACCCTTGCTGCATGACAAAGTAATATTTAGTTTTTACCTGAACACAGGCGGGCTGCGTATGTGCTCAGGTTCCAGGGCAGTTCCTTGCAAAAATTCATAACAAAGGCCATTGTTGAAGGTGCAGTATAGGTGTGGGGCACAGCGGTTTGCATGTAGTACTCTGAAACTTTTCACTTCATTTTCCCGGTCAACCAACAATTCTGTTTTGTTGCCATATATACGGACCAGAACCACATCCTGCATGAATGCACCAATGTAGCAGCCCAGCAGCTTGTTGGTGATCCCATCTGTGAAAAACTGCAGAGAAAGAAAGGGGAAAAGCAGAGAACAGGTTAATCAGGGGTAAAACAAATCATTGTTTGTCCTATGGTTCAACTACTAGATAGACGCCTACAGTTGAACAACAGTAGGACCATCCTCCGCATTTTACTATTTAAGTACTGTGCATAAAAACCTACATTGTTTTGACTATTACGTAATTACTGAGGGGAGTCGGTATCTGGCAAGCCACACTAAAGCAAAGAGGAATTAATGTAGCAATAGAGAAGGCTCGTCTGAGTTGATTTAAGCTGGACTGTCTGCCATGATTCTGGGAACATTTTTGGGGAGCGGTGGAGGGGGGCTAACATACCAGCCCTAATTGTTCGCTGTATAAGGGAGTGACTGAGAAAAACAGGACGGTGAGGAATTTTATTTTTCATGTGAAGC
This sequence comes from Notothenia coriiceps, assembly GCF_000735185.1. NCBI lineage: Eukaryota > Metazoa > Chordata > Actinopteri > Perciformes > Nototheniidae > Notothenia > Notothenia coriiceps. The sequence continues at coordinate 15,215,751 of NW_011369945.1, read as the reverse complement.
TATGGCAGGCATTTGCTGAGTTTCCACTTCTCCCCCCATTGATGAATATAGGCAAGCATGTGACCAGCGTGTTTACCAAGTGGAGCCACACACCCTCTCTCTCTTAGTGTAAGGGAAATATGTCTGGGTGTTTGCCCAGGCTGTAATGTTTCACGCTTCGCCTAAAACATTTTAATGTTAAGGTCGTAATGTTCCATTTTCTGTTGCCTCACTTAAAAATGTTTGACTTTGGAAGACCAAATAGGACACTTGCAGGATTACATTAAGTAGTCAGGTGTCAAGTCCTATTTGTCAACAATGTTTCTTCTAGAAGTTTACAGGAATAGTCAATGTACACTTCGTCAGCCCTCTAACCAATCTCATAAACTCCAGAAAGTGTCTACAGCTCACAGAATGATGATAATTGTGGGCTATTAAGATGACAGACACACCTCTACTCTAACTACACAAATACCTGCATGTTAATGGCCTTTGGGACTTGTTTAATTCGATATTTTAGTTCATGTATAACACCCAGCTCAACCTGTATGCCAATTTTTCAAACTGCGTCAAAGGCGGTGTGATGCTCCCGTAGTCTGGTCATATCCTCAAGTGTTAGGAATGCTATTGCAAAAAAGGGGGGGGGTGACTGCAGTAATATACCATGGAAATGGTTTACAATGTGGATGTCAACGGCTATTTGATATTAACATTAGCATATGGTGTCATCATTAAAGTTGGTGTGGTGTGTCATAGGAATATATTAGTATAAACTACCTTCAGGTTGTCATATGGGACTAGGTTGCTAGCTAAAATCACTTCTTTTTTTGATACCACAACAATTGGAATTGAAGATAAAATAAGATGGACCTTTATTAATCCTCGTAGGGAAATTCAGTTAAACTCTGATCCTCTGTACATAGATACATATATGCACGGTTAGATACATTACATTACATACATATACACAATATATTATAAATGTAAAAAGCTCATGCTTCTTTGTAAAAGCTTGGTTTAAATGTTCAATCTCCCTCTAGTAAATATACCCAGGATATTCAAGTGTCTAAAAAAATCGCTCGGATGTTAGCAGGCCAAACTACCATGACCTAAATCATGTCAAACTTAGCGCGTATTTACAAGCTGAAGGAAATGTCATACTAACCAGACTTACGGTGCAGTAAAATGATACAATACAATAAATAATCGGCACCTTGAGTTTGACCTCGGATGGCTTCCAACTCGGTCTCAGCTCCTTGATCAGCTTCAGAGCTCCGGATCTGTAGTCGCTTTCGTCAACTGTCACATCTATTTTGGGCACAGCGGGAGCCTCGTCGGGTACGTGAATGTAGCTTGCCATTGCTTATCTTTATTTCTTGAAATATCTTAAACTCTGACGATAACCGTACGGTACGCTGCAGCCAAATGCTGAATGTATGAAAATATCTGACGAAGGCTGGGTATATATTGCTGTAGTCGTCGGTGTGTGCGGCAACGCCTCTCAAAAAATCCCACCCACAAGAGAAAAAATGCTCTCGCAATGCATGCCGGTAGTCGAATGACTCACTGGAAGCGCGTGATCAATGCGTCAGCGGGCACCGTCGGCGGAGCTTAGTTATTCAAAGCATGTAAAGATGCAACGTTATGCTTTTGCAATGATAAACACACATGACAAACAAAATGAATCCACTGAGAAGACACACACGATAATGAATTGAACATATAACTCGAAATTCTTCTCAGTTATTATTCCATTCGCAATACGTTGGTGGATATACACGAGCATTCACTGCAAACGCACTACGCTACTGACGTCACATCCGTAATATACTTAAATTAGATGAGCTTTTTGTCACGAACGAAATATTTCAAATGTTAAACATAGAGGATAGATACATCTTAGCTCACATTAATTCGGTTTGATAGTCTCATACACACACACAATTGAGGTTTTAGCGGTAAAGGAAAAAGCTAAGGTTTTCTGTGAACGCAATTCATTTATGTTCCTATTAGTGGTTGTGGGCCTAAGGATTCTGCTGAGTTAAAGCCGTCTATGGTTAAAGCTCTACCCTTACCCAATTGTTTTATTCCTCATTGCATTGCACATTAAGATAACTAATAATTCATTGATTTATAGTTATGGTCTGAATGACAGAGGATAAGAACATGTTATCTATCAAAGACAATCCAAGCTGTTTCTTTCTGTGGGCTCATCGTGCCATTGTATCTGGTCTATGATATCTTTAATTCCACATTATTCATTAAAAGAATGTAGAGTTACTGCATGCCATGTATAATTCAAACCAATAATCTTTGCAACAAGGATTCAGGTCAATTTCAACTTGCAAAAACATATATGCAACCCTAACTAGGTTTATAAAAAGTACACTAGAGGAAACACCCCCAAAGATTACCCATGGCCGAGCCCCTCTAAATATATAAATCTAAATATACTTCATAACAATGCTGGTGTATTTCCATCTTGACCATTAGCCAGTTCAGCCGTGTAATATCTGTTTCACGCTGGCACGCAATCCATGCCAGGTCTGACGAGTTGCTTGGTAACACACTGTGTAAAACATTACAAGGGATTTCATTGCACGAATGGTCCATCCTCCATATCCATCAGGGATTTTAATTTGATCTTGATACATGTGCCACCATGGGGCAGCGTTGACTCTTGTAAACAATGCCTGTTCTCCACCCACACAGGTTCACACTTCCAGGTGGGAGGTGTGTAGGGTGTTGTCCTACCTTTAGTGTCTCTTTAGTAAAGGGGTATTTTTATTCATGTTTACTGCCTTTCTTTACTTTCTTTTGGATACTTTTGCAAAGGTTCTAAATAAGGGAGCATGTCCCCATATACTCCTAATTACTATTAGGCCTCGTAGGTTACATAATGCTCAGCTAGTAAAAACACAAGGTTGCCATAACAACCTTTATCAGCCAATAGAAGCAGCTAAATTATTGTGGGCAGGTGCATGCCGGTGAATCACTGACCCAAAAAACAAACATCTATAAATGCAAATCTACAGGCAAACCAAAAAGTAGAAATGCGTGTTTAACCTGTTTTAGTCATTTAAATTCTCATTGTGGAGATGACTCTTTTCACTTTTCGTCTATCGTTTCTTGTCCCTTTAAAAGGGGATTTTCGAATAGCAACATCTCCAAGAGCAGCATATCCGAGGAACAATAGACCGCATTATGTGCGCCTGATAATGTATTTTGTTACAATGGTTGCTGAGGCACAGGAGGAGCCGTAGTTGAGGTTGATATTTGATCAAGAGTCACTTAGACAACATAGCAACAAAAACATTATCTTTATTCAATGCCATATTTTCCTGAACGTATCACTTTCTTTGTGGATTAAATGTCTAATTCCTGCCACAAGTGATGGATTTGCATTCATGCTACGAATAAATGAAAACTCAAGTTCTAATTGAGTACTCTTTGTTTTGAAAATAATTTATTTTAAAGCAAAATAATTCTTACATTTACAAGGGTCTTAATAAAATTAAGATCATTGCTACTTCATCAGAAAATTACTTCCCTCTGCAATACAAAAAAAGAAACTGACTAAATCTGACATGATAGAATGCATTTTGCCTTCGCAAGTCTTTCGAAATTATTTTCTTTCCTCTCATGCCTAATCAAAGTAGTCCTCTATATCAATGTTAGGGTTCAGCAGCTCCTCTCCATAGGGGGTCAGATCCATCTCGTTGAGGATCAGGTTTTCAAAGGTCTCCTCCAGGTCTGTTTCCCCGATTAGCACGGCTCCCACCATCCGACCTCCACTGAGAACGACCTGGAACAGGAATACAGCGGTAAATTGTGTTAAAATGAAATCACAAATGTTGATTTTTCCAATAGTGGGTGAAATCAGTTTGATGGCATGAGAAAATACATCTACAGTATATCTACAATTTGGAAAGAACAGCTGATCCTGTTTTGCCTCTGGCTCAATAGCAGCATTAGACCATATCCACAGAAAAACAGTGGTTTCTTTCACACAGCGACAATCACTAAAACGGAAAATGTTCCTTTTGGCATTTGGTGCCACAGGAATGTCTAACAGCATCCAAAAAGCATGTGATTCCATAATGGCGTAACACATCAGCTGTAGGTCTGATGACGATACGACTTTGGAAGCAAGGGCCTTTATTTTGAGGGTTTCTGTGTGGCATGCTGGTATACAATTTAAGGACTTGTTCTTTTTTGTGGCAGTCATTATTTACAGTCCGTTCAGCAATTCAAGAGACAAGAATGGAGTGGATTGTTTCACAAGTAGCGAGTTTACAAGCTAACACTAATATAACAAAATAAGCTAAATCATCGGCAGACAATATCTAATGGGTTGTGAGATTGAATGTTGGAAAATGGCTTTGTCTACATTTACCCATCCTATTCTACTTTTGAAAGTATTATTGACAAATCAGCAATTCAAATGGCCCACAAAAAGAAACAAGAATAATGCAAATAACACAAATAAATTCTGGAATCTGCATTCATATGTTAACTTTTGTTCACAGAGATAACTGCTTACATTTCAGGCATGTATGTACATTAACACACAATAGAAAAAGTGTACTGTTTTTCTCTTAAGTATCACCTTGACATACTCCAGGCCTTTGGTACAGCGGACCAGCAGCTCATGGTCAGACCCCAGCCCCTGTCCATTAAACTTCCCCAGCAGGACCACCTGTGAATGACCAGCAGAGAGGAAGTTGTTTAAATGCACAGTGGGAATGAGCCTAGAGGTAGGAACAAGAGAAAACAGAGGCTAATATTCAGACTGAAGGCAAAAGTCAGCCAAATCAGATATAACCCTTTCAACTCTGATTCAGGCCACTTTGTAGGTGTTTTTTTTTTACACATTACCTTAAAAATAAAACGAAATGCTATCTTTAAAGGCGTACATGTGTTCTTCTGTACAGTAAGACAATGTAGTGCATGTGAGTGGCATTCTTTGGAGTGACCAGTTCACAATGTAATCTGATATTGGCCACATTGGAAAGAAAAATATGTTAAAAAGCCAAACTATATCTGAATTGAGCACTAAGACTTTTGAAGGGACCTTGAACCACCTTAAAAGTAATGGTTATAATTTGTAGGGTAGATGATTAACATTGAGTCATTATTTCAACACATGCACTCCCCTGCAGTGGAAAGTCACCTACCTTGTAGTTGAAGAATTTGGTAATGTGTGAGAAGAGTTCGAAGCAGAAGTCCAGTTCTATTGGTTCTGACAGGACTTGTGCCGCCATGCAGCGCCCGGCGTACCAGCCCATCTGACGGGCCTGCGTCCACAAACGCATCTGCACACAGCACAGAAACAACTCTTTCAAATGTTTAGGTGAAATTATAACACTCTTTTTCAACTTTTCAGCCGTTTCAAGACTTATCTAACGCCTTGGTGAAACATAGTTATATTTAGCTCTCCTGCCAATGCCATGGGAACTGAAACCTACACTGACGAGATTCAGGACAAACTGCCAGGTGCAGTGTAGTGGTGCTGAATGCAACCATTTATGTCTGGCCCTATTTTCCCATTGCTCATTTTAATTTGTAGAGCTATATACTTTTTGAATGAACAGAACTGAATCAAATAACATTGGTTTGTATCGAATTTTGAGCAGTATGGGAAAACTGATGATACTTGAAATATATCAGAATCCTTTTCAGATGGCATCTTTACAACTAGTATCGGCTGAACTGGCTAATGACTTGATCGTTTACCTGCTGCCACATCGGGCTGTGTTCCCAGCATGCAGTGCACACGTCTCCTGCAGCATACACGTCTGGCTCTGATGTCATCATGTGATCATCTACCTGCAGGCCCCCATCCTCTGCCAGAGCAAACTAAAAAAGGTAAAACCGAAAAGAAGAAAAAAGAGTAATTCATACCAAATATATGACTAATACTTTATAATGAGAAAAAGGAGACACAAAGCAATATGCAAAGTATTTGATGTAAAACATATATTCATTTTGATAAGGTGGCTGTACATAGGGAAAGCCTTTCATTGGGAACTCAAGCTTATAGGGACAATTCACCCAAAAATCTACAATTGTGTTCCTTTTACCTTTAGTGGTATCAATCTATCTGGATTGGCATTCAGCTTTTGGAGCCGGAAGCACCAAAAATACATTAAAGAAATGTAACAGCTTTGTCTCTTTCAAGAAATAATGATCAGACAGCGAGAATAACACTTGGCAACCCTCATCAAAACAATATAGAGTGTTAAATTGCGCTGCAGTTAAAAAAATATATATTTGTATTTATATTTTGGGGTGAAATCCCTTTAAAACAAGAGTGATAAAAGAAAACCTGTCCTTTGTTGACACCTAGAGATCTTAACACCCAACTGCTTCACTTAACATCCAATATGGTGTACTAAAAGATGCAGACTTGTAGTGTTAGCCAAAATAAAAGGCTAATTCTTTCTAATTTCTCTTTCATAACTAGCCTACCCTTGCAATTATTTTCAAGACATGGTCCTGTTCACAATGGCAGAGCTAATACTCTTTTAACAAAATTGTTGCCATTTGTTGTGCTTTAGTTACTAGCTGTACAGTTATGTGACCATATAATGGTAAGAAACAGAAGGATTTACTTGAATCTGAGAACCTTCAAAGCAAATCGTATTTATTTGTCATATATGAGTTTACTTACATTGTTGCCATGGAGAAATGGCTCAGTGTTTGGCACGACACCAGTGGCGCTGACAACAAAATCACAGCCAAACGTTTTACCGTTGGTCAGTTTGATGTAAACTGGCCAGGATCCTACTGAGAGGAGAGAAAAGGTTGAAAAGTGACACATAAAAGGGAAGGATGAGTCAGAGTTCAGATGGAGCAGCAGCATGTCTGGTTCTCACCATTCTCATGTCCGAGTGTTTGCGGAGGGGAATTGAGCAGTTCCTCAGAGGTGAAGATCTTTTCCACCTCACACTGATATTCCAGTGAAACTCTGCGGGTCCCCTGAACACACCGGCAGGGAAAGGAGGTGGAGGAGAAAAGGAGGAAGGTATCACAAAGCAGAAGGACATATCTACACGTATAGACCTCCCAAGCTGATCCATGCTTTAGGAATCCCACAGAGGCTCTCAATATCAAAGATAAACACACTATCTCACCTGCTCTGAACCTTGAAGAACTATCCCTTCATGCCAGTCTGGGCCGAGGGCACTGCCAGCCTCTGTAGAACTAGAACCTTGCCTTCGCGCATTTCTATCTGAAAACACACATTAAATGTTTATGTCGGTCGGAAAGATTCTACGAAAAGAGAAGAAGAGAAATCCACATGTAGGGAATAAACCTAAGATAGACCTGCTGTGAAGGTGTGAGATCCTCCAGGCGCTGGTTCCTCTGTGGTGTAGCGAGGTCTCTTACAGGGAGCGTCTTTTTCTGGTTTGTCAGCCTCCAGAGATGGGATGAGGAACTGTGCGGCCCCCGCGTCAAAGAAGGTGTTCCCTATGGCCTTGTCCTTTACTGCCCAGATCACCTCACAACCCTCCACTTCATACCTGTGCAGAACATGTACTCTCATTCAGGAGAAACGTACACATTGGTTTTTTTGTTTTCAGTATTTCGATCATACTTCACTTACACTAATTCCAGTGCAATCCCTCCATTGCCAACAACAACGATTCTCTTTGCCTTGGATAACCGCTTCTGTAACTCCTGAAACAAATAAACAGCGAAAACTGTTAAGCATCACGTTTTTTGCTGTTGTTATGTAACTTCTGACTTGTGTTTTCATCTTACTGCATTCAATTGCTGAGATTAATATAATTTAATTTAATCAGGCAGTATGATCGGTCTTCACCACTGAGGACAAAAACATTCACAAGAACACCAAAACAGAAACAACACAACTAATACAATAAGTAAAAAGACATTTAAAACAACTACATGAATCATTAAACACACCAGATAATAAGCGTGTATTATTACATTGTACAACTGTATGCAGGTTTTTATTGCCCTCATTTTTGAAAACTGACAACAATAAAGACAGCAGCAGTTGTTGAAATGTTACTGGATGAACCTTTGTAAACAGTGTTCTAGAAATGACTGTTTCATAGCAGAAACATCACAGAAATAAGAAAATGGCAAATCTTTTCTTTGTTCAATTTCAAACTGCTTCTTGCTTTTGTAAGAACTTCCTTATTAGTTCAGACCTGCATGTCGATAAAAATAGAAGCATCCAGAGTGATGGGGTTGTACCTGGGCGCTGTCTGTGTCCCGTATCCCCAGGACGTAAGGGTTTTCCTGGGTTAGGAGCTTAGGTCTTCCCCCGCCGCAGATACACAGCTTCTCATAACCAAAAACCCGGCCATCTGTAGTTTCCAAAGACTGAGAATAGAAAGAAGAAAGGGAAATAGTGAATCGTTCTCACATCCAGCTTAGCTATTAATTTCTCCTTTTGAAAAGTAATGTTTCTTTTCAAAAACTAGTTGGATTAGATCACATGCTGTAACCTCATGTCCACAAGGTGGCGATAGTAGACAGATAATAGTAAATACACCTTATGTTGAGATGTGGTGCAAGAAATAACTGTCTGAATTGTATTGTTATTACATTTTAATAAGTAAACAACTAATCTGGAATAACAGCATGTGTGGCTTAAGTTACAGTTACATAGACATATTGTTCTTGTTATCTAATAAAGCAAATCCAACCAGATACAACGTCTTATTACCATTACAAACTCCAAAACAGCTACTTACATGTGACCGTGTGTGAAGGGATTTGACAGCAGAGTGGATGACAGTCAAGTTGGGAAACTTCTCCTCCAAAACACTGGATGGTTGCTCCTCAACATCAAACTCTTCCAGTGTCTTGGAAACCTTTGCCAAGCCAAAAGAAAGGGTGCAAGATAAGGCGAATGGCCTTTGATTGACATTTTCTTTATATTATTTTCTGGTGATGCATTCATTGGCTGGGACACCAAGGAAGCAACCATGTCAGCTGTTAGTGTACATAAACAATATGTGTTGTAAAGGTCGTCATCATCATCATCATCATCCTGACCTGTCTGTAGTTTGTCACGGTCTTGATATGGGGGCTTGCTGTGATCAGAGCAACGTCAGCTGACGGAATCTGTGATGACAGCTGTCGATGAAAATTAAGTTTAATGTTAAGTAGCTACATTGAATGCATTAAAGTAATAAAGCCTATGGTTAATATATTTATTTTGTAGACACCTACACAAATTCATATTCACCTGCTCAACACATGTGACACCCGCAATGCCGCCTCCTACAATTATAAACCTAAATGTTTTCTCTTTTCTATTGGCCATTCTTTAAGGTAATGGCTAAGCTAACGCTAACTAGCTAACACTAGCTCCTTTTGCATTTGATGTCTAAATGGTTGCTATATTAGATTTCTCTCTGCATGGAGACATTGGTAAACATTTAAAAAACCTATTGGCAATTGGCTATAGTGCTAAAATGCTCTTAGTAAATTGTTGTGATAGTTAGCTGACCACATTCTTCTTTTGCACATGCCAACCAGAGCACTGAAGAAACGTAACTTCCTTGTTTACAATTAACTACGGCAAGCAGCAGGAAACGTTTTCAAACGCAAGTCTTGCAGTACACTTGACTGAAGGCACCAGATTAAATACCAGATGTAAAATGTAAATCCATGAAGCATGTTCAGTTTAAGGATCCAGATGTCCCATGTAATTATTTGTTAACACTAACAGAATTAAGTATTTTGCTGTGATTAACAGTATTCCACATATCTGCAGTGTAAAATCACAGACAAGTATTACCTGTTTTACCCCTACCTTTAATTATCATGTCCCGATTGTCTTGTTTATAAAATCATACATTTATATTGGTCAAAAAATAATTAAAGTATGGGCCACCTTTAAAAAAAGAAAACAGCAATTAAACAGCGTTCACTTCCTCTCATAAACAAGGCATCAAGGGAAAATATAAAGTCAATTTGCTTGTAGGTGATTGGAACACAAGTGTACAGTAACAAAGAATGATGTACTAATACTTAATGCATAATTTAATATGTCGCTGTACAGTGTTTATTTGCATCTAGGAGAGGAAAGTGTGAGTGCATATGTGAGAGTAACATTTGACAATAACAGCATATTATGTCATTGCTAACATAAGAACATATATGTTGGTGTCGAGTTCTAGTCTATGCATTAAAGGACCTGTATATCAATTAAGTGGGAGCAGGTTACAGTCCTTTGTTATGTTTATATTTGGATCTCCATTGTATCTTTAATGTCAGAGATTAATGTGGTTGCAAATCATATCTAAAATTCCAACAAAACATTCATCCTCCGTCATTACTGCAGTGATAAACAACTCACCACCGGATAACAGTTGAAGCACAGTGCCATTTGTGGTTTTACATGAAGTAAGTGACAGATCTTGACACGATCCCCATTCTCTGCAGGGCGTTTGGGCGATAATGGCTCCATTGTTTTTGGATTCATCAGCAAAAGCCGGCACTTGTTCTATTTTTGAAAAACCTTTTATGCCGTTGTTCACCATCCATGGGAGTATTTATGTCAGTGTCTGAGATGATTAGGTCACTGGTAATCAAACACGGGTTAATGCTGTGCGTCATACCTACCCTCTTGATTTTCATTAGGTTACCCTGAATAACCTCTACAGAGCACATGACTACATTGGATACAGCACTGTGATCACAGATATAAAGGAATTTGGGTAATGGTGTTTGCTCATACATTAAGAACACTGTATTTCATTTATGCAACATATTTTTTATTTTGTCATTGATAGAAATTGCTCTTTTTTTTCTGGATTAATTTCAATAGACTTTGGGGGTGCTTCTGAATTAAATGAAGCCACTTTTTCTCTATTCCAAAATGCAACGGATTACTTTACACTATCACCAGGAGTTAAATAGCAATGTGTGAAGGGGAGCCCGGGAAATTGGGGTTAATAGGCTCCATTATTGATCGCATTATAGGATCACAGCTAATTAACCTGACTATATTTCTCTACTTGGACTGTAAATGCTAAAGGTTTTTATTAAAAAGTACAAATACATACTAACATGTTTCACATCTTGACTAAATAAATAATAAATTCATTGAAAAAGCTGCTGTCAAAATTAACACTTGTCACAATACATTCACATTATAGCCTATCCACTATAAAGGATTATTTAAACACACCTTTGCAGAATGCAACAATAATTCACAGGATAAAAGAAACAACAACATTTAAACAACAAAGAAGTATCACTGATCGAAATCATAAGCTATGACTTGTAACTCCATCTGAACAACATGTGTTCTCTCTCCCCTCAATCAATCTTATTTAGGGTTTTAGCAGGTTATTCACCAAAATATAAAAGTCGTTTAGAGTAATATTTCATGAGAAGAAAGTGGTGTTTGTAAAATTAACTCAGAGCAATAGCTGACAGGATAGCTTTTTGGTTGGCCTTAAAGCAATAGCTAGAATTTTGCCCATTTATTTTCTTGTCTTTTCATTCTTCTGCCAGCAACTGTTAGCTTAGCTTAGCATACAGAATGGAGTCTGCAAACAGCCAGCCTTGCTCTGTCCAAAGGGATCAAAATCTACCAATAAACACATGGAAATAACTCATTTAATTCATACATTGTGTTATATGTGTGTAGGCTAATCTTTACGCAACCTTGAGTCTGAAAAATACAATTTGCTGTTTTAGGACAGGTTTGAGTGTGCTGAAACACCAGTAACGTACTAGCTAGCTGTTTTAACTCTTTAATCAGTCCTTATCATTAAAAATCTCACTTAATTAACACACCATATGATACGTGTCTAATCTGTGCATAAACTGAAGTGATAAATTACAATTTGCTGGGCACTAATGGCTCGTACCCACGGTGTATTAGCTAGCTGTTACCCCTATATGTTCAGTGTTTAAACTAAGCTAAGCTATATGGCTGCCAGTTCCAGCTACATTTCTATGGAGCTATTTCAGGGTCATAAGTTTTGATCATTCAAAAAAATACAATTTATTTGAAAGTCCAAGTTTTCATCCTGAACTTTGAAAAATACAATGAATAATTTGAAATAATTTTTCATGTTGAATATTATTTTGATTCAGTTCAGCAATTTTTTTTAATAAAATATTTATTTTCATATTTCACTTTTATACATATTTTGATATTGGAATACTTGTTTTTTTCAGTTTCAGATTTTACGTTTTCAGATTCAAAACAATTATTTTTTCAGTTTAAAATCTTTTTTTTTCACGTTTCAATCTTTTTTTCGCCTTCAGATCGTTTATCACTTTCAGATCTTTTTTTTTCGCTTTCAGATCTTTTTTTTTTGCTTTCAGACTTTTGACCCTGATATTGCTTCGGGGGGCGGGGCTTAGTTTGGCACCCTGAGTGACAGCCCTCCCTCTGTCATGATGCCTTCATGGATGTTAGGTAGCGCAAGAAATACAACTACACACTTTCTATACACAATACTCCCGTGATTGGTGGTGAACAAAACTGATACCAGCATCAAAGTTCCGTTAAGTGAGCTGTTGAGCATCGTATTTGGCAACAATCAAGGTATAAGAGCAATAAACTGTGCTAGAATCTGAAATCACGTATCCGCAATCAAGCGTTGTCCTTCCCCACTTCCACGTAGCTCCATGAACGCAGCATAGGCTTGGTTTTTGCGATCAGAATCAGAATACCTTTATTAGTCCCACAGGGGATACATTTACATTGTTACAGCAGACCAGCAGTTACCTAAAGCATGCATACAAAAAGTATTAAAGATTAAAAAAAGAAATTATATATATTTTTAAAGTTACACATTTTACATAATACTACATAATACTGTGACAGTTCTGCGGATTTAGCAGCCAGGTATATATTGCACAGTTTTTAACGGCATATATATATTGCACATACTGCAAATATTGCACATAGTTTGTATTTATCAACAAGAGGTGTTATAGTCTGTGTTGTTTTGTGCAGGGTCCACTAGGGGCTGTGCTGGTTGTATAGTCTGACCGCTGCAGGAAGGAAGGACCTGCGGTATCTCTCCGTGAGACAGCGGGGGATGGCGTCAGGTCCACCAGAACAACCTGCTGGCTCGTTGCGGATACGTAATTTCACATTCTAACACAGTTTATTTGTACCTGATTGTTGCCAACTACGATGCTCAACAGCTCGCTTAACGGAACTTTGACGCTGGTCTCAGTTTTCTAACATCCATGAAGGCAACATGACAGAGGGAGGCCTGTCACTCAGGATGCCAAACTACTCTTTGGTAAGCCCCGCCCCACCAAGCAACATCAGGGCCAAAAGTTTGAAAGCGAAAAAAAAAGATCTGAAAGCGAAAAACGATCTGAAGGTGAAAAGCAAAGATCTGAAAGCGAAAAACGATCTGAAGGTGAAAAGCAATGTGAAACCTGAAAAAACAAGATTTGAAACTGAAAAAATAATTGTTTTGAATCTGAAAACGAAAAATCTGTGCTGAAAAAAATAAGGATTCAAATATCAAAATATGTATAAAAGTGAAATCTGAAAATAAATATATTATTCAAAAAAATTGCTGAAGTGAATCAAAATAATATTCAACCTGAAAAATTATTTCAAATACTTTTTTAAATTTTGAATACATCATTTAATTTTTCAAAGTTCAGGATAAAAACTTGAACTTTCAAATAAATTGTATTTTTTTGAATGATCAAAACTTATGACCCTGAAATAGCTCCATACATTTCAATCAGGAGAGACTTCATTAGTAGTGAATGAATAGCTTTATTGACATACACAAATGGATGAGAAATATAGTCTCTGGTGATAAGACCTCATTGTGACATCATGTATTTTAAAGAGTTGGTGAAGCCATACTGTAAATAAATAAGAGAATGTCAAATATATGGATGAGATGAGTAGAAGAATGAGCTCGGTCTGAGCGCTGAATGTGAATATGTCTGGAAGTGAAAGTGATGAAAGGGGGACATTTGACAGCTTGGTTGCTGCTAACCTATCAAATCACCATAAGATATAACGGCTGTAGGCTATGTGATGTAGCCAGAAGTGACACAAGAAAGCAGGGCAGGTGACAATTTCATATCACGTGAAAGCTGCTCTAGGCTAGAAAGTGAACTTCCCAAAAACTATTCCTGGAAAAGGTTGTACAGAAACACATGGTGAAACCCTTATTCTTGCAGGTTAATTCTGAGGTTTGTCTGGGACATGAGGAAGCAAGTTGGGAACTGTTTACACAAATGTAATACATATAGGCCTAGTACTAGCTGATGATGTGTAATAATGTTGCTTCAAACACGTGAAGATTTTTTAAAATATATGTTCACAATTTTATTATCAAAATCAACATTTATTTCATATGGCTTTACATTTTTTTTCTTTTATTTATTGTTTTTTATTTACTTCTTTACTTCATGCCATTGCGAAACAGTATCCACAGAGCCACAACACACACACAAAGTCAGAACAAAAAAACACATTGTCTTTGAAGGTTTAAATTAAAGGCACTGTTTCTTATAAAATAAACTAGATGTTATTAATCATCATCATCACCATCAGTGTCATCGCCGGTAACGTCATTCTCACAATCATTGTTACATAAGATGTCTGGTTATATCATCAGAGCAGTGGGAGTGCTGGTGGAGGTTTGTCAGCTGTTAGAGAGGCAGGTAGTTGGGGGCCAACAAGAGCTCCCTTTTTCCGTAGGTGCCAGATCCCACATTAGTCGGTGCGTAGACGGTACCAATCGTGTTACTGGAGCGCACCAGGAAGTCTGATAGCCTTTGGGTGACGCAGGTGGCTGTGTTGCATTTTCTCTTCTCTATGCGGTGGCTAAATCAAAGATATCACAGAAATAATCAGACATCACAATACAGAGAAAATGTTTATTCAGGTAAGGATGCTGGTGGTTTCCATAAATGTTGTTACCTGTCCATGGCTGTGAGCCCCCTCTGCGGCCGTGTACTCACAAACCCGAGGAACGGGTTGGAGATCAGCTCGGGAGCTAACCAGCTGTCACTGTCTGGGAGATCACTTTCCTGCTCGCTGGATGAGCTGGGACTGAAGTACCTGCATTACAGAGGGAAAAAGGGCCAAACAGTTTTACACTGATAGCTGATCATACCCTCTTCAAAACATCCACTAGTCCCAAGAGCAAGAAGAAAAAGTGGGCACTTAGCTCCTCACCAGTTGCACTTTCCCACACATGGGCACAATTGGCATCCATCTCCAGAGTTATCAATGCCCTGAGGCTCCTCACACAGAGCATTACAGCCCTACTTATCACACAATCTCCATGATATTCAGCTGCTTGTCTACTGACCTCAGATCTGTTATGATCAACACTTCAGCTAAATGAAAGTCTTTGAACTCTGCCCCTAATCTTAAACCACTAAATGAGTGCACAGCCACATTGTATTTGGATTGCATTTCATAAAGCGCTTTTACATACACAAGTCAGCATTCACTCATTCACACATATTCATTCAGACAGAGCCTGTCAATGTGCCACTTGGTCAAGGAAAACTTACATTAACACAGATTGCCATCAGGAGCAATTTGGGGTTAAGTATTTTGCCCAAGGACACATGAACATATTAAATAAACGAGTGCAAGGGCTGGGGATATAATCACTTCAATTTGATGGATGACTACACTTCATCCGGAGCGACACCCCCCTGTATGCACTCACCTGTAGCGTGGGGCAGCAGAGACGCAGCGCAGCAACACAAGCAGTATCAGGAGGAGCACAGACATCTTCAAGTGATCCATGTTGTAGGGTGATTACCTGAATCAACACAGCAAGAACAGCACTTTATTCATGGTTACAGAAGGCTATTGAAAACAGAGGAATACATATTTTGCGTGCAATATATAACCAAAAACACCTGGCCAAAAGTCAGGAACAAAGACGCCAATTCAATTTTATCATCCGTACAAAATGTAAGAGTTCAAATTACATAGATGCGTGTCATTACAATTAGGACAAAAACAGAACACACAATTAAAAATATTTGCTCAATAATTCAGCAACGATTGTACACCATTGCCTGCAAAAGCTTAATAGTTAGAATTAGGTTGGCAACAAACAATAATTGTTATATGGATTCATCTGTTGATGATTTTCTTTAATAATGTATTAATGTGTATGTACATAGGAGAACATTTACAAAACAATTCCCCTCACTATTTCTCAAAGGCCAAAGCAATATCTTTCAAATACTTTTTTTTGTCCAACCAACAATCTTAAACCAAATTATAATTCATTTATTTAATATAGAAGATCTGATAATGGTAAATTAGAAGTATTGGACATTTTGCATTAAAAAAAGGACTGATCCAAATCAACTTCAAGTCGGAATAGTTATTCTTGTGTCTGCAGATAAAAAATATTATTATGTTATTATTGTAGATGGCTTTTTATGATGCTTTCTTACAATAGATAAAATAATCCCTCATTTCTACATCATCATTTGATGGCACATTTCCGTTGTGCGACAAGTCCTATGTCCTTAGAAACAATTTACATTTTCAAATAATAATATACAGTAGTTCAGTTGTTTTGTCAAATTTCAAGAAAGAAAACACAATCCTGAAAGAGGTAGAGATTTAAATTCAAAGAAAACTATTTGTATTCAAATAAAAACAACCAATTTGATTTATACACATACTGTATAAAAGCCAAGTTAAGCCAGAGGAAAGACAGAGAACTTACTTTGAGTTGTGTTCAGTACCCAGATCCCAGTCTGTCACTGTAGCAGTCCAGGGTTTGTCGGACTGTCACACAAACCGGCACCAACAGTTATAGGCTCATCGCTCAAACCACTTGTGACATCAGCTCTGTCCAAATATAGCCTTGCATTTTCATTTACACAGAATAGGGATGACGAAGGGGGAGGAGGGGAAATCTAAGAGGGTCTTCTATATGCCATAAGCACACTCGGCGTTACTCTAATGTACACTCTTAAACTTGTACACACGCAGACAAATGCTCATTTTCACAGTGAACACACACAATCACACAAATCTTTGTACGTCAACATCCTCATCATCACCTTCGTCATCAGCCCCCGAGGTGGGACTGACCCACGGTAAACCCACACCAGGGAGAGGAAAGTTGTCTTTCTATTTACCTTGAGACACATAATAAAGTTTTAGGTCACCAAACTCTGGCCCTCCTTCAGCCTCCCTCTGGGCTACATGGACGATGAATAATAAATGTGAAGATGAATTATCGTGCATAATTAATGGTGTCTCATTATTTTGATGGGACACGTCACAAACAAAGTACTAATTAATGAAGTGACGGTAAAACTTGTGAGTAGCATTTGACGTGACGTGACCTGCGAAACTGAAAAATTGCCGATTAGCATTCGCTTAATTTGTATAAGTTAAAAGCAAATATTAATAATGTTTAGTAATTATTCTTCGCTTCAAAACTGCTAAAATCATAATTATTTTGTATCAACAATGGGCTAAAATGTGTAATGTTAATGTTGTCATAGTGAACACCCCACAGATAATTATCACCAACGCATTAAGGCATCTTAGATATGTTTGTTGTTTTGTTTTTTTACAGTTGTAACTTTACTAATTTGGTTGACCCTCAATCCTCATTGTCTTTTTTTTGTTCCAAATCGGAAACTATTTAATAAATAAATTGTGCTTCAATGAAAAGGTCCTGAACTTTGATTGAGAAAACAGACTTGCCAGTAAAATGTTTACTAAAGTACTGAATCAAGTAAGAAGCAGGATAATTTTCTCGTAGACTTCCATACAATCAGACCTATTTTTGCAACCAATAGATTCGCCCTCTGCTGGCTATAAGAGAGATTGCAGGCTAAAGGCACTTACACATGAGCTTGACTTCTCAAACCTGGAGGTTGCTGCTTATGTAAACTAAGAGGAACGTTTATCATAGAGTTTATCATGGACTAAGTATTGTCAGGTGGCTAGAAACATTAATCCTACATCACTTCCTACGATGGCTAGAGAACACACGCTTGAAAAACATTATTCCGCTCTATTTTATGTCAAGACCACACAGTGTCATTTCTATGTAAACTGAATGTTTGTCTCATAAGATGACTATGACTGAGATTTGGGGCCAGTTGGACAATATACCATGCGTTTACACCAACTTCCTGTTTCATGAAATATTGTGCATGAGAAGTGGTATAACTACAACGTAAATTGTCTAAACGTGCCCAAATCTCACATGTATCCTCAGAGTTCATGTCTGAGGAAGTTTTAAGATCAATAAGATGCCTCTCATGTGAGGTAACCACTTGATATACTGTAGGAGTAGTCATAAAAATGCAATTATCAGTGAATGCAAGAAAATAAATTAAACATAACATTTGAAAGGACCACCTGGACCATGTTTCTGATTATCCCACAGTCTCAGTGGGAAGATGCCACCACAGGCTGCTGGTAAGTGCTGCTGGTTCTCACCACAGCTTGGAGATAACTGAGAAACATAGTGCATTGCTAATGGATATTTAACACCCTGAAACCCATCAAGGTCCCATGAACACCTCCTTGTGTTTCCTGTAAGTTTCCCAACTGCAGACAAAAACATAGGGACAAGATAATTGTTCTACTTTAACATGGATTATATAGTTTTCACGTACAGCATAATCAAAGTTGATTGAGTGTACAGATTATTTCCAATGCCTGCTAATGCACCATGTCGTCAGCAAACTAATTGAATTTAATATGTAATTTACCTATTAAATATTTAACTACTCCAGTGGATTCGAGCAGGGAGTGTAGAAAGGTTAATGTGCATAGTCTTGAAAGAAATGACATGTGAGTAGAGAAAGTGAGATACATTAAGGGGTTGGTGTATATGTAGGATTATATGTCTATTTTTAAAGGCTAAAGTCTGGGGAAACGTGTCTCTTGTATAACTCTCCTTTCTTGTCACTTGGATTTCTTTGGACATGGGTGGCATCTCAATTTATTTCTCAGGTCACGGAAAGAAAGACATGGATTTGGGCTAGGAAGCAAGAGCTCAGTGTTGCTCTATTAGTATTCCTGCAGGACATGAGAGGGGTCAAGAGTCCCTGGGGAATAATTAGCCGATGGGTAGCCAGTGCCAGAAAAGGTAAAAGTGCTGTAACCTCTGATAATGACTATGCATGTTTATTATTGTTAACTGGGGATGTGTCCATTCTACTTTAATGATAGACACTCAGATGTATGTGCAATACCTGCGTACAAACAGTTTTAGGTAGTAAGTAACAGAATAACCAGATTACATAATCAGATTATAAAAACAGAGATGTTGCATAATATCTGCCAAATATTAGGGACACACGTAGTTAGTTTGTGTCTGATTCATCCACACACACAAATAAATACATGTTAACGTCATCAACACCTACCTGTACTGGGAAAACAAATGACAGTTTTGCTCACATTGATATCTGCTCTAAATAAATGTTCACCTTAATATGTAGTTCGTCTTCGCTTCACAGAACTTTTTAGCACATTTCAAATAATTGTTCTGCTTTTAATTTACTATGACATACCGTGTGTTTGAATTATTTGATAAAGATGACGTATTATGTTCATTTACAGGTTCATATTTTGTGCCTCTACTTTGACACGTTTACCTTCTCTACTGTTCAGAAAGGTCTTTATTTTTCAAGCAGGGGGGGAGTGTGTGGGAGAGAAACTCCCTCTGGAGGGAACTTTGGGATTTTAACATTTACGGTACGTCCACACAGCAGCTTTAAAAACATCTTCCAACGCTTCTCTGCCCATTGACTTTGAATGGGGGTGACGTCACTTTGCCTCGCTTTTCGTCGAACTGCATTGTGGGGAAGCAAAGCAAAGATTTCCAGGATTTTCAGGATTTTCAGGATTCAAAAGTTGAGCAATGTTCAACTTTTGAAATTGAGCTGGAAGCGTCAGCCAATCAAATCCCGTTTATGCAAATCTGTCAGTACAAGCGCTAGCCAATCAAACCGCTCGCAAGCTGGGAGAGCCAGACCGCAGTTCATTTCCTCATATTCCAAACGAGAAATTACGGTAGCAAATCACCCGGTTCTTTACGACCAGAACTATTTACCGGGATACAAACCGGAGGAACCAGGCATGGAGGGAGGGGGCAGAGACAGTGGGTGAAACTGGTAGGTTTTCGCCTGTTTGGGGAGTNTGCGTACCCGGAAGAATCAATGGACAGTGACGTATCTCCAACGAGGCGTTTTGGGGAGGTATTTTCTGTGTTAGAGTTTTACTCGCTACAGGGTGTACTTTGAGGGTTTTCACTCTGCAGACCGTTTACATGCATAAAAACCTTCATAACACACAAGGGGACGGGTAATAACCGGAAAAGCATGACATGGGACCTTTAAGATTCTCCAAGTCAACATATAATGAAATAAAATGTAATGGTTATTAGTTGTTTTCTTTTTTTCAAAGCAATAACTGAATCAGTTTTCCATCAAATAAACTCCTTGACTAATCATCTAAATATGTGGTATGTTTTTTCTTTTGGGCAAAATCAAAGCATTAAACTAAACTTCAATGTACACTTTGTCACCTGTAACATGAGATTGTAGCAGATTTGATAATTAATAAGTAAGCATCATGAGTAACACATGAGCTACCATAACAAGGTGGAGGAGGGTCATTGCATTCCACTTCCTCTTTCAAGATGATCAGTTTAATTTTTAAAGAACAGGATTTCACATATCATTCAACAACTTGTCTGGGCACGGCTTAGTATTGGTAAAAAACAGGGAAAACTTTGAGACATGTTAGAGATGTTAGCCTTTGCAGACCATTTACATGCACACAAACCTATATAACTACAGAGAAGGGAAAACCTCAAAAACTACAATAGGGCCCCTTTAACACATAAATCACAAAAATATGCTTTTTATATATGAAGTGTTTATTGGACGTACACAACTAGTGAACACAAAAATGAATAACACATGAGTGATGAATAAATTATGAACACAGATACAGCAAACACTTCCTAAAAAGAAATAGGAATCAGTGACTGATATCATTGTTGATCTTTACCAATTCAATTAAACTTTAACATATGAATGCACTGTTCCACGGTTCATAGGTCAACAGAGAAGAGGGGGCCAACATTCAGTTTAGATCCCACTTTTTGTCTGAAGTATATTCACCAATGCTTATTAATTTGTTTAATTCTAAGCATCTGACATCACTCAAGCCATTAACATAAGATAATCTTTGTGTCCATGAATTTCAGACTATAATATTCATATTCCATTGTTTATTTGCCTGAGTATCTGGGTTATATTAGTTGAAGATTAAATACATTTAATTTTGCATTAACAATCCGTTTTCTCGAGTACTTTAATCACAGTTTGGTCTCAGAGTGGTAGTAATTTATGGCTTATTTCCACTGCAGCGGGTAGCCCCGTTTAAGCGTCCTTAATCGTCCTCAAGCGGCTAGGCCAGTTTTTGGTGGCCTTTCCATATAGCGTAGCACCGGCTAGCGGGTACTTTTTCCCTTTTTCTCCGGCCCCATAAAATCGTGGTTCTATCAGGCCAGGGCCAGGGCCGAACTAGTGACGTCAACACTCTCGACTGCTGATTGGTCAGAGAGAATCGTCACAAGATCGCGCGCGAGGCCATCCCTAGCGTCGCATATATATCTAGAAGCAAGCTTGCAGCATTTTTATACACAGCATTTTTGTAAACGGAGGAGCTACAAAAATGGCAACGTCAAAGAAAAGCACACCGTGGTCGACCGAGGAGGTGACGACGTTCCTACATCTCATTGGCCAAAAAAAAGCCGGTCACCCCAGGTCCTAAACTGTAATGGAAATGCGCCACGGCCTCGGACGGCCAGCGAGGCAGCTCGAGGCCTGAGCGAGGACGCTTAGGGACGCTTAAACGGGGCTACCTCGCTGCAGTGGAAATGTGCCATTAATGTCTTCTTTGCCTCTTGGATGACAGCCAGTACTCCCTAAGAGAGTCGTGATTTTACTGTAAGTCATGTGCGCATTTTCTTTTTAATATTGATGTAAATTATTCATCATCCTGTTTTTACGCTTCACACAATGAGCATCTATGGCTTGTCAATAGATGCTCATTGTGTGAAGCGTAAAAACAGGATGATGAATAATTTACATCAATATTAAAAAGAAAAATGATATTTCCATGTCATTATCAAAATTCTCTCGAAGTCTACAGCTTCTTTACCACTTTTGTTACTGTATCAGTTTCATTTCTGCATCTCCCACTGTTCAAAGAGGATAAATAAAATGACATAGTATTGATTAAACATATTTAAATATGACCTGAGCAACATCTTCTAGAATCAATGTTGTCAAGAGGCTAGGACGTTGAATAAAAACCTATTTGTCTCCTCTCCTGTAATTTTGAGTGTGAGCAGGATACTCTCACACTTGCAGCCATTATCACAGAGAGAAAGCCATTGTTACTGACTATCAATAGGACAGGAAGACTTTCATCAGGCCTAGGAAACACCCAGCCCTACAAAAAGCTGGATTTCTCCAGGAGAGGAAGCCATTTCAGTCTTTGAAAAACTGCACACCAACAGGCTTGTAAAATAAGCTTTGAGCAGCTTCACGCTGATGCTGTTTGTTGTGCGTACAAAAGGATGGACATTTAGAAGGCTTGTGATGTTCACAGAGGAGGATGTGTGAGTGTGTGTTTGCACGCCGTGAACCTCTGAACCTTCCTGTGCTCACTCATACATCCCAGTGGACGTTACCTGACCAGAGCAGGGAGTTTTAGGTTTTTGCGCTTGCGTGTCTGTGTGAGCGCTGGAGGAGCTGGGTGGGGGGGGGCTTTTTATTGACATGATCAACAAGTGCACATGAGTGGGTTACTGATTACAGGTGATTCCCTAGTTGCTTTGATAAGACTCTTGCTTTGAGCGCAAAGTCCTGCCAGGTACATCGAGCCTTCAGCCACTTCACCAAATCCCTTCCATCTCTCAGAGGACCCCTGCTGCTCTCAGGTAAACACTTTTTCTGGTTTTTCACTTCTTATTACTCTGAATTGTGGTTTTCTTTAACATGCACTGAGAAAACCTTTACCTTTTGCATTTTTTTAACTGAATAACTGGTATTTTGTTGGCACTGTAATCTGAAAAGTGCAAACAAAAAATATTTTGGTGGTAAAAGTGGCAAAAGTTCTTTAAAATATATTTATAATAGTAAATATGATATGTTGGTGACTTTTTTTATACATTTACACTTTTACAAATACTTATAAGGAACTCTGTCTGCAGACATTTGTAAGAAAAAAGTAGTACATTTTAAAGAAATCAATTTGATCTAATCAGATGAAATGCAAATGTTTTGCCACACCCGTATGTGTTTATAACCTTGGTGTCCTCCTGCAGGTCCTTGTGTTTCTCCTTCTATCTGTTGACCACGGAGCAGCAACATGAGTGTGGACTCCCAAAAAGCGCGTAGAGCATGTTGCTCCAACCTCAAGGTTAGTAAAACGCTTAAACTGTGTTTCCCAGTATTGCAAGTTGTCAGAAGCCATAGGTGGTTGTAATCAACCTCTGATAGGGCCAAGTTGTGAAACGTCATCATAAAATATTTTTCTCTAACCCTATCTCTTTGTATTTATCTTGGGTTTTTCATTTCTGTGTCAGTACTACAAATGCTTTTTCCCTTGACCTGCTACATTTTGAGACTTTGAGACTAAATCAGAGTTTGAGTCCAGTTAAAACGTTTTTTACTAGTTAAGGGAAGGAGATTATAGCTGATTTTGCGTGTAAATGAGTTTTAAAGAGCGTAGATAAGGCTTGTGATTGCCATTTGTTGGCAATATATTGTCAAAGTGTATCACGCTTAACTGATGATATGAGAAAATAGCACTCTGTCAAATCAGGTGCAATTAATATTGATTGATACATTTGTGTGTGTAAACTGTTATCTTTGGAGCGTTATCTGTTCTCCTATCCTAATCACAACATTTTCTATGACCTACAGACCAGTGCAAATCCTTTTTTAATCTTTAACCATCTTTGTGTCAAGGCCACATACAAGTAGGGTTTACTTGTGAAGCTAACAAGCTCTTAAAATGGGTAAATGTAATATTTGAGTAAACTTGCTTCTGTTAAATCTCAAAACTTCAACCAACTGTATACTGTATTAATTTCACTTGGCCCAATGTGGTGTCAGCATTGTTCTGTTGATTACATTTCAACCAATCTAACCTGAGTAAAAGTAAAAGCAATCATCTATGATGTAAGAAGGTGTGAAGTACTGCATGTCTTCCAAATGTGTAAGGTCATGAAATGAGTCAATCTGTTAATGGTCACCCTTCCCCTTTCCAGTTATGTACTGGAAGGCACACAATGATCCTTTTATTGGAATGAGCCCAATTCAACAACCTTTTATTGCATTGTTTGTTATGCAACGACAGGTGTTTAATCCTCTCACACGGAAGTCTTTTATGAAAGGATTACTAATCATTTAACTAAAATATTCTCACCCCTTTTCTCCAAACCTAGTAAAGTCAAACTCCTAGAAAGGAATATTCAACATGTTTTCTGTTTGTGTTTCCAGCTCTTCCTGGCCTCTATGGCATTTGTATACTTTTCCAAAGCCTTTGCTGGCGCCTATATGAAGAGCTCCATCACCCAGATCGAGAGGCGCTTTGATATCCCCAGCTCCCTCATTGGGGTTATAGATGGCAGCTTTGAAATGGGTGGGTAACATTTTTAATCTATGTTTTAAGACAAAGTTTCAAAGAAAAAGAAAAAAATGTATAATCCATATAAAAAACAAATACATTTTAAGACAAACACTTTAGTTTTTTTTTACTTAACTCCAAATAGTTCTACACTGGTATTTCCTTTGTTTTATTTCATTAAATATGTTTGATTTGTCCACCACTGGTAGCTTCACAGTTAGCGTACATACATTAAAATGGTATCGATCTAAACTTAAAAATATGCATAATTTCCTAAATGTAAAACTATTTCTTTAACGGTCATTTGTCAAGTGATTTTGTAATTCTTCTTCCCCCCAGGTAACCTGTTGGTGGTCGCCTTTGTGAGCTACTTCGGTGCGAAGATGCACCGCCCCAAACTGATCGCTATTGGCTGTGTGATGATGTCTGCAGGATGTTTCCTCATAGCCCTGCCTCACTTCCTGCAGGGAATGTTAGTATCTTCTCTTTCAACATCATTGTTTCTTTTTTCAACTGTGGCCTGATGATACACATTGTTAATTAAAATAAAATGATGTGGGTCTTTGAGGCAGAGACACTTAGCATTTACTTGAATGGGAAGACTCAAATAATTACTATAATTCAGGGTATTATATAAAGGACTGAAACCTCCCCTTGCAAAAAACAAGATGGAAGCCAAGAGGTGTATAATGTCATAAAAAACAAGCTATTTTAACTTTTTCTAATGTGAATGTGTTAGGACTAGCCTTTTTTTTCTTTTTTCTGATTCCTGTGAAAATGAGTTTAAAGTAAAAAAGTCAATGTTATGAAACAAGAAAGGGTTAAGAAATAATACATTATCCGGCTTAGTTGTGTTGTGTTTTGACATCAACAGTTAATAATTTCCCCCAAAAATCTTAGTTAGCTTTCTTGATTAGCCGTTTGGTAATCCATCCTTAGTTAGCATCCCACTGGCCATTTTAAAAGTTGTTGTTGGTGCTGCTATCCCATATTCAGTAGAGTGCTGCAGTATGGTAAACTAAACATTAGACTTCTTCTGAAATATTCTAGTCTGCCCTAAAATACATTTTAAAATAGTAATAATGTGTCTGCATGTGTATGAGCTAATTGTCTATACTAACCACGTTACATGCATGATTTTACTGAAATTGGAATTATATTTATATTCCCGTTTTTTTTTTTTATATGGATCCATTCAAAATGTAAATGTGTAATGTTAAACACTTTTTTGTATCATTTCCAGGTATAAATATGAGACCAGTGTGTATCACAATAGTGATGTCAACAGCACTGAGAGCTTCCTGCCCTGCCTGTCCAACCACAGCCTGGCTGAAGCCGATAAGATGCCCGATTTAGAGACCAGAACAGGTAAATAGAAAACATATATGAACCCAAATGCATTCATAATTACAAGCATCAGGTTAGCTTAATAAAAAAAATCCAATTTCATTTCACATTCTGACCCCAGTTTCCCTCTCTCAGCTTGTGAAAAGGCAGCCGGCTCCTCCATGTGGATCTATATATTCTTAGGAAACATGCTGCGTGGAATCGGAGAAACTCCCATAATGCCTCTGGGTATTTCCTACCTGGATGACTTCTCCAGAGAAGAAAACACTCCTTTTTATTTGGGTTAGTTACGTTTTACCTTCTAATGTCTATGATCATTTTGATGATGTTGTACACGCAAATAGGCGCTTTACCCTCCACCTGTATTTATTAAAAAAAAATATTTGCACATTAAAATGACCTAAATGGTAAGCTGCCTAATGGAGTTCAGGAATAACACAAATAAATAATATCTAAATGTGACAAAGTGCAATGTCCAGCCTACTTCCTACAAATCCTATTAATCTCGGTTGTTGGTGTTTGATCCTTTTTGTATGTTCCTATCCTTTATTATTTGAATAAAAATGAAATGTTCCCTTTGTTTTCCTCATTCCCCAGCCTGCATCCACACAGTGGGAATCCTGGGACCGATGTTCGGGTTCATGCTCGGGTCATTCCTTTCCAAGATCTACGTGGACATTGGATCTATGGATTTAGGTACTGGACTCCGCAATATCAGGGAAAAAACATGATGTGTTAAAGTGGCACAACATGCAGACTATGGCTTAGGTTGTTCTTACCCATAAAGTCCTGGTTATCCTTGATTGATAAGACACATATTCAGACCTATGACACATAACCTCTCTGTCCAAATCCGGCAAATCCTGCAGCAAAACAGCTAACCCCTTACTCTGTTTGAACCTAAGAGGCTAAATCAGACTCAGTTTTGATTGTGTTGTCATTGTAGTACACTTTTTACTGCTTTGATAAGAGCTTTTGACAGACCCTAATGTCTAAGCTGACCGAAACAGTCCAGGGTTACAGATTAAAGTCATATACACACTTAATAATCTTTGCTCATCTTCCTCTCCCAGACACTGTCACCATCAACTATAAGGACTCCCGCTGGGTAGGGGCTTGGTGGCTGGGCTTCATAGTGACCGGCGTCGTGATCCTGCTGTCCAGCATACCCTTCTGGTTCCTGCCAAAGTCTCTGCCCAAAGAGGGGCAGGAGGAGAGTAAAAGCACAGAGCTGAGCACCGTGACCGAGCAGGAGAACTTCCTGCCAGACGAAACCCAGGATGAAGAGAAGGAGAAGCCGGTTACGTTTCAGGAGCTGGCTAAAGGTACCATCCATCAGTACAAAACACTTTAAAGCACAAGTGTTGATGTTAGATCAATTACACAGATTCAACAGTTTAAACATGTTCCTAAAGTGCTTTATTTTGATCCTACTGCCTGTTCTGCAGCACTTTGTTTTCTTAAAGGTTACTATGGTGATTTACTTTTCACCCACACACACTATAATCTGCATTTGAGGACAGGTCATGACATATGACTTAACATAAATTCCAAATCTTAAACATTTCTTGATTCTCTTACGCTTTTTTAATCACCTATCTATGATTAGCAGAACAACTCTAATACCTCTAAGACTTCAAACAGAATAAAATGTGTTACTCTGCAGATTTATTGTTTTAGGGCTTGTGATTAATCATTAACCAGGTATAAGACTAGACAAACCAAAGCCCAGACCTGTTACCTTCATGCAGTCCGGGCAAGAGTTGAATGACACTTCAGGGCAGAGAAACATGTGGAAACAGTTAGCTAAAGGCTGGTCATGCCATAATAAATTACACAACATGATGTCCTAATAGTATTCACCTTTTAAAAGTCATATGACCTCTGAAAAGCAGCAAAAGAAAATGGAAACTCATGACAATTTACTAGAAAAGTTAAGAAAAATAGACTGTAAAAACTAAATCTTAATACGTTTTTTAAAGATATATTGAGGTTATGTTACATTGCTGTTAAATATGTGTAAAATAAATCTCTGTTGCTGAGTTTTGACAATTAGACTTAGAGTTAGTGATGTAATCAAATTATAAGAGGAATTTGTAATGTAGGTAAACGTGAAAATATATAAGCATTCCTTACTTCATATATTTGTATAAACATTTGTGCTGTGAATAGACAGTATTTAGATTTAGATTTAGGTATAAATCTTATTAAAAATACCTATCTATATATATATATTTCATTCTTACAACTGCTGCAAGGAAAGGCACATTTTAAATTCCTTTCAGCAACAATCATTGAGTCAATAAAACTACTTTAATTTAATGCTACAATGTTTTGTTATGCTTTCTTCACCAGATTTCCTTCCATCTCTGAGGAGGCTCTTCAGGAACACCATCTACGTGCTGATGATTCTCACATACCTGGTTTCTGTCAACGGCTTCATCGGCATGATCACCTTCAAGCCCAAGTTCATGGAGCAGATCTACGGCCAGTCGGCCTCTAAAGCCATTTTCCTCATAGGTACGGCAACATCTGACCTCCATTAACTTTGCACTCGCTGGCCCAAGGGCAATGAAACAATGATGTTATTGAAGGGAAGTGTGATTGCGATAGATAAAGTTGAAATGTATCCAATACTGTAAGTGGCACGCTATGTGCTTTCCCTTTGAGCGGGTCTGCAAAGAAGCACTCTGAGCTATAATTAGCTTTTTTATGACTGTTTACTTACATGGCAAGCTGAAAGAGTTATTATCTGTATATTGATAGTTAAACGTCATTGTTAAACAAGCAACTACCATTATGTAAGGTAACATTAGACTGTTTTTTTCTTTTCCTTTTTGGATCACATTTCAACTTCAGTGTGCATATACATATGTAGTTAAATAGTTTTAGAGAGTGGTCCGTCTTTTTTCTTTTTCTTAACAAAACAACAACAATAAGCACTAGGGGTGCACCGAATGGGAAATTCTTGGCCGAAACCGATACCGAAAATAGGAAACAGTTGGCCGAAAACCGAATGCCGAAAGGCCGAAAATGATTAATAGAAATATATATATATATAATGTATACATTTTTTACCAATGTTGTTCAGCTACCTGATTATGGAAAAAGACATGATTATGGCAAAACTTAACTTAAATAATAATCACTATTATGGGTCCATAAAACATTTATTCAGCACTTTTGAATGCATACAGTACATTAATTCCAAGTCAAGTGCATTTTCTTTTCTCTGTAGGATAACTACAACAAAGTGCATTCAGAACAAAGCCAAGGTGCTTTAAAACGACATAAACATCTAGCCCAGTAGGCCTACAACAAAATAGTGTAAATAAAGACTGTAACAGCCAGGCCTTCAACAACAACAAATGCACCTATAAGTTTGGTAAGCTAACGTGTTGTTGTGATGACGTAATCAAAACGCGGCGACAAGCACGGCGCGCGACCATGCTCGCGGCTGGCTTACAGCCAACATGTCTGCCGCTTGGAGATATTTAAAAATATCAGAGAGAGAGGCGCCGATTGCGATTTGTAAAACGTGTTCAGCTGACATTTCTCGAGGGGGTGTAACTGCAAAGACTTTCACCACTTCGGGATTACTCCACCACTTGAAATCAAAACACCCGGACAAATATGCGGAGTATGATCAACGTAACCCTGTTCTCTGACATTCGGCGATATTTTTTCGGTGCTAAACCTTTTTAACCATTTTCGGCCGATAATTTTCGGTGGCCGAATATTCGGTGCATCCCTAATAAGCACACATGAACATGGGGTGTTTTCTTTTCAATATAAAACATTGACTTCAAACATTCAAACATTAAACAAAAGAAGGGCGTATCGGGGTAATATACCCTTTCCATTTCTCCCAAATGTCCTCAAATGTAAGTTCCTGGAGCCTCATAGAGAAGGTTATTCTTTCCATTACAAATATTTCATAAATTATATCGTACCAATCATCTATAGATGGGCTGTTTGGTTTGAGCCATTTCTTTGTGATTCATTAGACTCTTTTTATCACATTATGGCATGACCTTTTGATAAATATTAAACGTTTTTATTTGATAGTATTTCCAGTGTATTAATAAGATATTTTTCTCTGCGTCCAGGTGCAATGAACCTGCCAGCAGTAGCTCTGGGGATCATCACTGGAGGTTTTGTCCTGAAGCGTTTCAAGCTGGGTGTGATGGGCGCGGCCCGGCTGGCTTTCGGGGCGTCCCTCGGGTCTCTTTGTCTGCTGACCGTTCAGAGCTTCCTCCGCTGTGACAATGCAGAGGTGGCAGGTATAACCGCCTCGTATCAGGGGTGAGTAGCATGCAAACTATCCAAACGTTAAAGTAAGCAGATTTACTGGAAGGTTGGGCACACATTTTCTTATCGCTCAGTCATAGTTTTTAGGTAGCACCGACACATCAGGGTCAAACGACAATGTTGGAATGGTTTTTTTCTTTTCCCCTACTCATGCATCTTATCATGTCTGTGTGCTCCAGGGGTCCTCAGCTGTCCTATGACCCACAGACCTTGCTGTCCCAGTGCAACATGGGCTGTTCCTGCTCCATGAAGCAATGGGACCCGGTGTGCGCCTACAACGGGATGACGTACGCCTCGCCCTGCCTGGCCGGCTGCCGAACCTCCAGCGGCACCGGCAAGGAGAGGGTAAGACAGCACGTTGTATTTAAGACTAAAGGCACACACATAAACTGCAAATCAAAGAAAAATAGATCTTCGTACTAGTAAGTGGACAAAATGTCTTGCAGACATTTGTTAAAGAAAAAACAGAATAATCTGAAAAAAGTTATTCTTAGTTTATTTAGTTTTTTCTGGGTAATGACCAACATTATTTGGGCAAAAGACAAATGTAAATCCCTCCCTAAATAGAAAAAAAACTATAGATACATTTAAAAAAAATTACAGAAATATACAAATATTAGTGATACATAATTTTTTTTAAAGAACACAGGGTTTATATTAAAATAAATCAGTAAAAAAATATGCAAAATGTAGGTTTAAACAGTGATAAAGCTGGTAAACAAGAAGCTATAAACTATCCATTAATTTCTTGCATATGTATTTGACAAGGTCGCATCAAGTTCTCTTAGTCTCAGTCAAAGGTGATTCATCTCATCTCTGTTTATTTGGCTCTTTAGGTGTTTCATAACTGCACGTGCACCGGGGAGTTGATGACTCCTGGCATGAACATGTCCGCAGTGCTGGGTCAATGCCCCAGGATAAGCAACTGTGGTTACATATTCAAAATCTACATGTCTTTGTCCGTCCTGGGGTCTTTCATTTCCGCCTGTGGAGGGACGCCGGGATACGTCGTACTGCTCAGGTCAGAGGCTAAAGCCACAGGAACTCACCACTTTTATGGCTGGGTTTAACTATGCCTTGCAGTGTTTCAGTGATATGTGGCATATGCACTGATTATGTGACGTTTTTATGTGAATTGCCTGTAAAACGATCGAAGGAAATATTACTTCTTGTGTTTTCTTGAAGCTAAAGTGCTGCTATCTAATATGATTATGTTTGGGCATCCAGGTCGATACAGCCAGACCTGAAGTCACTGGCTTTGGGTATGCAGACTCTGATAGTAAGAACTCTTGGTGAGTATTGAAAATACATAAACATAAAACAATCATGTTAAAAGTGTTAGCTCGGCTTATACTGAAAGCAATAATGAGTGAAATCAACTCACCAGCGAATTTGACTTTTTGTGTGTTTTCAGGTGGGATTCCTCCTCCTATATACTTCGGAGCACTGATTGACCAGACATGTTTGAAGTGGGGGTCCAAGCAATGTGGAGGCCGTGGAGCATGTAGGATTTATGATGCTGATGCATTCAGGTACACTGCAACTAAACTCTTATTGCTAGAATATTCTGCCTTGAGGAAGTACTGGTTAATCATTTTTTTAAAAGTCTGTTCTTACTTAAAGGTCCCATATTATAATATTTTTGAACAATATATTATAGGTCTCAGATATATACAAAACATGTCTCTGAAGTACTTGGGTTGAAATACCAAACAGATCATGCATTGTAGCATCCCATAATCCCCTCTGTTTCAGCCCTGTTTCAAAAGTGCTGATTCTGTGTCTGTAGCTTTAAATGCTAAAGAGCCACGCCCCTCTGAGAGATGATTGGTTTAAAACAGGGGTCGGCAACCTTTTTGATATGAAGTGCCATTTAAAAAAAAAAAATGTATCAGCGTGCCAGGGGGGTTGAGGAGCTTGACGCTCGTGAACTATCAACAGGAGGGCGGGGGGAGCCTCGCTGTGGGGAAGCAGTGTGTGGACCTGTCAGCGCAACTTAGGCTACATGATGCCGAATTTAACAAACACATTTAAATAATTGGTTTAAACGGCATAATAACAAGGACGATCGTCCGTTCTGTGATTCTCCAGAACACACGTTATGATATTAGGGTCATGCAGAGTGAGATGAGATCGCTGTCCCTTTAAGAGAGAAAGAGAGGGGTGTGTGTGTGTGTGTGTGTGTGTGTGTGTGTGTGTGTGTGTGTGTGTGTGTGTGTGTGTGTGTGTGTGTGTGTGTGTGTGTGTGTGTGTGTGTGGATGGATGGTAGACCGACAGAGAGGGAGCATTGCCGTTTCTCAATCGTGAGGATACTTGCTTGGTAGCACATGTCTTCCGAGTCACTTGCTTCAGAAGCTAGGCAAGAATCCTTCCTGGCATTCGGAAAACGGAGAGTGGAACAGGCTAGCAAGTATGCAGGTGTGCGTCATATGAGAGGCCCCGCCTTACATTTTCCGCCACAGATTTGGGGAAATTGGTCCGTGCGCAAAGCATTGTGGGGATTTTAAGGACCCGAAGTCTACCCATGTGCAGCCTCGAAATTACCCCCAAACCAAGGACGCGGCCTCGGTGGAATTCCAAGTATGCTGGAGATTGGAACAGTCAAGCTAGCGCTTGTACTTGCAGATTTGCATAAACGGGATTTCATTGGCTGACGCTTCTGCCGAGGCGTCAAAAGTTGAACATTGCTGAACTTTTTAAGCGAGCAACGCCAGCAACGCATCGCGTCGCTTCCCAAAATGCAGTTCGGCAAGAAGTGACGTCACCCCATTCAAAGTGAATGGTGAAGCGTCAACGCACGCCGCTGTGTGGACGGGCCAGAGCGGGGCTGCGTTGCGTGCACGGCTTCCTTCCGCAGTTAACGGGGGGACGCGCTCTGGCGGTGTATTTATACACAAAAATCTAATGAAAAGCAATTTAATGAAGTAAAATAATAATTACAATGCGTTCCAATGTGCTTTAATTTCAGGATTACGTTCTTGGGCTTGATTACTGGACTCTACTTCCTGTCCAACATCCTGTGGGGAGGACTTTATTGTACAATTGTCAAGACACACAAGAAGTCAACACTAAGGAATCAGGCCAAGGAAAACGGACAAGATGGTGACAAGTCGGGCAATGGACACGCCAACATCAGCATTGTTAAAAACAAAGAGGACGCGGACAATGAGAGCACTATTTAAGATTTGGGAGGAAGGCGACACCGTTGTATAATGCAGGTGAACGACACAGTACTGTGAAGCCTCCATACTGGACCAAATGCGGTCTTGGTACAGTGCCAGCGCTCTTTGGTCTTCAACAGCACACACAGACATCGTTCTGAAATATCCACTGCTGTTTGTTCTCTAGAAAGGTCAAAGTTCCTCACTAATGCTTAGTTTTAATTTTAAAAAAACAGCCAAAAGTCATGGAATGTTCTGCAATCGGCACACATCGAGTTAATTTTCAACTTCAAATCAGCCAAGAAAAGAAAATGTTCACTTTTTATAATCATATTTTAATCATTATAATAGTTGGCTTTTGAGCTGTGTCCATTTATACTTGAACAGTAAAAAGTCAGGTTATGATAGTAATGTCTCGTCCTACAACCTTAAATTCAAAGGGATTTATGTATATTTACATTATACAGTATGTACAGTGTATAGTTTTAAATACAAGACAGAACTGTAGTATTCGTGTTTTGTCAGTGATCGACAATTTTTTCTTTCATGTTTTCAAGTTCTTTTCACATTATTTAGGTAACCTTAAAGCTCTCTGTGGCTTATTTGCAAATGTGCTTATGACAAGAAGTTTCTTTTTATATTTGTTTTATTTACAGGCTATATCTGTGCCAGATAACCTTTATACTGACTTTTGCCCCAGCAACCTTTATCTCAGCCGTCTGACTCAACACACACTTCTTGTTACATCAACATTTTACATAACATTACAGGTCACGGTCGTTCATAAAGAAAAAGTGTGTTGTTAAGCTAGTATCTGCAAGTCCACTGAAGCTTGGACAGTGGACTAAGAGTGAGTGCAGTGTAACTTGATTGTTAGTTCTTATACACTTTAGTCGTCAGTGGAAATGTATCATCATCAAATTGTTTTTATAGAGTGTTTTTTAATCATTACTGCCTTTTTCTCTTATTTTATTTTACACTTTTGTCGATCGTCATTAGCATACCGTTAAACATTAAAGACAAATATCCACAATTTATTTGTAAACCTTGAGTCTTTATTTATTGTATTTGCTGTCTTTCTTTTATTGTAACATGCTTTGCTAAGGCTGACCTTTTTCTATTTTTTTTTTCATTTATCAAAGTGAAAGTCAGCTTTATTGTCAAAATGTCTACATGTGTTTTACATACAGAAATCTCGAGATACAGTTTCCCGCAGTCCCACAGTGTGACATATACATAAATGTAACGGTATGTCCTGTTACACTTTGTTGTGCCTCAATTCATTAAGTTCTACTTCCCTTTTTAGCATCTTTCAGCAAATAACTTTTCGTTTTCTGGCACGCCACTTTACAGTTTTGCTTCAATCTCACCGGTTTTTGGTGAAAAGGCCTCAAAAACACGCAGTAAATCTTAACTAGAGCAAGTTAGCGACTTGTTGAGGAACACAGTGGAACATTTAGCAACATAGTGAACCAGAGCTGAACGATTGGACATTTCTTTAACAGGTTGCCAGAAACACTGCTAGCATGGTTAAACACTGAGGATCTAACTAACAAAAGAGGGACCCCATGCCGTAATCTCAAAAAGAAAAAAGACAACGTCCAAAAACACATCTATAGATAACACGTGATAATAGGCAAGGTCAATGGCACCTGTCACACAGGGGTCATTCATTTTATATAATGACAGTGCAGGCAGACACACTGGATGAATTCCTTTACAATTTATTCTGGAAAAAATGTATATATATATTTTGAACTTTTTAACCATATTTTTCTCTTTTACAAAAGGTAAAAAGTAGGACATTTGCTGCCATGTTGCCTCACACCCTTACCTTGCTTTCTTTTAAACCTTTCCGATCACAGATTTAATTGGAAAGCATGAGCCTCAATGTGTGATGTACAGTATGTTCTCTTACTTTTATTGGTTATTTCTAACCATATAATATAAAAGATTGCAACTAACATGACCATTGATTAGAATATTTTATGATCCTTTATTAGTATACCAATATACCCCAAATGTTACATTTCAATGTTTCACATTTTCCAGGTTTCAATGGAAATGATAAAATATCTTCTGTATTTTACCATAAATGTATATTTCCATGATTTCTTACATTCCCTTGATGTGTTGTACTGTGTGCAGTGTGAGGTTTTACCAGCAGGTGGCACCCTATACAACAAAATATCCACTGTAAGGTACTGCATTGCCCCTGAAGGTGTCTCACTGCTTCTAATAGAACAAACCAAAACCCATCAGAGAGTAACGTTTACAAAAAATAGAAAGATTATGTTAAAATCGTGTTAAAACACAGTTCCAAGTACTCATTTGCAGCAGTTACAGAAGCTGATGTCTGAGGCCCTCTGCATTCCTGTCTAAATGCACCTGAAACTAGATACAGTGACAAAAGACATGTAAAACATTCTCACCAATGCAAAATTCTGGGGCCTTTTATGATTTTTCATAAAGAAAAAGTGGAAAACACTTTGTTCACTGTTTCTGTGCAGGAATGTGAAGGCTCTTAATCTTAATCTTTGGGATTTATAAAGGGGTCAAATTGTATTAAGTGACCTGCTGTCTGGCTGCCAGAGGCCCCTGCGGGTCAATACAGCGTTCAGGGACACCTACAGAATCAGGTAGGATGATTTTATTGTGAAGATTTTTTGGACTTTTCTTCTTTCCCATTAAACATCTTGCGAGAAAAATAATCCTGGTTTGGAGTTACTAATCTGTCTCCCCTTCACCTCCCCCATGTTCTCTTGTTGCTGTCCCCCTCCTGGAATGGCTGGCATGTGTGTGGAATAAAAATGTGAGAGGCCTTTTGTCCCGCTGGTTCCACTAGCTGCTCTGCCCTCACACAGGAGAATAGGGCAGTTTGGGGAGACACATGGCTGCTTCAAAAGGAGGAGCAGAAGAAGAAGAGACTTCGGCCTGGAGATGCACTAGCTATTTTATCAAACTTCCTCAGTAGTTGCCTTGCAGTGATTTGTTATCTACTCCTTTTGAAATTTGAATTCTTGTGATAAGACCAGGGCTCTCTGTCTAAGATCAGGTGGGAGTATTAAAACCTAGGCTAAACCTGAGGGGGATTACTGCAGTTGTGAAGTGAAAACCCTCCTGGTTAGTTGTGGTACTTTATTACAGGTTTCTTGCCTTCTCACTTGTTCAACAGGAGGAATCAGTTAGCATTAGACACCATTTTCCCTCTCTGACATGGATTCAACCCGCAGCTCCTGACGTTTACTGAGCTGAGAGAAGACGCTTTGGTTTACTCAGGTATGGTACAGCTGCTCTGTTTTCACTTTGCTCATTCAGACATGCATTTTAATATCATACACTCCTAATTGAAGTAAATAATAATAGTAATAAGTCATTTTTAAACTTTCTTTTTTAAATATTACATTGTTATTTTAAGGCGCCCTTCTGACAATCTTTGACAGAACATTTCCAGCTTTGAAACATTAGTATGCAATCGATTACTGATAGAAAAAGATTGTTAAAGTATTTGATACTATTTATTATGATGTGAACCACAAATACATCTAATTATACAAGAGTTGTATGTAATGAGTGTGTAAAATATGACATTTTGGGAAATATTCGTTCTAATGTTTAAGAGTCTAATGAGATTATTGATAACGTTAACCTGCAACTCTCAGTCAGAGAAGAAAACTAGCTTTTTCCCCCAAAATGTTAAACTATTCTTTTAGTTCTACCTTCAACTAGATGTAACATAAGCAGTTACAAAATGGGTAAATGAATGAGTGAAGACACTTTTGACCTACTTTTCTTTGATCAATCTATTGTTTGCCCTGCAGTGGCCAGCAGAGGGTTGCCAAGCATTGATCGTAGGATGGAGGAAGCAGGAGAGGACCTAGGTCAGATGGCCAGCCAGCAGGCTCTGTGTGACGCTGATCACAAGACCAGGAAACGCCCTGGCATCTCCACTCTCAAGGTACTGAAGCTATCAAAAGCAGAAAAGCAGAAAGGGATATTTTTTCTGCAGCCAGGTAAAACATAGAAAACAGAGATGTAGGCACATGCAGGTACAAAAAACACAAGACAATACATAAATACATCAACAGGAAACCACAAGTGAAAAACGAAACACCATGTTTGTTATTTTGAGCATTCAAACCTCAGTTAATGTGCATTAAAATTGTATAAATAGTGGAAAGATGGATGGATCAATGCTTACAATCTGAGACACATCATCATCAT
Organism: Notothenia coriiceps; assembly: GCF_000735185.1. NCBI lineage: Eukaryota > Metazoa > Chordata > Actinopteri > Perciformes > Nototheniidae > Notothenia > Notothenia coriiceps. The sequence goes on along the minus strand of NW_011369945.1, from coordinate 15,178,064 downwards.
GGTCATTTGAGCATTTTAAGGGATAAGCTTCCCCCAAAAGTACCTAAAATCAAGCCAAGAGATGATCTTGATGATGTTTTCAAAAATCTTGCCAGGCCACATTTGTCTCTCTAGAGCAGCGTATTAACTTCTGTCAAACACTTCAGTATCAGTCCTGAGATCAGCATTGCCTGATTGCAGCACTACATCAGCATGAATGAAGCATTTCTCCCAAAACACATCAATAATTTGACTCCATACTTTTTCCTTCTTCTTAGCTCAGTCTGTAGATGTAAAGCTGAGAGGCAACTTTTTAGGATCCCTATCAACAAAACTCTAACAGCCAAAAACATTGAAATATGCACACTGCTTTTAAGAGAATTCACAGCCCAAGCCCAATCAGGCTTACGCTGGAAGTGAAACCCTCTGTACAACATAATACATTTCAGCAAAACATAGGAGAATTTCAGTAATCCCAGATGGGAATTAACTTAGTAATAAAGCGACTCCAGGGTGCCCACACAGAGAGTAAAGCCTCTGGAGGCTGTTATGAAGAAGGAAGAAACTATTAAGCTTTTTTAGTTTGTTGACTTTTGTTAAAGTGGCTATAATAATTAGACTTATGATAACTATGTGTATATATATAGGTTTAAACACATTAGTTGATTGTTTACCTAGAGTAGCCTAGCATTAACATTAGGAAAATGAAAGTAGATGAAGCATGAAAGTTTAATATTTATTTGATATTGACAGAAAACGTTTTATTCACAGTATACAACTTGATTAAAGATGTGTAATAATGGACTTTTTTGATGACTTGTGTTTTCCAGTGGTTTATTGTGGCGTTATCCTTCGCCTGCTTCTCCAAGGCTCTGACAGGAACATACATGAAGAGCTCCATCACTCAGATTGAGCGACGTTTCGACCTCTCCAGCACGCACGTTGGACTCATAGATGGGAGTTTTGAGATGGGTCAGTCTATCTTCTGATTTAACCCTTCATCTTTTGAGCATCTGATCTCTTACATTCCTGACTCTTCTTTCAGATTGACACTTTAGCTCATGATTCTCGAAATGTGCTCTTGGTTCCTGTTTCTTGGAGGTAGGCAACTTGCTGTTTCTCGCTGCGGTCAGCTATTTTGGGGCCAAGCTACATCGGCCCAGACTAATCGCTGTGGGGTGTTTCATCATGGCTGTAGGGTCCTTTCTCACCGGCCTGACACACTTCTTCATGGGACGGTAAACGCCAACAAACAGCCTACTTTTTAGCAAAACAAAACTGGTGAAAGAATACCTTTGAATTCTGTTTTATATCTCATTGTTTCACAGCTACACATACAACACAGCCATTCAGGTTTTCCACAATGACAGTGTAAGAATTGCTGCCTGTGCGGATCCATTGACAACAGAGGTACCTGAAATTCAGATTCGTTCTGAAGAAGACGACAAAGGTAAGACTCCTGAATTACAACCTAATGCTCACATGGATGTCTTTATGAACACTATATGGCAAACCTCTACACATGGAGAAATTAAGCTATACTAGTTGCCGCTGCTATCGTCATTGAACAAGAAACCAGAACAGTAGCAGGAACACAGAGACGGCCTTAACATGAAACCTGGTTCGAAAGCCTTAGCAACTCACTGGCTTTCTTTCAACCATCCATGGAATGCACTGATCCTGCTCTGACCTTCAAAGCCACTCACTTCCTGTGCCGTCTACATACTGCACATAGTCACTGCACTGATCCATTGGATGTGGACTGCAAGGGGCAATGCAAGAGCTGAAAACCAGCCGAATAAACGCCATCGTAGGTTGAAAAAAAAATAATGATAATTTTGGAGGCGAGGCCAAGTATAATAATGGAAAAAAACTAAATGTATGACAAGAAAATATATATTTTCTGAAATGTTGGAAATGGTACACTTTAAAAATGATTAAGTTCCTCTCAAAATAGTGGGTTTTCTTCAAGCTATTTACCCCTTTAATTTCAGAAAATGTCTGTGTTTTCAATGTTCCTTGTAGATGTACGATTGTAAACTTGTTTTTGTATTGTAATATGTTTTCCTACCAACAAAGGCCCTCATATGCCGTCATGCTGAATGCTGGAAAGAGAAGCAGAACAATTATATGTTGGGCTATCAGGTCTCATAGCATCATTCAAAAGGCAGACATCTGTCCTATTTATGGAAATAAATAAATCTAGGACACGTATTCTTTTTGTATTTTGTTATATATTTTGAGTAACTTCTCCTATTCTACTCGATTCTATTTCTCTGAGATGGGCTACAGCTGAGATGTTGCTTTAGTCTTTCTATTGTTGAATCATGATTCATTCTTCTATTAACAATAGCAGATCATAAACCCACAGACGGCAACGTACTGATCCTGTTCAGAAGTATTTACAAAGGAACACAATGGAATAGATATATGAAAATCACATACAATGCAGTGCTATGCAAGCTTAAAGCCACACACAGATATTGAATTTCATTGTATTTGATTTTCTCAATAACACAAGAGCTTTGGATACACATACACCAAAGTCTTCTTTTAGAAGCAAAAATATCATGAAAATCTGTCAAAAGGTCTTGTAAATAGTAAATACACACACACAAACACACACACACACGCACACACACACACACACACACACACACACACACACACACACACACACACACACACACACACACACACAAACACATTGACAGCAATGATGATTTTTTTTGCCATGCAAAATCTCCAAAACCATCTTTGTGACATAAATTATATAATGCTTTCTTATTGTGTCTTTATGAAGCCTGTGTGAGAGAGTCTGGTTCCCACATGTGGATTTATGTGTTTCTGGGGAACGCTCTGCGGGGGATCGGAGAAACCCCGGTTACCCCTTTAGGCATCTCTTACATCGACGACTTTGCTAAAGCAGAGAACTCACCCTTCTACATAGGTAAGAAATACATCTTCATCTTGATTTTTAATTGGGGTTTGAAATGATGATAAAATATGTCCATTTCTTTACACCTTGCTTCACATAGTTTGAAGTTGTTTCCTAATCATGTGCATCCTTTAAACACAGCTTGTCTTCAGACCATAACTCTCCTGGGCCCCATGTTTGGTTTCCTCCTGGGCTCCTACTGTGCCAAACTGTATGTTGACATTGGCTATGTTGATATGGGTAAGTGTAATGCATTTGCTTTGCATGTATCATCAGTTATAGTTAGCTTCCACTCTAAATGCTAATATTAGCTTGATTAGCTAGCCACCGCTAACTAAATCTGCAAATGTTATTCCTCATTTCAGTAGCCTATTGCCAGATTTAGAATAATTATTATATTTTTAAACAGGTAATCAGATTTGGTGTAGGATATTTCTTTGTCGAATGTGTTTTGCGAGCGCGGCTTTCGTTCTATAGGTGTTTCCTCAAAATGCGTACATTTTTACCATTTGCTAAGCTAGTTAGCCACCTAGCAAAGCGTGTAGAAAGTCTGAAATTGGTTTATGCTAAGAAAGTTGTTGTTCTTTGGTTTTTCAGAACAGGTTAGTGAGTGTCTCTTTGAACTAATTTATTTGTCAAACAAAGACAATCAGTCCACCTAAAGTGTGACAAGTATCCTACCCCTGAAATAAAATTGGGTTTCCACTATTTTCACTTCACCCAAGGAAAGTAACTAACTAGTAAATCATTTGTAAGAAGTGAAGAATTAAACTTCCTGCTCCTGCTCACTCAAATGCTCTTTTCTGGCACCCAGAAAGTGTGGCCATCACCCCTAAAGATGCCCGCTGGGTGGGGGCCTGGTGGTTGGGCTTCATGGTGTCCTCCGTCCTCCTGCTCCTCTCCAGCATTCCCTTCTGGTTCCTGCCCCGCATGCTGCCGAAGCAGGAGGGAGATGAAGGCAAGCTGACTTCCTCACGTGAGACAATAGAGGTGACAAAGGATGCCTCCGACAACAATCACGCCATCAAGATGACTGACATCGCCAAAGGTTGAGAGAATTCTTGTATACTTTTAATATTACATTTCAAATCGGTATTCTTCAGAATGGTAGTATGTGTGCAGGTTTATGGTCTTTGCTTGTGTTTTTTAAAAGATGTATTTCAACAGGGTTTCTCCCCTCGCTGAAGCGCCTGTTGGGAACTCCTGCCTACTTCCTGCTCCTTTGTGGGAGCATCCTGAAGTTCAACTCCTTCATTGGCCTGTTCACCTTCAAGGCCAAATACATGGAACAGCAGTTTGGACAGTCTGCCTCCAGAGCCAACTTCCTCATAGGTAAAACAAAAAGAAAATGTGTATATTTAGATGCTATCTGTAGATAAACTCTCATATTTACATCTCTGCTCTTCCCACAAGGGATTATTGCTGATTAATGTCAAACATAAGATTTATGGGTTAGCAGTAAATGCTAAAGTGTAGTCTAACAGTAACAAGTGGAGCAGTTGGAGAAGTTGTTGTTTTGACAAAAGCAAATTATGACAAAGTGCAAGGAACAGCTGTAGCAAACAAATAATGCCACCACTAAAGATTGTTGCTCTGCTAATGACATGAATAATTGTTTCCAGATCCAGTCTATACATTGTTTTTCACCGTTTGCGTCAGACTCTTTCAAAAGATCTTCTTTTGCAATCCGACTTGACAAATGGCACCACCTACTGCTCACCTCAATGAACATTCTCTTAAAATCGCATACTGGTTGTGGGTTTGAAAAACAATTAATTTGCATTCTCTCTTTTGCCGAATAAAAATAAATTATACATTTGGATGAAAACCTGGCTAGTGTCTTTAGATAAAGTTCAAGAGTCTGATATGAAGAGACTTGCTTCCTTAGGAGGTTCCACACCACTCTGGAGAAGAGTAAAACATTGCAGGAGTCATTGTTCGATTCAATCTGGCTTTGTAAGAAAAGGAGCTACAGGAACATTGCTGATCCGTCATTGTTGCAGTCGTGTGGGATATTAACACTGGCATTGCTAAGAAAAGCATCAACATAATCGGTGACGTCATGAAGTGGCTCGGGTTTGGTCTGTGGAAAAGCAAACTGTTTCTTAAGTTGTTTACAAAGTTAAACAAATAGTTTGAACCAAGCAGCACAGAAGTAGAACAGAACTACATTCAGTGGATAAGGGAAACCAGTGTCCAGTGTGGTTTTTCTTCTAGGTGTGTTGAACCTGCCGGCGGTGGCTTTAGGGATCTTCCTGGGAGGGCTGCTGATGAAGCGGTATAAACTGAGCGTGGTGTCAGGAGCTCAGATGTCCTTTGCCACCTCCTTCCTCGCCTACCTCCTCCTGCTGCTGCAGTTCGGCACCAAGTGTGACAACATCCCCATGGCTGGGCTCACCATCTCATACAACGGGTCAGTGCTGAGGGTATATAAAGACGATCAGGAACCAAAATGATGGACCCTAGGAACTATTTTGACTGCCTCAAGTTACTATTCAGATTTTATTTGCAGCTAATATATAAAATATAAACCCTCTTTGCCCATCAGGACGCAGGGTATATCATCTGACAGAAGCATGCTGTTCTCAGAGTGTAACAGAGACTGTTCCTGTTCAGCAGAGGAGTGGGACCCTGTGTGCTCAGACAGCGGCATCACCTACATTTCTCCCTGTATGGCAGGCTGCATCGGCTCCAGTGGTCACGGCAAGAACACAGTAGGGATGCACACAGGGAAATTATCCTTTTTTTTCTTTTAAAAAACAATTATAATTTCCATATCATGCAGTATTACTGCCATCTCCCAAGACTAATTCCACAGAAAAACTCCTCAGCAGCCACACCAAGATCTCTCCCATTTCATCCTCTCTAGTAATTCTCCTCTATCTATGTGAAATATTTACTTTATCAAAGCACTTACAATATATCTTTCTCAGTTACTACCTTTATTTTATTTATTTGACATTTTAAACACATATTATTTTATTATTGTTATTAAGTGTTTGACAATAATAAGTTCCTCAGCCTTTTTTTACTTTATCCCATTTTTCACCTATTTTAATGATATTATAAAACATTTTCACAAAGGTTTATTGTATGTCTTAACAGCAACAGGCAGTTTATTCAGCAACATATCCAATGTGTTTCTATCCAAGGTCACTACATTGTTACAAAATGCTCAAAGGTCCTTTTATCGCCCTTGAGAGTGACTGAAATGTATGATACATTTTATTTGCATACATTTTTCTGTTCTCCAAATTATAAATACATGGTTTCCAGTAAGTCATCACGCTTCATCTCAGTGTCTCTCTCTCCCAGGTCTTTCACAACTGCAGCTGTGTGTCCGCCTCCTTCCCGGCCGGCAGCAGCACGTCAGTGCGGCTGGGTCAGTGTCCTCATGCTAAAGACTGCAGCCGGAGTTTCACGTCCTACATGGCTGTGTCCGTCCTCAGCTCCTTCATCAACTCTCTGGGAGCCACGCCTGGCTACATGGTCATCATACGGTCGGTGCACCCATTTCAGAGCAGGGAATCATGATAATATGGGAAATAAGTGCTACTGCGTAATTTTTATGATTTGAGTCTACGTAAGCCTTCTAATTATAGCTTCATATTTTTCATTCAGACACCGTCAGCAGCCAAACCCTATTAAACTGTGCAATTCAGAATGAATCTCTTAGTAATGCTGATACACCACTGTGTCTGTTGTAATAAACACGTCATATATTGTAGTACTATACGCATATTTTTACTTTTACTATTAGGCTATTTGGGGTTTTCACTTTTCTATAGTGTGTTATATATATTTCTGTGCATGTAAATGGTCTGCAATTTGGTGTTGTTTTGTAATTTCAGATGCATCTCACCAGAGCTCAAATCCCTTGCGCTGGGTATCCAGGCCTTGGTAACAAGGACTCTGGGTAAGATTTCTTTTTAAAAAAAAATTTATTCCTTTAAAATTCAGACTTATCTCCTTTAAAAACATTTGTACATTTTTTGAAAAAAATCAAGCTATTCTCTGACAAATAAAATGTTTTTCTAGTTTGTGTGTGGCAGTCAAATTAAGATGGGAAATGTGAAAAAAGGACAGAATATTTCACTCTGACTCTCACTTTGGGCATTACCTTGTCCGTAGGTGGACTTCCTGCACCTGTGTACTTCGGCGCCCTGATTGATTCCACTTGCCTAAAGTGGTCGGTCAAAAGGTGTGGGGGCAGGGGAGCATGTCGCTTTTATGACTCTGATATGTACAGGTACGCCAAACGAGGAAATAGAATGTGATTAATTTACAAATGGTTGTTTCTTCAACACCAATGCAATACATATTTCTTCCCTTTACTACCTTTTAATTTAGTCCATCTTCTCTCACTATCTTCAGGACGATCTTCCTGGGTCTGCTCACGTGTCTCAGCGGTTCTTCCTACTTCTTCATTATTGCCGTCATCGTCCTCCTCAGACGACAGTATAAGAAACCAGAGCGAGAAGCAGAGACAAGGAAAACGAAACCTGTAAAGAAAAAGGATCTTGAACTTCAAGAAGCGGATCAGCCCAAAAGTCCCAAAGTCTGGGTAAGAGTCACGACAGAATTGGAGGAGGGTGACAGAAAGGAACAGCTGCTCGATGGCGGACTCAACTCCACAAATATCACCAAGGAGAGGCAACAGCTCACACCCCTGACAGACATCACTGTTGAGTTCACTCCTCCTTTAAGTGAGGAAGTAACGATAGAGATGCACGGGCTGGAGTCAGAAGAGAACCTAAGAGACAAGGTTTGTGTGGAGAATAAAGCACAGGGGGACCAATTCACAGAGGACAATAAGTTAGATGAAAAAGCAAAAAAAAACAAAGAAACTGATGGACCACAAAACTGAGGTGTGGTCTCAAACAAACTGAAACTGATCTAGATATGTTTCTTGAATTAGGCTCAAAGTTTACTTGGATTTTCAAGCGGAAATCGATGTTTGACCTCTTCTTCGCTACCAGTATTTCTTTGCCCTCTTTTATGACAGTAGGAAATGGGCTACCAATGATCCCATGTTCACAACACTCAAAACATTGACTTGTAAATGCACATGATGCCTGGACTGAAAAACCTCACAGAGAAAACATACTGGTTAAAATGGATGTTTTTCTTTTTATGTCAATAAATGTCAATACCAACATGCTAAAGAAAGTTATGTTCCTTTGTCAGAATGTGTGACTTAAAGAGGCCCAATTTTGTTTAAGGGGGTTTTCGCCTTTTATGTAGTGGGTTTTTGTGCATGTAAATGGTCTGTAACGGTACGTCCACACAGCAGCTTTGAAAAAATCTTGAAAATCTTGAAGCTGGGCGTGTCTGAGAGCTTGGGGATTTTTTGCGAGCAACGCGACCAACAACCAATCACATGAATCTCCCGCCCCCGACATACAAAGATTTTATGCGAGCTATATATACATATATATATATATATATTAGGGCCGGGACTCGATTACAAAAATGTATCTAATTAATTAGAGGTTTTGTAATTAATTAATCGAANGTATTTGTTGCATATTTTTCTCTTTTTATCAGTTAACTAAGCAGTCAGATCCTTAAATTACCCCAACTGTGTTTTATCAATTTCTAAATTCACTGTCTTAAAGACAGTGAATTTAGAAATTGATAAAACACAGTTGGGGTAATTTAAGGATCTGACTGCTTAGTTAACTGATAAAAAGAGAAAAATATGCAACAAATACTTGACATATACCTGGAGTTGTCGAAGCTCTAGTAGTTGTAGTAGTTAGTGTAGTGGTACTATGAGATAGAGTTGTGTCATTGGTAGTATAGTCAGTTGTGGATATTGGTGTAGAAGTGGTGGAAAGCACAGTTGTTGATGATGTTTCAGCAGTAGTTTGGGCAGTTGATGATATTGGTGTAGAAGTGGTGGAAAGCACAGTTGTTGATGATGTTTCAGCAGTAGTTAGGGCAGCCTTGTGTGTTATGAAGGTTTCTGCATGTAAACGGTCTGCAGAGTGAAAACCCTCAAAGTACACCCTGTAGGAGTAAAACTCTAACACAGAAAATACCTCCCCACAACGCCTCGTTGGGGGAGGTATCTCGAGCCGGTTTCTCACACTTACCTACCCCACCTTTAAGGGTTCAATAAAGTTTATCATAAAATAAAACATAAAACATTATTTGTTGATTATATTCCGTTTTATAAATCTGAATCTTCCAACTAAATTAAAGTTATCAAGTAAATGGATAGAGTGAATCATACAGAATTTGCCTCTGAATTCTAGTGGTATATAAGTATGAAGTAGCAGGAATGAAGAGCCCCTCAAAAGTATGCTTTACTACAGTACTACAATACAGTATCTGCAATCACAGCTGGTGATGTGCGTGTAGTTGTAGCTCCTGGTGGTGAGGTCAGAGCACTGCAGGGTCACTGATCTCCTCTCAGAGAGTCTCTCCACACAGCAGGAGCTCTGCTGCTCCACCTGCAGGTCATTGTGTAACACCACCCTGTGTGTGGAGGAACAAAAAGCAAAGGGATTGGGACAGGTGGAGGGAGTAAGTAAGAAGGAGGGGAGAGAGAAAGAGTTGATTACACAGAGGACTGGAGGAAAAAATGAAGAAAAACCTAGGAATGTGTTGATTGGCTGTCATAAGTGTTTCTATTTGCATGCTTGGGGATTCATGGATTACATGTAACAGGATAATGAATGAGAATACTAAAAATGGTAACTGTATTTCCTTATATTTATATAAAAAAATACGTAATCTGATCACTGTTACTTTTTTCTTTTAAATGGGGACTTACTAGCAGAATTACAATGTTGAAAAGTATGATATATTACAAAGCATAAGGTGTTGGTGCTCTTAAACTATATACTGTAGTAAGAGCATATTGTATTTATATATATATAGATTTTATATATAGATTTTATATATAGATTTTATATCTGCTTTGTGAGCTAGAACAATGTACATTTATTAAATGGCCACTGCACTGGCTATTCATCAGTGACAAGTATATTAACTCTTACCTGGGCTCAGAATCACATTGGCCCTGACACACAGGCATCTCTATGACGGCAACACAGCTGTCTACTGTTAGGTTAAGGCTGGTCATGTTCGGAGCACAGGTCTGGTTACCTGAAGGCAAAAGAAGTTAATCAAAAGTTAAAGATACATCCTCTTTATCAAGTTTTGATTGCAGGAAAGTATCACATCACTTAACTTAAAAGTGACTACACACTGCAAGAGACTTCAATTATAAATGACTTCCATCTTTTTTTGAGTTTCACTGAACTTACATGTAAAGCAGCAGTGCTGGTCGTCCCAAATCCTGTCCTCCTGGTGAATAAATCACAACAGCTCAAGGTTAAATGGCGGTGGTTCTACTTATATTGAATCACTTAATGGCTTAAATCAGCTTTATTCCAAATGTTTAATCTCTTTTCACTTGGTAAACCCATGGGCCACATTTGCTGCATTAGATGACAGAAGGCCAGGGGCCATTAAATAACAAATATTATTGTTTTTTTATCAAGTCAAATTCATAAACATTAAAAAGCAAATAATTAATTTATATGACCCGGGGGTGATTCAAGGATTTAAGGACATTTGAGGCTTAGCCCAGACCTCTGCTGAGGTGTCTGTGGGATACTCCCCTCACACTTTTTGGGTAAACAAGCTCTTTTAGTCCATTTAGATTTTGTATGCATTTGTAAGGCATCTCATGTACTACTTAAAAGTAAGAAGAAAACCGTTTTTATTTATCTTTTGTGAGAAAACAATGCTTGCTTTCTACAATCAATAAATGTTAATGAAAAACTTGTATTTTTGTTACTGTAAAATAATGGTTTAGCCTGTGGAAATTCCAGTAATACCTAAGTTGCTACTTGGAATAAGGCTTGTAAAATGATGAGTTTAAGGCACATTACAGGCTGTGTGTAGTACCTCCTGACACTCTTCTGTAGGACAGACTTGAGTCACAGTCTGAATTCCATCCTTGCTGCAACTAAATGACGTGCAGGGATGGTAGGCATCCGTCCACCTGTCTCCCATCTACACACAAAGAGAGGAACCATGAGAAGACATCATTCATTTCAATCTAAAATACAGAATAAACACTTTTCTTTGTCATATAGAGCATGTAATAAGATAAGACGCAACAAACCTTGTATGTTTTCCCCTGATAACTGCATGTCTTCTCAACTGAACAAATAAGTAAAAGTGTGTTATTTGTTTTGAACATAAGTAAAATCTAATAAATTCCGTGCCAGTGCTTACCGCAAATCTGATGATCACCGCAGCAAGTTTTGTTTACCAGTACAGCAGTGCTGCTACAGAGGGGAGCTGAAAAAGTAAGATTGTGACACTCCTCCTTGAGAGTCTGCTTGTCACATGTGCACCAGCTACAGCCGGACAGCCACTCCTCACCAGGCTGCAAGACAGGTGGAGGAATACTTTTTAGATGTAGAATTCGATCTAAAGTCAGAGATACTACTTTTTTCGCACTGTTGAGACAAAGAAACTCACCATTTTAGGCTCACCAAGTGGTCCTGTACAATCTGATGGAAGAGAAAATCTATATTATCAGTAGTTATGACAACAAAAACACCTAGGTGTGATGGTCAGCCTTATAGGTCAGTGTACTCACAGTGGCAGTCGGACACACAGGTGGATGAATGATTTCCTGCTCTGGATTGGCCAATGGGACAAAAACAGCCTCCAATGTAGTTCTCAGTGGTGTCACCTTGATAACGTACTCTGTAAAACCAAAAGAGAAATATAAATAATGGAAATATCGGCAGGATTGAAACAAATAGAAGAGATATAAAAGTCACAACAAGTGTAAGGATGTTATTTGGTGAAAGGGGCCCTGCCCTATTAAAGGTGGGGTAGGTAAGAATGGAGAAACCAGCTCGAGTGCGCTAGAATTTGAAAGTACGATGCCGGAAAAAACCTGCCCCTTCCTTCAGATTTCCTTACAGAGCCCCTCCTCCAACACACACGAACGCGCACATGGCCAATGAGGACACGAGATAAGTTTGTGCACAGATGGAAGGCTGACAGGCTGTTAGGCCATCCAGTTATTTTAGCCGGGCCGGTGAAAATGATTGGTCGTGCTTTTTACAGCGCCACGGCTTCCACAGATGACATTTCTGTATGTATTTATTGTCAAAGCATTTAATGTATTCATTGCTATCAGGATGTTAAGAGCATTCCATGGAATATAACATAAAATGTTTCTGAAGTGAATTACCTACCCCACCTTTAAGTTCAATTTCAAGTTAATATTTGTATTTTGTGCCTCTACTGTGACATGTTTACTTTAATGTTTGAAAAAGTGATTTATTTTTCTCAGGCGTTTCAGGCAGGGTGTGTGGGAGAGAAACTCACTCTGGAGGGAACCTTTGCAGACTTTTTATATGCAAAAAAACCTTTGTAACACACTACAGGAAAGGGAAACCCCAAAAAGCATAACAGGGCCCCTTTAGAGTAAACTAAACAAACCCTCCATGGCAGAATCCATCCGGCTTCTTTTGACATTCTCTGTAAACCAATCCCGCGTCACAATGCACATCTGAAACATGAACAGAAGAAATTAAGTTATTAACGTTAGTGTCCCTGAATACATCATTGGCACTTTTCATCAAAAAATCATTACAGTCAGGTCTACAAAACACATGTTCATGTTTGCAAATATATAAGGTCTCTAGACTGACCGGTATTGCTTTACAGTATAAGAAAAAGGTTAAAAGATACATACCACAGGTCCCATTGGTTAGGCTTCTCCAGTCAATACACCCATTATCATCGCATTCCTCAGCAGCTTGCTCTAGTGAAGCGCACGGACCACTCCTGCATGAATCAAACTTGCAGTTCTTCATTTTAAGGACCAGATCCACATGTGTGCAATTTGAAAAGACTCTGGGAAAACAGAACAGATTAGATTTTTAATATGTAATATACAACATGTCACGACATACACAGAAAGACAGTCAGCCCAGAGTGGTATAGAATATATGCAACACTGGTACAAGTGGCAATAGGTGTTTAGTAGATCACACTAAATCCCAATTCTACCACTAATTCTGACACAAAAAAACGACTGTGTGTGTTAGTGTGTTGAGCTTACGGGTGTTGTAGCAGCTCACATAGTGGGCTAGCAGGGCAGGGGGTAGGGGGTGGGATTGTGGGTACTGTACTGGGTGAGATACAAGGTACGTCTCTGGGGGCAGAAGCACAGGCGGGCTTGAGGGGGTCGTGGTACACCCAGTCATTGGCCGTCTTACTACAGCAGCTGTCATCCTCGATCTGCCCTCCTTTACGGACACATGATCCAACACCACACACTCCTGGGGAAGATGACGAGGTGGGAATTAACATAAACACACTGTGTATAGCTTGTAGCCACGTTAGCACATATCTATGGTTCTCATATCCACTCCCTTTCAATCCATAACCCACCACATTGTCCCTGGGTATTGTTGAGGAAATGCTCCATGGCCAGACTGACCACCAGGGTGTAAGACGGACTGAGGGAGACATAAGAGCGCAGGTCTGGGAGGAAGATTGACACTACATATCCGGTGGTCTCAAACCTCCACCCAGGCTCCTCATATGGTGGCTGTATGGTCACGTTGTTCAGAGTGGCCTAGTGCACATAAGATCAACATCAAACAACCTCTCTTATTCAAAAGGGAACGGCAGATTATCAGCATCCTTGTAGCTTAATCATGGTGAAATGTCGTACTATGTGTATAAATAAATACAAATATATCCTACCTGTACTTGAAACATATCTTGAAGGATACTGAGTGTAGCTGTACTGTTCTGATATTTCAGGATGATGCCTCTAGCACACGAGCCCGGGAGGCCTTCCACACAGGCAAAGTTGTCCACAGCAATGGTCAGATTATAATGTATTGACTGCTCCTCAACAAGAAGGTAGGTGCATTCGTCCAGGAAATCAAAGGTTACTCCTTGGAAAGAGATGTAGTGGGGATCCCCATACAGCTCACAGCGACCTAGGGAACATAATATGGGATTTTAATATTTTTTTCTCAAAATTAGCCCCATATGGCTCTAGGGATGGCATTTTTGGCACATCAATTCACCGCTTTGGTCAAGACTAAAACATTTGAACAACTATTAAATGGACTGCAATTTTATTATAATAATCTTGGGGATATAATAACCAAAAACCTGGGAAAAATGTCCAGTCTTACCTGTACTGTGGTTCAGTACTAAGTAAAAGTTAGCATTTTAAAGAAAGATGGTAACCATAGGAAACAGAAATTGCAAAATGTTAGTATGTTAAGCTTGTAGGAGTATGATAGCATCCTGACTTAAGCATTTATAATTCCTTGAATACAGCCTCAATAGGCATTTTGTTATAAAGACAGATGGACATCAGTGTGGATGAACCAAAGGAATTGGGAGCTAAATGTCTTGATGCTGATTTAGAGAAAAGAAAAGTGGCAGAGACAGACAACTTACAGTCACACTTCCATGTTTCACAGCATCCATCCCAGACTTGTGTGGCCTGGTCTCTGGGGCATTTAGGCATTGAAGACTCTAGACAAACCACTGGAGTCAACTCTATCTTCCCCTCCCTACAGCTCTTATCGAAGCAGTCCTCTGTCCACATCTCGCCGCAACCCCAGCTTATTGATGATATTGGTGTAGAAGTGGTGGAAAGCACAGTTGTTGATGATGTTTCAGCAGTAGTTAGGGCAGTTGATGATATTGGTGTAGAAGTGGTGGAAAGCACAGTTGTTGATGATGTTTCAGCAGTAGTTAGGGCAGTTGATGATATTGGTGTAGAAGTGGTGGAAAGCACAGTTGTTGATGATGTTTCAGCAGTAGTTAGGGCAGTTGATGATATTGGTGTAGAAGTGGTGGAAAGCACAGTTGTTGATGATGTTTCAGCAGTAGTTAGGGCAGTTGATGATATTGGTGTAGAAGTGGTGGAAAGCACAGTTGTTGATGATGTTTCAGCAGTAGTTAGGGCAGTTGATGATATTGGTGTAGAAGTGGTGGAAAGCACAGTTGTTGATGATGTTTCAGCAGTAGTTAGGGCAGTTGATGATATCGGTGTAGAAGTGGTGGAAAGCACAGTTGTTGATGATGTTTCAGCAGTAGTTAGGGCAGTTGATGATATTGGTGTAGAAGTGGTGGAAAGCACAGTTGTTGATGATGTTTCATCTGTAGTTAAGACAGTTGTAGTTGTTGGTGTAGCAGTGGTGGAAAGCAAGGTTGACCAATCTCCAGTGGTAGTTGAGAAATTGGTAGTGGTTGTCATTGGTGAGGAGGTGCTGCGGGGTGTTGTTGATGATGATTCAGTCGTAATTAAGACTGCTGTAGTTGGTGGTGTAGTAATGGTGGTGGAAAACACAGTTGTTTCAGTTGTAGTTGAAGTGGTGGTGGTGGCAGGTGTGGTGGGTGGAGGTGCTGTTGGTAAAAGAGGTGGAATTGTGGTCTGGTGTTTTGTTTCTGTAAAGTTGAATTTACTGTAATTTAAATCTTCGAGAAAACTGATTGCTACAAATGGTTTTTTTCCTTGTAAAGGTGGGTTAGGTAATTTTGGAGAAACCAGCTTGAGTGCGCGAGAATTTGAAAATACACAGCCGAAAAAAATCTGCCACTTCCTTACAGAGCCCCTCCTCCAACACACAGGAACGTGCACATGACCAATGAGGGCACGAGCTACGTTTGTGCACAGATGGAAGGCTGACAGGCAGGTAGGCCATCCAGTTATTTTAGCCGGGCCGGCTAAAATGATTGGTCGTGCTTTTTACAGTACTACGGCTTCCACAGATGATACTTTTTTATGGACTTGTTGTCAAAGCACTTCAGATATTCATTGCTATCGGGATGTTAAGAGCATTCCATGGAATATAAAAAGAAGTGTATCTCGAGCCGGTGACTCAAACTTACCTACCCCACCTTTAATAGCAGTTAATTGACAAATTAAATAATACATTTAATGGTGAATTACTTTAATTGATACTTACGGCAATTCATTTTCCCATTTTCACAGTAGCTGACAAACACAATGTTAAAGAGTTAGAAAAATCTAGTTATCAATGCAATGAGTTATGAAAAGTGCACAATTTTTCATATTATGTTTATCTTGAACATTTACATATTTGAACATACTATATTTATATTAAGAATGTTCCAACTTACCACTCAACAGACTGTATCATCACCACTGCCCTGGGCTGAAGGATGGCGTCATTAAAGTCACAGGTGCAATTTCTCAATGTAGTGCATTCACCAGTATTTTCATCAAAGTATGGCTCCTCCTTTGAACATCTGGGGTAGCAGCCTTTTTTTGGAAAATACACATCATTTTTATTTTATAGGCGCAAAAAAACATTCAATAGATATATTAATTGTGAGGCGGGGTTTGTTTGCAATAATGCCTAAATAAGAACAAATAAGTATGATTCAGAAATCACATGATTAAGAATTGTGTTAAGCTGTTATATTTGAATACTATTATGGGTCCTGTTACCTTCCAGTTTGTGAGTGATGTAGTTGTCTTTGCCGCAGGTTAGCATCTTTCCACAGGCTTCATAGTGCCAGCTATACATGCCCTGCTCGTTGTAGTAGTCACAGTAGACCGCTAAGGTTTAAATTATCACAGGTTAAAGTTTTACACATTTCTAATATTACAGTATCTAACAAACCTTTCATCATATGGATAGTTAGATAGAAAAAGTTTGATTAATTTATGTGTCAGTTCTATTGCGCGCAAAATTCAAATTTCTGTGGGTGAAAAATGATTTTTACTTACGACACAAATCAGGTGTTCTCCAATTTATACAAACATCGTGGTCGCTGCAGGCCTCTGCGTACGCTGCCACGGCCGTGCAGAAGCCCAGGAACTTGCCTTCAAACTCACAGGAGCAGGACTCTTGCACACACGCATGGTAGAAGGAAGTTGGATCCACCTGTTGAGTTTTTAATAAAAGGGCGCCCCCTATTACTTTAAATAGTAATATATTTGTTATCTTGCAAAACATTTGATTCTATAGCAATTAAAGACATGAACAGGTATCCAGCTATTGATCCTGGTGTCATGCTAAATATGTGAAATGCGTACTTTGAGGTGGCATTCACTGAAGGTGTCTCCTGTCAGAATCATACAGCGCCGCTGGGCCCAGGCTGCGCAGTAGGAGTTGCGTTCACACGGAAATATCTCTGTTGTCACATCCGAGCAGGGAGGGGTGGCCACTTTCCAGCTGTTGCCAAATGCCAAGGGGCTGGACACCACTAAAAAAATAGATTTGTTCTAATGTTAGACTGACAAACATCAAAAGTAAAAGTGCTTTACAAAAAAGAGGAACCAGTCTACCTGCTGAGCCACTTATCTGTAGGTCATTCATCTCATTGAAGTCAAAATTTCCACAGAGGCCACGGACTCGGTTCTGCAAATAAAATGGTTACAAATTCAAGTACGCTTAAGTTTTACAGTTCACTCGAGCTAGTTATATATGAATCAATAAACATGAATTGTTAACCTTGTGTTTAGCAGTGCATAATATACATTTTTTTAGGATAATGTGACAATCACTCACCCTCCAGTGTGCTTGCAGCTCTATAGTGATGCGGGTGTGTTTGTCCCAGATGAGAGTTATCCCTCTGCTCGGCACAGAGATTATGATGTAAAGTCCGACAGTGTGTGTGGAGTAAAGTGAGTCTGCCTGCAGAGTCCAGCCTTCGTGGTAGCGTCTGGTTACCTTCATGTCGCTCAGTGTCAGGGTGACTTTGTCCTTTAATGAAAACACAGGTACAATTCATGGTATTGGAAAATTCAGACTGCTGCGTCACGACCATTTATTGCTTTAAATAACATATTATTCATATTTATGTTAACTGAATTATATAAGGTTGTAATAATTTGTTGTTTAATTGATTCTTGTTGTATTTGACATTTGAAATGATCACATTTTGTTTCAGCTCAGATATTTCATTTCCTGTCTGCGCTTAATTTATTTCGACTATCGCTGAATATCATTCCTTCTGTATTATATTAGGTCTGTAGTTCAACTTCTTTAGTGCCAGTTCTTAGTAGGGATGGGTACCGAGCCCCGGTATTACACGGGCCCCGGGGCTGAATTATTAAAGACCGTGGTACCGTTATGCTCCGACGTTATCGCTCTTTTTATCGGTACTGGAGACATCTAAAAAATATATATATTATGTATTATTGCTACACAAACATTATATTGCAGTTTTTGTGTCGCCAACTCCGTTTCTAATATGCAAAAAGACTGCAAAATGCGTCCATAATTATTTTTAGTATTTTTGATCTCTCTCTCCCCCACCTGCTTGCGAGGGGGCGGGGCAGTTTACACACACGCAGCTGCTACATGCAGCAACACACACACACGGAGGAGATGGCGGAGGGAACGCGCTCCGAGGTGTGGTTAAACTTTACCCGCCTAAAGTGCAATAAGAGTTTAGCATGTAAGGGCGGTAACGCGAGCAATTTGTCTAAACATTTAGCAGAAGTGCACCACATTCAGACGGAGGAATGCACCGGGTTCGACTGTCTTTCTAGTAGCTCTGTAGCCCCATCCACGAGTAGTTTTTCCACGTCAGGTATTGTGTATGCTAGCAGCAACACACAGAGTTAACTACATTATACAAACATGGGTTAATGATTAGAGGAAACTTAGTTATTTATTTTGTTAAAGTTTCAGATATTCTGTTTACAGTTCTGTCATCACATTCTTTAATATGATTTGTTAAACCATTGTTGTTTCTTTTGATGTGAAATATTATGTATTTAATTTAAATAAAAAGCAATGTTAGTTTTGTTCACAATTTGTTTAGTTCGTTTACCTTTTTTTCTCTTCTCCAAAAGAACCGATAAGAGTACCGTTAAAAGACCGGACCGATAAGCGGCTTCGATAAAAGTAGTAGTACCGTTAAAACCTTAACGATACCCATCCCTAGTTCTTAGTGTTTACTTTTTGTTTAGTTCTTTATAAAGATGGATAATAAAGAGGTGAACAATAACTTAAAAGTCTTAGTAAAGAAAAATGATGGAAAAAGCCATCCACCTGCAGGTCGAGGACGATGGAGCGAGAGCAGGTGAGCGCCTCATCACAGCAGGGGACGCTCTCCACTCTGACAGAGAAGGTGCTGTTTTCATCTCCACAGCCATCCTGAATCAAATGCAGAAGAAAAACATATTGTTATTGAAGAATAAGGCACTGTGTTCTACATATTGTTTAAATGTCTTATAGTATTTGGATGATGGACAGATGATGCATTAGAGGCCGACAAAGCTAAGACACATGAAAATACTATTCCATCTTCAGTGTTTGTTCTCACCTCTACTAGTGTGTACTGACATTGTCCGTCAAAGCGGTACCAGTTGGAGTCAAATGTCTGGTAGTGTCCGTTGCCGTAAACCTGACATTTCCCAGAGCAAGGCTCGTCTCTGCAGAGCCACTGACCCTGACCGCAGACACTGAAACACAGAGTGATGACAACCTTGTATTCACCCTCTGCATCATGGCTTGATTAGCTTTTGAAGGAACAACAATTTTTTAATAAATAAAACAAGTAGAAAAGCAGCTAGTGTTACCATGTTTTACAGTCGGTGCTGACGTGCTGTCCTGCACTGAATACTTTGCCGCTGTACACACAGGTGCAGTTATCAAGAGAAACACAGTGTCCACGGTGATCCTCATACTGGTCATGTGGGCAGTAACAGCCGCTCACACAGGTCATATTGGTACCCTAGTCATCACATACAAAATATTTTTGGCTCAAAGTTTGCCCCATCAAAAGAAAAGAAGGGTAAATGTATGGGATGCAAGTCACTGACATTGATTTTTGTAAATGCTCATCACAAAACAATACGTCCAACATTTTTTACAGGTTATCAGTCAGAAAAAATGTAGAATAAATTATAAGACACAAATAAGCAAGCCTTGTGCATAAAGATATAATCTGTTGACCTACCATTGGTTTGCTGAGACTCTCACAGGTTTTCTGAGCCGTGTTGACAGGGTACTCGCTGCAATGCACACAAACCTTTCCATTTCTGCACCCTGTGTTTCAAGCAGATTCACACACTGTCAAGTTACACTTTTTACTAATGAATGAAAATGAAAGGGGCACATGTAACAAAGGTAGGATTTCAATGTGATTATATAAAAAAACGAGATATATATTTACCACAATCCTGGGAACAGTTCAGCTCTCCATTTACACAGAGGCTGGAATAAACACATGATAATAACTTTGATTAAGCATGTTTACACCATAGATGTAGACTACTGAGCACACTGCAACAGCTCTGATAAAGCCTCAACCAATTGTGAAAATGTTATGATTAATGTTATTTATGTTTTAAATGCCCACCAATTTCGTCCGTCGATAATAGCAGCCCCTGGTGGGGTCGTCCCGCCGTTGTAGTGACAGTCGCACTCAGCCTTTCGGGTGCAGACGTCTCCTTGGTTCAGGTGAGTTCCCTCCGGACAGCCGCAGCCCTCCACCGGAGCGTCGTCCAGCCCGCAGCGGGGGTCTGGGCCCGACAGGGAGCGGCATGTGTGTCTGCAGGCTTGCGTGTCGTATGAGAATTCCTGGTTCTTTAGACAGTTCAAAGCTGCGACACAACAGTGAGATTAACATTACATACAGCACTGATTTAATACTATTAATATGAATATGTGACATTTTCCTTTACATAGTAAAGTCTTTATATTCACAGTTGGATTAAATTAGATAAAATATACTTTTTTGATCCTAAATTAGGAATGGGTTTTGTCAAAGCAGCATATAAACAAAGGATTGCAAAAATATTAAAATAAATGAAAAATTAACAGTAAATATATAAATATCAACAGTAGAAAAATATGTATCTTTGGAGTATGTAAAGAATGCACAGTTTGAAACATCAAGATTAAGTTAGAGTAATCTAAAATATAAACATAGTGTGAAAAGTTGTTGCAAGTGTATTTACATTTATTTTATTAACATCTGTTGTGTAGACGATGTTGAAATCATACTTAAATTGTCATCAGTAAATTGAAATTGAAAAAATGTGACCATACTACAACTACATTGGCTCTTCTCAGTGGACTGTGTAAAATAAAGTGTGAGAATGCAGATGGAATAAATGGTATTTTTATCAAAGCTGAACTCACTGCAGTTGGTAGCTTTCCTCCAGTCACCAATCACAACACCCAGACTGGCACAGGCTTTGGCATAACTACCCAGAGAGACACACAGGCACTGAGACAAGCTGCTGCCACAGTTACATGTTCGTTTGATGCAAGCCTGGACATAAGAATCAGTGTAAGAACAACAGGCGACAACCATTAAATGTTGATAATAAGGATTTAATTTGTGCACAAGGCCCTTTACCATGTGGTAGTGATTAGTAGGGATATGACCATGGCACTTAGCAAATATCCCAGTGGGGACGTTCAACACTGAGCACTTCTCATCAGCGAAAATCTCTGTAAAAATATAAAAAAAGCACATTTGATTCTTCTACTATCAAAATGTAACATTGATGTCTATTTTCTTTTGAAAATAGCTTATAATCTAAAAAAAGCAGAATTCAGGTAAACAAATAAACCATGTGTGTGGATTTCTATACGTTTCCGACATTTTAAAAGCACACGTATCTCATTTGTAATTGGTACCATTGTCAGTGTTGATGCAGGGGGGTATGTTCACTGCACAAGTCCCCACGCTCCAGGACTGAGCGAACGGCTGAGCAGAGTTCTCGATGATCCCGCTGCTGCTGGTGAAGTCATCTGTGGTGTCGTTGTTGTTGTTGCCACAGAGACCTGGAAGACAGGCGGTATGGGATAACAAAACAGAGGGTAAAGGATGTCTATTTTGTATTTGGTTTTGGGAGATTGTGATATATTTTGGCTTGTTTTTAGACTGAGATCCTAACCTGAGATTACGCCAGTGTGGTCTTTGGGCGGGGTGATGTACAGCTGGATTTCAGGAGACATCTGGACTTGGATCTTCATACCAAAGGATGTGTCGACCTGGACGTACATGGAGGACTGCCAGAAAACCAGAGCATGATCTGACAGGTGACAGAGGGCGGTAAGTTATCAGTGGTTTGGTAACAAGCCCTTTATGGATTAATAACAAGGTTACCAGGCATATTACGGGAACCCTAAATAGATCAAATGGACGACTGTTCTTCCAATTTATTTTACCAGATTGATGAAGTTCAGTGATCGTCTCCCCTCCAATTTGAACCCTGTTTTGAGAGAATGTATACGTTTCCTGCAAACCCAAGAAAGAGTGTTTATATTTAATGACTGTTCATCAGTGTTCTTTGATTGTTTGATTGTGGAATTTTAAATTCAACTTTAAAGAGTGCTAGTACCTGAAAAAGCTGAAGAATTACAGTTTTTAGTGAGGGTGCCTTTTTGGAAAACTCTATTGTTATTGTCCAGTAGAGACCCTTGAAAATAAAAACAAAGTTAGTACCATAAAAAGACAACATGGGTTAATGTTAAATGACGTGGGAAGTGGGAAATATTTACCTGTGAAGCCACATATGTACATTTACCAGGCAGGACGTATTTTTTGGCATCAAATGATGTCACAAACTGCCCTTCGATTACACATATGGGGGGGCAGAGGTTTTCAGAGCATTGCCATTTCCCATCGACACACGTACTGTGGAAAAACACGAGAAAAAAACTCACAGTAAAAACTTCAGACCGATGATATCACTACACTACACTATCCAAATAACCTCATTTTGATACTTAATGGATATACATTTATTGATTTAGCTTTATTGCATAAAACACAAACTTAAAAAATAACTTGCAAGTGGTGCTTTAGTCAAGCTTATGGCACAATATAACCGTAAAAGCGTAATAGTTATTTATGACAGAATTATTATCATATTACTTTATGACAGAATTATTTGATGATTTTATTAAAATGTGAGGTAAAGGAAAATTCAGGACAGGATACATACAGAATCACAGTAGTTGTAAAAGGGGGTGTAGGCATATCCAAAAATATTTGTCATATTTATTTCTCCATATATTGCATACTAAATACTGCTGATCAATAAAGACAGATACGACAGATAATGTGCGACTCATGGATCATTTGTATGTTTTAAAACAGTTTTCCACCCACTCACCATGACTGACACTTAGTGCTATGTATGTCTCCGGGTGAGTAGCTTTTACCAGCAAACACACACTGGCAGCTGGACACACTCACACACTGGTAGCTATCTTCGTGATCATTGAGCACCGTACCTACAACACAAATGAGTATAACTTTTAGGCTTGTAAAGGCTAATGTAAGTAAAGAGCTACATCCTAAAGTCAGACAGTGCTCACCCTGAGGGCAGACACAGGAGCTGGTGAGTTCCTGGTTGGAGGAGGTTGGGTTCCGATTGGAGCAGCTGGGAACAAAGGCTGCACCCAGTTCTACGTAAACCAGATTCCCGGGGCACCTGGGCTCATCTACATAAACACACAGAAACAGGCAATATCATCAAGTGTCCAAATTCAAAGAATTTCAAAATCTAGTTTTGAAGAGCACCTACCACAGTGAGTAACCGTTCTCCAAATGTCCCAGACATGGCTGTTGTCTCCACACTGTTGGACTACTTCTTTGAAGAAAGCACATCCGATGTATTTGCTCGTTTCGCAGCCGTAAATGTTCTCCTCACAGAGTTGAATATAATGAGGCGTCTGAGCTAGCAGACATTCCAGGGTGTAGGAAAAGAACTCCCTGCATGCCTACAAGTATTACGAGAGAAATCACTTTAAATGTGGAACAATTATATATTATGGTATTGTCAGACACTGCGGCAGACCTAAATGCAGGGGTGGCCATTTGATTTCAGAGGGCCGGATCAAGGTTAAAGATAATAGGTGGTATGGGCTCAACAGTTATTGCTGAATAATTATTAGCATAAGTAACATATATGCTTTTTCAGTGAACTTCACTGATCTTGAAACAACATTATTATTATTTATTTATGGTCGACAATAATAATGCTGACTTCTCCAGGCAGGGCCATAATCCTGTATGGGCGGGCCTCCCCAGGACGGGGTCTGGTATTATATGACCTTGCAACAGTTTACTTACATGATTGACAGCGGAGAAAGGATCTCGGGTTTGACACGTGTCATCAGCGAGCTCGCTCTCTGTGATCAACTGCTGCTTGTTTCCTGGTTTCATGGACGTTGTAAATTCTTAGAGCGAAGCATAAAAACATCAAAGTTTGGCAATAGCTAAATGTGTGCATTAGTTTAATCAGCTACATTATAATGATTAGAATACTAACATTAACATTTATTTTTCACCTGTGGTCTAACTTGTTTTTTTGTCTTTATTGAAACGTTTGATATACAGCTTAATGTACTTATTCGGTATACAACTATAGTTTATATCCTAACAACATCATAAATACCGCTACTAATAAAAGCACTGCTGCTAAAAAACGTATATTAAATCTGTCTTTTAACCAACATACCTTGGGTGGTGTGCTTTCCACACAGTCCAGTCATGTCGGTGCTTAGCTCCTGCTCCAACTCCACCTTAACAACAAGTTTTTTATAAAGGTTCAGTGGTTGAGGTTATTGTTCTGCAGTCCTTAAATACATGTGAATAATCCACAACAAGGATTATGGGTTCATGCTGAATGTTATTAACTCACCCACAGAGTGTCTACTCCTCCGGGAACATTGTGCCAGGTGACGGACAGAGGAAGCAGCGAGCTCTTCAGTTTGGTGTAGATGCCATACTGAAAGATATGCTGGTAGGTGTGGTCGTACGGAAGGGAAACACTGTCAACAAATGAATGTACAGAGATATCAGCACAGATACAGGAAACAGGTTCCACACAATTAAGACTAGACTTAAACAGCTTCAGTGCCCCTGACTGACGAGAAAGTTATGTATTCCTATTTCCTCATTGATTTATATATAAAAGTAGTTAGGTATTCAATTGGCTCAATTTGTTTAATAGACAAACTATTAACAATCGAGAGTCCCAAAGTCAAAGCTAATAATTGACTAACATTAATAACAATAGGAATGCATAAAAGTGTCACCTCACAGTAAAGGTTGATTATGAAAGCCATTTAAGTGAATGATTTCTTCCTTGGCAAAACAGTCTGAAGTTTCTTTGCGTAATAAAACAGGATCAGGCTGGGTTTTGGTTTGGCACGAACCTTTTCCCCTCCACCAGGATGCTTCCATTCTGCACAACCGTCCTGACTTTGTTGATGATGATCTCGACTCGGGCCAGCAGCCCGTCATCCTCTCGCCGTGTTGTGATGTCACACTCCACCCGGTGGTGGGTGAAGTGGGTGAGGAGGAACATGCAGTTGGACCGAACGTAGAAACTTGAACCGTTGAAAGGCTGGACGACGCCGCTGCCAAAAGTCCTGCAAGTGTCTGTGAACAAGTTACTGATTAACGACGACTTAACGGAGCTCAATAATAAAGCAATAAGTCCATTCAGTTTTTCTTGTATGTTTCTGGAGGGTTTAAAATATCACTGTCCAAATGTATTGTGTTTCTCCTGCTAAAGGTTTTAGGACTTCTAACATGACAGACAATGTGAATGCTCCTTTTCTTGTAGTATTGTATAACAAAAGATGATTTTAAGTAACAATTCTAAATAGACAAGCCACCTAATTCACTATCACTACAAGTCATTAAAAACCAAATCAAATAATGTTTTGTTTTCTACATATACAATCTTACAGAGTAAAACATGCAGTGAAATTGTCCTGTGTCTAGCTCCAGAAAGCAACTGACAAAAAAGTGAATAAAAAAAATTGTAAAATAAAGCTAATAAAATTGTTTATTAATTAAGTTTGTTTTATGTATAATTAACTGATTGGGATCCAATAATAATAATACATTTATACTCACATTTCTGACTTTCAGTTGTTGTGACCGATTCCCCGGTGCCTAACACTAGGAGAGAAATACGGTTTCAAGGTGGAAGTCAAAATATATATTTAAAAAAAATTAAATATTTAATTTCAACACAAATTAATGGATACAGCAGGTTATTGTTACAATATGCTAATTCAAAATAGAGATGTGGTACGATTAAATACTTTTTACACAAAGGTCCTTTATTGAAAGTACTGTATCAGGTAGTTAGAAAGTACTTTAACCTAGCTCTTCTTTAGAGTATCAAGTGTGCCCATTACATTATTTGACCATTGTGTGGTTTAAACTAAAATAGTGCATAACGTTTTCAAATATGATCATAATCTTTGTGTCTAAATTATTCATTTATAAAGTAACTCGTCACTAAAGCTTTCAAAGAATTTAGCTGAGTAAAAGGTAATTGCTTTTTAATTGCATTATAGTAGAAATATAAAGAAGGGGGAAATTAAAATACTATAATAGTAGATTACAAGTACCTCTAATTTGTAATCAAGTACAATAATATCCTCTTTTAATTCCCCACTCAATGTGGCACTGATGACTGATTTACTTTTCCTACTCCAGTTGGTAAAATGTGACAAAATAGATATTGTTAACAACCATAAAAAACAACAAATATCTAAAATAATAAAACATCCTTATCATGTAGCTATTTATGCTTTTTCTTTTGAAGAAATGTGGTGATATTGTATATTTTTGATTTAGTAATAGTCTTGTTCATCGACACTTTTTTTGCTTGGAAAATTTGAAGTATATTCAAATGATTAAATGAGTAATTGGTACCTGAGAATAGAGAAACGCAGACTGCCAGTACCCATCGTGGCGAGGCCATGCTGCCTGTGGCTCTGTGGCTGCAGGATAGCAGGTGAGACCAGGGGCAACTGCAGCCACAGCCCAACACATGGCTTTATATGCAGCGTCTAACCCTCTGAACCACCCCTCACACCACACGAAGGCAAACCAGGAAACTAAAAATAAAGAAAAGATTAGGATTAACGATTAAGAGAAACTTGGAAATGATCACACATATTCAAGGATATCCTGCAAATCATAAAGCATTAACAGTTACATGAATCTATTTCATGGTTTCCCAATAATCTCTTTCGAATCAAATCATAGTTTATTTATATATAGCCCAATATCACAAAACACTTTAAAGATCAAAAAGCATAGATGACATTGTTAAAAGATAAATAAAATTACAAGAAATGTTAAAAAGACAAGATAGAACGTGAAATACGAATAAACGAGGTAAAATACAACAGAAAGAGAGTAAAAATAC
Organism: Notothenia coriiceps; assembly: GCF_000735185.1. Classification (NCBI taxonomy): domain Eukaryota; kingdom Metazoa; phylum Chordata; class Actinopteri; order Perciformes; family Nototheniidae; genus Notothenia; species Notothenia coriiceps. The sequence continues at coordinate 15,150,942 of NW_011369945.1, read as the reverse complement.
ATAAAAAACCATAGAAAACAGAAACAAACACCATTAAATGTAGGACAGCAGGGTGATCTTAAACCACCTCTAAATATAGGCTTTATTCAAAAGTATGGTCTTCAAAACTTGAAGGGAGGTCCAATGTGTCCCAACATTTTTCGACACTGTCTTCCTCCCTAATTAATTAATTGGTTCCAGAGAAAGGCAGCTTGGTAGCTGAACGCTCTGCTCTGACTCTGGGAACCACCAACAGACCTTCAATGTATGACCTAATGGGAAATTATGTGTGAAAAATATATCTTGACTACAAAAAAGGCCACGATAGATGCACAAACACAGAGGGGAAGACTTAGAAAGTTTGAAACTTGAGACACTTTTCCTTTAAACTCAAATGTTTCCTGATGGAGAGGTAGATGTTTGCTTTTGGCAAACAATGTAAAACCAGACAATGCCTTGAAGGTTAACAGAGGACCATTGGTGACAATATGACAGATGAGGAAGGGCTAAATGGCCAGAGTGCATGAACCAGGATGTGGTTGGTTATTTTTCTATGTCAGAGGTGAGGGAAAGCACCAGATTATGTTTAAAATTAATGTTCTGGAGCTATTCAGATTTCTTTCCATTGTTAAGCTGAACAATTAACCTAGCCTGCTGATGTGTTAAATCTTTTTACCGCCTCACTGATTTGAGTAAGGAGGCTTAAATCACTCTTTACCCACCACCTGTGAATTAAGGTATTATGTTCCAATTGATAATATTAGGGTGTTTAGATATGGCTAATGTGTCAGCAACTTGCTTACTTAACATATCTTACAAAAGCATCTTATACCCTTGTTCCCTCCTCGGGCATTTTTGTAAATATTTTCTTGACTTTCTTTTTTGATTTGGTGATCATTTCAGCTGTGCTTTTGGCATGGATTTTTGCAAGAAGTCTTCTTTTGAGTCAAATTTTCGAAATCCATTGTCGTTTACTCTTACATGTTTTGTATTCTCTCGTGATGCATTTTGCACCCTCTGGACCCCTTCGTGGCAAAAATGTACACACCCATAATAACTGCTATTAAATCATCATGCATCAATATTTTTTTTAACTTTTTTTTCCATGAATCACTTGAACAACTTCTAATGTGCTCAAAACTACCAAACATTCAATAATATTCAGGATGTTAACCCTTTAAAGGCCTGTTTCATTATTTGAATTATTTAATTTCTCTTTTTAAAAAAAACACAAAAAATGAATTGTTTTCAATATAATAATTAGTAGAGGGATGGAACTTTGGTGGTTATTAGAGTCTTGGATGTGTCAAAGATTAGCAACAAAATTGATTTGACTGCATTATTATTTTTTACGTAGTGTCAGATACTACCTCTGGACACCTTCGTGGCAAAAATGTACACGACCCAAACAACTGCTATTAAATCATCATACATCAATATCTTTTTCTACTTTTTTTGTTGGAAGACCAAGATGGCGCCAGTGTGTGTGGCCTGCCGTCTGTATCTGCGAGCGTTGTGTGTTTGTGCTGTTTTTGTCACTTTTTGCCCTAAATGTCAACTCTCTATTAGTATACGATTGCCAAACACTTCTGGATCTTCGTTTTTCGGAATTAAATCCTGTGAATTTGGATCCTGGGACATTAAAGCCCCCCCCCCCGTTCTATGGGAGTCCACCTTACCCTGTGCCGCACCCCGGCTCCACTCCGCCGTAAACGCAGCCGCACGCCGGCGGAAGAACGCAGTGGTCGGACTGGTGAGGATGAAAGGAATTTTCAGCTTGTCCTATCTTAAGGACTGAATACCTCGCCTTGCCTCGCCTGTTCTTCATCATCGCTATCTTGGACCCTGTTCAATGGCCTGCGTTGGTAACCTGTCATCGGCGCGCGGACGAAGCTTTCCAGCCGGCCGCGGGCCCCTGCTCCTCGTCCCGGGTCCCGGAGGCGCGGGTGAATCTGGAAAACCTGGTGCTGTCTCATTTGTCGGGCTCCCTGGACCTCAGACGGGCGCGGACCCACCTGGCTCCTGGCGCAGGTTTGGCCTCATAACGCCAGGATCCATTGACAAACAAGGCTTTTGTCATTAAGGAGTTCTTCACTTTCAAAAGGACTGGATTTCCTCTTCGTCATTGAGACATGGCTCCGGTACCTGGGAGTCCAGCGCTTTACGAACTTTTACCCTCCAGATTGCTGCTATTTAAACTCTCCACGGGACTTCGGGGCCGAGGCGGAGGAAGTAGCTCAGTTTTCAGGGAGTGATTTTAAAAATGTCAGGCAAACTATCGCTTGTCATTCTCCTCTCCTTGCAGGCTTTGAACTGAGCGTGTTCGAGCTTGGCGCTCTCACACGTGCAAGTGCAGTGGTCTATAGACCTCCTAAATACAATAAGGACTCCTAAAATGATTTCTCTGAGCTTTCTGCTGAAATTATGCCGCAATATTGACGTGTCCTTATTGTTGGGGTTTTAATATTCATGTTGTGTTGTCCTGAGAACCTTCACAGGATTTTTTCAACCCGTTGATTCTTTTGTCTTGGCTCAGTATGTGTCGGCCCCCACGCAGAACACGGACACACCACTTGATATTGTCTACATATGGTTTGCCTGTTCTTAACCTTGGAGATATGTGACCGCTGTTTTCTCAGATCATAAGGCTGGTTTTATTTTGATTGTTACACTTGCCTGGTACTACTGTCCAAACCGCGAGCTGCTGCCCGGCTATATCTCGTATCTTAAGCAACTTCCACTGCTGGTCAGTTTTCGGCTGTGTTTAATCAAAAAAACTTGTGTTATCCATGAGGCCTATGTTCTAAAAACACTACGGAGGAAAAAAGGCCTTTTTAGCTTTATGGTTTTTTTTTTTCACTCCAACATGTAAAAAGCTGTTTGCTATTGGACACTGTGGGCTTTTTCCATTTTTTTAAAAAACCAAAGGCAAAAAACCCAAAAAACTAAATTTCCCCCGAGCCCCTTTGGCCTTTAAAATGTTCAAACGACTCCGGGCCTTCCGAAAACGTGAAAAATGACGTAAGATCTGAAAAAAAAAGAAGAAATTGGCCCAAAATAAGGAACAGAAAACTACCAAGTCTTTCTTTTTTTCAAAAAAATGCTTGGAAGGCAAAGGTTTGGCGTCTCTAATCAGAAAAAAAACTGTAAAAGAGGGCCAAAAAGAAAAGATTTTTCTTCCTGGACACATTCCTTAAACTGTCACAACCTTGTTTTTCAGACTGTTCGCTCTTAATGCCCCACAGAAACCTGTGTGCTCCTGGTCTGTAACTATTCTTCAAAGTTATTCAATAAAGACCAATTCACTAGGTCTCTAATCTTGTCCTCAAACGACCTGTCTCTACCTTGCTTGTTTTGTGACCGTTGGGCTAGACTCTGTCCTCTGTGGCAGGAGCTGTCTCCAAAAAACTGGTTCTCCAATCCCCTGTCGCTCCTCGAAATTTTTTTTATGATCTTTCCCCAATTGTTTTGTTCTTGACGTTTTAATAGTCAGTCTGCTCACAGACTTTACGGAAAACTTCAACATTCCATTGTGCTTTTTCCAATTCAATAAGAAACCGACAAATCTGGATCCCTCGTTCTTTGCTATCCTTTTTGCCCATTTGCCAAATTCGTTTTATGTTCAAATCTTAGGAGCGTTTGTTGAGAACTATTTGACTTCTTTTGTTCATTCATTGTGCCAAAGTAGTCATGGTCTTCCATCTGTTAAAAACTTCACAGACAAACCTCTTTGGTTTTTTTTATATTCATTTAGAATCGACTCCGTGTGCCTCCTCCTCTTTCTCATTGTTCTACGGCCGCTTTTGAACAGTAGGCATGGTCCTTATAGCTCGCCTAGGAGCAGTGGGTGGGCTTAGGACAAAGCCCTCGTGGTTGCGTTTCTGACTGGTTTGGGACTTCTGCTTCGCCTTGGACTCTGGTCCTCGTTTGTCTTCCTTTATGATGTGCCAAAGACACAGTGATAGAGTCTGTTGCTCCCACTGGGTTTGCTCCCTCTTGGGTCCTTTTTAGGAAGCACGGTATCGCTACCAATTTATGGACTAAAGAACGATGACTCGTTTTTGGGTTTAACGCCAGATCAAACTGTATTGAAGACATTCACTCCTAAGTCATTGGCATTCTTTTTAAAATTAATGAGGACAAACCCGAAGTGATGGTTTTTGGTGCCTCGGACACTCCTATAGACTAAGGACCCTGGTCACTCCACCAGGGGGGGGGGGGCCGCATTAACCATCACACTCTTGGGATAGAAGATGGACCCTGACTCAAGCTTGAAGCTGGATCAAGGCAGTTGTTAAAACAGGCTCTTCCGCTTCAGGTCAGCTAGCACAAAATAAGCCTTTTTTAAATAGTGACCTCTTTGAAACGGAATCCATCCCTTCGTCACCTCCCGCTTGGATTATTGTAATGCCATATATTAGGGGATAAGTGTATCCTCCCTTGCTTCGCTGCATATGGTGCAAATGCAGCAGCACGGCTACTAACTGGCACGCAAATACGAGCACATTTTCCCACTGTTTNCAGGTGGTAGAACAACAATTTTTAGGCGTGTGCACAACCAGCACACACCTCTCCTCCCTCTCCGTGTGTGTGTGTGTGTGTGTGTGTGTGTGTGTGTGTGTGTGTGTGTGTGTGTGTGTGTGTGTGTGGGTCATTTCCAGCAGCAGACCAGCAGGTCCTGCAGCATGTGACCTGGTGCTCTCTCAGGTGGTAGAACAACAATTTTTAGGCGTGTGCACAACCAGCACACACCTCTCCTCCCTCTCCGTGTGTGTGTCTGTGTGTGTGTGTGTATGTGTGTGTGTGTGTGTGTGTGTGTGTGTGTGTGTGTGTGTGTGTGTGTGTGTGTGTGTGTGTGTGTGTGAGAATCTGTAAGAATGCACGGATCATTTCATGGGTAAAAAAAGGCCATCTTTTGAGGGATGTGTTTGATGTGTCTTTGAAGAGCTGCTTGATTACTCAAAAACAAAAAACAACCGTTAGTGTGTTTATGCACCTGGCTGCCAAAGATAAACATGCAGGCTTATTTCATTAGTGAGCAGAGAAGGAGAAAGACCTGGAGCAAAGAGAAGGAACTAAAATGAAGAAGCATTTCGGTGCAGAGGAGACTTCAGAAATAATCTTGTAGCCTTCTTCTGCCAGCGAGCTGCAGGACTCATCTGAAGAAGACACAAGGTTCGAGGGGGGGTCTGACACAGAATGCTCTCTGGAGTCCAGCATTTCTTTCTTCATCTGAAAGTGGAGAGGACACTGAGGGTCTCGTTTCGGCGGCAGTCGATGACGTAGTATCCTTGAAATATTGGCTGGAAGCCAGTTTCCTCGCGATTGAGAAACGGCCACAGACAGCAACAGGCAAGACAGGGGGTGAAGACTTTTCAAAATAAAACATGAAACCAAAGACAGAAAAAGACAAGACAAAACACAACACAGACAGATCGTGACAAATAAGGAGATAATTCAAATAATGAAACAGGCATTTAAAGGGTTAAAATCCAGAAGATGATTGAATGTTTGGTAGTTTTTAGTACGTTAGAAGTTGTTTAAGTGATTCATGATATTGATGTATGATGATTTAATAGCAGTTGTTTGGGGCGTGTACATTTTTGCCACGAAGGGGTCGAAAGGTTGAAAATTCGAGGAGGGCACAAGTGTTAAGGCCTATGGAGCCGTGGACCTTCGTGCACATTTCCCATACTACGTTCCTTATTGGATTCTAGAGCTTTTTCTATTTTAAATAAATATTTTAAATGAAAATTCAGTTTTTTGTTATTGAAAGTCATGATTATTTCAATAGCTTTCCTATTATGGGACTCAATAATCGATCCTATTTTGCATTGTGTACTACATTGGATAAGTAGGATTGACAGTACATGCATATGTTCATTACATTTGATAGGAATCCGATTATACACCAGAGCCTGTTTTAGATATTGTATCAACGCAAGGAACAAAACTTGAAGTTGTTGCCTGTTACAAATACCTTGGTATCTTGCTTGATGACTGTCTCTCTTTTAAACTTCATGTCAATAACCTGCTTAAAAAACTGAGGGTTAGGCTAGGTTTCTTTTTCAGGAATAAGTCCTGTTTCTCGCTTGAGGCCAGGAAAAGGCTAGTCACTGTGACTTTTTTACCTGTGCTGGACTATGGTGATCTGATGTATATGAATGCACCTGCCAACTACCTGAGCAAACTAGATGCTGCGTATCATAGTGCTCTGAGATTTGTCACAAATTGTAAAGCANTTAGGTTGTAAACACTTTATAAATCATTAAGAACCATTTATAAACCAGTTCTAACATAGTTTTCATACATCAACACAGGCTCACTATTTGGCAAGATGACTAAGCCTTATATTGGTTACCTAGCTTACTTCATCTTCTTCATCAGCCAACATCCTTGGTATCTGTTGTTCACAGAGTTGATTCCCCCCCTTCCATCTTGATGTTTCTTGGCATCTCTTTATGACCATTTATTTACGAGTTACTAAAATGTATAGTTGACCAAAAGGGAGCCTTATTGTAAAGTGTAAAACACATTCCCATTTATTAAATGAGTTACAACCATTTCTAATAAGGCTTAGCAGTACAGATACATGTGGGTTCACTATTTGGCAAGCAACCGGTAACAGTTGCCCTGTTTATCTCATGTCTTATAAAAGCTTATGAAGGATTTATAAAGTGTTCACAAGCTAATTAACAAATGAATTACAAACTATTCGTAAACCCTTTATAAGGGTAGTCTTATTGTAAAGTGGTACCAAATAGGGTTATATAAGACAATGAAACTATCAAATATTGACCCTCACTTTGATACAGAGTCAAAGCGACCTCATCAGACTGAAGCTACACCCACACAATGTGCTTGGAAATAAGGAAAACAAATTACACATTTTTTTGTAATGATGAATAAGCCAGTTATTGTAATTTGATTAATAATTGGATCTAGAATAGGGGTTTTCAAAGTGTGGGTAGGTGAGCCTCCCTTCAGAGAACATAAGAACAGCCGCGCCCCCCCTCCCAATTATTATTGCTGTTATTATTTATTATTATTATTTTGTTGTTGTTGCTATAATGCAGGGGTATTCAATTGCATTTCAAAGAGGTCCAGTAAGAGAAAATGTAATTAAATGCTCTGTTTTCGCTGTCTACCTTCCGCCATTTGAAATTACTCCGACTGTTTCTCTCCTCTTGTCTCGTCTCTGTGTGTGTGTGTTTGAATCTATCGTGCTGACTGCACCGATTTGATTGGCTGAGTAGCGTCACCTCCTTAAAACATTAAACAATAACTTTTTTAAACCTTTTTATTTTTATGTTTTAAACATATTGTATAAAACTCCCCCACTACTTGGACTATTATCGTCTTTCTCTCGTTCTTTTGTGTCTCACGCTGCGCCTCCCCTGAAGCTCTCTGGCACCCCCCAGGGGAGGCGCGCCTCACACTTTGAAAACCGCTGATCTAGAACATTTCAATCCCTATTTCCCAAAGCACAAGATGAGGTCTGTATCTGTGAGTTTATTATCATGTAAGAAAAAGAACATTAACAAATTCTTAGAGTCTAGATCTATGCCAAAAATAATGCCTAACTCCCGAGGCTAAAGATCAAACAACATGTCCTCACGAGGCCATGACAACCCCCGTCTCTCATGTTGTGGACTCCCTCTTATGAACACTCAATCATTGTCCTTACCTTCCTTCTCCATTATTGATCAGGCTTGAAACACAGAACAGTAATCTGGGGGAACATGCTGCATGGCTGCAGCCTGGAGAGATGACATGGCTGCAAATGCTTTCATGTGTGGAGAGGATCAATATGTGGACAGTGGTGTCCCACAAAAAGGAGATTGAGTACGTCCTGATAATGGATGATTGAGCCAATTAGAGAAGGAGGGTAATAATGGGATGAGCTTCCTGCACGCATTATTGTGTACGCATGGTTTCATGATGAGGGAAACCTATAATGGCTCTTTTAAGGAAATTAACCTTGTGATGTCTACTGAGTAAAGGCCTAAAGACAGTGATGTGTGTCAATCATTTTTAAGATCCGTTTTAAACCTTCAATCCAGATTATCTGAAATTAGGTAAGGGATTTAGCCCTGATCTGTCCACTACCTATAACATTTCCTAATACTCATGAACAGGGAATATAGAAAATGTATTCATTTCAAACCTTTATTTAGACAGATTGGTCCCTTGAGATCATCGATCTCATTTACAAGGGAGATCTGCATCATTTAGTTCCACATGAAACATAAAAACAACAAACAAACAAACAACAGAGGATATCATATTTACATATTCAACATTTACAAATACCCAGAGTGTCAGAAAGCATTTCATTTAGACGTGCCTTAAATACATTCAGAGAAATAAAAATGCTCAATTTCAATTTTGCCTGTAGACTGTTCCAAGCAAGTGGAGCTGCGCACATAAAAGCTGACTTCCCTAAGACAGTCCTTACTCTTGGCACATCTAACAAGACTATATCCTGCGATCGCAGACAATAGCTGCTTGCAACTTTCTGCTTTATCAATGAACAGATATAATAATAATAATAATAATGACTTTAATTTATAAAGCACTTCATATTTGCATTCAAATCCCGAAGTGCTAACATCGTAAAAATAATAAAAAGCAATAAATAAAAATAAATAAGTAAAAAGAATAAAATAAGATAAAAGGGTGATAATAAGTAAGTAAAATGTCTAGGGANCATTCCCATGTATTAATGAGTTACTACCATTTATAATAAGGCTTAGCAGTACAGATAAATGGGCTCACTATTTGGCAAGCAACCGGTCACAGTTGCCCTCAGGGCAACTGTGACCGGTTGCTTGCCAAATAGTGAGCCCATTTATCTGTACTGCTAAGCCTTATTATAAATGGTAGTAACTCATTAATACATGGGAATGTGTTTTACACTATACAACAAGGCTCCCTTTTGTCAACTATACATTTTAGTAACTCGTAAATAAATGGTCATAAAGAGATGCCAAGAAACATCAAGATGGAAGGGGGGGAATCAACTCTGTGAACAACAGATACCAAGGATGTTGGCTGATGAAGAAGACAAAGTAAGCTACGTAGCCAATATAAGGCTTAGTCATCTTGCCAAATAGTGAGCCTTTGTTGATGTATGAAAACTATTTGAGAACTGGTTTATAAATGCTTCTTAATGATTAATAAAGTGTTTACAACCTAATTAATAACCTAATTATAAGCCCTTTATGAATCCTTTATAAGGGTAGTCTTATTGTAAAGTGGTACCCAATATTTAACTAAATGTATTTTGGTTGTGGGTGAATAATAAAATACATTTGGACATTTTAATTTAGGGATTTCAAATACTGTGATAGGCTATTTATAAACACCTTTTAAATATATTATGGGACAAACGAGTACACAATTAATCAGAAAGTGTATCCCCATATTGGCCAAAAATGAAAGTAGGTACAATTATTCTGTATATCTCCTAGAATTCTAGAATTAATCCCACGTTTTTTATATCTTTTGTCAAACCAAGTGGCTAGAATATAACTGAAATGCCTTCTCTACTCAGTTCTTTGAGATCATAAATGTGTATGTTTAGAAAAATGTCTCAGCTGTATAGAGATGTTATTTAATAATTAATGTAGACCTTTTGGACTTTCAATGTGTGTGACTGTATGCAGAATCGGTAATACCAGAGTCAGACCTGCAGGGGGCAGCCATGTTCCTAATAGTCAGCCTGCTGCACAACAGGTGAAACACAAGATGAAGCCAAGATGAAATCTGTCATCGTTAAGAATCTAGGCTATATTTATAAACACATACTGTGATTGCATACCGTTATATATATCGATCTATATAAGTATGCAATTTAGATTGTGATTGTACTCAAATACAAAAACAATGCCACTGTTTGCATTAAGCCATGCATCCTGATGATCATTTAGTAGCCTGAACAAAAGTATTGCTTTGTATTTGGAGTATATAACGTCCAAGACTTCATTTAATTGCAGCAAGCTTAGCCTAATTGTCGCCATAAGCGATCCACTCAAGCATCATGCTTTCAAAACAATATTTATTTGCGTCATGCCGACGCTGGTGGTGACGATCTGCTCCACTACACTCCTCCTATCTCACCTTTCCTCCCCACTCTTCTCCAACTCTCCCATCAGGACCACGGGATGCGACGCACGAACACACACCCGGCTGGAGAACAACTTTACCCAGCAGTTATAGCCTACCTGGTGGTTGTGGATAACTAACGCGGTGGTAACTCCAAACTGAGGGGGGTGGGGTGGGTTAAATTAGTTTTTTATTTCTTTTTTGCATCAAATACAACTCAGCAGCCCTGTCCTGTGCTGTGTTGTGTTTCCCATATGTCGCGAAAGCAGTCCGACCATGACTACAATCTGCGTAGTATGAGCAACCGGATGGGCGAGCGGTGGAAGAAAGTGAGCGACGGAGGGGAGCGGAGTCTCATCAAGGCTCCGTCCAGCGCCAGCCTCAGCAGCCAGGGCGCCTCCTCCGCCGCGGCTCCCCCCGCCGGTCCCCCCGCCGGAGCTCCCGCCTTGCCTCCTTCTTCCACCGGGGACCTGGAGAGGGCTGCCCGCAAGCAGTTCACCCAGGATGTCACGCCGGGTTTCGTCTACCTCCTGGCCGCGTTCTCCGCCCTGGGGGGCTTCATGTTCGGCTACGACACCGGGGTGATCTCCGGAGCCATGTTGCTGCTGAAGCGGGAGATGGAGCTGAGCGCCCTGTGGCAGGAGCTGCTGATATCGAGTACTGTGGCCGCGGCCGCCCTATCTGCGCTGCTGGGGGGCTTCCTGAACGGGCTCTTCGGGCGCAGGGTGTGCATCCTGCTGGCCAGCTTCTTCTTCGCCGTCGGGGGGATTGTGCTGAGCACCGCCCCAGGCAAGGAGGTCCTGCTGGCGGGGAGGCTGATCGTCGGAGTGGGGCTTGGTAAGACACGTGTTCGACTCGTTAATGCTTGTTTGAACATTTTCTCCCAATTTGGAAACAACTTTAAAGCAGTTCAACTCCCTGGGGTCATTTTAATTCATACAGATACATAAGCAATGTCACTGAAGTTGCTCCTAATTAGAAAGCAATGGCGAAGTCCCGCCCATCTACTTCCGACCCATGGGACCTTATTTCGGAAAAATTAGGCCTATTTGAAGTCATGGGGAAAGAAAACTTATCTTTCGATCCCGTTTGAATTGTGCCACGAATTGCACATATGATGTTTGTCAATCTTAAAAAATAAATTCCATGTCAAAAAAGTCACAGTTTGTCCTAAAACTGTTGAAATACAAAATGAAAAAAACAAATGCCAGAATCCCGGTCCCGCATGCTGCCTCTTACGGAACTAACTCCCCTTGTGTGTATGTACAGCTCTCAACATGCCCAGACTTGTAGTGATTTTCACCTTGTTTAATACTTTTCACCTCATTCTGAAAGAAAGAAGTGAAATGTGCCAACGTGACGGCCGTCTTGGTGTGTGGAGCGAGACAGGAGATGTACATTGAGCGGTTTCACGCAGAAAAAGTGTTACTTCACAGTTTTAGGAAAAAAAAATGTTACTTGCAAAATTATCTTTTAAATTGACAAACATCATATGTGTGATTTGTGGCACAATTCAAACGGAATCGAAAGATAATCTTTCCCTGTCCATTGACTTCAATACATACTTTTTCCAAAATAAAGTCCCATGGAGCTCCCCCGGAAAGGGAGGGACTTCGCCTCTCTATATAAAACACTGATCCTCAAGTGATACTTTATGGATTTCTGCATTCACATTCCCCCTGCACTTGTTTTCCATCAGAAAGTTCAAAAGTCAGAATCATCTTAAGTGCACCTTAAGGTCACATGTGGTAAAGAATACAATTCCCCCCCCCACATGTAATGGGTTTGGTTTGTCTTCCTTCCTCAGGCCTGATATTTGCAATTACTCACAGCTTGTAATTACCCTGCGTGGCCCTCTGCTGGCTCCGGCTGCATGCCACTCGCTGTGAGACTTGCTTTCCTTATTATCATCATCATCGTTAAGAGTATTATTAGATTTAGTGGGGGACCATTAAGTGATTAGAGAAAACAAACTAAATGAGGAATAAGAAGCAGATATCATCCCAGCACGAAAAGGAAACCAAGATTGACCGTAAAGCACATAGACGACTTTGAGGTTGCTGAAACTGATGTCAGAGTTACATGATCTGATTGGCCCCATGCCTTCTTCCTGCCTCATGAACACACTTTTGCACATTCCCTTTCTACTCTGCATGAATGTTTTCACTCTCTTGAATCATCTCTTCCGCTCTGCATGCTTTTACATGCAACGCGCCTTCTGATCAGAATTCAATGTACCCCAAATTATTTACAGTGGCTGCTGTTAGTCATGAGTCACATCCTCTGTGCAAAGGGCTGTTAAAACTGGTTTTGCAGGATGAGTGCCACATTGATGGCACTCGTCTGCCGCCTCCTCTGAGAGTAGTAAGCGCTCTCCTCAGTGATACGTGGAGGAATGGCAGTCCATTTTCCTTTCACAGTCAGCAACTAGGAAACAGGAGGCTTAATTCTTTAATAAACATCCCTGACCAACGCTAACAACTCTGGGTTTAGTTCCTCTACAAACTAAATCCCTTTAATATTGATCAAGATTTGCCTTCAGATCCCTGTTGGTACAATTCTTCTTGTTATAAATGGCTATTTTTTGTATTCTTGTTGAGTGGTTTATACATTTATCTGGAAAGTGAAGATGATGAATGACTCTTTTTCAATCCAGTGAAAGGTGTGAAGGCATCACAGCTGGATACATGGCTTGGAAAAGCAAGAGATAGTGATTCAAAGTGAAATACTAGGAACATTTCAGATAATAAATGTTCAATGCATATTGGATGCACTGTAGTTTTTCATTTAGCTATAAAATACTTTTAAAGTAGGAAGGCAGGGATAATACAGTGAAGTTTGTTTGGACTTTTAGGCACTTCAGTGGATTGACAGGAAGTGCTGATATGAAAAACTCAACTCGGGTGCAATGAAAAGGAAACTAAATTAAAGCTTCATGTTTAGGATGATGGATTATACAGGTAACTTTTAAACTACAAGTTAGTGAAAAATGCGTCAATCACTGGCCAGAATGATGCAAATCAGAGAGTGATGAGGCTTGTGAAAATATCTTTAGATGTGTGGAAATCAGCCTTTCTTTTTACTAAGACAGCTTTAAAGCATTTGCACTGTAATTTAATTTCTTTGTGAAAACTCTTAAATAATGTCCCCCAGGGCTCTGAAGGTCTGATATATAACCTTGTGGCTGTCATCAGTGTTATCTCAGTGTGGGTTTCTAGAGAATGAATATTACAGAGTTCAGTGTTTCTCCTAGGATGGAGTCATAGCAGCGGTGCTAAGGCACGTGGGCCCAGTATAATCAGAGCGCGGAGCGCGGGGAATTTTTTAGTGTGTGATGTGCGCCCCGCCAATTTGTTTCTATGTGTCTGCCAGCACAAGAAAGGCTCTTGAGGCCTAGTACCAGGGCCGGTTCTAGCCAATTTGCTGCCATAGGCGAGATTTTATATATAAAGAATAAATGAAAAATCTCTACAAAAGACAAATACACTACAAAAACAGAAACTTATTGACATAGGTAATATATGTCAAAATGGATTCAAATGTATTCAGTATTGTATGAATATGCCCCCCGGGAAGATTTCTTTGAACATTTTAAAGTAAAATGCTTCAATCTGGTGCACTTTGAGCACACAAACTAGAGACCTGATCTAGGGGGTACAACTCTAAAACACCCATATGAAAAAGATCGGTTTACATTTTAATAATCAAATAAGCATATGAACAAAACCAATAACCTACCATAGCCAATAACAAATAAATGTAACTTATTTTATGCCTATGCCAAAAATCGGCCCTGCCTAGTACATACAGTGGCAATATCTCAAGATTTAGCAAAAATACACCTTTATTGAACATACAGAAACACAAATACTACAAATCCACATAACAAACAATCAAAAATGAAAAAGGGTCGCCACTTATTATTATTTATTTTTTTTAAAAGGAAAAAAAACATTTTTTTATTTTTTTTTGGGTACCTGGCTGGCGCCCCCTAGCAGCGGCGCGGATATTTGTATATAGGGGAAACACTGGAGAGCCTTTGTGAAAACTGGGTCTAAGAGTTTTGAAAGACATTGCCTTTTGGGCACTATACAGATGCATTATGGGAGTTGTTAAGTCCACCTGTTGCATGTATGCATGAATTTCAATATAAGACCTTGATACCAGCATTGTTTCCAAATGTTGCCGTGTCACCACTAGCATTGCAGTGAAAAATCTCCTTGTAGTGTAACAAATATTGACTTCATAGATCATCATTGTGAAAGAGAAAACTGTAAAACTGCTGCCATGTCACCTTGAGCTGCAAACAGGTCAATTAGGACTGCTTCTATGATGCTTTTTGATTCATGAAGGTGTACATATATTTGTCAAACTTTCCTCTAGTCAAGAAAATAAATACAAAATCAGTGACGTCATCACAATAGGAAGTAGGAGAAACGCCACTTGTCATATTGAGTCGGCATCCTAACAAAGAAGTCAACTGGGAAGCTAGAAACCTTATTTGGCCGGGCGGGCAATGCTCATTGGATTGAATCGAATCCATCCTTGTTGTCCCGTATCCATGGTTGCATTCCTTAACAAAACAAGACACATAGACAGAGAACATTACTTGATTAGTCGATCCATAAAGGTAAACACTTCATAATATTTATAATAATATTATTATATATATATAATCATTTAGGTTTTTATTAAGGAATGTAATCTAACGCAAACCATTAACAGTGTAATTTATTTTTAGGGATGTGAGTAATATTGCTGCTTTTCTCAGTTTCATTCCATTGTAAGTTATATATATATATTTTTTTTGTAATGTTGGATGGAGAAGATTAGGGAAATGAAGATGTCAACTGTGCTCTGGATGATCTTCAGAGCATTTTCATAACTTTCTAACTACAAAAGATAAATTCAAAAGATGAATTGAATATAAAAACTAACTAAATTCATGTAAGTTACAAATGCCTCAAATCTTTCTTATTTAATTCCTAAGAAATGCTCATGTTCTCTGGATGGTTGGATCTTGTTATGCCCTCTTTAGAATATTTGCAAACCTGTTGCTGGTGGGAATGAATAGTGATGTTTTATTAACACTGGCTTTCTGAAAACCTAGTTAATGGACAGCCATCAACCAATAGATTTTTGTATGGAAATGGTGGCTCATCAACAGCCAGTTTTAATTTGAAAAACCAGCCCATTATGGCAGATAAAAGTGTTATCAACACAACAATTGTGGCAGTAATTCAATTTTAATGTTTGTGTTTGTTTAGAGCCACCAATATTGAAAGTTATGGGGGAAGGTAATGCAGATAATGAAGCAGCTACACACTTCATTTACATACACAGAATGTGATTGCTAATATGTGGAAGAAACTAATCACCCGGGTCATATCAGCTTTTATATTCTAAGTATTCCCTCCCCTCCCGTTTCCCATACAATCATCTTCATTACACCAGCATGCACTAGCCGACCAGGATAGTTAATGACACACATTCTGGCACCACTATTAGCCTCTGGGGACGGTAATAAGGCAACATTTTTCACCACAGCCAATTATTCTGGGCGAGCCCATCACCTGTACACTCACACGCGACCTGGTTAGCATTTCTGAACTGGACTCGCCAAAAAGGTCATTGTAGCCGTTTGTCAAAACAGGAAAGGCCGCCAAGCCCTGATCCTCTGTATTTCTCCCCAGCCTCTGCTCCAGCCCGTTATTGTGATCTGACCTTTGCCGGAGCAGAGGAACTGTTGTGGGATACGAGCCAATGCTAGTCTGAGCGCATGCTATTGAAACGGAACGTTGGAAAATGCCAAGTTTTTTTATGATTCCTTGTCAATCCTATCAAATTAAGAGGTTTTGTTGCATGAACAAGATAATTGCTGAAAAATGTTTCTATTTGAGGAGAACTATCCTCTTGGTAACTATATTAGGTGTATAAGGGGAGATGTTTTATCATTTAGAGGACATTTTAAGCTTGTTTCAGGTGCGGATTTGTACTTTGTGTCTCTACTGTGACATGTTTCCATGCTTTAATGTTCAAAAAGGTCTTTATTTGTCTCATACTGCCTGTGCTGCAGCACGTCTTTTCACCCTCTGTCTGAAACCTGAGCCCAGTCTGCTCTGATTGGTTAGCTAGCCGGCTCAATTGTGATAGGTCAACTGCTTAGGATGGCATGCCCCTTAGCACGTACAATGAATTGGAGCTCTAGCCAATATTGGCTTTCTGGTGTTGCTTTAATTAAAAAATGTTTTTTACATTCTGAAAGTCTTGGCAGTTTTTTTTAGTATCTTTAAATGCTGGTTGAGTGTGGATGAAAGACTAAAAAGCATATTAGCTGTTTAAAAAAGTAGTCCTTAAACACTTTATTCTTTCAGTGCTCTCTGCGTGGCCATGGTTAGATTTAAAAGGTTGAAAAGAACCATGAAATGTTTTTCTTAATAGGAAGCTGCTGTGATGCCTACAGCCTTAGTTAGTCATAATCCATTCCCTCACACAAATGCACAAACACGAGCACACACCCTCACAGTTTGTGTACAATCATGTTTTCTGAATAATTATCTAGCAGTTGCTAATGCTGATTTGGCCTGTCCTTGGAGAGACAGGAGATAAAAGGTCTGCACAGAAATAGCACAATCAATTACATTGTGATATCATTTCATTCTACCTGGAGGTTTGATAATGAATTGGTTGGTTTATATAATTAAGTCACAATTCTCATTCTAGCTAGGTGGAAACTAAGTGTAGACTTATGCAGGAGTTTGTTTATGCTCTTATTATTTTTGTAAATCCCTTCACAAAAATGTCAAATGTTCATGAAATGGGTTGCTTTTGACTTGACATTTTGATTTTTTGTTCCTAAGTGGCTAATTTTATATGACTAATCTCCTAGGTGAAGTTACATCATAAAAGCCTTAGAACTTGATAATTTGGCTTTGCATAAACAAACATGTATTGGCAAAATCCAATGTGCACACTTTACCGAAAAGGCACAACCTCTCCTGCTTTTAACAATGTAGTGGTGTGAATGTAGTCACCACTCACACCACTTACCCATTTGAAAGTCTACAGAAGCTCTATCTAGGGGGAGGGGTTCTCTTTTCCCCCGCATTTACAAGGATGATCCATTAGCCTTTAATTAGCTTCCTGCATCACAACCAGCTACTTAGTACCAGAAAAGGTCCTGGCTGTCTCTGCGCTGCATCACAGTGATGTAGGGGTCTAGTGAAGTATCTCCCTCGTATTCTGATCAAGTGAGCCAGTCTTGAGCTTTGTTCTTGGTGCCTCGAGGCTTCATTCACAAGACCAGAGAGACTCTTTGTTTAACTGTGCCGTGCCGCTGTAAGCCTGACCAGACGATGACTCTACGAGGGTGTGTGTTTGTGTGGAGAAGGTCGTGCTGGGAGCTGTCCCTGGTGCTGAAAGTAGAGCTCATTAACCGGAAAGGGAACACACTGCAAATGTGTTTGTTCGGGAAGAAGCCCAGGCTTTGGTTGAGATAATATTGTTTGTTCTGAGTTACTGCCGAGAACTTAAGAGGAATATGAATATTTGAGATGGCTTCACTTGTTATAGAATAATGTCACTTGACTCTAGTTATGTCCTCCTGATATATTATATAATTGTACTGATATGAGCAGCTCAAATACTCTACTTCCTATTTCTAAGCTCTCACTATGCAGGTCTTAATGCATCCAGGCATGCATATTTTATCCCTAATAAAGCTACAAACAACAAGTATGTGTGGAAATTGGCAAGAGGAAAAGCTAATTAACATTTTAGTTTTTAGCTGTTAGTAGCCACTGAAAAGAGGTTCATTTAGTTTTTATAATGAGTTTAAGCTCTATTCAGAAGAAACTTATGGGGCGAAGGTCAATTATAAAGGCTTCATAATAGGTTACAAGACTACATTTTGTGTGAAAAAGTTGAATAATTACAGTTGTGTACAGATGTTTTCACAACAATCAGTATGCAAAGGCCAGTCACATTGTGTACAGTATGTTGAAATACATTGGATTTTTTGTTTTCTTTTTATTACGGTATATATATTAGACCCTCCAGAAAAACGCGATTCTGCGATCGCAGAATTTACCGCATAATCAGCAAAATGGCGCAGATTTTTAAAAGGCCGCATATTTATCAAAAGGCCGCATAATCCCCGCATTTTTCCACACAAAGTTGAGAAAAAAAAAGTTAACTCGTCTTGACGTGACGTCATCAGCTCGCGCATCACAGCATGTAAACAACATTGTATAGAGTGTGGAGCTCACACGATAGAGAAAACACCAAGATGAAAATATCTAATCCATCTCATTTACCGACGAACATTTCTACTAAAGACCGGGCAAAAAGTGGGGGGAAACTATTCTGCACCCCGTGCAACTGTGTGTTGGAGCCATAGACTGTATATTGGTTGGAGCATAGAGAAAATTCACCGTAGGCATCAACCTCCAAAACCCTTTCGAGGGCTACAAGAAACGAAGTGAGTAGCCTACAAGATTGGAGCTGGTCAGATAACGAACGAGTAAATGAAAACAGAATGAGGCGGAGAAGTGTGTGGGTGTGTGTGTGTGAGATTAAAATAGCCCAATTGCTTTTACAATAAATAAACATTGAATGTGTTTAATTGAATAGTAAAGGGGTTTAACGTTAGTGGCAGGTTGTGTGTGAGAGAGAATAAATAAGACAGCCCAATATTTAAAAAAAAATCTATTATTTTTTCCCGCATATTTAGCATATTTCGCAACTTTCCGCATTTTTCACAACTTCCCGCAAGTTCACCGCATAAAATCACATAAAAACCCCGCATGTTTAATCGCATAATCAAGGAATTTAGCCCACATAATCAAGGATTTTTGCCCCCGTTTTTCTGGAGGGTCTAATATATTATATTTTTTCACCGGGTTTAGTTTCAACAACTACATTTCTGGTTTTGTGACATACCAAATTTGACCTAATAACAAAAAAATGTCCCCTATTGTTCGATTTAAAGCAGGATACCAGTTCAAAAGAAGGGAAAATAATGGAATCTTCCATTATGCAACATCAAAGAACAAAGAAGACATCAACTACAAATCAAATTATAGCATAAGCAGCTTAGAAACAATTACATTCTGCATTTTCAAAGCCAGTGCAAGATAAAAGAGTGTGAAGCTTGGCTTACGGTCGGAAACACTTAATTCCGTTGGGTCAATCAATAAACTAGAGTAAAAGTGTGGAGTATTTGACCTTTTTACTGGCCTGTAATGGTATTAGCTTTAATGGGCCCAAACATATTTTCCCTGTGACCACCTGCAGAAGGATGTGTAATGGAAAAGATCAATTTCTCAGTCAATACAACAACATCAGCTGTAGTATCTATCTCACTCACGGCATATGGGCTGTGTGGCAGACAAGCTGGTGACACATATGGCTGAGCAATATAAAACAAGGGAACATGGAGGCAAACTAAAGAGGTCTGACAGTATGAGGTGAATACAGATAGAGGCATTACAGCGGATGAGGACTTTAGGACTTGTTTGTATTAAGTGTCTCTGTGTGCATCTGCATAATGTCATCATACGTGTTGTGACTCCAGTTGCGAGGCCACTGCGTCGTGTCCATACAAATCTAGTACACTCGAGTGCATTTATTACTAAAATTAGTCGTTTTTTAAGTCCAACATCTAGAGTAAGGGAGATTGTGTATTTCCTGTGTTTGTCTTTTAGCAGGATCTCTCAGAAGCTTATGAATGGATTTCCATCAAAGTGGCTTGGTGCCAAAGAGCAGTTCATTTGATTTCAGTGGTGATCTGGATCTCGCATTTCCGCTCTCAGATCATTATCGTGTTTTTTTTTGGCATACCTAAGATAAAGACTAGACTTCAAATCCTTTGGGTCTGTTGCACGGTCAATGAAATCGATTTGGAGACGCAAGAGACGAGTGATATATGTTGTAAGAGCAGGGTAGAGAGGTGAAATGTGGTAAGCTTTCAACCATTACTTTTAACTTTCTTCAGAGGATACTGTGGGTTAAGAAGTGTCTTTCTTTTGGTTTATTTTTTTGATGTTGTGCACAAAAAACACAACTGTGAAAAAAAAATAATAAGAAGAAGAAATCCTCGTTGCTCCCAGTTATTGATTTCCTTTCCCAGAGATGCCACAGTGTGGTGCCCGCTCGGAAACTGGTTTCCCATCAAGTGGTTGCCATAGCAACAGGTAGCCACGTAGTCATGGTGGCCGTCGTAGGCAGGGTGGTGGCAGTAAGGGAGGGAAAGGGAGGGAGAGGTGAGGATGGGGGGTTGTCAGTGTCAGACTATTAATAGATCTTATTGGGAGCCAGCTGCAGAAAGCAGCGGTCTCAGGGCACCTTGTCAGATGCATCTTATGTACACACACCATTTGTTCTGTGTGTGTGTGTGTGTGTGTGTGTGTGTGTGTGTGTGTGTGTGTGTGTGTGTGTGTGCGTGCGTGCGTGCGTGCGTGCGTGCGTGTGTGTGTGTGTGAACAAAATTGATGTTTTCCAGATGAGAGTAATGCAGAGTCAATAACTGAGATGGAATGTAGTATTTGTTTCACAACACTTCGACATGGCGTCAATTGTTGTTGTTGTTGATGTCAGGGTCATATGTCAAAAGCAGGGCTGTCAACATTTGAGTTCAGCTTGGAGTGAGATTTTTTTGGTGAACCGAAAAAAGAAACGTTCATGTGTACACTGTGTAAAGGTTTCCCATTAATGTACCAGGCGCTACAGTGGAATACGCACATACACAGTATCCCCGCGACTCTTACAATGAAGGCTCGATAATCAGCTCACAGCATATAAAATGGCATATAGGTGTAAGCCGAGGTAAAGTGCTATTTTACAAGTGGGGGGTGGGGGCCCTCACCTCCTCTAGGGG
>NW_011369945.1:15120412-15129923 GCF_000735185.1 Notothenia coriiceps | reverse complement strand
GGGGGGGGGGTCCTCACCTCCTCTAGGCATGCTCCCCCGGGAAGATTTTTTTTTAAATATTGAAGTTAAATGCATCAACCTGGTGCATTTTGAAAGCAACATTAAGAGATCTATGGATACCTCTCTCAACACCCATATGAAACAGAACTGTAAACAGATTTTCTTTTTCTTTATGGATATTTTACAAATCACTCACCTTTTAAACTGTATTCTTGTTTTACTGTCATATATTATTTCATAACTGTTTTGCATTTATTCTCATAAATGGTGACCAAAACGTTTGAGACCCACTGAGATAACTAGACTAAAGTTAACTATCTAAACACTCAAGAGAGTCCCTTACCTCACTGAGCTGTAGTTATCTCGTCTGACAGGACAGAGCTCTCCCCAGGGTCGGCCGCCGGCGTCATTGGGGATCATTCGCGGGCCATTCCCCCCCAAATGAGTCACTGTGCCCCCCCCAACGCAGGGTGGCCAAGCCTTGCCACTTTGCCGTTTTTTAAATGTTTTAAATCATATAAGTGAAAACGTTTCCACTAAAGTTTGTTTGTGTGAATTACATCAGAAATAAATAATACAAATATAAAACACAGCCTGAGGTGTGCTCACTGCTGCTCTCTGATTGGTGTGTTGCTTGACAAATGACCAATGACCCCCGACCTTTGTTTTGTTATCATTACGTGGCTGTGTGTTTAGATGAAAGCCCAGTGGCGATCTGTTCATCTGTTAAACTGATTATTATACAGTAAAGCAATCGAAAATAATACGATATACAGTACAGTACAAGTAGCCTACTTCTGGGTCTCTGCGTTTCATTCAAGCTCGGCTCTGTGTGTGTGTGGCACGAGCGCATTTTGTGAGTGTGCGAGCGGTAACGTGGAATGTTGTTGTTAGCATCTGGTTAGCTAGCTATGCTAACGGATCTAAAGAGCTGTTTCTACACCAAGGTGGAAGAGAGTCCTCTCCAGTCCGTCAGACTGAGAGGATCTTACAGGACTGTCTCAGAAAATTAGAATATTGTGATAAAGTTCTTTATTTTCTGTAATGCAATTAAAAAAACAAAAATGTCATACATTCTGGATTCATTACAAATCAACTGAAATATTGCAAGCTTTTTATTATTTTAATATTGCTGATTATGGCATACAGCTTAAGAAAACTCAAATATCCTATCTCTAAATATTAGAATATCATGAAAAAGTATACTAGTAGGGTGTTCAACGAATCACTTGAATCGTCTAATTAACTCGAAACACCTGCAAGGGTTTCCTGAGCCTTGAAAAACACTCAGCTTGGTTCAGTAAACTAAATCACAAGTATGGGGAAGACTGCTGATCTGACTGCTGTCCAGAGGACCGTCATTGACACCCTCCATCAGGAGGGTAAGACANTATTTTCGGGACGAGGCGGAAGGGCGCGATACGCCACTGGACGTTCCACAAAAACAATGCACACCACTGGACCATAAGACTAACTCTCAATATCTACTGTCGACACGGTCCTCCAAGTCAAAGTTCTCGCACATCGATCGTCTTCTGTTTAGTGTCGATCACAAGTTCGGTGCTCATCGGAGGAGGTTTCAAAGCGTTTTTATTGCTACACTCTCAGCCGGCGACCGCTGGTGTACCTTTCCATGCGGCATATCTCTCGTAAAATCTAATCGATTGCAACTGTACAATGCAAACAAATTCGATTGCAACGTTCCGACTTATCGCCTTGAGTCTACTCCCTATTATTATTAACGTCCCCTGTTAAGTAAAGTCCTCCGTCGCATGATACAATACACGCAATGTCAGCGGTAAGACCACCACAGTTCCTCACTTTCCGTGAGTGAACATTAAGTTGGGTCATGTAAGAGTGCGCTAAAGCACAACTATCAGTGCTTTAATTAGATAACTAAGCTGTGTCTTGCTAAAATTCATCGTTACAAATAAATATGACACCATCATACAAAGCACGGATTTGGTTTAACACTGAACGAGATAGCTCAGACAGTAGTACTGGCCTTCCGGTGGTAAAAGCAAACGATCAATGACCAGACCTCAATCGAGGCTACGCTCACACAACACACACACACCACAAACAAATAAAAACCAAACACATAACAAGACGCAAACAACCATAACACACCATACATGGCCCCTTTGGAGTCGTTCCCTCTGTGGCAACAATGGCGCAACACACTGCAATTTAATGAGGCAACAGGCGAACGATTAATACGGAAAATGTCGCAAGTTTCCAGACCCATAGACATAGTAAGACTTAAACGGCGTCTTTGTATCAAATCATAAGAAACTAACGTGTCCCTACTTTGCATATGGTTAATCTAGACACCCTGAGAGTCAAATGCCAAAATATGAAAGTATATAGATCGTAAAGTAATGTGTGATCAAATATGACGAGTGTTCCGACGACACATATAGATCACAGTAAGTATGGGAGTACAAATAAGTAGTAAGTGAAGGTAAGATAGAAATAAGACATCTAACTACTATTATTAGAAAAGTGAAATGACGAACAATGTGAGGACCAACCTTCGTATTTGACGTAACAGCAAATAGAGCCCTCATGGACATTTAGACACCGTATTTGTCTATCTCCAACTTTAGAATTAGGAACTCGTCTTATGTTTATAAATGAATCATGTATAGACTGTGAATTGTTAATTTGTGTGCTAAGAAATATTTACGTTAGGGCTCAGTTCGGCTGAGGCTCCCACGTCTACGTGGAATTTTCAACAAACGTTAGGCGGTTTTTTGTTTCTCTTCTTCTTCCGCTTCGTCGCTCTTCTTTCGGATGAGCCTCGACGAGGCTTGAGTCGCTCGAAAAACTCCTGAGGGGCCTGCTAGCCGATAAGAGCAGATGAACAGCTCCGCTCGGCGTTGCGAGAGTTTGTTCGATCATGCAGACAGAAAAGCAAAGAAGGAAACTTATAACTATTCGAGTCCACGAACGTCATCAGTTGTAACTGGATGTTAGTAACAGTGTGTAAACATTTAAATGATAAAAAGGTGACAAAATAGTACACTCAAGCAAACATACGTCGGAAGACGCACTAACCCCCCATGCTAAGTCCGATTAATGCGATGGTCTCACCTTTATCGTCCATGAGTCTATACATAGAAAACTAACATTTCTCATTATCAGGGTCACTACACATCCTTATGAGACAATGCATTTTCAGGAACGTAAGTTTACAGAGTCGCATTTTTCATCTTTTCATAATAGTAGTTTTATATCACTTTCATCGTTGGTCATTTTTCCATCAGTAACACCGTCTAACCAGGTAAAGGTCTTATTATATCATAATATACAATAGACTACTAACTAGTACTTTCACAGAGTTTCGACCATTCCTACGTACGATCAAAACTTACTGAAACATATGACGTCCCACGAACACCTCAATGAGGTCCACCTTGATTTCAGGACTAAAATTGTGAACTAATATAAAGTAGTAGTAGTAGGTGTAGACATTTTATTGATTTCCATAATTTAATCCTACCGTGCATAAACAAAAAACTTTGGTTTATGGCTATTGAAATTGATATAAATTTATGTATATCACCTCCTCTTTCTGTGGTAAATTGAGAGCTGAACACAATGACGGTTGGATTTTCATGGATTTTTCTTTCATTTCAGCTATTACATAACTTTTAAATAAACCGACCTAAACGAACATATAGCCGAGGCGGTACAATGTACCTTACGGGTCAGATGCATGTCTACCCAGTGAGTAAAACTTTATAATTTGAAATCAAAAGAAAAGAAATTAAAAATGTACCGGAGTACATCTCTAACATAGTGCTTTGTGTGTAAACCAAATATCGTATTTCTGTGTAGAGCTAAAATTACACTCACCTTTATGTAAACTCATATTCATGCACAATATATTTAATACATATATTATTTTATATTTTACATTATATTACTATATATATTCAAGTTCAACTATAAACAAAAGATTTTGTCTTCTAAAGGATTTCGTGTCGCCTGTCTTCGTTATCCTCTTTGTTTTTGCAGGCCTACGTCCGCCACGATAGAACGTCAGGACTCGTCGAGATAAACCTACACAATCAGTGACGACCACGAGGACAAACGGAGACGGACGTGGGGGGTGTTGATGGAGAGTCGAAGAGTGTGTGTGGTGTGTGGTGTGTGTCGGTGTGGTGTGTGTGTGTGTGGTGTGTGTTGAGGTACTACACGTGAACAGGGGATTGGGAGTGACGTAAGACTAAGGACGAGTATATTGATGGAAGACAGTGGAGAAGACTGTAAAAAAATTATGTTTTACAGTAGGAAAGGAGGAAAGAGAGGAGGAGAGTAAGCTGACAGGAGAAGATAGTAGGAGAAATAAAAGAAGACACGGAGGAGTGAGTCCTAGTGCGATACAGGTCAGGGTGAGGTCCCCAGAGGAGGGAGACCAGAGTTGCTGTTGTCCGAGGAGGCAGTGTAGTTTCGCGAAAGGCCACAGACCTAGCACGGATACACGGTAGCGGCGGACCGTTGTGACCCAAGTGGCGGTCAGCCGGGTGAAGGACCTGTCTGGGACCACGTCGGCGACTAGAGTCCAGGCAACGACCCGTCTCGAGGACGCAAGTGTAGACATTTCGATTGACAACAAAACAGTACATATTTAATTCACTACAACTATGAGTCGTCCTCAATCGTAAATCCGAAGAAGGACACTGTTGGGATCGGTTTCACTTGGTAAAATCAAAGATAATTTTTGAGCTGTACAGAGAAAAATACTTAGCATGATAACTACCTATGCTATTATGATATAAATGAATGACATGCTCCCGAAGAAAGTTTTTATGTTAAGTAAACTGGCCATGAACATATGTACACATATCCAGGAGATTCTGCCCAACACAAATGTGTAAAGTTAGTTGGTATTAGATTCACCGTCACCAAAGTAGTACATACTATGTGACAGTCGAATATAGAGGATCAAAGAAGCCTACCGTGGTCCTTATATATAAAAAATTCAAATCGTTTATAAAGAACAAATGTTTTGCTTAATAACCTGAGTCAGAAATTCGAGACGAATCGTACACCCTTGTAAGATCTGGTCCCCCTACCCGCTCATGACACAGCCTATGGAAGGGTGCATCTGACGGAATCAAGCAGCCTCGACGCGTGTACTAAAACAAGCCGTCGTTTATAGCGCTTTATTAGACACCTACGAAAACCACCACGCACATAACACCAGTAGTTCTTAACACAAACAACAATACGGACGACACAATGCAATTCAAACGGAGAAAATTAATACGGCAACTTCGAAAAACAATAGTAACACGCTTGTTCAAATATAAGAAAATGAAACAACATAAATTTAGTCTACTTTGTTTGACAGTGCTTTGGGAACGGACCCCAATAGATACTAATGAGCGAAAAGTAAGTATTACAGTCGCCCAAACAACACCCCCTCGGCCGCGACCTCCTTGTCGTCTCGCGTCCCCGACTTCCACAGACACAAAACTGTAAGGAGAATAACACTCCAGTAGTCTCTCCGATGTTTCTTCACACAGAATTCAGTTCAATCTGTTGATTACAGACCCAATCACAAGTACTGAAGATACAAATAACAGTACGAATTACCAAGTAGAGGTACTGTTGTCAAAAGACACGAAAGTTGTCAAATTTTAATTCAAAATAAGGATGACAATAGTAAAGACACTCGAATAATCTCTTACAAGGGACTTTCTAACCATTTTCAGTTTACTGCTACAGTCTGAATCACAAACACACTACAAACACAACAGTCTAGGACGTGCCCAGACTAAAGTTCTGGGCGAGGGCGGGGTGGGGCTGCACGGTTATGGCTTTGGGCTGGGCGATGGGCGTCTAAACGGTTTAATCAAGGCGTTGGGCTGGGCCTGGGGGCCGTGTTCTAGGCGTTGGGCTTGGGCTTGGGCGTATTTAATAATTCGTCACCTTTGCACGTTATAAATTGTGTGCGTCAAACGTATAAACCGAGTTTTTCGGACCCTACAACCAATAAAGACTAGAATCTACCTGTGTTTTGTCGGAGGGTCTGCAACCTAAAGCGAGACTCCTTCGACAGAATACTTTTACGACATAAGAGCGATCTCTCGAAGTGAAGTCGTAAGTCTTCACACGGCGCGAGTCGTCGTCTATCTACGCTGACGTCCAACTAGCTTACTACGAGGCCAGGGCGCCCCCTCTCAGACTCTAAATTTGTAATTGAAGTTAATAATAATAATATTTATATAAATAATACGTCGTGGGCGTTGGGCTAGGTGCGTAGTAGAATCAACAGAAATGGGTCTTGGCTTGCCTCTTTCTTCCGCAAACTTTTTTATGGTGGGCGTTTAGTGGAAAAAACGCCCCCAGTGGGCAAGCCCATGGGCCGCTAGGGCTGGGCTTACGTCCTGCACACACCACACACACACACACACACACACACACAAACACACACACACACACACACACACACACACACACACACACACACACACACACACACACACACGACACACACACACACAACACACCACCACACACACACACACACACACACACACACACAACACACACACCCCACCACTTAGACGCCGCGGGGGACCACCGTCATGTATTTCTACACCGGGGGTGGTGATAGGTTCAACGGGTAGGGACAAGATCTTTGTATGTCAAAGGGATCTTATAAATTGGTTTAATGTAAATTACGTCTGATGTTCATGAGTATATATATATATATTATGTTTTGAGTTTGTTGTTGTACAACTGAGGGACTAATATCATATTATATCTTTGCCACAAAACTGATTGGAAACCACACTATAATAAACACCCAAAGTAGGCTTAGTTAAAGTCATACTGCTGCTACACTTTTGATCCTGATTGTGGAACAATTTTCGCGAAAATGTTTCTAGTCAGTTTAGTCATGACGGTCCTACCTTTTTCTTACTTAAACCTTGAAAATAACTACACTTTACGACACTTAGTAGTGATTCAGAATGTCTTGTATTTTTATGGATAAAAAAGAAGGACCAGAGGAAAGAGAAGGAGGTCCAGTCGGAGCGAGGATCGGGGAGAGTCAGAGGAGTCCGGGACGGGAGCCGGGGACAGAGCCCGAGGCCCCGGTCTATCAGTGGCGGTAGATGGGAGGAGGAAGGGGTTTACAGTGGTACCGTTGTCCCTACAGAGGTACTGTCGGCACGGGAGGGTCGACACCCAGATAGGCCAGAGGTCACGACAGGGAGGTGTAGGACAGGTTTTGTGTGTCGTAGGGGGCCGTGACAGTGCGTGTGTGTGGTTGTAGTCCTGTCTGTGGACGGACGTCTGTCGTCGACTGTCTGTCCACTGCTGTGAGTCTCTACGACTACGTAAGTCTGTCCGTACGCCTCTCCGTCCTGGAGGTCGTCGAGTCGCCGGGGGGGGGGCACCGAGTCGACACTTGGACGTAGGAGGAGAAGTTCCGGTTTGTGCGCACCCCATGCTGAGTGTATTACGAAGAATTATTTCATCGTATCTGCTGTCAGCATCTTTAAATGAGAAAGCGTCATTTTGTGTAGGACGTAAGTTTTACAATGAATCGCTTTTTTTGTTACATTAACCGAAGTTCTTACAGGAAGTGCATGGTTCTCAATTTTACTACTACATTACCGGAAGTCTTGTATATATCATGGTGTATTAACATCACCTCATTTTTCATGTTACAACGTTCATATTTCATCTGAAGTTTACTTTACAACTTATAATTACAAAGATGGTCTCCACTGTTCTTGATTCTAGAAACTTCCATTTTTACTAGCTCTGTTAACTTTAACACATGTTCATTTTCAAGCGTTAGTTATAGAATGAATTAACATTTTCGTGGTTTTCATGTTCACGACATAAATCGATTTAATAGTCTAAGTATTTTATAACTAGCTACAATTAACTACTAATCACTTAACTCACACTGACCATTTGATTAAACACTATCACATACAGACGACGACAAGCAATTAAGCTCGCTCCGACTTCTTTATTTTCTTTTAATCTAAAAAGCGAAGTAAAGCATTTACATTTTCAAGCACTTTATCCCAAATTCAAGCATCATTCCCAAAATTCAAGCACTTTCCCAACCTTGAAAACACCACGTTAAATTTCAAGCATTTTCAAGGATTTCAAGCACCCGTACGAACCCTGAACATTGCAATTTGAAAAACAATATACTGTATGTTCTACCCTCCCCTAAAGGAAGCAGCCTGCAACATGACTCAGTTATGCAACACTGCTGCCATATTTTAAAGTGGACCCATCATGCTATTTTTAGGGAATAGCATAGGTCTCAGATATATAAAAATATATAAAAAACATTTCTATGAAGTTTTTTGCTCAAAATACCAAACGGATCACCCATTCTAGCCATGCCTCATATCCCTCTGTTTCACTTCCTGTTTCAAAAGTGCTGATTCGGGGTATAAAGATTTTAAAAAATAAAAAAGGAGGGGGCTGAGCTCATGCGGGACACGGCAGATACTGTCTAAACTAAATACTGCCGAGATGAAACGCCATATCATGGATTATACATCAAAAAGTGCATTTTGCATGATAGGTGCCCTTTAAGTAAAGACGTTCCATCCATACACAGTACTTTTAGCAGCATTTTTGACAAAGGAAATGAAATATTAAGCTATTTTTTGTGTCATTTAGCTTTGTATTAACAGCTGACAATTTATCAGCAATAATTTGACTATCCCAATATACATAATGATATGCATTTCCCACTATTGGCTAAAAGAAATGTTGTGCATCCTTAATGAGCAGCCTGCTGTCTCCCATTGAATTCCTCCATGAGTGGTGTCTTCTGAAAAATAAATGCTGCTTCAACAGAAAGCACAACACTAAACCAACAACGGGGATCCAAGCTGCTGCATCCTCTCAAATGTTTGCTCATGTGTTAGAACTCCTCTTTATAAATATTTGTCATGGAGCATATACACAGGGTCTTCTCACAGCACGCCTTATCCATTTTTCTTCTGAAGCGCCTCGTGAATCATTTAATAGAAGGCATCAGCCGGATTTATATCATACAGTAACAAATATCTGGCTCACTGAGATCATAATGGATGATTGAGGCTGGCATATAAACGGGCGCCTGTTTAGTCAGAGCTTTACTGGCACATAACGAGTTCATAGCCCCTTTCAGACATCTGATCATCATCCATCTGTCAAAGAAATAGCTTTTGGATTTTCCAACATGGATCTCCACAATAGGACTGTACAAGTCCAGTGTTATGGCGCATTTCCACTGCAGCGCGTAGCAAGGTTTAAGCGTGCCGTGCCAAACCCAGCCCTTTTTTATTTTGCGTTTCCACTAGGGGTAGTTCCGGCTAACGGGTACTGTTTCACAGTTTTTCTGGCTCTCCAAAATCCAGGTTCTTTCCCGGCAATCGCTGGCAAGGGGGCTACAACTACAACAAGATGAACATATTTGACCGTGATTTAATTGTAATACACGTTTCAAAATGATGGCGAAGTAACAACATAC
>NW_011369945.1:15112599-15120342 GCF_000735185.1 Notothenia coriiceps | reverse complement strand
TTAAGCGTGCCGTGCCAAACCCAGCCCTTTTTTATTTTGCGTTTCCACTAGGGGTAGTTCCGGCTAACGGGTACTGTTTCACAGTTTTTCTAGCTCTCCAAAATCCAGGTTCTTTCCCGGCCAACAACCGGGCTGAGTCGGGCTGAGTATGCTAAACTAGTGAGAGAATCGCTGGCAAGGGGGCTACAACTACAACAAAATGAACATATTTGACCGTGATTTAATTGTAATACACGTTTGCCGAAGTAACAACATACTGATACCGGTTAGTAAAAACCATGAATTAATGCTTTGACAAGTCTGCAGACAGACGGCAGGCGAAAAACCTTTTAAAATGCGTGTTTTCTGACTTTCCAAACTCTCTGCTGTAGTATGACACACAGGAGACTATCGATGTGTGTGGTGAGTTTGGTAGTGATAAGCTGTATAATAGTGATTGAATATTATTGTATTCTCTTTTTTCGGAGTTGCACTTTGCAGACGGTCCCTGAGCACTCGTTTCTTCCCATGGCTGCGGATAGAGACCAATCTAACGTGTCTAGCTTGGAGGACATTGGCTTTTTTTTTTTTTATCAAAATGTGATTGTAGTTCGTTGTCAACCTTACCACGGTACTTAGGAGACGTCATTTGTGTCTGAATAACGTTTTGTTCATGAGTTATTGATCCGTGAAATCAGAATCTCCCAATATCGTTCCAACTTTACTGAACTAAGCCAAAAGACCGTCTCATTTCGTAGACCGCTCGGTTTGCTGTTCCTTCACTTTATTTTTATATTTATATACATTTATTTTGGACGAAAACTTAGCGTGAGGAAAGGCAAGTGTGGCGTGAGTGCGTGAGATATGGGTTAATTGCGTGACTCTCAAGCTCAATGCCTGAGTGTTGGCAGCCCTGATAAATTACAGCTACGTTGACGTTACTTTGAATCGCGGGGGTAAGCTAAACCGTTAGCAAGTAGCTATAGCTAGCCAGGTATATTAAATAAACACTTTGTCATACAATCTAAATGTTAAGTTTTTTAGCGTTACCTCTTGATTTCAAAGAAATCTCTCTGGGAAATGTTGACTATGTTCGACATGAAGCTAGAAGCTACCTTACAGTACACAGTTGATCCTGAGTCCTGTCAGTTAGTGTTTCATAGTTAGCTTAGCTANGGCCTGGAACCGTTGTTCTCTGCCGTTGTTCTCTGCACAAGGCCGCCACAAAGTCTTACAGCAACGCGGCAACACGGAGTTTCTCTCACTGCACTCAAGGATGCGCAGCGCTGAACTTCATGGAGGGACAGCTCGATCCGCTTGCTAACAGTACTGGAAACAAGATCTTGCGGATGACTCCAACAGGGCCCTTCAGACACTGGTAACTGCCGGGAACTGTACAGGGCCTGAACAGGCTATTGGGCGGGGAGCAAGAAGGTTGTCCCGCCCTGACAGTCTGCATGGAAGGGAGTACTGATCACTGACACAGGGGCACAGATGTCACGATGGGGTGAGCCCTACTCAGAGCTCTAGGCAAACCAAGGGCATCAGCCACGTGGCTTGGCCTCAAACCCAGCTTTGACGATCAATGCTGAGCTGCGGACAACTTGCCAACCATGGAAGCCTAGTGAACGGCTGAAGCCCACACTGCCCTGAGGGCAAAGCTGCGCGCCGACGGACGGCATCCCGGCCTGATCTCCTCAAATGCTGACAGCCTGGCTTACTTCCGCCACATGCCCACAAGGCTGCTCTGCCAATGCTGGCAAGCGGGGCTCTTTTCCCAGTCGGAATGCAAGCGGACGGCCCAAGATAATCACGCTTTACAGAACAAAGCGCGATAAAGGCGGACTGTAACAAGTTACCGTGGCATTTCGCCCCTACTGGCGTACTTGGCAGGTCTTCTCCAGGATTCTGGCTTGGTAGCCGCGGCTCCAGAACTGGGCCCGTCGCGTATACCCAGAGTCACCAGTGCCGCGCGTTTCGAAGTGGGCCGATCACCAACAGACATGGTTTCCGGATGCCCGGCCAGGGTTGCAGAAAGCTGCCAGAGAGGCCAAAACAAACCACTGCACATGGCCGTTTGATCGACCTGACGAAGGCGTATCGACATGGTGAGTCGGGAAGGCACTGTTCGGCCATCTTGCTAAAACGTCGGCTGCCCACGACACTGCTAGGGCCTGCCGGGTCAAATCGCCGCTTCACGAGGCATGTCAGCAACAGTTTTCTTTGAAGGGATCATAACTTTCAGACAGCTTCTCCGTTCGCAGTGAGTCAAACAAGGCTGCCGTGCTAGCGGGCCCTGCTCTTCGGGCAATCTTCTTCTCTGTTGTTGCGCATCAGTGCATTCAGGATCACGGTGGACGAAGACGGCGTTTTCCATGCACACGCGGGGTCACGATGGGAAGCCTGTTTAATCTTGCCCGGCTAGCTGCGCCGAAAAGAAGCGTACGGGAGGCTTGCTAGTTTCAGTGAGTCTCTTTATTCGCGCGCACGACGCAGGCTCTGGTGTCTCACAGTGCAGCTGGTCCTACATCGCCCTGATTGGACAGATTCAGTGCCAGTATGATCTGCAATTTGCCTGACATCAACATCAAAAAAAGACAATTGTTATGCCACCAAGCCAGGAAAGCCGCAGCAGTCCGGTATATGGGTGAACGAGCATGGCT
The DNA here is from genome assembly GCF_000735185.1 of Notothenia coriiceps. Taxonomy (NCBI): domain Eukaryota; kingdom Metazoa; phylum Chordata; class Actinopteri; order Perciformes; family Nototheniidae; genus Notothenia; species Notothenia coriiceps. Next base: position 15,117,700 of record NW_011369945.1, on the reverse strand, counting down.
GGGACTGGGTTGCAGCTTCAAGTATCTTGGCTCACAGATCAGCAGTGACCTGTCTTTTTAAGGGATCCAGACTCGTATCGGGCAAAGCCGCAACGTCTTTTCAGTCGTTTGCGCTCAAGAGCCTTGGGGGAGCAACAAAATACCTCACCGAGCCGCAACTAAAGACACGCCAATTCTTACCAATGTTGCGTGGTCAGCCGTTCCTGCTGTATTGGTTCCGGGGAGGCGTGGCGTCAACTTACGCGCCGCGCACGAAAGAGAGCTAAATGCTTTTCACATGCCCGTGGTGACCTGCGCAACTCCTCGGGATCACATGGCGGGGCGGACAAAGGTCACGAACGGAGGCCGGGTGCTGGCGCCGCATGGCGGGAACAAGGTCACGAACGAGGCGGTGCTGGCGCGTACGGGCAGCAAGTCAATGTTCCAAACACTGAAGGTCAGGAGGCTGCGGTGGCTTGGTCACCTTCGCAGAATGCCAGATGGCCGCCTGCCAAAGGACATCTTATACAGCGAGCTGAGCGCTGGTTCCAGAGGCAGAGGACGACCACTGCTGCGCTTCAAGGATGTCGTAAAACGTGACATGAAGGCCCTGGACATTGCGACGGATAACTGGGAGAGGCTGGCGGAGGACCGGACGAAGTGGCGCCAGCAGCTGCGCGAAGGTGGTGACAGACTTGACAAAGACTGGATTCGTGGACTTGCTCAAAAACGTGGACATACTGTATCTCTCTGATTGCACTGTACAATCTCTTGTAGATTTTTCTTGCCAATAATTAATAGTGATTACAACCTTACCACGGTACTTAGGAGACTTCATTTCTGTCTGAATAACGTTTTGTTCATGAGTTATTGATCCGTGAAATCAGAATCTCCCAATATCGTTCCAACTTTACTGAACTAACCCAGAAGACTGTCTCATTTCGTAGACCGCTCGGTTTGCTGTTCCTTCACTTTATTTTTATATTTATATACATTTATTTTGGACAAAAACTTAGCGTGAGGAAAGGCATGTGTGGCATGAGTGCATGAGATATGGGTTAATTGCGTGACTCTCACGCTCAATGCGTGACTGTTGGCAGCCCTGTCAAAAGTATTTCAAAAAAGTACATCACTATAGATAACAGAGATTATCAAAAATAAATAATGAAGATGCAAAATTCACACTTTGTGATTTGTGATTGGATAATGTTTTATACAATTACAAAGTAGCTATTAACCCATCTTAATACACAATACTTAGTGTAGCTTTTTGCTGAACGTTGTTGGAGTTTATGCCTGTAAACTAAACAGCAATTCATGTTTACTTCATCAGTGGTGATTTCTTGTCTTTTTCATCTAGCAACATATGGGAACAGTCTTCATAGTCTGGTTTTATGATCAAAAACCAGAGAAATCTAATGAGCATCTGCTGTTTGTCTGTTTTTGTTGCTAATTAGTCAATGTTAGCATGCTAGCACACTGACCTTAAAACAAACTGTTTACCTGGGGGACTTCCAGTAGTAAGTAATGGTTGCAAATTAGATATGCGAATGACTTCATATATTAAGATAATATTAGTACTGTGCGAATCTGCTTTTGGGTGTTTTAGGGTCGTTTTTCGGTTGATATGGCGACACCTTAATTAATGGCGGTTAGTGGTAACAGCAACTGCAGAGTAATATTAGACATGTGGGGACTGCAAAACAAACGTTGTTGTTTTTAATAAAGAAGTCTTTGTTCAAAGTGCAATTAACAAAAGTAAGAGTAGTTGTTTACCTCGCTGAGAAGATGGAGCAGCTCCTCGTCTGACACCTGCTTCTTTCTCAATTACTCCCCGCAATATTTCAAACTGTTTCAGAAACAAAAGGCCGGAAACTACCAATGTTTTGTTTTGTAGACGGAGTTTGGATTGCAAACAAGCTCACTGACAAACACAATAGAGGCTTCTCAATTCTCAAATGAGAATTCTCCTATCCTCGACTCCTATCCTCGAGACTTAGTCCCGCCCACAGGAGCGAGTGGAGGACTGAGGAGGGGAACCGAAGAGAGAGGATGGGAAGCAGCAGGCGGTTAGAGAAATGAGAACTCCTCTCCTCTGAGCGGTCATTTTAAAGAGACGTCCATTAATGATGACAGGAGTCACAGCAGCCCTCTGTCTGATGGACAGATGTGTTCATGACGAGTTATATATTTACTTGAATTCAATCACAGTGCGGTATAATGAGACAATAACAGGCTACAGATGCGGACACACACACACAAATATATTTATATAAACTATATACAATTTCAGAATCAAACAAGTATGAGAGCACTCTCATAATAACGTAACACAATTAGAGACTGGATTTATCCCCCCCTCTCTCTGGTCGCTGAAATGGGGAATTGAAATTACGGGCCAAAAGTTGTATTTACACGTATTAAAAGTAAGCAGAGGAAACCAAACCAACTGAGACCCGTCTGTCCGCCGCATCTACGCACTGTACAACACGCACCTCACACTGTACCACACACACACACACCTACACACTGTACCACACACACCTACAGCTCCTAAAGCATAATCAGGTGTATTTTATTATGTGAAGCACTAAATGGTCTTAGAAACATATCGACTCTTTGTTTGTAGATATCTACTAAACTACAGCATAAAAATACAGAGAGTAATGTAGGCCTGTTATACTGAGTGATATATATTTTACACACTGCTCTGCTTTCTGCACGGACCTCACAGCTGTTCTCACTGTAAACATCGCGTCGCGATGAAAGCAGTTACTAAAATAATATCCAGGGGATGCATGCAGAGCTGTCATTGGCTGAGATAAATCCGGCCGTGCGTCAATCCCGCACCGTTCCCAGAAATGCATCCGTGGAGGAGCCGTGGAGGATGCATCAGTGTATCCTCGGTCATAGCTCCTCCAGAGTCCAAATAGCACTTATTTCACAGATTTTCGTCATCATTTAGCTTATAAAAGTGCCTCAATGTGTTCATTTATGGTAAGTTGGTAAAAAATGTTTTATAAAACTAAGTCCTTTTTCATCAGTTATCCTGTATTTCCATTGAAAACAAAAGCATACATGTGCTGTACAGGGTACAATCTGTGACTCAGCTTGCTTAGCAGAACCATAGACTGTATATCTAAAGAGCATGACCTCCTGCTAAACGTCACTTATCTTCTCTCCCCCCTGCTGTGTAGGTATTGCCTCTATGACAGTGCCAGTGTACATCGCTGAGGCCTCTCCACCCCACCTCAGGGGTCAGCTGGTGACAGTTAACACCCTCTTCATCACCGCTGGACAGTTCACCGCCAGCCTCGTCGACGGTGCCTTCAGCTACCTGCAGCGTGATGGCTGGAGGTGAGACACCGTGACACACATAAGTTATCATTTGAGTGCTGTCTGCATAAATACACTTTAGGTAGTTTTCAAAGAAATTCCCATTTCCAATTACGATTGTACGTCATACAGTCAGATATGATAATCACTTCTTGGGGATTTTATCTTATCAAACGCCAGAACATTTCTGAAACTATCATTCTAAATGTCAACACATGCACAGGTCAGCCCCTAACATTTGCTGAGAGCAGCTGTGTATGTTTGAAAGATACAGTATTCCTCTTTCATCTGTACTTCTTTTATCTGTTACCTTCTTGGCTATTTTCTGCTTCTTTGTGCATCTTTCCCTGCTGTCATACTGAATGAAGGTTTACTAGCGTTCAAGGGACTTTAAGCTGTGTGATAATTTAGATAAGAAATTAAGAGTAGTCCTTTGGACAAGAATTTGCTGGAGATGACGGAAAACATTTAAAAACCCTAGATTGCTGTGATTCGCATGATAACGGGTTTTCATAAAGACTTATTGATTATGAATGTTGTCTGATTGACGTCATTGCTTGCACAGCAGAATATGTGTCAGGGTTAGGGATGCCAGAAACTGACCATGATCAAATTCGAAAATCGAAAAGCCCTGGCGAATATTAATCGATTATTCGACGCCGCCCAATCTTTGACAGCACCGCATAATGTTGGGTATTTGTAAAAAGACTGTTTGACAGAATGCATTGAACCCTGCTTGTGTGCATGAGCGGATACAGAGAGGCAATTTTCGTCTTCTACTCGTACCGATCCTGCTTTTATACTTTAACGGTATTTTTATCGGTCCTTTTTGTTATTTTTAAGAGGAAAAACTAAACAAATTGGAAACATCAATTAACATTGCTTTATTATTTTACGTAAAATAAATAAAATATATATTTTTTGGAACAAATCATTTTAGGCTAATGTGATGATGGAAATGCAAAACGAATAAAATCAAGTACTATACTTAAGTACAATTTACAGTGCTGGTGCATAAGTAAAACTCATAAGTGCGTTTTTTTGTTTTGTTTATTTGCCAAGATATAAGCAAAACAGGTGGACTTTCAGTTTGCGACGGAAGATATGTAGACTCTCCACTGTCCTGATATCAGTGGGAAGCTTTTTCCACCATTTGGGATCCTGGATAGCAAAAAAGGCGTATCTTTGTTGAGGTGTTGGATGGCATTTACGGGTAGACCAGCAAGGAGGGAGTTACAGTAGTCAAGGCCTGAGAGGAGAAGAGCCTGGACCATATAGATCTATTCAAAGGTCCGATGGTTGTATGTGTGTTTGGGTGTATGTGTGTGTGTGTGTGTGTGTGTGTGTGTGTGTGTGTGTGTGTGTGTGTGTGTGTGTGTGTGTGTGTGTGTGTGTGTGTGTGTGTGTGTGTGTGTGTGTGTGTGTGTGTGTGTGTGTGTGTGTGTGTGTGTGTGTGTGTTGTCAAAGGTCTGACAGGATTTTGGCTTCTTAGTGCAGTTATATAGAATGTACGAAAAGAAAAAAAAAATGTATCCTGTAAGTCGGGGGTGTCAAACTCAATTTCATCGCGGGCCACATTCGCATAAAGGTTGCACTCAAAGGGCCGGTTGTAACTATATAAATAAATATATAATATATATATATATAAAATAATGTATTATATTACATTATTGCCTTTGAATTGGATTATTATCGGAGAGGATAATAACTTAGTAATTAACTACGGCTGAAAGCAGAAGTCTCTTCAGTGCGCATGTCACAAAACGAGATGCATTGTGGGACATGT
>NW_011369945.1:15088281-15112554 GCF_000735185.1 Notothenia coriiceps | reverse complement strand
TGCTCGAGATTCGATAGAGCAACGCGTGCTCTTTCCGATAGGCCGCGTGCTCTATGATTTGGGCGACAATAGGACGTGAAAAAAAAGAGAGAGACAAAAAAAAAAAAAAAAAAGTACAGGGAATCCCCGGAGGCACTTATAGTAAAATTTTTTTTTGGTATGTAAAGGGGGTGTCATCCTCCTTACGGAACGCATATGGGAGGTGGTCAATGTGTATAATTTTATTGTTATCCTACTATAACGATCTGGTCGTTGCAAACACAGTACACTCCATATGTAAAGAAAATAAGAGTTACGCTGAAGACCAACGGGAAACCCCTTTTCAATCTTTCCTTAAGAGTTTCTTTTCGATTCGTAACTTTTCAGAACGACATTATACTTCACCGATTTTATTCAAAAGGGTGTTTGGGGGCCAGGTGTCTTAATGCGACTAAATGAATAGACAGAAGTGAGGACAAGATGAAAAATGGGTAGTTGGAGGTAGTTGAATTAGTTAGTGGACTGGATACTTTATATGGGGTGAAGATTGTTAGACGGTGGTAGGGAAGTCCGATGTGTATCCGCTGGGACGGACGAAACTGTTGCTATGTTAAAGGGGGGTCGGTCGTAATTAAGGGAAGTGGACGGTGGATACAGGTCAGAGCGAGACAAGTGTGACGACGGACTCTGCAGGCGAAAACTCTATAATGGGTACACATCCCGGAACCTTTTTCGAACTCACAGACCCCAGTTACTGGTCTCGTCGTCTAAGTTACTTCAAAAGGACGAGACTTACGGGGACGGGAAGACTTAATAAGTATCGGTTATACAATATATTTGGAGAGGCACCTCTCGACTGGAGCGGTCGATGTACTTCGCCCCAATTATGAGTTGTGAAAGATTTGAATTGAATTATTCCGACCAAGCTTAGAACCACACCCACTTTATCTCCCAGTGACCGTTACAGTCCGACTTCTTTCCGCAATAACTCTACGTCACCACTTACCAAGTAGCCATCGTAGGCGACGACCTGACTCACGTAAGGACAATAACGTACGAGACTCCGCTTCGACATTAGTTCTACCCTCTCCGACGTACCTCGATTGTCCCAATCTCCCAAAAATCTTAAATTTAGTGAATTTCCTGTGTAATGATACTGAGTCGAAAAGTCCCAGCAAGTATAGTCATACATCACAAGAAGTGAAATTTCTCAGAGAGGACGACTACAGGTCCAACATATAGCCATCTACATCGGACAGACGATGAACATTTCTCAGGAGAGAGACAAACTCGAAGTCCACATATAGTCTATACATCACGAGAGATGAAATTTCTCAGGAGAGGACGACGGTACGAGTTCCACATATAGCACCATACATCGACAGAGATGAAATTTCGTCAGGAGAGGACGAAGTACGAAGAGACCCACATATAGTGCATACGATCACAGAGATGAAATTTCCTCAGGAGAGGACGGACTACAAGTCCCACATATAGTCATACATCACGAGAGATGAAATTTCTCAGGAGACGGACCATACTTACAAGTCCGCACATCATAGTCATACATCGACAGCGAGAGAAATTCTCAAGGAGAGGACGACCTGACAAGTCCACAATATAGTCGATACATCACAAGAGATGAAATTTCTCAAAGGAGAGGACGACTAAAGTCACGATATAGTCATACATCACAGGAGAAATTTCTCAGGAGAGGACGACTGACAAGTCCACATATAGTCACACATCACAGAGATGAATTTCTAGGAGAGGACGACTACAAGTCCACATATAAGTCATAAATACAGAGATGAAATTTCTCAGGACAGAGGACGACTACAAGTCCACATGTAGTCATACATCGACAGAGATGAAATTTTCAGGAGAGGACGACTACAAGTCCAATGTAGGTCATACATCACAGAGATGGTAATTTCTCAAGGAGAGGACGACTACAAGTCACAATAGTCATACATCACAGAGAAGAAATCCCCCAAAGGAAAAAAAAAACGGGGTTTTTCTGGAAATTGTACGTGTTTTTTAGGATATAAATGTGCGACGTCCCATTATCTTGTTAAGTTTTTAGTATTATACCGGAGAAATTTGAACAGACACTCATAGTATACTAAGTAAGGATGGATTATGCTGTATTCCGGCAGAACATTAAGGTCTAGACTTTCGGTTAATTACAATACCTAAATCAGAGTCTAGGTCTGACAGCTGTTGCAATGACTTTTCATGTACCACACAATTATGAACATATCATAAAAGGTAGGAGTGTGCACTATGGCACAGAAGAAACACGTCCACAAGTCGCGTACTTCCTTTGGGTCGCGTACTGCTCCCGGACTTACTCTCCTTTGACGACTCCAATTTCGCGGGGACGACAAGTTAGTGTCAACGGATATCGTTGTCACATTCTGACTCGTCCCTCGTTCCGGCCTAATCATGGGGTCCCCGGGGACCGTGACTCTTGCAGTACGGGGGGGGGGGGGTTGGGTCGCATGGTTGTTCATTGTCGGCGTACACAGTTAAGTATCTCGTGCGCACGAGATACTAACTAGATTTTTTTGGAGAGAAAGTTACCGGTGCGCCAAGGAGGAAGTGAAGCGCACAGGACACAACCATTTCATTGCAGACTGTTATGTTTACGTGGGGAAATGACAGTGCATTATTTGAGATATATTTCGTACTCAGACTTCACTTTAAGGACATTTCGGCCACGGGTGTGTGGTCACTCCAGGAGGCAGCGGGACGTGTAACTCAGAGAAGAGCAGCACCAGCGCTCAAAGAGCTTTTACGCACCGGCTACTCTGTGTTTACCTTCATTGAACAGCTATAAAGAGTGACCACAGGCTGTTGCGTTTTAACCACACACACCTCTACACACACTACAAACTGCCCGATTATTCCCCCTTTTATTAGTTTTATGAAGGAGATCGCCGGTCATCAGGACGCATGATGGGCGGAATGGGACTAAAATCAGCCCGGGAATCTCACCCTGCCCAGCCGACGTAAACTGTCAACGGGGGTGGGGGGGGTTGGATGTCCGTCACTGGCTCTGTGTGTGTGTTCTGAGTGTTTGTTTCCCTATAAAACAGCTGCGGGGGAAGCAGGTACTCTGCGAGTCATGGACATTAATTCATAGATCAAAGCAGACTGGTTTACAGATTCTCCTGTTTTGCCAATCCGGTGCTTAAACCAATAGCTCTACACCCCTGGCCGAAATGTCCATAAAATTAAGTCTGACTTCAAAATATAGTCTATCTCAAATAATGTATGCTCTGTCATTTCCCCACGTAAACATAACAGTCTGCAATGAAATGGTTGTCTAATGTGTGTTCCGATTCCTCCTTGGTGTATCTGTAACTTTCTCAAAAAAAATAAAGTCAGGAAAACGGATTCGTTTCTCGTGCCCACATAAAATGAAGTCGCGGGCCGGAGTTTGAGACCCCTGCTGTAAGTCATTATTATGACTAACTATCCCGTACTAACGTAATAAATATTTCTGTGTCATTCAAGAAGGCGTGTAGAAAATATGTATTTTGTTTAATTAGATTAATGGTTGGTATTTGGCAGATTTGGAGGAAGTACTCAGATATTTTGCTTGATGAAACGTATCAATACCACAGTGTAGTGAACTCAATAGTTAACAATGAACAATAACTTGACTATTTTAGAACTACTGAATGAATCGTTGCATCATCACTGATTTTCGCTTCCAATAAATGTGAAATTAATTGATCTACACACATTATGGGATTGCAAAAAAAAAAAAAATGTTTGAGAGTAAATAAGGTTTTCCACATAGTAAATAAGGAGTAATTTTAGACAAAGCCAAAGTGTTTATGTATTAGATTGAGTGATCACACTGTGGGTAGATGTAATTGTAGACCTTATTTTTATAAAACGTTATATCACTTAATCACACTCAGCGTACTTCACTGATTCAGCATTGCATTCATACACTGTAAAACCTACTATGGAGAGTATCATCATTTATTTGACATTACCGAATTTTGAAGAGGGTAAGAGACACAGTGTGTGTTTTATAGAATTACTTTGTTTTCTGACTTGAAGTAGGGCATGAGGCAGCATGAGGCATTTTGTTGAATTTCAAAAAAACAATACATTTAATATAGAGAATTTCACAAAGTAATAAACACAAGCAATAAAGCAAGTAATAAAAATGGTTTCAGTCCTCAGCAACTGGAGTCCAGCAGCAACAGAAGGTAGCTTTGATCCGACCGAGGAATCTGCGAAGCCTTCTCATTACTTTTTTAGTCTGACCAGTGGTGACTGAGGCTGCAGCAGTGAGCTCTGCTGGGTTTGCTCCATCAGAACCCAAGGAATCTGAATCTCCTTCATAAGAGAATGGAGGTATTTCTCCCTCAGAAGACACATCTGAATCTCTTTCATAGAAGCGTGGAGGTATGTTTCCATCATACAGCCAGGAATATGGATTTTCTTCATTCGAGCGTTGAGGTATTTCTCCCTCAGAAGACAAATCAGAAGCTCCTTCATAACAGCATGGAGGTATTCTTCCCTTGTAGAGACAGGTATATGGATCTTCTCCATAGAAGTCAGGTTTGCAAATAGCAGAGTTTTTAACCCTGTGTTTTGAGGCCTCCATTGAACAGACGCTCGTAAAGAATCTGGAGGAAAAGTAAGAAAGTAAGACAATCAAAGAGTGAAACATTCAGTCATTACATATAGTAAGCCCATCCAACCTCAGAGGTTACTGCTGTGAACAGATACACAGTCACTTACTTGGCTCTGCTGTCAAAGGGCTCAGTCAGGTACGACTTTGTCATGAAGGAGTGCTGCAAAGCATGCTGGGGAGAGATTCTCTGATCCCCGTCAACATGCAGAAGCTGTTTGAGGAGGTCCACAAAAGCCTTCCTGTCCTCAAATTCAGCAGCCTCCTCTTTTGGATAAATCTGGATTTGAAAACAGATTAAGGTCAGTTGATGCAGCCAGAACTATCAGACACAGATTTTAAACTGGTTCTGTTTCAGTCTTTACTTATACAACACAGCAAAGAGGACATACATTGACAAGATCATCCAAAGACATCCGGAGGTCTTGGGAGCTGTCCTGCTTCTCTTCCTTTATTTTTATGGCAGCTGGCATTTCGGCAGGCAACTAATATATGAGACACAACACAATATGAGATTATTTTTAAAACAGTCTTTTCAAATGATTTAACCAACTAAAAAGAAAAAAGAACATGGGTACTCTACCTTCAGTCTCCATGTTGGATGGTGAGCGGCTACTTCCTGAATGAAGAAGCACTCTGTATATTTGCCAGCACAGAGCATGTGGTCTTCTGGCTGACCCAGAACATCAACCATGAACTTAATCTGAAGACGACATAGACAGAGTTACAGCCAACATTCTGCATAAAAGTATCTGGACATTCGTCTGAGGAACTGAAGCTGACCTACCATCTGATATTCACATTCGACAGGAAAGAGGTTATTAGCCAGATAGAGGAAAGACAGAATGCAGCCGACGCCCCACACATCAATAGCCTCTGTGAACGGGAGGCCGAGGGAAATTTCGGGAGATCTGAGAAGGAAGCCCAAAGATTAGATCTTTGTCGGCAGCTGTTGAGGACCAAGAGAACAATGTGGATGGTTAGTTGAACCTACCTGTACCCTAGTGGCTGAAGAACCAGACCAGTCTGGACTTTGGATGATGTAATAGCTAGGCCAAAGTCTATTAACTTCACTTTAAAGGGCTGGTCCAGCTGGTTGACACACATTATGTTCTCGGGTTTGATATCCGTATGCAGGATGCCAAGACCCTTCAGTGCATCCAACGCCACCAACAGCTGCAAGGTCAAACAGAAAACAGAAGTTGGGTGTTTAGTTTGCTGCTGTGTCGGACTATGGAAGGTTTCCTTCAGTAATCCGTAATGCATATATAGAACAAAAGATAATTGCTTCTACATTAAAACTGAAAATACCTGCTTTGCTACGGTAAAGATCTCTTTCAGAGACAGCGGTACCCAGTCTCGTTCCTGCATCAGCTGATAAAGGTCCTGGTCGAGCTTCTCGAATGCTAGACAGGTCTGTCCCAAATGATCAAACCGCTCAAAGAACTTCACCACGTTACTGTGGTCTGGATTGAGTACACTGATGACCTCCAACATGGACACCTAGCGAGAAAATAAGGTGTATAGTATATACTGTGTTGGAGGAGACACAATAAAAGCAAGGAAAACTGTCTTCAAAGAATCAAAAGGAGTCCAAAAGTCTACCTCTTTCTCAATGTCCTTGATCGAATCTTTGTCCTTCTTTAGGATTTTTATGGCCACGGTCTCTCTGGTTGCCAGATTTCGGCACTCAGCCACTCTACCAAAGCAGCCTTCACCAATGAACTCCAGAACGGAGTAAGCAGAGGAGCTGCTGAACAGAGTTTGACCTGCCCGAATCTCAGGTGCTGTCAGTGTTATGGGGGGAGGAAACAGCGTGTTAAGTCAACACAACATGGACAAACACACAGCTAAACCATAAATAATGTTCTTGTATTTCATATTTTAATGAATTTATTTATAGGAAAACAGATATAAGAGTGGTGAGATAAGGTTAGTGTCAAAACCAACAATGGCCTCCAGTAACAAACACTACTATACTTTATATTTCCCAAGACTGATTGTACAGACAGTGGGCACACAATGTGTTTCACATTGAGCAATCTGTGTTTGATTAGTTTGTTGGGAACACATTGATATACAGATGGTGTTTTCCAAAGCAGATATATTCCACTTCATGTTGAATTTAGTTTGTGTTGAGTCTTTCTTACCTGATGCACCAGAGGCATCAATGTTCGACCACAATGACATTGTCAAAGTGAAACCTTCTCAGTTAAGTGTTTCCAAGGTTGAGGATGAACCTTCAGACCAGAATTGTTCGCAAATTATAACTGTGTACCAACGTCTCTAGTCTCAAAAGTGTGTGTCTCTCTCTCAATGCTTGGGGTTTAATGAGATGATTCCAGGGATCTGGAACATAGAACCAACCTCTGTGTTGCAGCATTCCATTCCTTTTAGAACATTCCATTTGGAACTAACCTAAAAATCAGCAGCGACATTCTAAAGAAACATGTTTTTATTCAAACCTTCTCATAAATATAAGACTTCTGCTCCTGGTAGTATGAGTACATACACTTTTTTGGATTTCACAGACTATTTAGAGACTGTTCGTACAGTCAAATCACACATAACAGCACAGTGTGTGTGTGTGTGTGTGTGTGTGTGTGTGTGTGTGTGTGTGTGTGTGTGTGTGTGTGTGTGTGTGTGTGTGTGTGTGTAAGAGGAATGAAAACAATTGTTAACACACTTTTTAGTCTAGTACAGTTAGCATTGGGGCAGTAGTTTGTGTTCCAGCTACCTCCAACTCAAATACATTAAATTATCAACCTGATGGAGATTGAAGCCTCTTATTTAAACTTATTGTTCCCTGGTCTGATCTGTCCAATACTACAAAAACATTATTTGTGGAATAGCAATTTTTTGGGGGGAAATCAGCACTAATAGTTTGGACCGGCTGTTAGAATTGCAGAAGATGCAGTATTTTATTTACACTTTGACAACGTGTTAAATTCAGGATAAAAGTTAAATGCTATATGTATTTTAAGGAGAAGAAAAGCCTTGACATTTTTCCCTTGTGTTTTAATTGAATAAACTCAACCCCCTGATGCTTGCTTGAAAAATACCTTAACAAAAACTGAATATATAAGCAAGCTTTTTGCAATCTATTTCTGGAACTGACATTAAGGGAATGGAAATGAAATGGCATTGCATGAAAAGTTTTCCATAGTTGCCACGAGTCAAAAACATCTGCTTATGTAGTTCCTGTTATCATTGGCTGACCCATGTATCCCCTCCTTCTCTATCCAGGTACATGTTGGGTCTGTCGGTGCTTCCCGCCATGATCCAGTTCTTGGGTTTCCTGTTCCTTCCAGAGAGCCCCCGCTGGTTAATCCAACGTGGGCTGACCCAGAAGGCCCGTCGCGTCCTCAGTCAGATCCGAGGGAACCAGAACATTGACGAGGAGTACGACAGCATCAAGAACAGCATCGATGAGGAGGAGAGCGGAGGAGGTAACGGGGGGGAAATGAGAGATTTATTATGCTGGTGGTTGTTTAGTAAGGGTTACCTGAAGATATTTGAGGTATGTCTTATAGCTTAATGACGTAGAAAATGTCAATTAAAGCTGCTCTTGCCTGTGTATGGATCTACAAGGCATGCACAGCAATAGCATCCATGCACATATTAGGTAAGGGATAATGTGCAGCGAGGCGGTCCTTATGGGGAAAAGAACACCCGACAGGCTGATCAGGAGCCCGACGCAAAGTTTGCTTTTCGGCCAAACTACAGTTAAATCGACCGAACTTCTTTCTGCAGATTTGAGCGTCCTTAACAACGGTCAATAAGTCCTTGACAGCGGTCTGTCTGTTCTGGATTAACAACGTGTCACGTGTTCTGAATTGACCAATCAAAATCTAGTATTCAACTAAGCCATGTAATAACATGGTGGTAATGTGATAGACATTCATTTGCTCCAAATTTCACTAAACGAAAGTAGGTGTCAGGTAAAACATAGCATTTCGCTAAGCATTTTTTATTCCTCTGGTTGTTCTGGTACCTGGGGATAGCCACTTTAATATATTTTGTTGAGTTGTTAGCTATTTTTTTGGGTTGCCTCTTGCAAAAATGCTCTCTGAAAGGCAGTCTATATGTCTATAGTGACAGCGAGGCTTATGGGAAACCAATATAAACGCCAATGGGATCATTATCCTACAACCATTATATTGTGTTATCATCATTTACTCCGTAATGATAGGCAAAGATGTTGTCTGTTGTCACTTTAATTAATACTTTCTTCTTCGTGGTCAATTATTGTGTGAGCTGACCTTTGCTTAGATGCTGCTATTTGGTCAAGGCTTTGCGAGTGTGAGCAGACAATTAGACGAAGCTTTCAGAATGACGGCTGATGATTATGGGCTTATGGTATACTATTGATGCAGCTCCTGACAATCATGAAAATCTGTTTATTTCAAAGGTTGTATGTTGGACTGCAAGTCTTACCCACCTCTAATCTAATTTCAATCCTTGCTCAAAGCATTCCAATACAGATTTACACACACTTGTACTTACCCATATACTATCTTACTCTTTATATGCCATCTGTTTGTGCCTCTGTGTGTACGAGAAAGCAAGAATGAAGTACAATTACATCTACAGAAGAGAGACGTTATGTATTTTATCACATGTAGAGCATATGGTGCCATAATTGTTGCAGTGATGGGAATTTGAATCCAATTTCAAAAACAGTCTCACTATTCCGGGAAGTCTTCCATCAACATCTTATTTAAATGTACATCGTCCCTTGACCATTAAATAAGCCATTCAAATAACAATAAAGCAAACTATTTGTACACATTTAAACGATGCTAGCTATATCATTACATTACATTTCATTTAGCTGACACTTTCATCCAAAGCAACCTACAGGGACATTCACCCTGGAGTAACTAAGAGCTATGTGCCTTACTCAAGGGCACACTAGTGGTAGTGTTCCCGGTGGGATTTGAACTCACAACCTTCCGATCTTCACCCCACCTCACTATCCATTAGACCTCCACTAATCCCTATCAGAGTTTAGATTTTGATTTGGGGAACCAACCCATGCCAAACAATTTATCCAAGAGAGCGTTACGTTTATAATAAGTATGCATCTATCTGTTTGCTACTCCAAGCATTTAAGCTAAGCATCCAATTAGGTTTATGTGAAAATGAGAAATCTGATGCTACATGTTTCTGGTTATGGTGCTGACTTTTTGCCAGGAAATATTTAATTTTAGGCTTTTTCCCATGTATTCAGCCATCAAGAGCATATTTACGACAGCGGACGTTTTCTGAGATTCCCGAGGAAATAACTTAGCTTCCTTTGTCACAGCAGTCATAGACAATGCTAAAGGACATTATTAGATGCAATACTTCAATTTTCCCAATGATGAGCTGTGAAGAGAGGGAAGGAGAGAAGAGGACATTAGATTCATCCTGCCATTAATCAACCTTGACAACGGAGAACACCATGTCTCTGGAAAGAGTGGCTTCCATTGGTCCTCAGGGTCCAAGTGGCCTGTGGTGAAGAGGAGCGTCTATAACACACACACATTATCTCACACTGATGTATAAAAATACACAGGCTGTTGAGTGTCCTTCTCCTGGGACTCAGTGTGTCCCCCGCAGTTTCCCGTTTCTCCTCCTCATTGTAACTCATGGCTGCAGTCATCTTCAGTTACTGTAGGCACAGCAGGCAGACTGCTTGTTATCTGGCAGCTGGTGTTCAACACTGGAGTTTTGAGCATGAAATGTGAGTGATGGACCCAATGCACAGACTTTTGGGAACGTCGTCTTATCTAAAAATAGAATTCTTAAGGCAGAAATTTAGGATTTTTCTGGTTTCTTGCTGAGACATGACCATTATACGGCATCTTTCTGTGTTTTCTGGTCAGAATGAGGCGTTAAAATGTTCTACTGAACTCACTAACTAGCCACTTTAAAAAAACAAAATGGCCCTTGCTGGCTGCTTATTCTCAAAAGTCCATGCAATATGCTGCGAACTCTGCAGCCTGATTGCCACCATTGCCAGTTGACAGTTTTCTCTTATCTTATGATACTTGAGATGCATCGATGCAAGGCCATGTTTCTACAGTAGCCCAACAGACAAACTAAACTAGAGAGGGCCTTTTGCTTTTTTACGCTTGTATAGGGAGGCAGTGGGCGCAGCAGTATTCAGTTGGTTGCAATCTGCAATATTAATGCTAGATGCCACTAAGACCTACACTTGACCTTTAACCAGTCCTTTGGTATAATATTGAATGTCATCCATATTAGACTTGTATGCAACAAGTCAAAGATTTGTATCACTATCTCTCAACTTTTATTTTGAAGACACCACAGAATTGGTTTAGATTTGCAAGTGCAAGACAGCTACGTCCAACTAACTGAATTCATGACCAACCTCTTTGAGTTTAAAACGGTATGTAAGATATTTTTGTATTTTATCAAGCAAAGGTCTCACACTAACACAGGAGGTTTTTGAATCTTTAACTGACTTTTGTAGGATTAGTGCAGAAAGGGCAGACACTACATGAAACAACGTGACTCAACCTTTATATTTTACTTCTACCTTTCAGCACAGAACAGCCGTGTTCATGTTTTTTTATTCTCTTTTCCAAATTCAGTGTAAATTAAATAGTTTGCTCTCGAGGTCCCTCGCGACTGAATCCAAAGTGAAAAGTGTCTTAATGTCTGGCCGCCATCTGTGCCCCATCATTTCATGACTGCACTGCTAGTATTTTTCCAATTGACATGCTCCTTTTAGGGCTGATGATGTATGACCTGGGAAGCAGCTGTCGCTTAGCAACCAGGCGGACAGAGAGGACAGAGTAGAGGTAGACAGACAGAATAAAAAGGGAAGGGTAAAAGGTATTTATTTGGTTACAGAGGCTCCTGATTGGCTCGGTCGGGTAACATCAAACACACACCTGGTTGATCCAGGAGCAGGAAGTTCTTGGGCTTAGGTCAAAGTATGAAAGTGTTTTGTTCTGATTTATTCAATGGTTTTGTATGTATCAGTGGTATTGACATTTTAAAGACTTGTGTTTTCTCACCTGGAAAAACTAAGACACACGTGCTCCTTCGCTGACATGTCGGTTACCATGGAAACAACACTTCTCGCTTCCTTTTTCCTCTCACCTCGGACTTATTACACTGTGTATACAACTCGGACTTACGCACACACACACACACACACACAAACAACACGTCTCATTCATCACTTTCTTTCAAAGTTGTTATCCTTTTTGAAGGCCCTTTTTACAAAATAAAACACAAAGACAAGTAAAACCAGACAAAAAGAGAAAATAAATTTCACAATAAAACATCAAACACAAAACTAAGATCATGCACTACAGGATTATGCCAGCCTTTGTCCGGGGATAAGACTACTTTTTTATTTAGTTTCAGTCTCAAAAATGTATCTGTAATGTTTCTTGCTCAATCTTGAAAGTCTTGAAGCTGTTTATTTCCAATATAAGATGCTGTATCTATGATCGAATTGTTGTATGTTTGCCACTTAGAAGTCTTGTAATTGTGTGAAGAGGAGTATGGGAACTCTCATTGCCTGCTTCATCTACTGAAACTCAAAGATGTAATGATGGTGTGGTGTCAGCCCCGAGGCAATGAGCTTATTCTCAGCCTGAGAGGTGCAAAGGAGAGAGGGGGGAGAAGAGGAGGGGAGGAAAAGAGCAGAGGGGTGAGGAGAGGTCGAAGACAACGAGAAAGTGAAGTGGAAAATGGAGGTGTTGGGGCAGCAATTATGATGGAGGAGCAGGATTGTGGCAATATTGCAGACCAATTCTGTCAGCCATTAGATTGCCGTTCCTCATCGTATTGAACACATTGATTTCTTTAGAGCGCTTCTTCATAACAATTCTAGCTCCATTCAGCACTGACAGACTCAGATGTAACCTGACAGAAACAAAGGTCATGAATAGACTCTGAGTGATCGAGGCAGAATCGAGCAATAGACCACTTTATCTACAGCTACATGACATGGACACTGCTACAGCAAATGCGGTTAAAGCGAAAGCCAATAAAAAAAGAATGGGATTATTGGTGATTACACTATATATACAGTATTGTCTGTCAAACAGATGGCTCCTTTTAAAGGGGTAGTCCACCTAATATCAGTCTGTGAAAATGAAATCCTTAATCTCTTCAGACTTGAAAGGTTGATTTAAAAAGTTGCGTCTTTATGTCCACAGAGTAGTGTCTACAGAAATAGTTTTGGGTTTTTTAGCCAATAAAGTGTAGCTAATAACATTAATGTTGGCTCAGTTCTTTAGTGTCCCAGTGCCCCATGAAAATAAAATGACCCTGGACTAATTGACTGAGGTCGTGGTAGCCAAACATACAGTAGGCATGAAACCTCAACAGCATTGTGCATGAAGATTGAGAACATTCGAAAGAGTGTTTCCATTTAAAAACAACAATATTGTATTTACATTGTGGCAAATTTACGGTCAGTCAGCATTTTTACTTTTAGTTTTGTTTATGTCCACCTAGCAAATGTAAGTATTTTCCTTTTAGCTTCGTTTTGACCAACTCCTGAAATGCCTTGCTCTTTAGCGTCTAGATTCTCCATTATTGCCGTTTTTCAACTGCACGGTTCGACTCTGCTTGACTCTACTCACTTTTTGGTATTGAGTTATTTTCTTTGTTTAGTTTTTAACTGCGTATTGTACCCCCCTCAGTGTACACAGATGTGCAGCTGATTGCTACAGCGGCTGTGCATTAAACTGCTGTGATATTAGCCTCCTTTTATCAGCTTGCATGGAACCTCCGGAAAAGTAGTTGTTAAAAAGCAACAGGTACGATCCACTCTTGCTAATTGACATACAAATAAAATGTGAGCAGGTTAAGAAAAGCCATGCTGTACCATGCTGTAGGAATTCAGCACATGTTCGCCAGCTAGTCATTAACTTTGACTATCTGCCATTTGGTCCTGGGCAGGTAATGTACAATGGATTTCCAGATGCTGCAAACAGCGGATGACAGCAGAAGAACTAAAACAGTACATTTGCAGGCTGCAGAACCAAAACCATGAGCTGAAAGATGCTAAAATGCTTCATAGGGCTGAGCAGACTGAGTTGGCTGATAGTTCCCTTTGTATTTTGATGTAGTCATTTGGTCAATTGTTAAATATGAATTAACAATTAACTGCTCACCCGGCCTTAACAAATCTATTTTGATTTGAAAAGGAGAGACGACAGAAATTGCTCAATGTAAATCTCAATGTAAAAATTCATTCAGCAAGCTATAAAAGTTGGGACTGATTTTTCTGTTTACAATCAGACCAAAAGTCAAGGTAGGGAATTTAATTAGTGTTATACAATATACAGTATACAATTGTTCCTGCTCTGAAGCAATCTCCTTTTTAACCTGCTGTTCTGCTTGACTCATGCCTGCTTTAAACCATCTGTTTCTAAGAAATGGAATTGTAGACTGTGTAAGCTATCAACTAAAGTGCTGCATTTATGTTCCTGCACAGCAGTTCTGAATTATTAATTTTATGCCTTTATAAATCGCTACTTATCGCCTACTTTTCGGACACACATGCAGTAACGTGTTGCACACACACCTCGTGGATGTCTGAAGGAGTTTAGGCGTCTACCTCCATTGAAGCCCTTATTCTCCCCCTGATTATCAATAATTCAGGATATGTGAACATTTTGTGAAACTCCACTGCTGCTCTGGGTCTGTTTTAAATCCACCGATAAATCATAATGAGACCAGGGGATCTTACTGGGTATAAAGAATCAGCTTTAGTATTTTAAATTCAGGCACGACTGGTTCGTTTATAAAGTTAAAAGATTGTAACAATGGTCAGAAAACAAATATTTGTGGCATTATTTGGTAATATGAACTACGGTAGTTCTAGAAGCGTCACTGTTTAACAACGACGGCTTGGTTCTCTGCTCCTCTATCGAATCAGATTTAATGAATGCTAGAGGCGTTGTCTTCTCTGCTAATCTACTTTTTCAATAAATAAGCTTTCTGCTCTAGTGCATTTCATTCTTGTTCCTCCTCTCGTGATTGTGCATTAACAACCCCAAATGGGCCCTCTGACAATATGCTCACCAGGGTAATAACAAATATTTTGATATTAGAAAATTGGCAACTGCTCATGTTGTCATCTGTTTGAACAACAGTGAGCCGGAGGAGGGGGCTGCAGGGCGGGGTGCGGGGAAATGAGAACTGGGAAATTATAATGGAGTCCGCATTAGCAGAGCACAGCAAGGCAGGCAGCTTCTAGTGAGCTCAGAGAGGGGAGATTAGGGAATTATCTTCATTGTACCTTCAGTAATTGTTGTTTTTATCGTAGCCTACTTGTAAGTCCATTGAATACATTCAACTCTGGATTTTATTGATGTTACAAATAATCAAGTGACTTTTAATCAGTTGCAGAATGTCATTGATCTTCTACAGATTTGAAGGCATTTGTATATAATTACCGTGTTCATTGTTTTTTGTTGAAAAATCCATACGCTCAATAGAATGAGGCGCATGAGGACTGTTTACCGTTAAGATAAAGTATAAGTAAATCATTCAAGGAGGAAAATCCATTTGAAGCCCAATTCTGGTACTGAAGATCCAAATCAATAACATTTCGATCTCAGCATGATGCTAAAGAACAGTAGCCTAAATTAAGCACACATCTAAGTAAAATGTCTACTTTGCCTTGAGTAATTGGAGTCTCGTCAACTCAAAATGGAAGTAAAAGAAAAGGAGATTTTAAATCGATTTGCTCTCATTTATTAGAATTTCAGGGCATAATGGGATTGCAATGAAGGCCACTTTACCACACAGCAATGTTCTTCTGAATATTTTATTCCAGGGTCTACGTTTCCACATGCAAGGCCATCAGAGACTCATCCAGAGACGCTTCATTTCATTAAAATGGTCATGACTCAAATGTTCCATCCGCAAATATGGGTTTATGGTCAGTTAATTGTTTTTGGCAAAGCTATTAGCCTGATGAGACATTTATATGATATACAGTATGTCACGGTGCCTATGTTTCCCGTTTGCCCAAGCCTTTTTTCCTGTGTGTGTGTGTGTGTGTGTGTGTGTGTGTGTGTGTGTGTGTGTGTGTGTGTGTGTGTGTGTGTGTGTGTGTGTGTGTGTACCCCTGAGGAGGGACCCATGTCATTTGCATTAGAGCAGGTGTGCAGCTGGGATGGCATGAATCTTAATAATTCAATTGATTGATTTCCAGCAGACTTCAAAATGGCTCCAGAGATTTTAATAATGGGGATTGACGTATGGCAGGCTAATGTTCTTTCTCCAAGTATGAATCCACCATGATAGCTTCTTTTAAATGTCTTGTATTTTTTTGTTAGCGGCCTATATTCTATTAAGCTTGTTTAAATGTCTCATTCTCCTGGCTCTTTAATAGCCTAGTATAAACAAATAAGGTACATTCGCTCAAATGTACCATAAAACATGTTTTGTACCACGTTGTGAACATGTTAACTGCTGTTGTAAAGTTGAGGTCTATGGAGATTGATGAACTTTTTTCGCATTTTGCAAATTTAAGGACTTCATTATTTAAAGAAGGGCTATTCAATTGTTTGTACTGTGTTGATTAACCTAAAGAAATAAAGTAATTTACTGAAGTCTTTCCTAATGTAAGTCTACAGGAAAAAGTGTTTCTGGCCCAATGACATCACAGACTGACATGGGAGCTGTAGTAACACCATTTAGCCAGTATTTGCTTAAACGCCAGACTCACTTCCTGGAGGCTTGACTGAAAATTGGCGCACGGTCACTGGCAGCAGTCCCACTTCCTGTGAAGACCGTAAGTTAGAAACCCAAAACATAGCAGCGGAGCACTTTGTTGTAAGGTCGATAGAGAAACATCCACCTGTAGTGATGTGTCTGGTCAGGTGGAGATGGATACAAAATCCAGTTGGGAGTTTTATCAAATACATCAGTGTGTGATCAGTTCAGATTTCTCCTATCTTTCGTGTTACTTTATCCCAACACATATTGTTCTGACATTTAACCTTAAATGGTAGAAGTGCTAACAGTGTTCTCATCACAGAGGCACAGTTGTCTTCAGGAGACAAATCTCTTAAATCTCTCGCTGTCTCTTCAACACACATTTGTTTCCTTGTTCCCCATTTTGCCTCGAGCCTCATCAAATAACTGAACCAGCACTTTAGCAGAGGGATAAGAAGTTTAAAAGGAGTGTTTCATTCACCCTCTATCTCGCAATTACAGCTTGTATCTTTCCACTGAAAGTTACTTTTCTTCTTGAATCTTAATACAATTTTTTGTGTGTTTAGTGCATTGTCTTTAACTTCTTTTGTTTTGAGCAAAGCTGTAATCATTTTGTCTCAAGGCTGCTCAGACGAGTGACTCAGAGAGGAGACGTTGATTAAAAAGTTTCTTATAAAATGTAAAGTCTTTTTGAGACTAAACTCAAATTGCCTCCCATTTTGAAGCAGGCTGTGTCACTGAAGATCAACTTTTGCGTTACCTGTGGTTATTATGGTGCTATTTATGCAACCGTGCAGGAACACATGTAGAGGAAATATTTGAACTAAAACAGCATATTAAGATGGCACACTGTTAAAACACCAGCAGGTTAAACATGGATGAGCTGAGTGCTGTTTCCAATGACAACAGATCACCTCTTCTTAACTCGTAACTTTATGAAAGCATCCAACTCATTTCCTCACCTTTCACTTTCATGTCCTCCTCTTCTTTCCTTTTACCTCTATTTTCTCTCATTGCCTTTGCTTTATTCTCCTTTTGCTTCCCCTTCTTTAAACTCCTCTCCTCAGAATCATTTTAATTGTTCCTCCTTTCTACTTTTGTTCTTTCCTTTGTCAGTATTTCTCCTTTCCTTCCCTCTCCTCTTATCCGTTTCATTCCCTTTCATTTCCTTTTGTTTCCTTTCTCCTCTTTTTCTCCAAACCCTTTCTCTACTTTCTTTTCCTTTCCTTTCTTGCATACTCCATGTATTCCTTCCTTCTCCTCTTATCCTCTCATTTAAAGAAACATATTTGACACATTCCATATCTGAATCAAGCAGTCATGCCACTCAGCCAAAGTCCTTTGTGCACTTTCATCTCTGCACATCACACTTTCCTCCCCTGCTGCGCAACACACTATTTTACCAATGAGTGTCTTAGAAGCGCTGATGTCTCTAATCACTCTTCTTTTATGAGTCATGCATATTAGCGTGCAGATTGGACCAACTGTCTGCATTCAAAATATGTGCCATCTGTTGTGATTGACTTTTGACTTGAGTGGAGAGACTGAGTAATCATACCCTACTTTGTACGACTGACTGTGAGAAAGCATTACCAGTATCATCATTAACCTATAATTTAAGCAATATTCTATACAATTTATTAACTTATATTTGCCATTATTTAAAGAGAAGGTCAGTACTGCCAATAAATATATAATGTGCTCTTAACCTTCAGCAGCGTTGTTATCGTTTTAATGCCATTGAAGACAACTGTTGATCAGACAACAACAGAGGTCAGACCTATTGCCGTTTTTGCTACCTAGCGCCACGTGTTGTGATGTCTGTTTTTGTTTATAAAGTCGCGAGTTCTTATCATGGAGTGATGATATAGATACCTATCGATTCTGTGTACTCTCACGATGCTAATCGGTGGGTTGGATTTGCAGTTACGATAAGTAATAAGGGTGTTATACCGTGTTTTCTGTGCAACCGCCGTTAGCATTTTTTCGCTAGTGGCTAATTCAGAGGCTCAGCGTTAGCTTTGTGTTTTTTTTTGCAAAAACATGGATATGAAACATTCATAGTTTATTCAATCTTAAGAAGCCCTCAGACACTGTTGCTTGCAGATGTTGTGGTTTCGGCCCCTTCGGCGGGTCCGTGGGGTTTAAGAGGCTAAGGACAGCAAGGAGAGGGGAAATAACGTTTAATTTACACATCCATAAAAAGAAAATAAAGGAAATATCATCCCAACATACTGAAACAATCACCAAACTTAGTGTGTACTACCAATCAAATAAAGGTAGGTGTTCAATACAGCCTTTACTTTTATAAAGTATATTTATCTGATTCAACCTATACGTACGTATATGTCTGCTCCATGTCTGCTTTCATACTGTGTGCAGGGACATAACAAGTCAACCTTTAGTTTGTCTTAAAAACTAAATATCTGTCCTTTCCACTAAAACTAACTCGGGTGATTTTGTCCCGGTCACTGTATTGCAGAATGAGCAGCTTCAAAACATGTCAAAAAGGGAGCAGAAGAGCTACTTTCCTCTGCCCCCCTGTAGGTTTTATACTGCTTGTTAATCATGAAGCGGGGAGAGTAGTGCGATGGCAGATCTATCATGACTCCCCTCTGCGCCTGTCTCAAGCCCTGCATGAATAGATGGATATTGAACAAGCCTCTTTCACACCATGTTTTTCTGGGGAGGGCACAGGCAGGCACTAAAATGACATTTTAGGATGTGTTATTACAGTTATCCTGTGCTTTTTGCTGTGTCACTTTTCATTTGATTAAGGATGGCGATATCTGCAGGATGTCTAACTGCCGAATAAAATAAATAAGATGGGGTTTAAATAAGAAGGTTTCTCTATGCGTGTCCTGGTCTCAACCTTAGGTAGCTCCGCTGTATGATCTGAGTTTCCGTTACATAACCTGGCGGTGACTTTTCAACCATTTTTAAATCAAAATGGGAGAACTTGTCTGGCTTTTACATGGCTTTAATTTCTTTCCGTCTTTTCCTGCATCTTTCTGCTTTTGTCATTTTGTCTTTGTTTATCCTCCATGCTACTGACAACACAGACTAACAGGCAACCTCTATATTGATCCATTCCTTTGATGCGATTAGTTTCAAACTAGAAGGATGGTGGTTTTGATAACACTCACTACGAGACTCTAGAGGCAGCAACTCTTCTTGTTTCAAAGGGAAGGGCTAAGCTTGATTAACTCCTTCTTTTGGCTTTCTTTGATTTGAGTCACAAATTAGAAAATCGAGAAATTTGAACAGCGTGAAACTCTTTGCTGGACATTGGAGTAAGGCGAAACAAAAACAATTATTTGATTTGTATATATGTATGCCAAGGTACTAAACCCCAAAATTGATTTCTGATCTTGAATGTTTATCACTCCTGATTAGCAGTTCAGACGTTGTACGTTATGCCTTCGCCATGTGTGTGAATGCACACCGCAAGAAAACCATTGCATATAAAAAAACGCCTATAATGCTGATCATTTTTCTATTATTTCAGTCGGTCAGTGTGAGTGTCTATGACTTCACTTGTTTATCCATCTATCCTTCCATCCATCCATCCATCCATCCATCCATCCGTCCGTCTGTCTGTCTGGTACTCAGCTCCTGGCAGCCGCTGGCCCCTCGGTGCCCTCAGGTAAACACAGCTGCTCCCCTGCATCTGCGGACACTGACAAGATTTGATCAGCATCACTTAAAATGCTGTTTCTCCCTAACGCCAATGACTCACAGTAATCAAGGAAATAAACCAATCAACATCCTTGCCTGTCATAAAAACATGACATTTTCAAAATCCATTTGCCCATAAGATTCAAAAGTAGATTGCAGTTGACTTAATTATTTTTGGTTATTTACGAGAATGACAGTACTTACAGGTGCACTACTTGACAGTATCTTCTTCAGCACATGTGATTATCTTCCTCCCAACCATGCGTCCCCTTGATGTCGCAGTAGTCCGATAGATACTATGGGCTGGAGAAGATTCAAGGAGCACAGAAATATAGACTTTCTCAAGTGTGTGCTAAATAAAACTATAGGAAAGGCTCCTTATCTCTGACACAATTTACGAGAAGCTCAAGACTATATTTCAAGGTGGTATAACCTTACTTCAGTTCGCTAAAAACATATAGAGATAGTAGGTGGGCACGGCACGTAAAGTCACCGTGATTACGCCCACTTATAGTGTCAGCCTTAGCATTCAGCCTATGTTAGCATTCAGCTTGCGTTAGCATTCAGCTTGCGTTAGCATTCAGCTTGCTTTAGCAAAAACTAAAACAAAAATGTCTAAAATGGTAGTGAGTGATAGATTATAGAAGTTATGGAGCTATCTTTTTACACACTTCTGAGAGCTAAATAAACACCTGCTTCGTATTTTGACCTGATACTGTAAGTATTTTTAAATAAAGGTTTGCCTTTAGTAAAGATTGAGCTTTTTGGTTCTAACATTAACATTTCCGCCAGAGATGGAGCTTATATCTCTGCTTCATTAGTCTTCATTAGTCTTGTTCAGATCTGTAGAGTGTGAGGTGTCATGATCCTACTCTGATGAGGAAGGGGAAGAGAGGTGACAAAGAAGAATGGAGGGGAAGTACGGAGAAGAAATAATTAGAGGGAGGATGGGGGTAGAGGTAGGATGGCTGCAGATTTCCTGCTCAGTCCTTGATTGTAGCTCTCCCTGGTTATGTAAGTGATGCCAGCTTCCAGACACCAGCTCCCTGAGGACCCTCTGATTGGATGGTCGGATGGATAGAAAAAGCTATTCTCCTATAGACTCTTATCTTAATAATTCCTCCTGTGCTTCCCTGCATCGCCTCATTGGGCCTCTTTGTTTACTTGATTGACCATTGTTCAACACCAGCCATTCCCCTCAGTTCTGACCCAGGGTAAATATACATTTCAATGATTCACAAAGCAATATGGGAATCAGTAATTGTTAGTCCTGTGAATGGATGCTTGCCAATGTTCCTGGAAAGCGAGCTGCTTCTCTCTCTCTGTGCTGAATGTTTCATAAAGCAGACGGGATGTGGCACGTGTTTGAAGCGTGAATATATAAAAGAAAAGAAAACATCTGACTGGACCAACAGAGCTAAACGGGCGCTCTAATTGGCCTTGGGGGTTGTTGTGCAGAGAAGTTGGGGTGTTTCCCGAAAGCAGGTAGCAGAGAAAAAATAGCTAATTGGAGATTCCTTCAGCAGATATCAGAGAGAAGAAGAAGAAAAGAAGAGGCCCTGATTCTCATTAAAAACACATTCCCTGCAAACAAACTGTATTTGTATGGTATGGCTTATAGTGAGGCTATTAGTATTTGCTGGATTGAATGCTGAAAAAATGTGAAATGAAAGAGCGAAATTGAGGTTTTTCGACATTCAGTGCTATATTATAATAATAATAATAATAATAATAATAATACATTTGATTTATATAGCACACTTTGAAGACAAACGTCATCTCAAGGTGCTTCACAAAGCTATAAGTAAAAAGATATCTAAAAGGAGCATATTGGATCAAATATGGCAATATATACTGTATATATATAAAAAAAAAAAAAGGTTAAGAGCATAAAAGGTTTAAAAATAAATAAAGTAAAGGACAGTCAGTACAATGTGGTGTGGAACAGGTGGGTCTTGAGACATTTCCTAAAAACTGAGAGTGATGCCGAGGTCTGTATAGTTCTCTGGAAGCTGATTCCACAGACGTGGACCCAGGGAGGAGAAAGCACGGTTTCCCATGGTGACCAGTTTTGTCCGCGGAATAGCCAGGAGATTGGAGCTGTCTGACCTGAGTGTGCGTGAGGTATGGGAATGTTTTCTGGTTAGCAGTTCCTGTAGGTAGGTGGGGCCAGTGTGGTTAATGGCGTTGAAGACCATTATGAGGACTTTGTAGTTAATCCAGTGTGTTACAGGGAGCCAGTGGAGTGAGTGAAGGATGGGGGTGATGTGCTCTGATTTTCGTGATTTTGTGTCCGGGCGGCACAGTTTTGTACATATTGTAGTCTCTGAGTATTTTTTGCTGGAATGCCTGCAAGCAGAGAATTGCAGTAGTCAATGCGGGAGGTGATGAAGGCATGGACCAGTTTTTCTGCATCCAGTTTGGTGAGGGAGTGTCACATTTTGGAGATGTTTCTCAGGTGGTAGTNCACACACACACACACACACACACACACACACACACACACACACACACACACACACACACACACACACACAATATAATAGGTAATATGTGTATA
Source organism: Notothenia coriiceps (assembly GCF_000735185.1). NCBI lineage: Eukaryota > Metazoa > Chordata > Actinopteri > Perciformes > Nototheniidae > Notothenia > Notothenia coriiceps. The sequence continues at coordinate 15,089,971 of NW_011369945.1, read as the reverse complement.
CGCTCACCCTCACTCTCAAGGTCAGCTTTGGTGTTATTTTAAAAAGCAGGTGATAAAAACGGACTCAAGGACACACACACACACACACACACACACACCTTTCACATCACTAACTCAAAGGCAAAAAGAGACTTACTATTCGTTTTACTTTATCCTCTAACTGAAATTCCTGTGGACTTTTTGACAAATGTTATAGATGAAATTCAATCACTGCTCGGCAATTATGTGAATTTTTAATGTTGTATTCCTAGTGTAAGAGTCGTTTTTCCAGAAGTATCTAGCAGATGTTGTTCTTGATAATTTTTCATAATATTCCCAAGAATAATTGAGCGTGGTGACCTCTTGACCTTTGGGTCATACGGGCGTAAAAAGCTCTGCTTACTGGGCCATCAGAGAACGTTCCATTACAGAGGAATCATTGATTCATCAATATACCCAGATGTACATCAAGGCAAGGCAATTTTATTTATATAGCACTTTTCAGAACTTGGCGATTCAAAGTGCTTTACGGATTAAAAGCAAAAGACATTTAAGAACAAATACAGCATAAATACATTATTAAAAACAGGCATAATAAGCAAAGGTAATGAAATAAATAAACACAGCAGGTACAGAATGCATCAGAATTGAGCTGTACACAATGCAAACATGCGATTAGAAGCCTTTAAACACACACACACACACACACACACACACACACACACACCAGCAGATATTTGTATTGCTGTGTCTCCCGTCAGTCAGACAGTTGATGACATTTTCGGCACACACATAAAAATCCGATCACATGTGATGCTCTGACATTTGTATTTTCACTCTGATGATTGCCTCCCGGGGGACATGAAGCCGCAATAAAAGAAATCAAAACATCTCCTATAAATCCCGCTTGCCAAATTACATTTTTTGGCATTTTCGGTGACAGAAATGGGTTATATCTGATGAAGGTGCACACCAGATTTGCCAGTGCGACACAGATTGAAACTATTTGACCAGGGAGATTCCTCGACATACAGTAAAGCACCCTCAGAGACAAATTTACAGCCAGAGAGAGACAGATACGGGGGTGGTGGAGGGGGGGGGGGATAGAAAGATAGAAATTGGCTGGCCTAATGAAGTCATCTCCATCCCGGTCACATCGCACAGAGGCTGTTTGAATTCCTCCAGGGTTGCTGTCTGTCACACACACACACACACACACACACACACACACACACACACACACACTCCTGTCATATTTTAGTCTAAGAACTGTTTGACTAAATCATAAACAAATAGTGTATTGTTTTCATTCTCTTACCCTCATACTGCTTGTAAAGCAATCATAAAAAGACCGGTGTTGTTGTTGGAGGAAACTAAAGGCGAGTCGGACTAAACTGCAGTGAAAGCATTGACAAAGGCAATTAGGGTAAAATGCCACCAGCACAGATGTGGGTTTGTGTGTTGTATGACTGATGTTTATTTTGTTGCACATGTCAGTGTGTAAGTGGATATTCAGACAGTGTGTGTGTGTGTGTACTGAGATGTTCTCTTGGCTCTCCCAGCCCTTGTCAAGAAGAATTAGGGCAGCAGTGAGAATACAAGCTGCTGACGCTCTCCTTCTGTGTGTGTGTGTGTGTGTGTGTGTGTGTGTGTGTGTGTGTTGTGTGCCAGTCCAGATAGTGCAGGGAAAGAAAGCTGGATGTGGGATTTC
>NW_011369945.1:15080811-15088152 GCF_000735185.1 Notothenia coriiceps | reverse complement strand
GTGTGTGTGTGTGTGTGTGTGTGTGTGTGTGTGTGTGTGTGTGTGTGTGTGTTAAAAAAGTGCTTTTTTTTTTTCATTCTCCCAAATTCACATCAGTAGTTAATTGGATAGATTGGTAAATATGCAGCGGGACAGAAGTGACGCAGAAAGAAAATGAGAGAAAGAACACAAGAGGTAATGAGATGCAGGAACCTGTAGCTGTGCTCAGCGACCTGTTGAGAGCATCTGAGCATGCCCAGTTGTCTCCTCTCGCTCCACATCTTTCCGAGAATATTGCTCTGTTGCTAAGCACGTCTACACACTCAGCCAAGAGTCATGCGGCGGTGAATTTGATACAGAAAAAGTGCATTAAATTCCTGGAGAATAGTCAGTATTAATAGGTAATGCATGCTAATACAGTATGGGTCTGATATAGACAGCGTGTTTAACATCCCAACCCGAAAAACACTTGAATTGGATTCAGAATTAGGAATAAAAGGATATTTTCTAAACCTTATTTATGATTTGTTCTGTCTTCGCATACGACTAGAGTGGTATTCGACCTCGACCTTGTATTTGAACAAGCCCTCAAAGCTCCGTTTACCAGTATTGTTGGTATTAACATTTAATGAGTTTCTCGCACTGCAGGGTCCCTTTTTAGCGTTAACACTCCCGTCTGCAGCTTTGAGCCGCTCTCTGGTGTACTGAGTGAGTCTTTGCTCTGTGTTCCACCTGCGCTGCTCCTGGAAGCTGAGATAAATCCATTTGTAATATAGATGTTCCACTTCTGTTAACCCAAGGTTGAAGCCGGTGTGACTGTAGGAGCGGAGTGGAATGAGAGCAGTGAGATGAACATACTGTAACCTCACCAGAATAGCTTTAAAACGTATCTCCATTAACAATGCTTCCTAAAACTAGAATTGCACCACAAAAATGCTACATTCACACGCTTCTCAGATGCGGGAATACCTTCTTCTGACGCGTTCAATTACCCATTGCTGCTTTTTGTTGAAATCATAACTGAAATTCTTTTGATACTACTCAACTTCATCGGTGCAACTGAAGTCATTATAACTTGTGCAGCTATGAGCCTTTGTTTTGCGTAATGTCCCTTTACCAGATATTAAAATAAGGCAGTACGCATGACTAAATTCAATTTCTCGCTTTATTTTAGTGTCCAAAGAAAACTGCCTGCTACGTCATACAGATATTTCCATTATGATAACGTCAAATCATAAAGGTTATCAATTGATTTTCCTAGTGACACTGCAGCTCCCCCATTCTTAGCATCCATAACAGTTTTTTTTGCATACTAATCATGGCGGGGGCATTTTTATCACATGAAAAGTGACTCGAGAGGTTTTCAATTGCCAAAAGATATGTAAGTGTAAGGAAAGAAGAGTGCCAGGGGTCTAACGCAGAATATCTCCGGTAAATCGTAAAAAAGGAAGTCTTCCTCAACGTGTCACTCTTTTTCTTTTCTGCTTGTGTTTTTCCATCCATTAGCATTGCTGTTTTTTTCCACTCGTGGGTTCTTTATCTTAAGTAAATACCCACGATATAATGGACCTTCCCATATCGTAAAAGCCTAATTAAAGCGATTGTTTGTGAAGGACATTGGAGGTAGTTGAAATGGAAAATCATTGGACCATGCACAGGTAGCTCCACGTGGTTTCCCTGTGTGTATCTACATGTGTGTAAATGTTTCTAGTTCAGTGAGAGGGTGGAGTCTCCACAGAGCCGATTCAGGTCATGGTCAAACAGAGGGAGAGACAGACGGACAGAAAGAGAGGAAAAGTGAGGAGGGGAAGAAGAAGTCAGAACAGGAAGTACTGCTTTGAGCCCTCACTGAGAAAATCCCTTTCCCCTGAGAAGAGGATAGAACAGGAGTTGACTTGGAGATGTCCCGATCTGATCACGTGATCGGGGATCGGAGCCGATCACGTGATTTTCAAAAGATCGGAATCGGGAGAAAAAAATCGGGGATCGGGAATTATTATTATTATATATTATTTTTTTTATAAATATTTTATTATTTTATTTAATGTTACAAAACAAAAATGACCATGTTCACCTCTTAAAGTCATCCTGAGGCCTTAGTTTTGGTTTAAAATTACACAACATCATGTATGTGTTGCTTCTTTTGGGCTTATTTTCATAGACCTGGTTACTTATTTCTCTCAAATCTGGCAACAGAGTGGGCAGTGTCTAATAGTAGCAGTAAGCTAACAAGAGGCTAGGTTCNTGTGTGCCTTGGCAGTCTCAGATTTCTCTCAAATCTGGCAACAGAGTGGGCAGGGCGCAGTGTCTAATAGTAGCAGTAAGCTAACGAGAGGCTACGTTAAGCTGGTCACTCGGGAGTCGGGACAGAGAAAATGTCAGGAGTTTGGAAGTATTATAAAATTGAAAGCGAAGGCAGTGTAACAGCCAGATGCAATGTTTGCAAGGCGGTGGGTCCGCGTGGTGGAACAGAGCTACGTTCAACACGACCAATCTAATACGCCACCTGAGAAACAAACACAAACAACAACACAAGGAGTACACAGCGGCCACTCAGGTAACGGCACTGAAACAACCGAAACTTTCAGAGACTTTTAAAAGGAAAGAGAAACTGCCCCAGAACAGTGAAAAGGCCAAAAAAATAACAGCCAAGATAGCTGAATTCATGGCGTTGGATGACCAGCCGTTATCTGTTACCTTTTTTTTCTCTTAATGCATTGCATGAAGATCGGATCGGGAAAAATCGGTATCGGCAGATTGTCAAAATCAACTGATCGGACTCGGATCGGGAGCAAAAAAAGGTGATCGGGACATCCCTAGTGGAAAGCTCAACAAGAGGTCTGAAAGCAGAAATGTGATGACATTTAAAAAAGCACAGCGTCTATCAGGCTTGAGATCTTCTTTATATAGTTATTAAACAGGTAAATGAGGTCCAAATAACCAAAAATACCAAACTAGAGTAATGCATATCTGTGTCATAAACAATATCAGATTACATTGTTGGATGAAAACCAGCAATTAGAATAAAACTTGAGTCTTTGGCACAGAGTAGAGTAGCTAATTCAATATTCTGATTAAGCTGCCTTCCTTTGAAAGCACAGCAGAAAAATGTAGCTTAATTTATAGTTCTTCATTAACCAATTGCCACATTAGGAAATCTAAAATCCTTAGTGGTTTTGGCATGCATTCAAAAGCACACTCATGCAAACATAGCTCATTTCGTGTCACAGGAAAAAGGGCTTGTTCTGGGGATCTGAAATAGTGTTGGTATCACTTCAGCAAAACGTAGATGGCTAATTTTTGCACTCCACACCTGTACCGTTTCTTTCTCACAACTATCTTTTTTTCATTCTCTATCATTTCCTTCCCTTTTTTGCCCATTTATATGTATTTCCTCTGTTGCTTATGCGTCCTCTCCTCTCCTATAGTGAGCCAAAAACCCAATTTATTTCTGTAGCGTTGAGAGGGATGTGAGGGTCCCGGGGGGATTCTTTGCTGTTGTGTCGCCCAGGTAACACACTGTCAGGGACACGGCCTTTCAAGCCAAAAAAAAAATAATCCACAGTAGATATTTTCAATCATTTAAAAAACAGGGAGGCAAGAGAGGAACCATGGCAAAGCAGAGCGGGATAAACCGATGATGGGGAGTAGACATGAAGGGAAAGAAGAAAATAAATAAATGGAATGGGGAAAAAATTGGATTGGAGGTGAAAGAAGGGAAAGGGAGACACTAGAGAGGTGGGGGAAATTGAATGTAAGGGTGAGAACCACAAACACTACAACACTGATGGAGTCCCAGTCAGAAAACACCCCCATGACTGTCAGTCAAGTCAGTCAAGTTACCCCAATTGGCTGCCAGTAGTTGCTATGGTTCCCGTCCCCACTCTGCTGTTATCCCCGTGGCTCTTGCTGTTGAGCAAACACACAGAGAACCAGACATTCGACATAATTACAGAGTTGTCGTGTGTGTGTGTGTGTGTGTGTGTGTGTGTGTGTGTGTGTGTGTGTGTGTGTGTGTGTGTGTGTGTGTGTGTGTGTGTGTGTGTGTGTGTGTGTGTGTGTGTGTGTGTGTGTGTGTGTGTGTGTGTGTCCCACCCATCTTGTGTCAGATTTCCCTTCCTGTTGCTTTGATTGACAGCTGTCAAAGGTAATGCATCAGAGGGATTCCCTTTAATGACAGTACGATTAAAAATGTGTGTCAACTGTCAAAGACGTTTATAGGTTCGCCTTGACCTCAGTTGACCCCAAGTACAATATCCAGCTCATTTGAATGAATTTCGACCTAGTTGTGACGTATTTCTTTTAAATAAAAATCACCTTAACGACCAAAACTGTCTGTTTTTAGCTTGATGACAAATTTAAAACCACTGAATTTACAGATACATTGGATGGTGATGCAATGCATTCACCCTGAAGATTGGTTTGAAGGCTTTGTAGATCGATAGTGACCTTCCTACTGCATGTATGCATACCTACTTTACTGTGCAATAAATTTGCAATTTCTCTGTAGATGAAACCCATTCAAGAATTCCCGGGAAATGTGGAAGAATTCTAATAAAAATCAGAAGACATTGATATGCTATTCTCAGAAATGGAATGCCATTGAAATCTCTAACATCCTAATCACATAATGGGGGTGCTTTGTACATGTTTTCACTTATTCGCTTAAGAGCTGTATAGGTGACTACTTGACTACTACTACTTAACTACTATTAATTCATCACAGCATAACCAGAAAGAGTTAGGTGCAGCAGTAAGTTGTTTTTTTTACAGGGAAGATTGAGATGGATTGAAATATACGAAAGCCTCAAGGAAATCTGTTGAAGAAATCAATATCCTTTGACACAAATTAGTACTTTACTTTGCCGTTAACATCAGTGTGCCATTGCTTGTCGCTTTAACCGATAAGTTGATTGACATATTCATCTTTCTTTCTATTAGGGTGTCTATTTTGCTGTGTTTTATTTAACCTTAAAGGCATTAAATCACATTTCCATAATACTCGTGTGAGAAAATATAATTTGTTGGAAACTGCTAAATATACTAACACACTATTTTGGTGTAGTAGCTTTATTCCTGTGCCTCGAAAGACTCGAATGGCCTGCCTCTGGATGAAAAGAGGAAAGGAGCGAGAGGAAAAGAGCCATGACTCATTCAAATTATCCGCTGAAGTGGAAATCCTGAAAATGTGTCTCACACACACACACACACACACACACACACACACACACACACACACACACACACACACACACACACACACTCAAACACACATGCACAGGGGGAGCCCATTTGGAGTTTCACCATGTGTGATGTGCTCTGAGCAGCAGCCAGTCAGAGAGTGTTGCTTCAAATCTGCTCTCAATGGGAGAAAGTGTATTTTCACATGTGTTCCTAAGTGTACCGCCGTCTGTGGGGGTGCAGAGTGGGAAATGACACCACCCGGATAGTGTCACAGTATTGCATTATAGCTTGTGTTTTCGAACATTTAAGTGTGCATTAATCTTTCCATGCGAAATGAAACACGACGGCAGTGAAAGTGGAGATCAAGAAATATGCCTTCTCTTTTCTTATTAGGCAACAGATTCCCTAACGTGTGTGTGTGTGTGTGTGTGTGTGTGTGTGTGTGTGTGTGTGTGTGTGTGTGTGTGTGTGTGTTGTGGGAGTAAATGACCAGAAACTGTAAACCTAAACACTTGAAGTTTCTTGAAAGTCTTGCAAAAGTGGCGGGAAATCATTGTGCAGATCGCAAAATTTGAAATGAGTGATGTGGCAGTTTACAAAAGTTTGGGTTTTTCCGCATAGAAGTCGAGATAAGATAAGATGGAACTTTATTGATCCCAATTTGGGAAATTGTTTTTGTTGCAGCAGCATAAAAGACAAGGCATTTTACAAATAAACAAGAATAGAAATAAAATCAAATAGAAAACAAACATTCAGAGAGGAAAATGCCATAGGAAGTGTTCATAAGTTCACACAAGAGAAATAAGTGAGCTGAAGAAGGAACACTTCTCTCTGTCTCACAGCCTTTCCCTTGAATTGATAGCATGATGACAGGAATCATTACCCACATTGTCATATCCCTTCCACCAGCAGGATACAGCAGGGCACCTGAAATAGAGGAAAGGAAGTAGATTGGAGAGCAAATCTTAATTCTTATGGAGGCCCTTAACACGCTAGATTGATTTAACCTCATCGACATGTTAGTGATCCCAATCTCTCCTCTCCTCTCCTCTCCTTTCCTCTCTAGATCATTAGGTGCCATCATCCCCACCATCATTCATCTCATTATTCACAAATCAGGATTAATGACAAGGTCTTATGCCACTTTCGTATCAAGCCATTTGGTTTCCTCTAGTTCTCCTTCGTTTTTCTGGGGGCGAACATCAATTCTTTGGTTTTATTAATGTTCATCTCAGCTGAATCTCAATGGTTTGCCTAGACAGAGAGCTGAACAATATATCACTCTATGATCTGAGACGTTATGTTTCTCAAGCATGAAATGAGAAGCCTTCAAATCTGAATACCGATAAATAAAGTCTGGTTATAAGTTGAATGCACTTCATGCATGTCCTGAGGATTTGTAGTGGATGTAGGTGAAAGCTTTTTGCGCAGGGCTGTTGCTGTCTATGTGATAAGAAAGGTTTTCAATTTGGGACTATTTTCAGATGTGAATGAATACACATTTTATGGGAGCAGGTTGATTTAGCTTTTAGACCTTTTTAAGGCAAGGTAACACCTGCTAGTAGCATCAGTTTATTGTTCATATGTTATTTTCATGAGCTATAAATAGGCTTATGCTTTTTAAAATCTTGTTAAAATAATCTGGCTGTTATATATAGTACTATTAATATATGTTCTTTGTATTCTACCTCCTCAGATAAGAGTTTCAGTGGGATACTGTAAACAGAGTGTGATGCTAACGTGCTGAATCATATTGAAGAGAGTCCATGAATAGTCTGCGTGTTAAAATGCGTTCGCTGCCAAATTTGGATGACAACGAAGCTGTGTTTCTGACCACTTTCCCTTCTGTGTCTCCATAGAAACCTGCTGGATAGGGACACCTTCTCCAAATCAGACCCAAGTAAGATCCACCACATATCTGTATGTCTTATAAACCCATGGTGAACAAGTTTGTGTGTCTCTGCATGATTGCTTCTTTATCATTTCAAAAATAGCTCAACAAGAAGTTAAGGATAGATTAGATATGCAAGGGGTACAATTGGAAATGAATGTAAAAAGAACAGATGTGCACAATTTCAAAAATAATAGGATTAAATGGCGGGACCAGTCGAAGGTCTTTTGTGTAGCAGTATGTAGTCATGAGTCACTTCTTAAGTGTGAGACTGCCAAAGGCACACA
>NW_011369945.1:15062832-15080785 GCF_000735185.1 Notothenia coriiceps | reverse complement strand
CGACCTATGGATTTACAAAAAATGGTGTTAATTCTCCTCTTTATCCAGCAGTTAAAATCATTATAATAATTATATTAGCAACAAGGCTGTTAGTTAAAGGAGGAGATCAACCTTTTGGAAAATAGCTTGTGCGCTTCCTTTTATAGACTCGGATGAGAAGATCGGGTTAGGGTTAGGGTTAGGGAAGATCAATAACCCCCTTGTTTGATAAATGACTTCACTTATTTGGCATCCAAAAAAAATATTTGAGAACTTATCATATAGTTAATTAGCTTCACGTGTGTATCAATGGCTCCTACTTTTATTTATACTTTTCATTTGTAGCAGTACAACATTTTAATAAGTACTCTGTTATAAGTGAAAGTCGTACATTCAGGTATTGGCATCAAAAGGACTAGATTATGATTATTGATACATTAATGTTTTCATCACAGTTGGTACATGTAGAGCTATTTTGTATTACTTTATGTACAGCTGCTGGATATCTTACCCTCAAATAAATGTCAGTTTTCATTTATAAGTTGATTTACTTTTTATATTGGCTTAAAATCTGAATCTGCAAAGTAACTAAAGCTGTCCGACAAATGTAGTGGAGCTAAAAGTACAATATTGGTTGAAGTATAAAGTAGATCACTGGACCCACTAATACACATATACTGTTTTTGCAATACATAGTATGTCAGCATATTCACAAAAGCATGAGAAATAAATGACTCCATGATAATGATGGCAGAGATAAACAGGATGACGAGAATGACGGTAACATGATGAGGATGAGTGGAGGAGGAGGAGGAGGAGGGCTTGCTGAGTGGTGATCACAATTATGCTGAGCATGGTGTCTTCGGACTCCTGATATGAACCAGACTGACAGCGAGAAAGAGCAAGGAGGGAAAGAAAAGAGGAAATAAAAGGATGTATGAGAAACATGGAGATACCCTGGATCTGTCACTTGCTGGTAAAAATACATTTAAAATGAGAGCAGTGATCAAATTTGACAGACAACAAGAAATTGTAACGCAACCACTGCTTTCAGGTACAAGCAGGATTGAGTCATTAAACCCTTCAATACATAAGCATCCAAAACCGCAAAGAAGTTCTTTTCCCAGAAATATATGATCTATCAGACCCCAGAAATAAGACGAAATATCGTGTGTGTTTGTGTGTGTGTGTACATTCTCATTTTTACATCCTTTCTGGTACTTATCTGAGAGGCACATCAAAGGCCTCGAGAAATTAAGTGTATGATGAGTGAGCTCAGTAATTTTCCTTTTATTAAATTGTCCTGTTAAGGGGAAATTGGATAATGTTCGCAAATGATGTCTTTCACCATCTTAAGACAGAAAACATGTTGGGCTTCATGAATAAAACTATTAGGTGCTTTGATGTAGTTTTATTATTCATAATTCCTGCATTCATGGCTTGTTAGGCATATTCGGATGGATCCAATAACACTTTTAGCTTGGTGTTATATGAGAGTAATATTAATTTGTCCTTTGTTAGCTTATCCACCATTTGAATAATATGATTTTATAATTTACAATCCTTTCGTACAGTTGTCAGGTAGTATATTGATAATTAGGAAGGTTTTTAGAATAAAAAAGCTTGAAAACTATGCTATTAGCATGGGTTTGATCATGTTTCTAAATGTTATCTTATGTGTTCATTTTGTCCACAGTATGTGTTCTTTACGCACAAGGCATGGGCAACAAGGAGTGGAGAGAGGTGAGTGTTAAAGAGAGTGATTTTTGGTTTCATTGCCAACATTTATCCACATGTTATCCTTATAAACTTATATTTTATAACAGACCAATGGTGAAAACAAACAAGCAGTGGAAACACACTCAAATGCATCTTTATCTACTCCTAAATCTACTTCTGGCTAGCATTATCAAGCTAGCTATGGTACAATAAGAGGCAACAGCTATGCTAGTTGATATCTGAGGCTGTGGTTTTGCACAGTGATGCTTTAAAGGTCCCATTTCATGGCCATTTCCACTGATCATAATTCCATTGTTGAGGTCTACTAGAATAGATTTATATTGTGCAATTTTCCAAAATCACTTTGGTTTCTCATACAGCATCTCTGTAAACTACGTGTATTCACTGAATTTCACTCTCTGCCTTTAACGGCTCGTTGTAGCTCCGATAGCTCCAGCCCCNGCCGTTACGTTACGTCCGCGGAGTCGTTACGTTAAGCCCCCGCTGATTGGTCCAAATTGACCAATCCACGGACTTCCTCACACACACACTCAGTGTATGCAGCTCTGCTGATCTCTCCTCCCTGGCTGCAGGCTGATAACAGACAGTTGGGATCGCGGCGAAATTCTCTCTGCAGACCCATTCTCACAGCGTTTATCAACCTTTTTCTTACTCAATATCAAGCCACACTTATTGTTTTTACTTCGGCTGTGACTTTGTGTGTGCTCAGGGTGAGTTTGGCTGTGTTTCGCTGTCGCTAAACAAGGAAACCACACCTCCACGGAGCTCAGCGNCCCGCTACAACTCCGGTCGGTGACATCGCTGGATCTTCAGCCACTACCGGTTTCTTTCTGCTTCGGCTAAAACACCAGTGCCTGCATCTTTGGCGACAGGCTGTCGCCAAAGATGCAGGCACTGGTGTTTTAGCCGAAGCAGAAAGAAACCGGTAGTGGCTGAAGATCCAGCGATGTCACCGACCGGAGTTGTAGCGGGACGCCGAAGGACGAGTGGAGTTAGCAGTAGGTGGCTACTGCAGCAGTGGAGGTATTGAATATACAATTGCTCACTTAATACAAACTGGCAGACTGGTAGGCTAATATAAAGTCAGCGTCAAAACTCAAAGACAGACTGACATAGATAGAAAACAGGTTTAGGTAAAAGAAACAAAGGTTTTTGAGCTAGTTTACAGACGGAGAAGCGGCGAACAAGCAGCGCCAGCGTCCTCTCCCAGTGACCGAATATAAATATTAAGAGCTGATCCACACCTGGAGGCATCATGCTTGAAGATTTAAGGTTATAGTGGTTTGCAGTATTAAATGGAATATAGTTGGAAAGATTCAATGGAAAATACTGACGTGCAATTACTGCAGTGCTGTGATTCAATCACCGTGCTTGTAGCTGGCTGGTTGCTCGCTGACTGTTTTGTCAAAGCCATCCTTCTTCTTCAATATCTCATCTGATTCAATTACAGCTGGATGGCGTTCAGCTGAGGAAATGACGCTCTGTATGTTTGGAGAGCTTGTGTGTGTTTGTGCATGTAGGAAAATATGTTTCTTGCTGTGGAGCGATTATGATTTGCATTTTAAATTGTATTTTTGTAGAAAATATATTGTATTCTTAACCCCAAAGGGAGAATTTAAGTATAGTGTCTGTATGACTGATTGCATCTGAAAGTGTGTTTGTCTATGTCAGTGTTTGGCTGAGTATATTTAGCTCTTCTTCAGGCAGCCATCAGGTCTCCACTTTCTCCATACTTCAGTCCATGAATTCTGATTTCCCTGTCGGCTAATCAGATAAAGGTCCTCAGCTCCAGTCTCGAGGGATCGGCCAATCACACTTCACCACGTTAGCGCCATGGAAATGGCTCAGCCCATAAAGGCATCACTTTCTCTTCCCTGTCATAGGTTAGGGCTCTGCTTCACATTAGACACCGACTTTTGAAGTTAAAACTTAAAGATATAACTATATTTAAAATCTTTCATCCTACATTTCCCATAATGCATTTTGGAACAGCCTCTGCCACACAGTCATGGAGTATCTTAATGATGACTTCCTGTTGTGACAGACATGTCTTTACAGCTTTTTTTTGTAATAATAGTGATAAAGGGATGAAAAATACCTTATAAGGATGTGGAAATATAAAATAAAATTAAGGATTTGCTAATATTTCAATTTGATGCTTTGAAGGCACAAAATTACACAAGCAATTTATATTTGCTACATTTAATGTGACTTCCAGTATAAACCTTCTCTCCGAATAAAGATACAGAGATGGTTAATTGTGTTGGTCGAACAGATACAGATTATTATGTGTGTGTCTGTTCAACTCTAATAGATGCAGTACCAAATCAATTTAATAGAGATAAAGCTGAGTTCATGTTGCTGACAAACACAAAACCTAATGGACCAAATACGAGTCATGCATTTTGACTTAATGATTTAATCAGCGAAAGGTGTTTCTTATACTTGACTGCATAAGATTGTTATTAAAGTTGCCTCTTGTTGCTTTAAAAGGTCGAGAGGTGGCTTCTGCAGTGGAAATGCAAACAAAAAGCTGAAAGTAAAAAAAAATTCCGTCACGATCTGTCACACCAGTTTCCTGTATTATTCTGAAAAGTCTTCACCCCCCTGTGTTATGTCTGTTTACTTCCTGTCCCTGTGTCGTCCCTCCTGTTTGATTACTTGATTCTGTTCAACTGTTTTTTCCTTCCCTCCCCAGCTGTGTCTTTTCTTGTGATTAGTCTTGCATGTATTTAAGTTCTTGAAGAGTTCGGCTTTTTCGATGATGGAGAGTTGTGTGATTTTGTGTTTTGCCTGTTAAACCTGGAATCAAAGGTATTTTTGTAAAAAACTACTGTACAAATACTTTTGGGAAATAAGGGTCCTTCTCAAAAGTTGTCCATTGAAAAGGGAAGGCTCAAGTGTGTTGTGCCTGCCGGCTTCCTTTTCAAAGTCTACTCAGCTTGTCAATCTGCTAAAGGAGATGTCCACTAGTCCAGAGTCCACCCACACACAGCTGCTCCCAAATAATCAGCATGTCGTATGTGCAGGCTTCCTTCTTTATGATATGTTTGTTTGCCGTGTGTTTGCACAGTCTCTTGTTTTTCCTGCACACAATTGTACCTGTGTATGTGTGTGTCTTTCCTGCGTGTATGTGTGTGTTCAGGCGTGTTTGTCTGATCTCTTGGCTCCGTGTGTCACTGCTTTTTTATCCCTCAGCTCCTTGCCTGTCCAGCAGCTCTCTCATCCTATTAAGGATTCTCCTCCCAAAGGAGCCGCATGTCTGTGTGTGTTGAACATCACAGTCTGGGGCTCTGTTGCTGAGCCAAGTGGGATTCTGCGGGGCCAAAGCCTGCCGTCAAATATTAGTGTTTTTTGCCTTAATTGAGACATTCACCATAGGAAAGAACAGCTCCAGTGCTATGCACATCCTCAAGAGACAGCTTCCCCGGAGCTGACAAATCCTCTGTGTTGTGTGCAGAGAAATGTCCGTAGGGCAGATGGTTGCTCTCACAGAGGCTTGAACTTCGGTCCTTCAATATGAGGACATTATGTCTACTCATTATGCCCAAATCATGAATTTATTATGAATATGGGAATTGATCAGCCAGCAGAAGTGACAAAATGAGTCTCTATGTGTTCTTTTAGAAATATAAATATATACTCAGCCCAGTTTTTTCCTTCATTTAAAAAAGCAGCAATACATTTTTGGAAATTAGATTATTGCTAAGAGTTCAAGGACAAGGCCAAAAACACAGATTGTAAATAAAAAGCGGACTTGATCATCGTGATGTCATCCATTGGTTTGTGAATAAAGGTTTTGAACCCTCAAGTGTGGCGCACTGGCTGTTGCCATCTGGGTTCTTTTTGCAACCAGAAGTGACACAAGAGGGTGGAACTCAGTTTGCTTAAGGCTAAACTAAATATTTTTATGCAACCAAAGTGTTACAGTTTACTTTTATCAACTGAAAACGGTTTGATGGTTAAAGCTGTCGGACAATATCAAGGAGAGCATCCAGACCTGACATCCTGTCAATCAAAAGGTAGCCCCGCCCTTAATCAGACCCTGCTTTTTCGTCTATTTTACTCCATTTTGGACCTAATTCTACAATCCATCATAACGTTTTGAAGAAGACGTAAACTATTATTGAGATCATACATTTGCCAGAAAATGATTTGTGAGGAAATAAGAGTAGAAGGTTATTAGTAAAGTACGGTCTTATTTACTTATTCTTGCAACCAGGAGTCTGATAACGCTTGTGTCATTTTTGTCGTGCTGAGTTGGATATTAATTCTGCTGTGCGTTTGCTTGTCTCCAGATGGCCCTGTGATCTGGAGAATGCTGACCTACGCCCCCACTCGGCGAGCCCTCCTGGTGGGCTGTGGTCTTCAGATGTTTCAGCAGCTTTCGGGAATCAACACGGTCATGTGAGTGAGAAAACATTCCTCAATAATGTCACCTCCAATACAGGTCCCAATTACTCTCCAGGTTGGGCCTTGACAACAGACCTTTTAAAATTGTATAGAGGTCAAATGAGCAGCGTACAAAAGGGCTTAATGGGGCAGGTGTTATTTTGTCCGTTTGTCATCGTTTGATAGGATCTCTTTGACGGAGTTCCTTCAAATTTGGCACATAAAATGAACATCTTACAAAAAGCGACTCTGAAAGTCCAAAATGGTAACCTAGCACGAGTCCAAGCGCACAACACATACTCACTTCTGAAAGCTTCTACAATAGAGCATCTGAAAAACTGCTCAGGTGTTGGAGAGTTATAGCTTGAGGTCACACTCACGCGAGGCATGTCTGAACAAATCTAGCATCTCTTGTCCTGTTTAAGTTAATTTCACTTTGCTACACAACTCAATGTTGGGGTTTAAACGGTGAACACCATCCATCCATCCATCCATCCATCTTCTCCCGCTTATCCGTGGTCGGGTCTCGGAGGTAGCAGTTCCAGCAGAGAGCCCCACACGTTCCTTTCCCCTCATCAACCAGCTCTGACTGGGGGGTCCCAAGGCGCTCCCAGGCCAGCGAAGAGATATAATCCCTCCACCTAGTCCTAGGTCTACCCCTTGGTCTCGCGATGCATCTTATAAATCGAGAAATGTCCACACCTCCCTAGGGAGGCGCCCAGGTGGCATCCTAACTAGGTGCCCGAACCACCTCAACTGGCTCCTTTCGACGCGAAGGAGGAGCGGTTCAACTCTGAGTCCCTCCCGGATGACCGAACTTCTCACCTTATCCCTAAGGGAGACGCCAGCCACCCTGCGGAGAAAACCCATCTCGGCCGCTTGTACCCGCGATCTCGTTCTTTCGGTGAACACCAAGAAAGCCAAATGAAAATGCTCAGAAGTAAAAGTACAAGGTGTTTTTAGTAAAATATTTGGTGGTATTCAGTTGTCCACAAAAAGCATCCGCATAGCTTTTGAAAGTAAATAGACGATGAAACTGCAATGTTCTGCAGACCAAATTCAGTTCATTACTCTTATTTTGAAAAGCCAGAGAATCAAATTGTTGCCCAAATTGCATGAAAGACATGTTTATAAAATCACTATGGAGATACTTTGTGAATCGTTCTGCTTATAGACTTCTTCCTTCATTAAACCACAGTGGCAATCAAGGCCGTTCCTTTTCAGACAGACATCAACACTGTCTGACAACATGCAGCCTACTCAAAAAAGTTTGCTCAACTTTTGCCACCAAAATAAAACAGTTTGACTCTGGAAAGTGTTTTAGCTTCTGAAAAGCCTTGAAATGCATGGACCTGTTGCTCGAATCTGCCTCAATGGATTGCATTGTATTGTTTTTGCACCCTAAGCCAGAACGCCACATCTTGCCACATAAAAATGTGTGTACCGCTTCAGGCTGTGTTGAATTTTAACAATGGATCAGACTGATTGTATGGCCTATTATGACTGTATATATTATGACCATTATAAGAGGAGTGCTTCATCATTTTGGCCCTCGAGGTCAACCTAAACAAAGACGATTCATGACACTGACTCTGTGTCAGCAGCCACCCCTTTCACAATACCTCTAAACAAATGTATTTGGTTCCGCAGCACATTATTATATCATAAAACATTTTCTCTCATCTCTCATAACACACCGTGGACCAGTGGTGTTACATCACGGCCGGCTTGCCTACGAAAAATCCGACCACCTTTTATTCTTTTAATCTTTCCATTGTGTAATCAGTCTCTGTCTCAGCGCCCCTTTGAGATGAACTATATTACAGGCTGTGTAAACAATCTCTGGATATGTGCTGTTACTTAGCAACAGGCGAAGGTGAGAGCAATAGGAGGAGTGCTCGTGCGGACCGTGTCTGCATGAACGTGTGATTTAAGGTGGCACTATGAATGTGTGATTTGTGTGTGTGCGCACATATGGGACTGAAGGTATGGATGTGTGTCCAGAAGTGACACACTGGATCCGTCACGAATGTCTTTAAATACTCGTATGTGTCTCTCTAACTGCCACACTGTATATCCATCTTCATCACTCGAAAAGCAGAGGGGACAAACTAAATCTGTCATAGCTCCGTCCCTATCCGATTTATTTCTGAAAAGGGTTATCCGTGTTCGCAATGACCCGCAGCATTTCAATGTGTTTTTGATCAAGATATTGTGTTGTGTTTACACCTGGCATCAAAATAAGTCTCTGTTCTACAAATTCAAACCCTGACTGCCCTTTCATTCGCACAAACTCCCACTGTGGCTTCCTTTGGCGATAATTACATCCTTCGAAATTGACACTAAAGACCTCATCCTGCTGACAATCAATGTTTGAGGATCATTTCAGAGCGTGCTGTTTGTTTGCTTTGTGCCATTTCTTGTGAGAAGGTGTTCCAGCGACGCATCAGTATTACAGCTCATTGTCAAAGAGACTGCACACCTACACAGTTATTTCAGCTAATTAGATCTCTATTCATATTCAAGGTGAGCAGAGATTTGCTGGTAATTACATGAAGTCGCCGAATTCCATTTTGATTATAATGACTCAAAAAGAAGATATTCCTTTGGAGGTTGTCCAAGTTCAGTGTGGATGCTGCGTTTATGTCAAACTGAGTTAATGTAATTAAAAGTTTCCGACTTGAAAAGAGCTTAATTATCGGGTTCTAAGATTTTTTTATGTCTAAAGATCAATTTGGAAAAACGTGAAACCTCCAACATCCAACATTCGCATTATAAAAAAAATCATAAAATATCAACAAATATAAAAAGATCAAAAAGGCAGTCATATGAACACCTCTAAAACTCAATGATTCACAAGTTGTGTCTCATAAGATGCATCACTTTCATATTGTTTATGCACTCTAATATATTTGTCCTTATCAAATTCTATTTTCAAATGCAACAAGCAAGAATAAGTAACAATCCGTTTTTGTTTTTGTCTTCTGTTCATTTCTCAAAATGTGTGAAAGATATCGTACTTAAGTATTCTGGGAGAAATTGAGTCGATACAGGCTTGATGCAGCAGACGGACTAGACATAAAAGCAACAGGTAAACAGCAGAGACGAGGAACAGAAGTCATAGCAGGATAGAAGGTGACCCAGGACACTAAAAGGTGACGAGGTGCATGAAGGCAGCAAGACACAGCTGATTGAGGGACGATCAGACACAACAGGTGTGCAGGACAGCTCATTATTATACTAGCATTTTAGCACTTCCAGTTCTCAAAGTCAACAGGTTGAGGCCCAAAATAAGGTCTATGGTTATCACAAGCTTACCCAATATTAACCTTTTGCTCTACAAAATAAAAGTAAAAAGTTTAAAAACCCTACTGGTGTATTTCTGAAGCTTTGATGTGTCTATATAAAGACCATTAAAGGTCATCATGCCGAACATTAGCAGCATCTGAATCTTTAAAAAAAACAAATTTAGACAATCCCTTTAAAATGATAGCCTGATCTGATTTGATCCATGTTTTGCTGTATGTTTTACACATTATGGATGTTTGTTTGTTTCTTCCTGAATTGACGTCACCCCTCCTGTGTGCGTCTTCTTACCTCTGTATACTTTGCCAGCCTGTCTGTTTACCACCTGCCTTTTTTGTTTGTGTGTGAAGCTGCCAGATTAGCCCTATTAGCCGGCGAGATATAAAGGAGGTCCGGGGAGCCAGTAAATCAGCCGGGCTTAGAGACAAGCCCCCCTCTCTCTGTGTCCCTCAGCTGCTTTCCCTGATTAAACCAGCCGGGCAGCCTCAGAGAAAGGAAAAGGGCAGCGGGAGTAAGCTGGCAGACTTGTAAAAAAAAAAAAAACATTTGCAAACCAAACTAGCAAGCACATATTGTCCGTCTGTTACAGTCTGTTCTCTCAAGTTGGAGAATTGACAGGAGCGGATTGATGGAGTTCACAGATTTCTTTTTATGCTTCTGCGCAGGCGACAGACGTGGCCGGAGGCGGAATCTGTCGTCCTGTCAGTCCGCCCCATTTCTCCTGAGCACCATGTCTCAGGAGCGCCTGAAGGGAATAATTGTCTCACACCTCCACTTGGACTTGAAGGATGAATGATTAGATTTTAATGGTCAAAGGTAACAAGTTGAATAGAACCTCACAAAATGTGTTTTTCAATCATTAACATGGTAGTTATGATAATTTCATGCAGGAAAAAGGATCAAGTGGTGACGTTTTGGATATGGATGTAGCTTGCAATTTGACTGGTTTGTGGATGCATATATTCATTGTCAATTTTAGTGTAGAAGTATGTAGTATGTACTTAACTGAGTGTTGCAAATATACCTAGAACCAAAAGGTGGAATGCTATAATTGTATTAATGATGGAAATTTAGTTTTTTTTTCCTGCAACAAAATCAAAAATAATTTGGCCTAGTTTAAAAGTTCTGTGTTTTTTTTAATTCTTGATCCCTATCTGCAGTTCACATGATTTTAATTGGGAGGCTCAGGTGCACAGAAAGAGAGACAGGCTGTAAGTATAGCAAGGGTGTTTTTGAGACTACTCTCATGGGAGGGGTGTGAATCCAGTGGTCTCTTATCACACCATGTCCCTTCATTTGAGCAGCATGACTAACATACAGCTCATTGCATCAGTTAAACTCATCAAGTTAGTATTTTTCCAACCTAATTAACGGCAAACTCTCCCAAAGATGCTGCTCAGATGATCAGTGCTTGCTCAGCTGCACACTTGCTTGCAAATTACACTTGGTGCAGGTCCACATCACACACTGGCATGCAAATGAGTTTCCTCAGTGGTGCCGTCTAATCACATGTATTTATGCAGAGAAGTTCAGATGAAATTCATCCAAACTTTACACATAATTAGCAGTGTGGGTAAAATGGCTATTTATATAAATCGCAGATGTAATTCATGTCACTTGGGCATCACCACTTTTCAAAGCCTTACAGTGGGTTATTTAGAGAACCAAGAACATGTAGCCACTTACCAAACGCATACAAACCGTAATGCATTATAAGGTTACACTACATCGGGGAAGACTTAATGATTAGTGCATTTTTGATGTAAATCTATGGCCAACAGGTGCAAACGCGTTAAAAACATTGTCGTTATGAGAAACGTGTTTCAGCTTCACAAACGATGCCAATAATAAAACACACATTTTTCAAAACACTTGCAAAAGAAGAAAACTTAACAACACGTGCAGCATTTAGTAAACATTCACCAACTTGACGAAGCATTTCACTTACTAAAAGTGCTGCAAACACAAAACGCTTCAAATAAAAGACATATACGAGGATTAAGACATAACATGACAATCACAATATGTTGAAGAGCCTTTGATGTATATTTCATTAAAGATTGAACTTCTTAGTTAATTTTAGGATTGACTGATGCACAGAGAAATGTTTTAGTCCTATCATTAAATCGTGGGATGTTTCAGGATAAGGTTTGGGTCGGAGACAATATTGTTGGCAAGCCTCAGTATAATATTATGGTTGAGTCATGAAGCTGCAAAATGCACAGCAAGACACCACCTTGTTTAAAGCAGTTTGGGTTGAACTCACATGTCAAGCCCTGTATCTCTGGACTCTCTGGTTGTTAGATGAATAACCTGGCTGCCCTCACACACACACACACACACACACACACACACACACACACACACACACACACACACACACACACACACACACACACACACACACACACACACTCTGGTCAGCGAAGCCTGTGTGATGAGAGATGTATTTGTCGATAGTACATCTCTCAGGAACCGATGAGGTGTCAGCTGGTGTGTCTGGTCTGCTTGTCTTTCTACCCGCATGAGTTGGTGTCCCTGAATGCCTCCCCGCCTGAATTACTGCCACCCTTCCCTCTCTGTTGTTCAGGTCATAAATGTGGCACAGCAGAGGGTCAGGTGAGATATCTCCCTCCCTATTGGCCACTGGATCATTTTCATTATTATAACCACATCACCTATGCAAAGGTCAGTTGAAGAGGGCTGTGTGTTTGTGTGGATCTTTTTCAGGCACGTTAGCAGAATCTGTTGACAAAGCGCAGGGGGGAAGAAAACGGGAAGAGATTAATTGAGCGGAAGAGGGCAGGAAAAAGAGACGGATAGGAAAGAGGGAAGAACAAGAGGGCGGATGGAGAGATGACAGTGATGGTGATGAAGTGGAGGAAGGTGTGGAGGGGGATCAAGGCAGATGACAAGCAGAGAGAGTCTGAGATAGATTTAGGAGGAAAGATAAAGGGACCAGAAATATTGAATACAAAAGAAAAACCCTGTGTTCTTTCATTCAGTGTGTTGCTTTTCCTTTGTTCGCTTTTATTAGCTGCGGTTCACTTCTTGTCTGTTTGGTATATGTTAGGTTACCTTACTCTTCATGGCGTAAAATAAAATTGGTAGGGAAATAACTGATGAAAAGTTCAGGTGTGTTTCCTCGCCAAACTCCACAGGAAGTAGCCAGATTGTACTGGTCAAGATAGAGCAGTTATTGACCAGAGAATAATCCAGAGCAGAATAAAACCCTATTTTGGAACATAATATTGTAAAATATTTATACAATGAAGGATTTGAAGGTAAAATTGCTAGGTACAGAACGTGAGGAAAATGTTTTGTTTTATTTTTTGTGCTTACGCGATTAAATTCTACATGCTTTTAAGCCAAAAATAAGACAACAACAGGGTTTACTATAATCCGATGAGTAAAATAGAATAACATGATTTTTATTAGCTTAAAATATGCAAAATAAATAACAAGCTGGGACTAAAATAACTAGAATTTTAAAGGCGTCTTAAAAAAGCAGATGAGGATGACTAAATATGATCAAAACAATATGGAAGGCAGGACTAAATACTAAATAAAGATTTAATAAACAATAAAATGGTTTGGAAATGTGGTATGTTTTAATTACATTCTACAACCCACAGATGCCTTGAGAAACCACTATTTTTGTAAATCAAGGTATTTTTCTATTATATTATAAATAGAGATGATATAGAATTATATGATGTGATATTATGAGTGTGTTGTCAGTGAGGTGTTTGACAGGCCAGTTGGCACTCACAGATGGTCCCACTGACAAATGTCATGTTGGAAATGTCACCAACGCCAGTCTTTACATGGTCACTCTGCTGGCAGGCCTGCCATAATCTGGCAGAGCCCATTCAGGCAGATAGTGCGCATGTTGAAAGAAATGCCAAAATCGTTTTTGATTGTGTTCCTTTGTGTGTTGGTAT
This sequence comes from Notothenia coriiceps, assembly GCF_000735185.1. Classification (NCBI taxonomy): domain Eukaryota; kingdom Metazoa; phylum Chordata; class Actinopteri; order Perciformes; family Nototheniidae; genus Notothenia; species Notothenia coriiceps. Next base: position 15,067,424 of record NW_011369945.1, on the reverse strand, counting down.
GTTTTCAAGCGTTCATAAACAGCTTCATCAATCCAACACCCGTCACTGTCTCTAATGGATTCACAACAAGATCCTGTTTGATGAGAAATATTATTATCACATTTGCTTAACAGAAGGAGTGTAATTTGTGAAGCATGCTTATTCTTTAGATGCCATTTACAATGTGTATAATACAGATATTGTCACAATCTGTCTGTGTTTTGTTTTGTCTTGTCTTTTTCTGTCTTTGGTTTCCTGTTTTATTTTGAAAAGTGTTCACCCCCTGTCTTGCCTGTTGCTTTCTGTCTGTGTTCCCTCCTGTCTGATTACCCGATTGTGTTCACCTGGTGCCCCTGTGTTTTCTCCTCCCTCCTCACCTGTCTCTTGTTTCTTTGATTAGTCTTGTGTGTATTTAAGTTCTGGTTTTTCTGTCTGTCATTGTTAGTTCCTTGTTTGTCTTGACTGTGTTCACGGGGAAGTGTTCTGTTTTTTCTAAGTTAACCTTTAAATAAAGGTATTATCTGTGAAATCTGCATTTGGATCCTGTCTGCTTCACTCACCCTGACAGAAGAAACTAACCAAAGATGGGCCCAGCAGATCCATTCGAGGTGGATTTACTTAATTTTACATTTTCATTGGCTTGCTGCTATGGCAGGTGGAGGGGAACGTCCAGTGTTCAGCAGAAAGAGGCTGCTCTGGCAGAGGTGCACCAGGTGGCAACAGAGGAGCCATGTTTAGTGAAGTTCTTACCTGATTGGATTTTGGACTTCCTCTCGACATGTGATTCCCGGCTAGCCCCAGGCATGCTGGCCCCCTGCCTCCCAATTCCCTACCTGACACCATACGTCTCGGTTTGTTCTGTCTGGAGTCAGCCCCTGCTTCTTCTCCATTTCCTGCTCCTGTCCCAGTATCCGTTCTCGGTACTTGTCTGGCTTTTGGAGGTCCACAGAGCCTCCAAAAGGCTCCTAAGAGAAGGAATCGCAAGTCCAGATTAGCAGCCCGAGCTCCAAGAAGCCCATGCTTTGGGCTCCAGTATAGGCCCTAGGCAAGCCATGGTCCGCTCCAGTCCGTCCCAGCAGCCGATGGTTCCGGCTCCAGAACCGCTCCTGCCACCCCATGGTCCTGTCCCGTTGGGGGTCCCGCCGACTACTGTTTTGCCGGGATCCCTGGCAATCCCACTGTCCTGCTCCCGTTGGGGGGTCCCGCCGACTACTGTTCTGCCGGGGGCCCTGGCCAACCCCATGTCCTGTCCCAGGTGGAGGGTTCCCGCGACTACTGTTTCATGCCGGGGAGTCCTGGAAACCCCATGTCCTGTCCCGTTGGGGCGGCGTCCCGCCGGACTACGTTATGCCGGGGTGCCTGCCAACCCATGTCCTGTCCCGTTGGGGGTACCGCCGAACTACTTTCTGCCGGGGGTCCTGCCAACCCCATGTCCTGTTCCGTTGGGGTCCGCTAGGAGGCCTGCCAACTCTGTGGCCTGTTCCGTTGGGACGTCCCGCCGTCACCTGTCTTGCTGGGGGCCTGCCAACTCCATGTCACTGTTTCGTTGGGGTTCCACTGAGGTCCTGACCAACTCTGCCTGTCCTGTTTGGGGGTCTGCCAAACTACATGTTCTGCCGGGAGGTCCTGCCAAACCCATGTCCTGCCCGTTGGGGGTCCCGCCGACTACTTTCTGCCGGGGTCCTGCCAACCCCATGTCCTTGTTCCGATTTGGGGGTTCCGTAGGAGACCTGCCAACTCTGATGTCCTGTTCGTTGGGGTCCCGCCGTCACCCACTGTCTTGCTGGGGTTCCTGCCAACTCCATGGTCCTGTTTCAGTTGGGTTCCGCTGAGGGTCTGCCATACTCCGTGTCCTGCCTGTTGGGGGTCCTGCCAACTTACTGTTCTGCCGGGGGTCCTGCCAACCCCATGTCCTGTTCCGTTGGGGTTCCGTTGGGGGTTCCGCTGGGAGTCCTGCAACCCGCATGTCTGTTCCATTGGGGTTCAGTTGGGAGTCCTGCCACTCCGATGGCCGGCGGCCTGTGGGTCCCGCTCGACACTGTCCCCGGGGGTCCCGCCCAACACCTGTTTCGTGGGTCCAGCCGACCTGCTCCGCCGGATTTCCTCCCAACGACCAGATCACTGTCCTGTTGGGGTCCGCCACACCCTGCTCCGCCGGATTTCCTGCCAACAACAGTTGTCCTGTCCTGTTTGGAGGTCCTGTCGAAACCAGCCCTTTGTCCGTCGGGAGGTCCCACTGACACCAGCCCATGTTCTGCTCCAGTGGCCACGATCTACGCCTGACCCGCCAGAGGTTCCACCAGCTCCCTGCTCTCGATCCCAGTACTCTGGCCCGATCAGCTGACAATGGAGGGGGGTCCCATCGCGGGCCTACGCGATCTTCCTTCCCGTCCTCCGTGCTGTCCGGCGCTGCCTTCCTGCCTGGTCCTCCGGAGCTGTCGGCCGCCTTCTTGCCCTCCTTGGCCCGGCCCCTGATTCCCCAGCCGCAGGTCTTCGCCCTCAAGCCCGGCCCCATGAGTGCCGCGGTCTTCGCCCTTGAGCCCGGCCCCCTGCTTTCACCGGCCCGCGGCCCTCGCCCTCAGGGCCGAGCCCCCTGTGTTCCCTATCCGCCCTTTTAACTCTGCCTTGCCAACCGGGCCGTCCGCCTGAGACCCCCACCATGAACTCTACCTTGCCCCGGGCCGTTTGCTCGAGTCCCCACGTTCCTCGTCTTCTCTGTTCCCCCGGGCGTCCGCCCGATTCCCCTTCCTCGGCTTGCTTTACCCCCTGTCTTGCTGTTGCTTTCTGTTTCCTCTGTCTGATTTACCCGATTGTGTTCACCTTGTGCCCTGTGTTTTCTCCTCCCTCTCACCTGTCTCTTGTTTCTTTGATTAGTCTTGTGTGTATTTAAGTTCTGGTTTTTCTGTCTGTCATTGTTAGTTCCTTGTTTATCTTGACTGTGGTCACGGGAGAGTGTCTGGTTATTTCTAAGTAACCTTTAATAAAGTATTTCTGTGAAATCTGCATTTTGTCCTGCCTGCTTCACTCACCCTGACAGATATTGAGTAAATTACAGACAATGGTTGTTTATAGTATAGAAAGCAGACAGAGAAATGACAGCCAATTTGCTGAAAGACTGTGCGCTAATTTTATGACATAAACACATATGTGTCTTGTTGTTTGCCTGATTAGACCTCTTTCTCTGTAGTGTGCCTGGTGAATCTCTCTCAGTCCTCCTGTTAGTTTAGTTTATGTAAGGCAGTGCTATCACACCTTTTAATACATTCATATTATGATTATGTGGAGTAAGTGCCTTCCTTTTGGCGGGAAAGTCACACGTATACAATTTTTTATTTTTTTTATGAAAAGTGGCAGGAACTCCATTTGGCTTGCTATCGCCGTCTCACTGGGACAATAGCAGGAAAGCCATCATTAGTTTATTAGTAACACCTGTTGCCTTCACCTGTAATAGACGCCCAGCTGATTGCTGTTCCTTCAGCCTGAAATATAATCTCTTACAATCTCTATCTTGAACAGTATGGGTTTTTCATAATATTAAATACTTGCTTCTAGAAACTTGGAGATGTAACTAGTCCTCCAGGGCTAGGTAGACCAGCTAATATGACTCAGCCTTAGCACATGGGCCAACTTTATCATGTGATCTGCCAACGAGCCCCGCATCTGCCTGCACTTCCAATTGATGACTTTTTCTGCCATTTATCTATATCTTAAAAAGTCAACGCTTATCAGCTCCTAACTGACATTAGCTCAAACTTGTTTGCAGTCGCGGTCGCGTAACGGGAGTGTGTTCAACTAGATTAATGCTCCAACAGAGGGGGAGTAAATACCAAATGGTGTTGAACACAGGCTAAGCCACGAGAGCTTCCTCCATTCCTGTCCAGTTTCAAAGTTCAACGCTGTCAACACAGTCAACACACTGCTCTTGTTAAAGCCGTACAGAACTATGTGTCTAGTGTGAATTCCCATTCAAGGCAAGATGTGATCGGTGCATAAGTGTTCTTTCATCTCATAACCCCCACACAGTGTAATCAGCAGGCTAACCTACTTCACCCGGGCTGTCTGACAGGCGAGAGGTTTACTGAACCAAAACGTTTTAATGAATGGCTCCTATGGGAGGAAATTCAGCAGTGTTTGATATTATAACATATTCATTCTTGTGTGAGTGCAAACCTTCCTTCTAGGTGGAAAGCAGTGGTCACCTACCCTCAGTCACCGGTACGTGAGCGATACCTCCGCACAACCCTCTGATGTAGATCCTTTAGTAAAGCGGCCAGGTGGTCCTCGGTTTAAGCTCAGGGATGTAAGGTGTCCATATTGTTTGTGGAATTTGGTCTGTCTCTGGCATTCCTGGCATCTCCAAAGTTCCTCCAAAAGTGCAGGTGCAACTAATGAAGGCTAATGCACAAACTCCCAAGCGTGTTATTGGACCATGCTTCTACCTCGTGGTCTTAACCAGTTTAGCCCCAATGCCCCCCGGTACCGGGGGCAAAATCGGCAACATCTGCAAGAAAAAGCGTCCTGAGGGCTTTTCTTAACTTTAAACCAAACTATGAATGTGTCATTACCCAAATTAACGGGAAGAACCAGCTATCAGGACAATTTAACCATTTTTA
>NW_011369945.1:15057730-15062787 GCF_000735185.1 Notothenia coriiceps | reverse complement strand
CATGTCAACCCTACTTTTATAATTTTTAATCATAAATCTAGTCGCCAAAAGAGAAATGCTAACGTTATGCTATAAACGAACTACAAGCCAGTACAGCAGCAGGGTCGCACGACTTCAACGTCACGCCAACTTAAGATCGTTTCAACTGACTTGCACTGAAACTGCACTTTGAACACTTTAAATATATTAACATTTTAAACTGTATAACCCGGTTATCTAGGCCCTTTTTGTTTTGTTTAATGTATACCACGTTTATCTAGGCCCTTTTTGTTTTGTTTTATGTAGACATGTCACACTGTGGGAAACGATATTTCGATATTTCTGTATGTATAACACATGTAGAATTTTTTACAATAAAGCTGAATTTGACTTTCGCGTGCTTGCATATTTTAACAAAGCTTTTCATTTTAGCCACACTGAATTTAACTAGAAGTCATGGCTGTGTCAATTACCAGTCTGATATCGTTTTACAAAGATGACAAGAAGAGTGTAGATAGGAGAGAACCACTACAAGTCAGGACACGTAACAGTGCAGCCTAGATGAAGGTGTGGTTACCGGTGTTGTCAGGGCTAGCATGAGGGACAAGGTTTATAGTGTCGGTGAGTAGTGATAGCAAGAGTACCGTTAACCTAGAGTTAATTTATTCACATTAATTCCCATCAACAAATCAATTGTATGTGTCACATGAAATCTTTATTAGGCAAGGCAAGGCAAGTTTATTTATATATTTGGAGCATAATAACTGAACGCTGCTTTACCATGTTTAGTTCTGACTCTGGGGACAGAAAGCTGACCAGTCCCTGAAGACCTGAGAGATCTGGATGGTTCATCATTTAGCAGGAGGTCAGAAATGCATTTTGGTCCTAAACCATTCAGTGCTTTATAAACAGCAGTAGTATTTTGAAATCTATTCTTTGACACACAGGAAGCCAGTGTAAAGATTTCAGAACAGGAGAGATGTGATCCACTTTCTTAGTGTTGGTAAGGACTCGAGCAGCGGTGTTCTGAATCAGCTGCAGCTTTCTAATAGATTTTTTAGTGAGACCTGTGAAGACACCATTACAGTAGTCAAGTCTACTGAAGATAAAAGCAAATCCTGCTGTGACATTAGTCTTTTAATCCTAGATATGTTCTTTAGGTGATAGTAAGCTGATTTAGTAACTGTTTTAATGTGACTGTTGAAACCAATAACTAATTTAACCCGCTGACAAGAGAGCCCACCTCCGAAGATCGTGACTGGCTGAGGGACAGACTCGGGAGCAGGTTTTCAGGAATTTCTTGGCTTCCCCAGAAGAGGAACACTACAGCTTGGAAACACTTACTGTTCCTGAAATTATCAAATCTGTTGGGCATCAGGGACCTGAGGCAATTGTGGCAAGCATGGCATTGTCTGAAGAGCAACAGAGGGCAATTCAGGTGGCTACCACTGGTCATCGAACCAACCCAAACTGGCATGTGTGCCTTGGCAGTCTCAGGACTGCCAGCAACTTTGGAGCTGTCCTGAGGTCAAAGCGTGTGACTGCTTCCTTTATTGCCAGGGTGCTAGGGCAACAACAGGCCCTTGATGGTGTTTTGTCTGTACAGTGGGGGACTATGAATGAATATTATTTCGAGCTATTTTCCAAAACCCTATGGAAAAACTGCATTGCTTTTTGAGGAAGGAACCGGAAGTGCTAAAAATGCTAACTTACTTCCGGGTTTTACGACGCGTCACTGCGGTTCTCTATAGTGAATTGTTCTGGGAATGTCACTTTCGAGCCTGAGGCCTGAAAAACAGGCTCGGGGCTTAACTGCCAGAGCCCTCTTCTAACAACATTAAGAAAAAAGAAAATAACCAAAGACATTTAACACATATACAGCTGGAAATGTATGTTACTAAAACAGCAGCAACATGTTATAGATTGGAAGCTTATTAATACTTTGAGATACGTGAGTGACAGGCTCAAAAAACACATTTAGTGGGGATATGCCATAAAGTCACCTAAGTTGAACCCTTGATGCAAAAATAAGTGTTATGAGCAAAGTTTGGCATATTGGAAATACTGTCCATAAGTCAGTACACGGCCACACAGTAAAAAAAAAAAAAAAATGTAAAGGCACATGCGCCAAAATTAACATTCACTTCCCATTCTATCCGAACGAAGGGACAATAAAACCATTCTTGCTTTACTCACAGAAGTTTGCCCGCTTCATTTAGGGCAAATCAATAAAATCATCTGAAACCAAGTTAACCCAAATATGATCTTACAGGACCAGTTTTGGTTAGTAAATTGAGAGTTGTAAATGCACTGCACAACTGTCGCCTTCTTATCAGTGATATACATGTGTGTTCATTTTGCCTCTACTTGGGCTTTAGCCAGCAGATTACAAATATGTTTTCATTCTGTGATGATCATTTTGATGATAGACATCTGCTGATGTTACACTTGTTGTGTGTGAGTTCTGAATCAGATATCCAATCTGCTGTGGACCCATCGGGCTGAGCGTTTTTTGTTCCCGAGCATAGATGTGATGCGTTTGTATGCATTCATTTGAAAAATAGGCCAGTTCCCATGAGAGTCTCTATCTCTCTATCTCTGCTGCCACGTCTTTTCCTGTCTGTACATTTGTTCTTGTTCTCACACCCACCTCCCTCCTTCTCTATTTTTCTTCAACCATTCACTCTTCCTGTCGCCTTTCCATCTTTTTCTCACTTACTTCCTGCTCTGCTCTCCCTGCCTCCTTCTGTTTCTCCGCTCTCACACCTCGTCACTTAGTTTCTTACTCAGTGAGTCGGTCACACACACACACACACACACACACACACACACACACACACACACACACACACACACACACACACACACACACACACTCTTGTTCATTTTCACCCACTCACTCACCAACACAAACACTTACTTCCTCGCTCAATCTCCCTTTCTTTCATTGTTGCCTCACAGTGGATCCTATCTTTATTCATACTATGAAGCTACTAAATTAAATCAGCGCTCCATCTATCAGAAGCACTCTGTTCTGTCTCACAGGGGAAAACCTTCTTTTCAGTTCTGCTTCACACCCTCATACAAATATATAGGTTTGTCACCACTCACCATTAACTGCTTCCCTGTCAGTCAGGCACCCGTCTTTGCTTTCTCTGGAATGAAAAAGAAAGGTTTTGAAAGATCTTTACCAGGGTATTTTTTAATGCAAGACTCATTTTAACCTACCTGATCTGACCTTATTTGCCTTAATCTTGAAGTGAGAAATAAGTACATTTCCTCATTTAAACATGATTTATTGCTACCTTTCTGCTTTATTCATAACCAAACGTTTTACCTTCTGCCAAGCGTCATGGGAAAAACCCTAAAGGTTTGACATTATATGGGAAGAACTGCAAGTAAAAGTTATCTTTGTTGCATTATCCAATTTTGTATAGCAATTTTTTACAATGATAAGTAACAGTAGAGCAGCAGAGCCAATAACAATGCTCATAGTATTGACGAACAATCTTTGTGAGTTCTTGACACTCGCAGAGTATACTTACTCTAGATTAATCATTTGTAGCTTGTAAAAAGCCACCAATGAAGTCTGTTAAGACCACATGGGCACTCCCAGGAGTCAGCAGCCTCCAAGAGTTTTGAGTAATGTCTCAATAAATGTCAACTACGAGTCAGCAGCCACCTCCCGCCCCCACACATGTGAGGTGGGTTAGCAGCAGGGAGCGTTTGAGAGAGAGATGGAGTCGAGCGTAAACATGTCTATTACAGTGCATGACATTAAGGATTTTGGGAGATGGCCCTGTGGGCCATCTAAGCTAATTTACAGATGGCCCTGAGCCCAATAGAGATTGCCCTGAAAAATGCGCGCGGACGAAATGGCACGAAGGGTTTGGGGGGCCTCCCCCTAGAACATTTAGATTTTTGCAGGTCTTAGATGCTGTCTGGTGCATTCTCTAGACTGAATTATAAGTATAATGTAATATAATATAAGTATAATAATATTATATTGTACAATTTCAATTTTATTCTTCATTTCACTTGTTTGTTTGTTCTTGTTTGTGTTTGCTTGCTTGCATGCCCTGCATAGCTATAAGAAATACTTAAGTTGTTGGTCAAGACACTTTCCATCTGATGAAGGCAAATGCCTTCCCAGATGTAAAAAAGTAGAAAACATTACATTCAGTTATAACTGCCAAAACTAACATTATTTACACTATTATGGCCCCTGTTAAAAATGTTTGTAATGTTATCTACTGTAAGTTGGTCGAACGAATGCCTCCTCATCCGGAAGCTGACCGAGCAGACCCGAGCAGCAGTCGAAAGGAGCCGAGCGCATCCGCGAAGCACACAAAATGGCGACGTCAGAGTTCCCGTTAGCCGGCAAATCTAAATCTCTTCGGTCAAAATAATTTCCCTTTAGCGCAATACCGCTTCAGTTGCGCCACTTATGTGACAGACAAGGAAGAGTATGTTTGACGGACAGGAATAGTCAATTCTGATTAAAAAACATAATATTCCTGTGGATTGTTCAACTCAAAAATTCCTGGGTAATGGGACTTCTTCTTCTTCGAGATCACTTAGCAATCTCAGATGTCGTTCTGCCAGTATCGGCACAGGCCACAGCTGATGGGTAGGTTCTAGGGTTGCCAGAAACTCGACCATGCATCAAGATCGATTATTTCGGCAGGCCCTGGCAGACCAAAAGAGAAGGAAATCCGGTTTGTTTTCTTTACTGGAACATGTTTAACAGTACAAACAAAATAAACGGACAAATAGGACCGATACTCAACCTCAGTGATGTTGGTCTTATTTTTTGCTTTTTTCTAAAGTGCCTGCCATTGCCTTTATTTTGGAGATGCGCTATGCGCAGCAGTGCAGGTCTTTCTCTGTAACCTCTTTGGGCGTGCTTTCGTCACTCAAATGGGCGAACGCCATTGTTGGAGTGGAGCTGTGATAGACCGGAACGTCTTTTCGCAGAGCGCTTGCATTTAACTTCCTTTGGACTTATAAGTTCGAAGTATTTTCCACGAGAGGAAACTGTCTTTTACCTCCGCTTTGCTTCATCTTTTAGTCGCAAC
>NW_011369945.1:15054002-15056794 GCF_000735185.1 Notothenia coriiceps | reverse complement strand
GAGCAGGTTGCAGGTGTGGTTGATTGGAGATTGCTCCCAGCCGTGTAGAGCAGACCAGCAGGCAGGTGGGGGGGAGAGAGACACACACAGTAGAAACAAACACATACAAACACTAACAGGGGTTTTAGGGACGGGCAGTGATAGTCGGTCCGTTCTTCTATATGTCTGTCTTTGGTTTTAAGTGTTATTCGATCCATATGACAATAGAGATACGTATGTGCATAAACAACAAAAACACTTGGGGTATAATGTTCGAACAATGTTATCACCAAACATTTTAAGAATGTTTTTAGAGAACGTTATCCTACGTTTCAGAAGTACATTCTAGGAACCAAGATAAAACTTCTCGATGAAACCATTCCTAGAACAATGAATGGTAACATTCTCTGAATGTTTTTAGAACCAACAATGTCTAGCTGGGAACTCAGACATTCCTACTCAAACATGCAATATCATGAATTACGTGCTTGTTTTTTTTTCTTTTTTTAAAGGAAAATGTGGTGACAACAGATTTTTTTTAAACATCCTTCTCAAACAAATGCAACAAGTTTGTTTTTTAAAGCGCACTACAAATAAATCTGACCTGGGTGTCCGTGGGGTCTTAAAAAGTATTAAAAGTTGATAAATCAATTTAGCGACAATTTAGGCTATTGAAAAGTATTAAAAAGTATAAAACGACATTTTCCAAGGTATTAAGAAGGTCCACAGCAACGACAACATGAAACACCCTCGAGGGGGCCCCATGCATAGCCCGCCGTAAAAATGCTGCTTCTTATTTTTAAGTTTCATTGCCTTGTTCCGCTCTGGGGGGGGAAAGAGTGTGTTGGGGCGCCACTGATGGGGATCAAAGCTGTCCGGTCCCACATGCTAAGTGCTAGCCAGAAAGTCGCGGCGTTTAAGTCCTGACTCTCCCGATGGCCAATCCGTGCCTCCCCTGACTGCACGTCGCTGACACACACGGCTGCAGTGCAGACTCTCTGCACGGAGGAGCCGCGGAGGAGCAGCGGAGTCCGGGTGATGCTGCTCCTCCGAGGAAGAGACACACATTCACTAAGCCAACAAAAACTATATCCGGTCACAGAGATCTGCTATTTTAAAGTAAAGTCAACGCATATCGACCCTAAATATAGTCTATATTAACCTGTTAAACCCCGAGCCTGTTTTTCAGGTTTCAGGCTCGAAACATGATGACAAAATGTCGAAGGGTGATGACGTCAGAGACATCGTCCTATGTGCCGGGGCTTAGCCCCGGACAGCCCCGGCCCAATTTAACCCCTGGAGTGTGAGGGAGCTCCTATGGCATTACACAGCTGAAGCTCACCAAAGTTTAATATATTTCATAGTTCAAAGTTTTGTCAATTGTTTTGTTTATTGGTGAAATTGGTTTCTTTAAAACCTTATTAGAACCTGTAGGTAACGTTTGCCAAAGTTGTGAGAACGTTCCCCGCTAGCTGGGAGGTCTAGTCAAACTTAAATTACTTCCATGCTATCTGAGAATTACGGATAAGGGTGCTGACCTTTATACTTATTATCATTGGCAGTGTTAATGATGGCGAACTTGGATTGAAAGGTTGTTCTTCTCTCTGTAAATGGCTCCTGATAATAGCTGCTCATAGTGAGGGCTATTTTACATTATATTGATAAATGAAAAAATGGGTTGGTACTCAGGGATGATATATGATTCTGGTGTGACCAAGCCTAAAGTCAACCGTTTCTTTAATTTCCGATCAACTGATCAAATGTTCCCAATTTCATCTATAATCTAATCCTGTCACACCACTTAATAGTTCCACTGTGAACATATTTATCAGAAATCTGAGGTATTTCTCCTACTTACATTTGCTATTGACACAAATTAATTATTCGTCAATAAAAACATATATTTCTTGGCGTTGTATCAGACGATTGCAACTACCTTGGGGGACTGTTTTTATTCAGGTCCTGCTGGGCTGCCTAGGAGTGTTTTTTTGTCACTTTGGGATGTGTGTTAATAGTTGACAAAAATGGAAGTGGACCCAGAGATGTCAGTTTTATCTCTGTTGACGGCTACGGTTTGAACAGAAACGTAATGAATGTTATCAATATCACGGAGAAAAATACGGTAATAACAATAACGACTCAAGAAAGTTTGACTTATTGCCAGTTTATATCACCGAATTTAGGATGCAAATCCAACGCTTTACTGTCAGTCAAGTTCCAATCACGAAGAAAAGCAGTCATTATAATGCTTATTTTCAGAAATAATTTGCAGACAAAGCTGGTCCCAGAAATGAATCTGCCATTTTGAAGAATGTCAACAACAAACCAAAATAAATACAGTGAACATCTTGCACCAGAATGTCCTGTGTGTACTCATTATAATGATGCATTGTCATCAAGGGAATCATTTCCACAAGGCTTCTCAACAGCACTTCTTCTTGGATTGATCTCTTGTTCCAAAATGTCAGTTTGTTTGCAACAGTATTTCCCTCCACGCTGCGAGATGACTTGCAAAAAACAAATGAACGGTAAAAAGGCAAACCTGATGCTCCTTGCAGACGACACTCCAGCAGGCTGTTATTCACAGTTCTTTTATTTAGCGTGTGTGTGTGTGTGTGTGTGTGTGTGTGTGTGTGTGTGTGTGTGTGTGTGTGTGTGTGTGTGTGTGTGTGTGTGTGTGTGTGTCCGTGTTGCCCAGCGACAGCCCCAAAACATCACTGCTCTAGAGAAGATCTGCATTGAGGAATGGGCCAAAATACCAGCAACAGTGTGTGAAAACCTTGTGAAGACTTACAGAAAACGTTTGACCTCTG
>NW_011369945.1:15041055-15053942 GCF_000735185.1 Notothenia coriiceps | reverse complement strand
TGTGTGTGTGTGTGTGTGTAGGGAGCTGGAGAAGTGCAAATGGAACACAGCAGACCTCTGAAAAAAAAGAGTGCTTTTAAACCCACTGCTGCTCCAAAATCCCCTCATTTCTTCTTTGAGTGTTCTTAAGTGTATCCACATGTATGTATTTTTGTCTTTATAAGTGCCCATTTAGTACATGCATCTGCTAAAGTATAAAAGTTTGCAAATTTGTATAAAACCATCTGCAACTTTTATCCCCTGCCAGAACGTGTGCTATTGTAGATCAAGCTTTAACAAACAGAATTTAAAATCAACTTCCCCTCTGAGGCTGGATAGCATGCCAGAAAAGTAAAGAGTTATTATGCAAATCCCTTAAATTGAACGTCTTTGTTTTTGGGAAGAGAGAGAACAAGAGAGTGATCTTTTGAAGAGATGAAAAGCAGTATTCTAATTGATCTTTCAAGATACAGACAATGCGGGAGACTTTTATCATTATTTCATTTTTGGGAATTAATCATTCTCCATAGGTTTAATGTGTGTTTTTAAATATGGCTTGTGTGCATACCTTTGTGCGTGAGAATCAAGCACATCGTTTCCATAATGGCACTTTAAACAAGGTCCTTTCAGGTGCATCTGTCTATGCGGCCATCATGTTTCCATGTTTTTTTCCCTAAATTATACTTACACGTTATCATATTTGAAGGGGGAAATTGACCCCGTACAGGTGTCTGTATCGTTGACCGCAGACTGTTTAGAGTCTTGTTGATGATGATTGCAGGTAATCTGCCTACGTGGAGCAACATGGTGCCAGCGTTGCATCTAATTATACTGTTTGGGAACAGACTAGCAGAGAGAGTGGAAAGAGAGGGAACAAAGAGCCATTGAAAGATATTATTTATAGCTAATTGCTAACTGTTAGATGAGTGGCTGGTACTCAAGTAGAGAGGCTGTGATTGGAAGAAGAGTGCTTGGCTCTCAAGGATAGTTTGAGGTTGATTTGTCTCGACTAATCATGCCATAAATTAGAATATTTCGAGAATGTTTTTGTATTATTTATTTGGTAAGAATAATTCTGGAAGCGTTGTTAGGCCTGCAGACTTTTTGGGGTCGGACCCACTTTACATTTTACTTCTCAATAAAGTGGTTTAAAGCAATAATTTGGAAATCTTTACCTGCTTTTTTTGGATGATATTGATAGCATCTCATGTTGTCAGCTAAATATGATTTTTAATAATATGCCATTAGCTGAAAAAGATGAAGACTGAAAACACAGTAAGTAAGCTAGAAAACAAAAGTGTAGCTAGCTACTTCCCCATGTTTCCAGCATTTGTGCTAAGCTAACAGGTTTATAACTCTAGCTATAGCATTACTGAACAGACAAGACCTGTCAAGATGTCAGATTGTTACTACATGGTAATTGCAGTCAAAAATATTCAGAGTTACGTAATTAAATCGTTATTGAACAGAAAAATAACAATATGATTTAGCGAGGCAGTAGTAGCCACACAATGTGGTAGCTAGCTAGTTACTGCTTCACTTTATCATCACTTAAGGTGTGTGTTGGGAGACAAACAGAAACTGCAGAAAAAAGAAAAAAACAGGCATTATTAGAAGAATTATCGACAATATAATCATATTTGTACCGTTAAAATATTATATTTCCTAGTAACTCTGTGAGTACAGTCTTACCCTAAATAACGGAAACTGGCTAACAGCTAAGCTGGAAATAGGCTATCCTTAAATGTTGCTGTTTTTGGGACCTTTGCAGTTTTAGACCTCACATGTAGTTGTTTTAGTGTCACAACAACAGTTACTTATTCATTTCTTTCTGTCTTTGTGTCCCACAGGTACTACAGCGCCACAATCCTGCAGATGTCAGGAATTCGAGACGACCGGCTGGCGATCTGGCTGGCTGGGCTCGCCACCCTCACTAACTTCCTGTTTACCCTGCTGGGAGTGTGGCTGGTGGAGAGGGTGGGGCGCAGGAAGCTCACCTTGGGCAGTATCATAGGTAATTCCCTCATAAGCCCACATTAGGTAATTAGGGATGTCTGCCAGTCATGTTTGTATGTAACATCTTTATTGTTTTTCCGACAGGTACATGTTTAAGCTTGAGTCTGCTGGCCATTGGTTTTCTGATGTCTGCCCAGCACAGTCCTCCTGTCACCTTTCACCCATTGGACCCTATGGCCAACTCTACCTGCTCCAAGTACCAGTGAGTATACCCACAGTTCACTTCAAAATTCAACCAGCTACACTGTTAATGGAAACCGGCTCCTCTCTTAAAAACACCTGTCATCTCCATTTATTACAAGCTAATTCAAATTGATTAGTTAAAGCCTGAAATTACTCCCACTGCTACTTGCCATCCCAGAGATATAAAGTTAAATTGAGCTTTACAATTTTCAGACATGAAAACAACTCAATAAGCAGGTGTCCAATGAGGATTGAGTAGCACACATGTTACAAATTAGATCATTTTAGGAATGTGTGTGTGATTCAAAGAGTATTCTCTCCACCAGCTCTTCACTGGAGTTAATATAAAGTGTGATTGTGACATTATGCACAGGTCTAGATGGAAATAGGGAGCTATGGCAAGACCGCTATTCACCCCAGCGCACTTCTGGTCTTTGTAAAAGCACTCAATAATTTGCAGGGTCACAACATCAACCCAGAGTGCAGGAGAGCACACTCACTGGTGGAGAGCTTCAGAGAATGAAACCCAATGAAATCACAAAGGACACTTGCTGTTAACTTATTGCAAGTTTTGACATGCAGATCTTTTAGGGTAAAGTTTGTGGCTGGCTAAGACACAGTATGTGCCGATTAGGAAGATCAATTTATATCACAAGGTTTGTATATTAGATGAGATCAGGCCTGAGTCATATTATTTATCAGGGATTTACTAGTTCAAACAAATAAAACGGTGGGCTGGAAACAATACTGTCAAGATTCTGAGTAAATATTGTAAGTAAAACTCTATAAAGTAATCTCCCGATGCTTGGATCAGCTGCAATACACTTCATTGTTGTCATTAGCAACAAAAGGCAAACACACAAAGCACAGAGAGTGTTTTCGTGTAAGCCAGAGATCCGATGCCTCCGTGTCCCAATTTACTCTCACTTACTCGGACACAAGATGAAACTCATGTGTAACGACGGCCTTTCATCACAACAACAAACAACGCCTAATGGACTCGCTGTCCGGCACCCACACGCTGTAACACACACACACACACACGGAGGTAATTTGAAGAGATGAGTGCTTTTACCACACTGTAGTGGCTTCATTGAGTTCACTTTACTCCACATGAGCCCACACGTGCCCTCGCTCACCACGGCTGAATCTAGGACCACCAGAGACACTCACCAGTGGATCAGACACCTGATTTAAGGATGTATTCAAAAGGTGTTTGGGGTAGGATTTGACGATAGCTTACTAGCCTGGAATGACACAGGCATTTAGATGTTTTTCCTTTTAAATAAATAATTCTACATTCTCAATGCTATCTTCGTTGCTTTTGCTATTTCTATCTATTTCATTTTTAGTTTAGCATAGCACATTCAGTAAATAGGTCCTTGAAAATGGAGAACTACATACGTATGTTTTGCTTAAAGATAAAGGGTAAATCCAGCTGTCGGTCATCACGAGGTAATACATGTAGACGTGGAAGACATAAAAATGAAGAAGCATTGTTCTTGTTTTATATTGTAGAGCTAAATCTTCCCAAATCTAATTTAAAGCTGCTTTGGTATCATTTTGTACAGGGCAGCTTAAATCTGTGCAGATAAACAGTGCTTAATCCATCCCTTTGCGCACATTAGATGTTAGCCAAAGGGAAAACTATATAGCTTTATTCATTTATAAAAGACCAATATTATACACATGCTCTAATTGCATCCTATAAATCTAGGCTGAGTTGCTGCATGTCTCTCCTCACCTTCCCTCTCTATTCTTGCCTCTGGTACTAACACATGGTATGATTTTCGTTTGGTTGACCTCAGTGTGAAATAAGAGCAAGGTGCCCTGCACACAGGGAGGCTCCAGCCTGTAAAAATAGACCTGTGAAACAAACACACATTTCGTGCTCTTCCATTAGCAACAACAAACTGTTATAAAAACATAGTGTCCCTTGTGAAGAAGGTGTTTGCTTCTTACATGTGGATTGCTTTAAATAGACTAGCAGAGGGGTAAAGATGTAAGGATAGTGAATCCAACAGTATTTTGCATTTAATGAAGATTCATCACTTCCTGCAGTCCTTTTTTAACTTCATTTGTGTAATGAGGCAAGTCTCAATTCAAGTCTCAATTCAAGTCTCGATTAAAGCGGTTGAAGACCTTTTCTATAAGCCCACTTTGTGAAGTAGAACAGGCCAATAAGTGGTTTTTAGTTGGACTGCAACTCAATACTTGGAAAATATGTATGCGAATGGATTCATTGATTGACCGTGTTCAGGGTAGTTAAAGTTGGCGTGTTTGGTTTGCAGGCTGTGTGAGCCATGCATGCTGGACCCTGGATGTGGGTTCTGTTACCGTGAGAACGTCTCAGCGCTCCTCACCTCCTCCTGCGTGGCTGTCAATAAGGCCTCCACGGAGCACGCAGCATGGGGCAGGTGAGTCACAGGATGCCGAGGATGGAGTGTGTGCGTGTGTGAAGAACGTCTGCATTATTTATATATTTAATGTTTTGGTTGAATGTGAAATACTAACTGTTTCTTCCTCTTCCAGATGCTCCAACTCCAGCCTGATGAGAGATCAGACTTACTGGGCCTACAACTACTGCCCCACCTCCTACTCCTGGCTGGTGTTGCTGGGTCTGATGTGCTACCTGGCTGCTTTCGCACCAGGTAATAAATTGAACCTGTGATTGAGGTTCACTACACTGTATGTGGTCCGACTGCTATGTTTACTTGCATTCTTCTTCAGATATCTTTATGGAAAGGCCCCACAGAGAATCTTTTCTTTACATTTTCCTTTATCCTCTTTGTAACAAGTCACATGACCTTCACCAAGCAAAAGCGTTTTATATCTCAGTGGGGTACCCAGTGCCAAAAAACAAGCACTTTTAGAGGACGTACATTGAGTCCAATGAAATTGTACAATGATTACATAATTTTGCAGGCCAACCCGGAACTTAGCGTTCAAAATACATGACGGTTGCAGCCCTAAGCTAAAGGCGGCCTATTTTCACCGTGATGATGTTTACTACTCTTTTTTAGCCACTTGTTATCAACCACCAAGCTCAGACGTCCATCAGTGCGGTTTAAACTGATGCATTTTATGTTGTGAAAAACCTTGAAAACCTCGTATAAGTTTATTGACCTTATTTCGGCAAACTAACCAGAAACTCAATTCAAAGATGTTGACTGATAAGGGATCTCCGAAGTGCTAAAATGCTTACTCATTTCCAGGTTGAGGACTGCACCACTCAATAGCCCAGTTGTAGCTACTAAACTTTCCATAGAGCCTTAACCTAACCCTGTAAACGTGTCTCTCTTTTAGGGATGGGCCCGATGCCATGGACCATCAACTCAGAGATCTACCCTCTGTGGGCGAGGAGCACGGGGAACGCCTGCGCAGCCGGGGTCAACTGGACCTTCAACATCCTGGTGTCTCTCACCTTCCTCCACCTGGCTCAGTACTTCACATACTATGGTCAGTTGCTCACCTGCAGAATTGTGAACAAACCATTTACATTTAGACTGAGCTCATGTCATTTCAATCATACTTAACAGTCCATCCATGAACACCTTCAAACCTCATCCAACTCTATCAATCCTTATGCAAGCCTCTCAGCAGATCTTGTGTAGCACCCATACCATACATCCTCCCCTCCCATCAAAAGCAGCATGTCGGTGACCCCGCTGATTGATACCCCGATGTGTTCCCAACCTTTTTCTTCGACGACACCTCCTCAGTCAATGTGGCTCAACAACAGCATGTGGCCCTCTCCAACGGGAAGGAACTGACCTTTGGTGGAGCAGGACATCGATCCATCAGGGGTGATTGTAGAGGCATCCCGAGATGCAGCGGGTTAACGGTCGATTTGATTTGTTAACAAAGAATTGTGAACAGTGTCAAAGCTGAGGAAAATAATGCCTTATCCATTTAAACGGTATTTAGCATAAAGCACTACTCAAAATGTATTTCTGCTTTGACAAGGGGAAAAAGAGATAACAGCGTTCAGGAAATCTCATTAACCTCTGTCACTGTGTCGCTATGAATACTTCCATATTGACATGTATGGAGAATCGTTAAGGAAACAGCAGCATATTTAAACACTTTCGTTTATGAGCTCACACATCTCCATATTAATTGTGAGCCTTCAAATGGTAGCTGCCCCACACTGTCACCTCCAGTGTTTCTTCTTCTGTGGCTGAATAAAAACACGTCTCCAGGAAGCTGAACAGTGAGTTCCTTTTGTCTGTGATTGACGGTGAGTTATTTTGTCTTTATCTCCCCAGGAGCGTTCTTCCTCTACTCCAGCATGGCTTTGCTGGGTTTCTTCTTCATCTACGGCTGCCTGCCGGAGACCAAAGGCCGGCGTCTGGAGGAGATCGAAGCGCTGTTCGAAAACCAGCTCTGTTCCTGCGGCGCCTCGGACTCGGACGAGGCACGACAGGTGGAGTACATCCGAGTCAAAGGTTCAAACTACCATCTATCGGACAACGACGCGTCTGACGTGGACTAGCGAGAGTTAGGCTGTTTCTTTTGCTTTGTTTATTTCTAAAACATGCAACTTGTAATGTAATATTTGACTGTTTGTGTGTGTGCGAGCTGAGGAGCCACTGGTTACCCGTCAATATGAGGTGAAGAATCACAGTTTCAATGAGAAAGATGAGGGTGAACTGACACAACATCAGGTGTCAAACCCACTTATATCTGAATTCCCTAAAGTTTAAACACTGCCTTTTCCGCACATAACTTGGACAGGAAACATGCATTTAGAAAATAAAAGGGACACTTCCTCTGTTATGAAGTCCACCGAAAAGAGGCTGCAGCTCAGTATCGTACGATGTTCCTAATATTTTGTACATTTGTTGACTAAATGTCATTTATGATTAATGTACGTACAGTATACAACACAGCAATCCTACAGCATTATTTCAGTTTCCGTTGAGAATCCATTTAAAGAGTTCCAGTAAACGTGGTCTTTTGTTGACATGACAGCAGTTGTGACCTATTGTAGATCTATAGTACCATTATGCCTTTCTATATGGAACACATCTCAGTTACATGTTGTGTTAGCTTGTAGCATAGCACACTTATGTCAGCTCCTGATGATAGTCTGTGCTTTGAATATTTTTTTATAAAAAAAGCAAACACCAGAGATGTACAGTATATATTGTCAGTCGGTGCCTAAACAAAACCACTCACCAATCTAGTAGCACTGAAATGAATACAAATTCTGTTGCTATAGTTAATATTTATTATTTTGTATTACTTTAGCATACTAGTATTTTTTAAGTTTCAGGCCGGCAATCCTGTTGCTACCCTGAATTTAAAATGATATTTAACAAAACATGACTATGTCTCCATGTTATAAACCTAAGTATTAAACATGTATTGTCCAGCAAAGGAAGTGGTAGACTTTATGTTTGAGACTTTACGTGTATCTTTATTTATTTATGCTAAACATGATAATATTAGTGCCTGTGTATTGTGGAGGTCCCTGGACGTCCAAACCCCTGAAGTGGATGTAATATTTCAAGTTGTTGTAATTATTTATTTATTTGGCGTGTACATATTAGCATTTCACGTGTGATGAAATGTTTTGTTTTGTAATCATTTCATGTTTTTTTTGTCTTCCTCCATAGCCTAATGTACAAATCATGTTCGTTATTCTCGTGTCAGAAGTCAAAGCTTTAGCGTAACTTGCAAATGTTGCTTTGTAGAAAAGTGTAAAATGGTGTTAGTCAAATACACGTAGGTTTCTGTGTAGCAACAGCTGTTTAAACTTTAGACTACAGAGTGACTTTGTGAAACTAAATACGTTAATAAGTACGCTGTGAAGGACAGTCTATTATTTTTGACACGGCGGTCCAAACCCATCACGGATTAATAAAATATAAAACCTCTTTTTAATAGACTTTTCAAATATGAAGCTGGTTATCAAATATCATCAAAGTTGAATGTTAATTATTTTTAGTATTGTCACATTAACAGATGGAAAACGATTAATCAGTATAGAGGAATTAAAATGGCTAACGTTTTATAATGTGAAAGTATTAGTGTTTTATTTAGATTTTCTGTGTGCAGGATGAGTTGTCTTAAAACCACACAAGCTAGTTTTGTACTGAAAGTATTAAAACACACACACACACACACACACACACACACACACACACACACACACACACACACACACACACACACACACACACACACACACACACACATTGTGTAATTAAACAATTTAACTTGTGTTAAACAAATATTTAGCGTGGTTGTTTCTGCTGTTACCACTCTCCTCTAGGGGAGATTTAATGTGTACTTCTTTGCAATTTTTTTCTATGTGAACCAACCATGTGTGTTTCTACAGTTTACGAGGAACTACAAAAATACCAATTAAAAAAAACAAACAAGTGCTGTATAGTATATTATTGATTATTGTTCAAGCTGTAAATGTTTTGCTAGAGTTTATATTCTATAAAAGATGAGTATCTTCATGAAACACTGGAATATGTATAAAGGGACGGAAATAAACGTATGAATCAGAGTAACGCCTTGGGGCTTTATTTCACAATGCGTCTTAGAACAAACACTGAATACGCTTAAATAAACTGTTAACGCTCTTGAATAAATGCACAGAACAGGCATGTTTTCTTTCTGCTTTCAGGCATCTACATGACTTCTTTCCTCTGTCTGAGCAGGAGCAGTATGTCCGCTATTTCCTGAAGTGTCTCTGCTTCTTCTGAGAGTCTGTTAGCCCTGCTGGCAGATATGACCTCCTCCCTCGCTTCATTAGAGATCCTTCACCAGGCGGCCATTTTCCTGTCGCTCTCCCTCATCCCTGCCCTTACCTGAATCAGAAACAAGAGGAGAAAAACGTTCATTTCTGTCTTGTTCAGTGGAATGTAAATAATAAGAAATGTATATAAATCAAAAGGTCTACATTCTGACATTGTACCTCTGCCATCTGTCACGCTGAGAGCATCTAGAAAATGTGTCTGTAGGATCACTTTCCCATCAATATTGTTTATAATGCTGCTGTCTGAGAGGGAACCAGCCTTGGGTTTCTTCTTCACCCAGGGCGTGAGCTTCTCTCCACTTGTAGCCTTGCCTGTTGAAGCGGTGTGCGTCTTCTCTGCGGCAGCGTCAGTCTGCCTCCCTGTGGGGGGATGCAGCACTGACACATCAACAGGTGGCACACACCAGTTAAACTCGGCGGTTACACCGTCTTCAACAGCGCTGCACTGAGTCTCAGCGTCACATGTCACAGCAGCAGTTTGAGTTCCAGCGTCTCGAGTTTCATTGGCTCTTTTCTGGCATTTGCACATCTCGGAGCGCTGGGCTTGAGGGGAAGGAACTGGGAAAGATATGTTTTCCATAAGTGTCTGTTTATCTCTGAAGCTTTGGGGTTTCAGGAGCGGGGTGAGGGGGCGGGGCTTTGTGTGCCTTTGTTCTGGATTCCCCTGTGAGACCGGGTTTGGGTTTAAGCTTTCTGCACAACAGGCCGGGTCAATATACGAAGAGGAAGCCTGAAGATATGGCTGACAGCATTCTTCCCCCTAAAATACAATTAGAAAGGGAAACACAGCAGTCACATTATCCCTGGGTTAATCCAGTGCATCATGGGAAAAGCAATTAATCAGTGGCACTGGGCACAGAATATTTAGTTTTTTGTTATTAAAGTGATAACTATAGCTGACATGTGTTGCCTGGGGGATCCTTTGTATGCAAGTATTGCAATTGATTGTGTTGAATAATGATGATCTTATACACTGAACAAAAATATAAACGCAACACTTTTGTTTTTGCTCCCATTTTTCATGAGATGAACTCAAAGATCTAAAACATTTTCTACGTACACAAAATAACCATTTCTCTCAAATATTGTTCACAAATCTGAAAAAATCTGTGATAGTGAGCACTTCTCCTTTGCCGAGATAATCCATCCCACCTCACAGGTGTGGCATATCAAGATGCTGATTAGACAGCATGATTATTGCACAGGTGTGCCTTAGGCTGGCCACAATAAAAGGCCACTCTGAAACGTGCANNNNTATTAATTAATTAATTCTCAAACCTAGATGCCCTCTCCCATGCCAACTCCACCTACTACTCTCAGTTAATCCACTCTGGCCCCGGAAACCCCAAAACACTCTTCTCCACAATAAACAAACTCCTCTAGCCCCCCTGGACACCACCTCTCAGTCATTTGCAGTTGACAAATGCAGCTCTTTTCTCACATTTTTTCAAAGCAAAATAAACAACATTTACAGCAGCTTAACCCAGGGCCGTGGGAAGTAGGGGTGCTGAGGGTGCTGCAGCACCCCCTGGTGGAGGACAGGGGATCTGCACTTCCACAAGATTAAATACAAATATAATTAAAAAAAAAATGAATTTTCAGCCTTGACGTAACAACATTCATAATCAAGTAAAGATCACACCCTTTCCACCCCGGTTACATTTTCCANCTACTGTGAAAAGCCTTAAACCCAGGGCCGTGGGAAGTAGGGGTGCTGAGTTTGTGGAAGTGCATATCCCCTGTCCTCCACCAGGGGGTGCTGCAGCACCCTCAGCACCCCTACTTCCCACGGCCCTGGGTTTAAGGCTTTTCACAGTAGTAATCGTTCCGTTTCCTCTGGTCTTAGCACCGCCCCCTGCTGTGAGGAGGATCCAGGGTGTGTGAGAGCCTGGTGATTTACAGCTTTAACACCACCTGTGACTGCCTGTTTGCCCCAAACTGAGGATCATTTGGGGGTTGAGTCAGGGATGATCCACAACCGTATAGCTTCCAGGCTAATTCTGGTGTGCTGTCATAGCTTTCACTATAATTCATCTGGGTAATGATACAACTGTACTAAGTAAAGCAATCTCTGATATCTGGGAACACAGAGACTAAGAGCTGTAATGCCATCTGACGGGGCATGACACATTTGAAGTGTTTTAGTCACATTTTAGTGAAATTGATTATTATCTATGCCAGTCGTGAGCCTGCAGGGGATTGCGTGTGTGTGTCTCTCTCTGTGTGTCTCTCTCTCTCGGTGTGTCTCTCTCTCGGTGTGTCTCTCTCTCTATGTGTGTGTGTGTGTGTGGGTGTGTGTGTGTGTGTGTGTGTGTGTGTGTGTGTGTGTGTGTGTGTGTGTGTGTGTGTGTGTGTGTGTGTGTGTGTGTGTGTGTGTGTGTGTGTGTGTGTGTCCAGAGCTCATCATGCATACTTCTGAACCCAACAGCCTCATTCTTTTTGTGCCCATTCATGACTGTTTGCTCATGGATCTTTTGTGGTTGTGGTGACCTCCTTTACTTTCGGTTTTACACGGTCATTGACTGCTGACTCCTTGTTCTCTCAACCATTCAGTAGGCTAGATGACGCAATTGATCAAGAACTAGTTCAGTGGAAAAAGTTATTTCCCTGCAATCTGATAAAAAAAAACAAGTCTTACCTAGTCTGGTGCGGGCCACATTTAGGGCTTTAGCATGGCTCAAAGAAACTGACATGCATAGAAAGCTTTGGTCTCATTTTGAACCTGCACAGATACATTTGACACTTGATTTGTTTTAATCCGGTAAAATAAGGCATGATACGACATGGATAAAGCTGCTATTTGAATGTAATGAAGCCAGGAGAGTGAGACTTAACTCTTCTTTGTTTATGAGTGGAGAAAGCATTTCCACTGAGGGCATTTTTGAAGTTGTTGATCTGTTTTTATTCCACATAAAGTCTACAGCTGTCCCCCTCTGTGTGCAGTTATGATGGTTACAGGTGGAGGTATAATAGCTTACCTTCTGAGGGCTGGTCTGAGGGTTTTTCATGGTCCCATCTCTTTTTCCAACAGCTTTTTTATTGGGACATTCGATGCGTTTATCCTACGAGTCTGTGACCTTTTTCCTAACAAGACGTTAGCCAACATTGGAGGCAGAGACATAAAGTTGCCGAAATGCAATCCGCTATATTTTTAGGCTAACTATGTGATGACAAACTGCGGACGTTTCTTTCTGTGTCCTCTGTTTCGGGAGTGATATGTTTAAGAAAAACTACTTAAATGAACTTGTTGTGCTGCACTAAAACCAGGGACTGTGGGTTTGACTTAAATTGCAATAATAATATGTCAGCCAAGGATGATAAGTGGAAACCTCCTAAGCTTCACCTAGCAACAAAGTGCTTCCTGTTTTTCCTCTTGTAAAAGTGATGCAGAAACACGTTCTAGTAACTGGGCATATCGTGGGTGTGTGTGTGTGTGTGTGTTAATGGGTGTGAATGGGAACCAGGTGCTGCTGTGCTTCTGTGCTCATGCCTACGCAGGTTTGTTGTTGCACCGTCAGCTTTGTGTCTAGAGAAAACTTAACGAGCTCAGCAGGAGCCGAACATCAAACAAACACCCACTAATGTGAGCGTTTGGTCGGATAGGACGACAAATGGTTACGTCTTACCTTCGAGACAACTAGAGGTGGGAGAAGTACTCAGATCTTGTACTTGAGCAAAAGTAGAAGTACTCAGGTCTTGTACTTGAGTTAAAGTAGAAGTACTCAGATCTTGTACTTGAGCAAAAGTAGAAGTACTCAGATCTTGTACTTGAGTAAAAGTAGAAGTACTCAGATATTATAGGCTACTTGAGTAAAAGTAGAAGTACTCAGATCTTGTTCTTGAGTAAAAGTAGAAGTACTCAGATATTGTACTTGAGTAAAAGTAGAAGTACTCAGATCTTGTACTTGAGTAAAAGTAGAAGTACCAGATCTTG
>NW_011369945.1:15031286-15041010 GCF_000735185.1 Notothenia coriiceps | reverse complement strand
AACATTACCCTACCCGTCAACCTAACACTAAACCTAACCTACCCTATCCTAACCTATCACCCGATACTGACTGGTTTTCGGGACCCCCCCAGACCCCCCACATAACAGAAAACTGCACGTTTCAGAGTGGCCTTTTATTGTGGCCAGCCTAAGGCACACCTGTGCAATAATCATGCTGTCTAATCAGCATCTTGATATGCCACACCTGTGAGGTGGGATGGATTATCTCGGCAAAGGAGAAGTGCTCACTATCACAGATTTTTTCAGGTTTGTGAACAATATTTGAGAGAAATGGTTATTTTGTGTATATAGAAAATGTTTTAGATCTTTGAGTTCATCTCATGAAAAATGGGAGCAAAAACAAAAGTGTTGCGTTTATATTTTTGTTCAGTGTAAATATAGCTGAGGGGATGTTCACTTCTTCCACTCTTTGTTTATTCATTTTAAATTAATTAAAAGTAATACAAGTTAGTTGTCAAATAATAAAACAAAACTGAATAATTAGGACTACACTACTGTGGCTTTTCATTTCTTCCCACTGCATTTTGGAACTGAAATATTTCCATGCTTTTATGTTCAAAAAGTGATTTATTTTTCCCATACTGCCTGTGCTGCAACACCTCTTTGGTGATTGGTCAACAGCTTTTAGAGATGTCCCACCCCTTAGCCTATCACGTACAATTTGGTGTAACTCTAGCCAGGAGCCACAGGAAGGGGGAATAACCCAAAAAGCATAATAGGGCCCATTTAATTCGGTTTTTTATAGCAAGTTTGCATGTTTTTCTTATTCGTTTAGCTCAGTTATGTATTTTAACATGTTCAAACACATCTTAATGTAATATATAACTCTTAATGTTGTAAAATGTTTAAAGTAGATTTATTCTGAGTTGAATTTGAAGTCCCAGCACAACAGCAAGATGTAAAAAATGTCCCCAAGTGTAACTTCACTTACATCATCTGAGTCTGAACTGAGGTAACCTCTCCTGCAAGAGTAACTTGGCGAGTATTCGCAGCCATTCATGAGGACCTTGTTGTGTTCAAGACATGCTGCAGGAGTGAGAAAAAAAAAACCTTTTCAATGTATTGTCTTTCTCTAGCATATACACATCAAAGGGGGGGATAAATTGGAGATGCTTAAGACACTTACAAAGGTTCATGTCAGTGCAGTTGGAGAACTGTGAATGAAACAGAATTAACATGTAAACTGCATCTGCCTACACTGTGCACAGTTCCCATATATCCCTCTATCAGGAGACATTAGAAGCTTGTTAGAAGCGATAGTTAGAAGCTTGATACAGCAGATGGTTCCAGAATCAGTTCACATTTTCTTAATTGTCCAGCAGATTTTTATTGTTTAAATGATTTTAATTTGTGTAGGTTCCACAGACTGTAGTTACAAACTCTACCATCTGGTGGCAATAAAGGGCCACTAACTAAGCACACTCACATGTATGAGGTCACTGTCCTCCACTTCCATACACTGAGAGTCAGGGACAGTTCTGATAGTGAAGGAAAAATATAACAAAAACATAAAAACAAAGTACATCACATATCAATGATAAAAGATGTTTGATATGGTTAATGTGTGAAGACGTACTGTGAGGATTCGGCTGGTGTTTCGTCTTCCAGATAAATCTTTGATGGACCTCTCCCGTAATGAGCAGCTGGAATGAAATATCACGTTAACCTCAACAAGAAAGCCATTACTTTTCTTATGCTGCATTTTAATTTGACCATGGTTATGTACTTTTATCGTTTGCTTTATCTATTTAATGTCAGCCTAATTTAAGGACAAAAAAAAGATTTCTGATTCTGATGACATGTACGTTTTAAGAAGTGTTTAGCTTCTTCTTCACATTCTTCAGTACTGAAGCCTCTGAAGACCTCTCCCTCAAATTGCTGCTCAGTTTCTGATTGGTTGAGGGTGAAGTCCAACATGGCCTCCTCGCCCTCTGGTTGGCTAAGGGAGAAGGAGACATCACGTCTTGCTTGGTCCATCGCCTCTGTGTTGCTGGGATAATAAACATGTGCTTTGAGTGCTACAAAATGTCAGAATTTTAAATAGTTTGTCAACTTGTAGTATAGTTCTCACTCTGGCTTTGGACTTCCAAACAGGACTTCTGCAGCTGTGGGGGTTTTCAACTGGTAGAGAGGGGTCTTTGATCCACAGGACCACGAGATACTGTTCTCCATTACTCTTGGCAGGGAGAAAGGCTGAAACTAGCAGAAATAAATTGTATATTAAGTAGCATCCTGTCAGGAAGGCACTGTCATGCTGTGTCTAAGATACTACTGCTGACACTTGGAGAAGTAGATCCAGCATCATTTAATTAAGTAGTATAGTTTGTTGCATTTTGTTCAATGTCAGGCAGTCAATCCAAAGCCTATTAAGCTCCATGTGGAGTTAAAGGATCACATGTCTATGTAATAAAAGCAACTGTAACCATGACCTATTGTGATGACATTTAATGTGAGACATAAAGTATATATATTTTTAAAGAATATTCTCTTTTCCTTACCTTGGTCTGCTTCAGCCCTGAGGTGTCCCATGGTGGGGGGGAGCAGTGGGGAAGCTGCATCTGGCTTCTCTGCTGGAGGTTCATCTGCAGGGGGAATAAACCTGAGCAGACAGTTTGATAAGACCTAAGTTGACTGATATGCACAGTTAATATCATGTCATTTAATTCATTCAAATATTGTTTTATAAAATAAACTGCAACACCACCTTGGCCTGAAGAAGCTGAGGAAGTGGAGAAGGGGCTGAGGGGGTCGGTGATGGGTGGAAGATAGTCAGATGCACTGTTGTCTGAGTAAGCTGACTCCAGCACTGGTGACAACTGGGGATAGAGCAGTAAATAACGTTTTACGCCAGAGGGTCCATCTATGATTACATTTAACCCCACCTGCATGTTTTTGGACTGTGGAGAAAACCAAACCAAGCAAAGTCAACACAGTGGGGCTTATGCTGTTTCGCAACAGTGCAATCACATTACCTTTTCTAGAGCTAAGAAATTGCAACATGAATAGCTGGAGAGTGACTAACCTGCCGACACTTGAAGCCTTGTGGAATAACATGCTTTCTTTTCCTAATTCCTTGAACACTAGACATTGACACAGAATATAAACAATGAATGTTGATAACAACTGACTGTATACAGATAGAAACCACAGATTGGACTTTTAATTCACATGCCATGAAGTTGGACTGGGACAGTTTCTATAACTTGTAAAATGTGCTGTAAGGACCTTTTATTCTATATTGATCTGGGTGATGCGAACAAAATGATATGTAACCAGGTCTACCTGTACTCAGGTTGGCCCTCGACAAGACTCAGCTGTGAAGGAGAGCCAGGGCTCATTGGGAGAACCAGCAGCTCATTTCTCCTATGCTTGGATCCTCCTTTATAGCTGCCAAGAACCGCCACTTTTGGAGGATCTGAAAAACACATGATCTACTTACATCCTTTTCCATACGGACTGATGAACATAGGCATTGGTAGATAGATATAACTTTAGTCATATGTTCTGTATATACATATATATAAGCCACATATTTGCAGAAGGGTTATTTGGTGTTTAATCATTTGGGAAAAACGTATACTGCATTTCTCAATTAACCCTTTGCTAATACAGTTTGTTACAATGTCTGGTAGTTTTCGGACATTAAATAGGTTTGACATAAACACTAAAGGAGAGGATGGGGTTACACTTCATTATTTTCTCTTGAACTTGTGTTATATTTTCTCACTTTTAGCCTAGTTTGAGTTTTGGTAACTGTAATTATTTACTTACATAGTTGCTACTTCTCACCTGTAATTTCTTTCTTTGAAGCAATCTGGTTGACGATAAATAATGTCACCAGGTCCATGCTCCCAGCACTAGTTCCTTTTGGAGATGCAGGTAGAGCCATTCCCAAGTTTTTCAACTTCTGTTGCATTTTCCTCTTTTCAAAAAACTCCTGAGTAAAAGAGCAAACCAAGAACATCACTGTAGACTAAGACAAAGTTTAAAACTGTTGTCTAGTGTAGTCATGGAATTTGTATTTAGCTGTCTCCAGTGTTGGAAGAAGTACTCAGAACCTTTACTTAAGTAAAAGTACTAATACTATGATCTTAAAATACTCCACTACAAGTCAAATCCTGATTCAAAAATATCATACATGTAAAAGTATTAGCATCAAAATGTACTTTGAGTACAAAAGTTAAAATTACTCATTCTGCACAATTGCTAATTTCAGAATTACATAAAGTACAGTTGTATTATCAGCTAAATGTCTTTTGAGTATCAAAAGTACTTTTTATGCAGACTAGACCGTTTCACAGTGTTATAATATTATCCTGTGTTTACTTGTAAGAGCATTTTATTATTGTTTATGTGGGCAAAATGTAGATATGTAAAGTACTGTGTAGAGAATAGTAGTACAGTTGTATATAATATGCATTATACCATATCTATCAAGTGTTGTTATATACAAATAAACAAATAAATGTAGTGGAGTTAAAACTACAACATTTGCCTTTGGAATGTAAAGGAGTAGAAGTATAAAGTGGAATTAAATTAAACTAGTATAAATATGCTTTAAAAAAGCACTTCAGTACAATACTTGAGTCAATGCACTTAGTTACTTTCCACTACTGGCTGTCTCACCCTCTGCTTTTTTGCATCATTCTTCACAACAACCCTGCTCCTGCAATAAGAATTGTTACAACGTTAGCGTTACCTAGCTAACGTTTACATTAGCACGAACATTAATGGTATTAGACTGAACATTTCCCCCTCTCTTACCTTGAGCCCCCGACCCAATTCATTTTCAACAGCTGTATCTATCAAAAAACGAACAGTGAAACAATAAACACTATACTAATGCCAGTGTAAAAGTTCACATTGGTAAAGCTACGTTAGCTAGCAAAATGTGTGTTGCTAGGTAGAGATGTAACGTTCGACTAATTAAGTAGGTAGATTTGCACGAGGAACAAAAACTATACTGTCACGCGCCACTTAAAACATCCTTATGAAAAGGTGTAATAATTCCTTGCCCACTTTTGTTGAATTGGTAAGCGGTGTATTTTGCGTACAGCGTTATATTTTTCTGAATAACGTTACACAATGCCTGTCCCATGACATTGTTTACCATCAAACAAGGATACAGCCATACAGTAGAAACGGTACAGACTGTACAGACTACTTTGTTACGTCCAGTGACGCAAGTTGCAACCAATCGTCTTCTGCCGCTGGGGGCTTGACCAATAATAAAGGAACTGCAAACGCTTAGGGCGGAAATAAGGAGCGTCAAGTCACTGAGAAAAACTACAGTTATTCAGGAAGTTAAGCAAATTCTTGTTAGAAGCCACGCAGTTGAATCAGAGTTGTATGACATTGTACTTTAGAGGAAGTTGACCGTCAGCTTTTATTTTGAAAACGGTACACCGGAAGTACATTGCAGTTGGTCCCGCTTTCTTCTCAGTGGTAGAACAAGAGCAGGATGTAGCGGTACATGAGTCGGGCTCGCTTTACATCAATCCAACCACAAGAAGACCTTCTCTCTACTTATGTCGACGCGGTGAGTCGGGTTTTGGGGGATGGGTGTTGCAAGGATTGTACGAAGAGACGACTAACGTTAGAAAAATGTCCAACATCCTCGATGCGGCGTCCAAAATAAAGTGGGACCGTACGGCTGCGGCGAAGAGAGCCGTGTTTCTTGCAGCTGCTGCTTACGGTGTCAAAACACTGTACCCCATCATCTGCAGGCAGCTCAGAAAAAACAAAGAAAACAGGAATAATCGCCGGGGATCAAAGGCGGAAAACGGTGCTACATGTGTGGGAAAAACACAGATATGTACTGCGGGGCCGAAGAATTCATCCCCTGGAGTAAATGCTGAATTTTTTAGGCAGATCCTCGAACTTGGTAAAATCCTCTTCCCCAAGCTTGTGTCCAAAGAGCTCGTCTTGCTCTCCTTGCACTCGGTGGCGCTGATATCCAGGACGTTTTTGTCTATTTACGTGGCTACATTGGACGGGAAGATAGTTAAAACGATAGTGGAGAAGGAACCTAAGAGCTTTATCTTCCAGCTGATGAAATGGCTCCTCATTGCAATCCCGGCCACGTTCGTCAACAGCGTTATCCGGTTCCTGGAGTGCAAGCTGGCTTTGGCCTTCCGCACCCGGCTGGTGAACCATGCATACCGGACCTACTTCACCGATCAGACCTACTACAGAGTCAGCAACATGGACGGGAGACTCGCCAACCCGGACCAGTCTCTCACTGAGGACGTCAT
This sequence comes from Notothenia coriiceps, assembly GCF_000735185.1. Taxonomy (NCBI): domain Eukaryota; kingdom Metazoa; phylum Chordata; class Actinopteri; order Perciformes; family Nototheniidae; genus Notothenia; species Notothenia coriiceps. Next base: position 15,034,735 of record NW_011369945.1, on the reverse strand, counting down.
GATGTTTTCCCAATCCGTGGCTCACCTCTATTCTAACCTCACCAAGCCAATTCTGGACGTGATGCTGACCTCCTACACCCTGATCCAGACCGCCAGATCCAGGGGGGCCAACGCCAGTGGGCCCACCCTGCTGGCCGGCCTGGTGGTCTTTGTCACGGCTAAGGTGCTCCGGGCCTGCTCTCCCAAATTTGGCAAGCTGGTGGCCGAGGAGGCTCACAGGAAGGGCTACCTGCGCTATGTGCACTCCAGGATCATTGCTAATGCGGAGGAGATAGCTTTCTACAGGGGACACAAGGTATGCAGGGCTGGATCTGCAGTTGCATTTGTTTTGGCAGGCTTGCACATTATTACAAACGAAATATTGGTGGTTATTACATTTTGAGACTAGAAACACATCCACAATAGTACATCCATATGCTCTATTAATAGACCATGGGTTAGTATGCCATATGGTCTAAATGTCCATCATAGTTAGTCTACACACCTTTATCAAACAAATATTAACTTCAACTCTCTTTTATTTACCCTCAGTCATATCTTTGGCCCTTTTACAAGTATTGTCCACCTACATAAGATAAGTGATTATCTTGATAGCCAACATCAAGTAACAAAGTTCATAACTCCATCCTATTATTATATTTACACCTAGTGGACCTCAATCTATATAGGTTCAGATGAAGATAAACTGAAAGGTCCCGCCCCCAGTATTATTTCATCACAGTAATGCAGGGAGTGATTAAATATTGTGAGATTTTGACCTCTGCAGGTGGAGATGCGTCAGCTGCAGAAGTGCTACCGAGCTCTGGCCGACCAGATGAACCTGATCCTGTCCAAGCGTCTGTGGTACATCATGATCGAGCAGTTCCTCATGAAGTATGTGTGGAGCGCCTGTGGACTCGTCATGGTTGCCGTGCCGATCATCACGGCCACCGGCTTCGCTGATAACAGTAAGGATGCCCTAATGTGCCCCAAACCAAACAGAGGGAATACAAATGTTTGTCCAGTGCCTAGTTTGTAGTGCCACTATTTTACTCTTTGGTGGAAACACATTTTCCATTAGCACCTCCAAACCAACAGCTACTGCTTCCTCCTCAAGCAGAGGGCTGATTAGCATGTGTGAGAACAGAAGCAGCCTCCCACACCTCCCCGATGACATTTCATCTGAGTCCCTTTGTTTGCCGACGAGCACTACTGCTGTGTTGTGGTGTCACCGCTGATTTAAATAACAAATCTCCATGGCATCCCAATGCTCGTAGGTGTGAGAGAATCCAGAGAGAGCAAATGGGAAGTTGATTTCTTTTGTTGCTTATTTTAAGATATTTCTAGTGTTTCTCACACCTTGAATTTTGTCCTTTTTTAGAAACAGCAGACGGACGGACACACACGATGGTGAGCGAGAGGACAGAGGCCTTCACCACCGCCCGTAACCTCTTGGCCTCAGGGGCCGACGCCATCGAGAGGATCATGTCGTCCTACAAAGAGGTGAGGACGCTGCAGGCTGATTTTAATGAAGCTCTGCTGGAGTGCAGTGTCTTTGTTCTTCTAGTTAATTCAATGTGGGCTTTCTCCACTTCTTCTAAAAAGGTTTTCCTTGCACCCCTCTTCTCACTTCAAAATAAAGCATGTGTGTTCTTCCTGGAAATATCAATACAAAAGTGCTACAACAACTAAATTGATTGACACATATAGGGCATGAAGTCTTTAATACAAGCCATGAACAGTTTATAATAATCTTGCCCTGCCCCTTGCAATGAAGACAGGTGCAGAATCTTTGTTTGCCTTTTGGCGTTTCAACCCTCCTTTTGAATGTAGCTGTTCAAAAACAAACAATGTATAACCTTTCCTTAGTTTCTTTAATGTCAGCGTTTGCAGCTTCACTCCGTTTGATCTCATTGTGAATGCAATATCTATGAGTTGTGGGCTTTAGATCAGACAAAACAAGGCATTTGAAGGCCTCAACCGCAAGGCCAAGCGATAAGTCAAATAAATAGTTTTCAGATTAAACAACTATCAACTAATTGCTGCCCTTTATCCAGTTCTTGCACAGTGAAGTCCCAGATCCTTCTCACTACTGTAATTTGTGTGAGCTAGGACATTTTTATATTAATAATTTGAACGGCTAGAGGTGGAGATATTCACATGATAAACAGCTGTTTAATCATGGGTGGTTGGGTCACTTCACTGGCCTAGGTTTAAATGGAAAGTGGTCGAGTAGATGTGTGGGCGGTGGACGGATGAATGCACAGATTTGCATTCTGTTTATCCATCTCCCTACTTTCAACTTGTAAGCACAGGAATTTATTTAAGGTCTGACGGAAAAAAAGTCAAGTGTATAAAAGGCTTTATTCATCAAGGGCAAAATCACTGATCTCTACTGCATTTTAATCCCGAAAAATAGCAAGACCCATTCATGCTTTCTGCATTATGAGGTCTGCAAGAGGATTTGATTGCACTTGATGGTGAAGCCGTCTGCTGTTACTGCTTTAACTCATAAGCAGCCATTTCCATACTAACATACAGTAGCCTATATGTTATTTGAGCAAGGTGGATCGTGCATAGCATTTCTGTCTCTACTTGTGAAGAGGAGGAATCAAAACTCTGTTAAATATGCTAGTGACTGCTTCCTCAAGCATGAGTCACTATTCTCAAAAACTTCCCATTGTACCACTTCACTCCTACGAGAATGTGCAGGGCCAGACACACACACAGCCACATTTTACAAACACACAGAAGACTCAAACTGCTGTTAGATCTTAGGAAACAGGAGCAGCTTGCAAGAGAATCATTTGTAATGTGCAAACCTGTGGCAGAGGAGATTGTCACGACTGTAATTACTTTGGAAATTTCTTGCGTAAAGCACACCGCTGGAGGGTTCAAGTTTTAACATGCACACAGCATGCAGTGTCACATGTGCAGCAGCAAGTCCCTGCATGCAAGGCCTAGAGTTGAGCGTGTGCAACTACAGGCAGCAGGCCAGTGATGGATGTACTTCCTTCTCATGCCTCCAAACGCTGACTCGTGACATCACGGTATGTGTGTTTGTTTAATATGTGAGTGGTCAAACAGGCCTATGGCATGTACCGGCGTATCCCAGTATGTTAATCATCTTGTTTACTCAGATTAGCCTTTCCTTATGTTCTTTAAAAGTGTGTTTTATCCCAATCTGGAAGTAAGCTCTAGCTATTAGCTTCTGGGGGCTATGTTTTTTTCTTTTTACAGCATTAGTTGTTGTCAATAAACATGTGCAAAGTGGGTCTCAAAGTCCAATATTTATCTGGAGATTTAATGCAATATCTCCATCAAAGCTTTGAACAACACTTATGCTGCATAAGCCACACAAACTTTTTATATCTACTGATTCCTCAAGGTGTGTGTGTGTGTGTGTGTGTGTGTGTGTGTGTGTGTTCTATACTTGTATATGTATGCTATACGTAAGTTAGTTACGGTAC
>NW_011369945.1:14998683-15031251 GCF_000735185.1 Notothenia coriiceps | reverse complement strand
TTATGCTGCATAAGCCACACAAACTTTTTATATCTACTGATTCCTCAAGGTGTGTGTGTGTGTGTGTGTGTGTGTGTGTGTGTGTGTGTGTGTGTGTGTGTGTGTGTGTGTGTGTGTGTGTGTGTGTGTGTGTGTGTGTGTGTGTGTGTGTGTGTGTGTGGTCCAGAGCTCCTTCTTTCCCCTCGGGCTTAGCTGTGAATAATCCTCCATCTGTTGGTCTGCACTTCTGCATCTATTTCTCACTTTCCCACGCATCATATGCTCGGACTCTTTTTGGACAAATGGGGGAGGACAGTTTTATATGTATTGATTTTGTTTTTTGGGGCATTTTCATCTGTTTGGTAGCTCCTATTCAACTCACTTACTCCAATTGGTGGAGCTTAGATGTGGGGATAGGTTTTGTAAGATTTTTGATGATCGTTTTGGTCTCTGCAGAATGTGCATTATCATGAGTGTTATCAAGGATGGATCCCAATTGTTAAGGGGAGGCAGTCCAATAATTATATTACTTAATTCACTATTTGCACAATAGTAAGGTGGTGAGGTAATGACAGAGCACCAGACACAGATGTGATGGTGTGTGGAATTGTAAATCAGACAGCAATTTCTACAAATCTCTTTGGCAACCGGCACATACAGTGGGGCAAAAAAGTATTTAGTCAGCCACCAATTGTGCAAGTTCTCCCACTTAAAAAGATGAGAGAGGCCTGTCATTTTCATCCTAGGTATACCTCAACTATGAGAGACAAAATGAGAAAAAAAAAATCAGAAAATCACTGTCTGATTTTTAAAGAATTTATTTGCAAATTATGGTGGAAAATAAGTATTTGGTCAATAACAAAAGTTAATCTCAATACTTTGTTATATACCCTTTGTTGGTAATGACAAAGGTCAAACGTTTTCTGTAAGTCTTCACAAGGTTTTCACACACTATTGCTGGTATTTTGGCCCATTCCTCCATGCAGATCTCCTCTAGAGCGGTGATGTTTTGGGGCTGTCGCTGGGCAACACGGACTTTCAACTCCCTCCAAAAAAATTCTATGGGGTTGAGATCTGGAGACTGGCTAGGCCACTCCAGGACCTTGAAATGCTTCTTACGAAGCCACTCCTTCGTTGCCCGGGCGGTGTGTTTGGGATCATTGTCATGCTGAAAGACCCAGCCACGTTTCATCTTCAATGCCCTTGGTGATGGAAGGAGGTTGTCACTCAAAATCTCACGATACATGGCCCCATTCATTCTTTCCTTTACACGGATCAGTCGTCCTGGTCCCTTTGCAGAAAAACAGCCCCAAAGCATGATGTTTCCACCCCCATGTTTCACAGTAGGTATGGTGTTCTTTGGATGCAACTCAGCATTCTTTCTCCTCCAAACACGTCTAGTTGAGTTTTTACCAAAAAGTTCTATTTTGGTTTCATCTGACCATATGACATTCTCCCAATCCTCTTCTGGATCATCTAAATGCTCTCTAGCAAACTTCAGACGGGCCTGGACATGTACTGGCTTAAGCAGGGGGACACGTCTGGCACTGCAGGATTTGAGTCCCTGGCGGCGTAGTGTGTTACTGATGGTAGCCTTTGTTACTTTGGTCCCAGCTCTCTGCAGGTCATTGACTAGGTCCCCCCGTGTGGTTCTGGGATTTTTGCTCACCGTTCTTGTTTCTCATTTTGACCCCACGGGGTGAGATCTTGCGTGGAGCCCCAGATCGAGGGAGATTATCAGTAGTCTTGTCTTCCATTTTCTAATAATTGCTCCCACAGTTGATTTCTTCACACCAAGCTGCTTACCTATTGCAGATTCAGTCTTCCCAGCCTGGTGCAGGTCTACAATTTTGTTTCTGGTGTCCTTTGACAGCTCTTTGGTCTTGGCCATAGTGGAGTTTGGAGTGTGACTGTTTGAGGTTGTGGACAGGTGTCTTTTATACTGATAACAGGTTCAAACAGGTGCCATTAATACAGTTAACAAGTGGAGGACAGAGGAGGCTCTGAAAGAAGAAGTTACAGGTCTGTGAGAGCCAGAAATCTTGTTTCTTTGTAGGTGACCAAATACTTATTTTACCGAGGAATTTACCAATTAATTCATTAAAAATCATACAATGTGATTTTCTGGATTTTTTTTTCTCATTGTGTCTCTCATAGTTGAGGTATACCTAGGATGAAAATTACAGGCCTCTCTCATCTTTTTAAGTGGGAGAACTTGCACAATTGGTGGCTGACTAAATACTTTTTTGCCCCACTGTAAGTAATGTCATGTCCCTGATTTGTCACTCTTATTAAAATAATGAGAAATGCATTTAACAGATGTCTTTTTTAATATCTTTGGATCGATGCTGCAAAACAAAACTGCATGTTTACAATCTTTAAATATATATATTTTAAATCAGAGAACATCTGTCTAGTCTCCTCACGACAAAATCGACAATTGTTTATGAATGAATGAAATCCTCGTCTCTATTCTTAACTGTAACCTCTCTTTGGTTTCATTTTAGTTTGAGCCAGGCACATCTTTGAAGCCCCTGATGGTGTCTGAATTTCCCAGAATTGGTGTTTGTTGTTTAATATAATCAAGCTGTGTCCACAGCTGGCATTGTCTCGCCGCAGGGTGCAACACTGAAGCCAAAGAAAGAGGCTGCTTTTTCTCTTGTTTTCTCATTTCAAAACACTCCTTGTTTGACACTTTTCCTTTTATACCTAAATGCTTGTGTTTATCTTGTATTTACATAATTTCATGCTGTAAAAATCTCCTTCTATTCATCCTAAAAACTATGCAATAGCACTTTTTAATATTTATTCTGTTTGGTTGGTTGTCTTTTATAACACTTTTTCTATACAATCATTACACATAAGTACTTTGTTTACACAATGTTCTTACTTAAAACACTGTAAACAAACAACAGTTAAACCTTTTGTTAATTATTTGTTCCTTTGAGCTAACATTAACAATTCAAAACATTTAGCTATTCAATACTTTAAACTATATTTTTCAGCTATATTTTTAGCTAATGAACTATTACTTTAAATATTCTTATAGCAATTTTCAATCATGTTTAACAAAATATTAAAACTCTTTACTATTAGCTAACCATTTTAACTTTAAATGTATTACTTTTAGCTAACTGCTAATCCCTCTGCTCCCTTGCAAAGTAGTTCTCACAACCCTCGGTGTGATGGATGACATAACATGTGGATATATAATTTAATCACATTATAATAACAATTGTTCTAAGTGTATTAACCGTCAAACTTCTTACTGCTGAGAATCAGTGCTTTAACACGCACACACAAATAGCCGCAAACACACTTTTATCAGCACATGGCCTTGACAGTGACCTATTTCAGAACACACCTGTCACTACCCCGTAACGACCTTTGACCCTTGTGTGTTGCTTGTTGGGACAGGTCACGGAGCTGGCAGGCTACACTGCAAGGGTGCACAACATGTTCGAGGTGTTTGAGGACGTCCAGAGGGGGGTTTACAAGCGCTCCTCTCTATCATCCACCACAGGAGACGAGAAGAAAAGCAGGCCTGAGATGCACATAGACGGACCGCTGGAGATAAAGGGTTAGCCTCTTCTGCTGTACACACACCTCCTTCTGTATGGAAATTAACTGAAACAGATTCAACACACACACACACACACACACACACACACACACACACACACACACTTAGCTACTGTTGCTATGTTGGGCAAACCTTTACCACCACTGCAGTCTGGAGGATGGGGTGAGCTAGTGGCTTTGGTTGGTTGGCCACATGGCATTGTGTGAACTTAAATAACCCCAAATATACAACATTTATTATCAACCCCTCTCTACACAATCTAACTTAGATATAGTAAGGTACTCATAGTGAACTGTAGCAAAATATACACTTCTGTCCAGATTCTTTTCAACTAGCCAAACCCTTATCTGGGGCAATGTGCATAAACTCAATACATTCCTAGATTGCCAGTACGCAAAGTCAAAGGTTGGAATCCTTGCATAAATACCCTTTGAAAATACCCATTTGATAGAGCACAGTTAAGCTAAGAGGTAAGAGGGATTTCTTTTATTTTTAACCCATAATTCCTGCTATAAACTGTATAATCCCACAGTCTAGCCTCACTTTCTGCTCTACTTCACTCATTCTTTGTCTCTCTGGTTTTTCTTTACAGGTGAAGTGATAGATGTGGATAACGGCATCGTGTGTGAAAATGTCCCAATTATTACACCCAACGGGGACGTCGTAGTGTCTTGCTTGAACGTCAAGGTGAGACAGCTCCCATAATTTAATTTCTCTTCCAACTCCACTTAATATGTCCCATTAACATGAATGGTGTATTCAGCTTTCTGATCCATACTCTGCCACCAGACTCACTGATGGTTGTTTGTTTATGTAGAGTTTATTATCTTTAAAAATAATCCCCTTTGGTCTTTTTAAGAAACACATGCATCCTTGTGGGTGTTACCTTCCCTCAGGATTTTGGCTTCTGTAATGAACTGGAGAGGATATTGTGGCCTCATTAAAAAAGAAAACGAAAGAATCTCTCGTTGGAGTATTGCATTTAAACAGCAGCTGATGCTATCACACCTCAGTAAGGACTGCACTGATCTAGTTTTAACAAGCTTTAGCTATTTGAGGTGAATAAACCTGCTGGCATTTCAATCAGGAGAGACTTCATTTTGTTTAAACAACATTTATTGACACATGTCATATGATAAATGTTAAGTCTTTGTCGATTAGACCCCGATCCTGAAATCGTATATCTAAAGGGGGAAATGCAGCCGTGAGCATATAGGGAACTCCTCGGGGTCTAGACACTGGTGATGATGCTGAAGATCTGGATTTGATGAGGAGATGGGATGAAGAGGAGGTGTGATAAGGTCTTTGGATTAACTCTCCTGGCACTGGATGTGATGAAAGGAGGTGGATGGGGAGGAGGTGGGCGGCAGTATGAAAACCTGAAATCACAGCTGACTGCAGGAGAGAGGAGAACCATTTTAAAGTCTGCAGCACAGTGATTGGCTGCTGGTGAATGTAATGGGTTATAGACAACGCCCGTGATGAGCTGATTATATGCAGCTGCGGAGTGAATGTGTACACCCAGTCTTCCTGAAAGAACTTACGCTGAGCTTCATTGAGCTGGTAGCTTGGAGGAAATCTGTTGACACTGTGCTGGGGGTGGTGGCAAAGTCCATAGGGACTTGGTTTGGCAACTGGAAGGTCACCAGATCAAGTCCCGGAAAGACCAAGTGCTACCGAGGTGTCCCTGAGCAAGGCACCGTTCCCTACACTGCTCCCCGGGCGCCGTACATAATGGCAGCCCACTGCTCCTAACACTGGGATGGGTCAAATGCAGAGAAACCGTTTCGTTACATAGTACCTGTACTACGTAATGACAATAAGTTGAATCTTCATCTTCTTTATGCCCCATATTTAATGACACTTTTTCCATTCACCTAAAGATAGTTTCTTAATTTCTTCAGATCTACGTGGTTACACAATTTTCTTACTATAAACACTGGAAACAAACACAAAAGAGCACACAGCTCTGAGAGATTATAGGCGATCACAGTCCAAACATCAAATCCACTGCAGCAGCTACTTCTAAGTTAGCTAGCTAGCTACATATCGGTATATATGTATATATTCTTACACACTTCAATTAAGTGGTTCAAAATCTTGCTGTTGTAATTGAAAGTTTACCCATTTAAAATATTTAACTACAATATTTCATACATCCATTACTTTAAGCTAACTATTTCACAGTTAGCATTACTTTTAGCTAGCAACTTCAACAATGTATCCTTCAATTATAGCTAATTATTTAAAAGAAAAATATCCTACTTGTAGCTTATTTTTGTTTGTTTATTACTTTTAACTCCAATCAAATAATGAATTAATTACCTTTTTAACTGATATAAAATCATTTATTCATTACTTTTAACTAACTAGCATTTGGCTTAATATACAAATACAGGTAATGATTCATGCAGCTGCACTGTAAGAAACACAAAGCAATAATATGTGGTGTGCCACGTCCCTGTTAGCTGCAGGCTAAATAGATTAATAATTACAACATTTAAACCTGGCTTTAAGGTTTATTATATATTATATATTTATAAGGAAACCGGTAAACAGGAAACATTTTGCCGCTCTTTCTTTGTTGACATTTCAGATCTTCTGTGTATAATGTTGAGTAGTTCAATCCTGTCTTTCAAAGCTTAACACCCACTTTCTATCCCTCTAGGCCTTTAAATCTTAATTATACTGATGTTGACTCATCTTAAATGGGATTAATATGTTTGCTCTCAATCTCAGGTGGAGGATGGCATGCACCTGTTGATCACGGGGCCTAACGGCTGCGGGAAGAGCTCTTTGTTCAGGATCCTCAGTGGCTTGTGGCCTGTCTACGGCGGCCGCTTACACAAACCCTCTCCTAAACACATGTTCTACATCCCTCAGAGGTATACACAAAAACACACACTTTTTAAATATCCCTCAGCTGCTGTACCGAAACAACTGTAAGCTTTGATCATTGTACCAGCGAGCCTAACCTGTAATCTAATCCATTGTAACATGATCTGTGTGTGGTTTACAAAGAGAAACCAGAGCTCTGGCCACAGTGAAATATTTACCACACAGACGAGGCTTGAAATACGTTTAATTACAATAATTGCTTGGTTATACCTTTCACAGACATTCAACAGTGAGTTGAGTGTCGTTAGTGTGTGGATAAAACAATAAACACGTGTCCCCACAGTCCTTTTTTTTGGCCCAATATTAAAGAGTCAGTTAGAATAGATTTAGAACATATATTGAAGACGTAAGAAAGGGTTTTAGTGTGAATGCTCTCAGCTTAACAGGTAAGATTCGTGTAGCCCTTAAACTGAACTGAACCTGTCTTAGACAAATCATCAAGTGTAATCTTACACTTAGAGTTCTGACTCAGGTCACCCCCTCCTGCAGAGCAGTGAATATTTTATACATAGGGTGACGCTAGCAGGCAGCTGTAAAATAATCCAACACCCGAAGACAATAGATCTAACATAAGCGTAATGATTCTCTTTGAAGTCTTGTTTTTAAGTGCCCTTTTGTTCACAAACACCTATCTTGTCCTCTGTTTGGAGCCCTTAATGAAATGAGGGTTAGCAAAGCAACAGTCAGTGGCTAAGGTATGTATGTGTGTGTTTCACCAGGCCATACATGTCAATGGGTACACTGAGGGACCAAGTGATCTACCCAGACTCGGTGGAGGACATGGCCTCCAGAGGCTTCGGCGACAGGGACCTGGACACCATCTTGGACATAGTCAACCTCAAACACATCGTCACCAGGGAGGGAGGTAAGACAGTAACACTAAGGATACTTACCAAGGTGTGGATTTGTGATTCAAGTGAGAATAATATGTTGAAAACGTTAGAAAAGCACAGAAATATAGCTTATAACTTTCTGATGAGTTAAACCTACCTAAAGTAGACAGTACAGTTTAAGAATATGACCAGCAGATAAAATAACCATAAATTAAACAAAATAAATTGACAAAACTAGACAAATTAATCATTGTGTAGATAGAATAAACCAAAAATATCCATCAGACAAATGAACCACAAGCCAGGACAACAAGTTGAATCAAGTCCAAGGATTGTCTCTTATCCTTTCTGTGTTAAAGGCTCATTTGTTTGCATTGTAAATGTTTGCAATGCACCCTGCACATTGAATCTGCAGAGTAGGTTTGCTGGTGTCCTGAAATCAAACAGACTAGGTTATGTAAGCACAGCGAACCAGCATGAATCTTAATCCTGTGCACTCTAGTATTACTGGTATTGTCTAAACTTGAGTGTCTAGTTAATTGGCAGCCAGTCTCATCACATGGCCAAACAAACAGGCCTTTTGTTGTTGTGAACCACTTACACTTGTACAAAGCTCAGAGCTGCTTAATGTGTGAATGGCTGCTCTGTGAAAACGTTGAGAATATCCAAATAAACTCACACATATGCAGTTAGGGATTAGTCTTGAATGTTGGCACACATGCATTGCTGCAAGGAATTTTCTCTTAAGTCCTTAAAAAATGTCCTGCAGAAAGCTGCATCACTGTTACGCAGGGTAAATAGACTGGTTAAGCCTTTAAACAAACATCACGCGCTGGGCCTTTTCATTTGAAATGTCTTTGGATAATAACAGCTGTCTGTCAAACCTGTCTGTTTACATTTTAATCATTCAGTGCATGGCTCCAAATTAGCTCCTAATGTAAAAAACTAATGTATCCCAGAGTTAAAATACTTCTATGCACTTTATTTCTTAGATGACATTTCCCAATGTCTATATTCAGATACCACATTAGTAGCAGAAGTTTTAAATCACGTCTTCTTTCACGTTCAGGCTGGGATGCTGAGCTGGACTGGAAGGACGTGCTGTCAGGAGGCGAGAAGCAGAGGATGGGCATGGCTCGCATGTTCTACCACAGGTAAGGAGAAGCAGCATCGTTGTTGTCAGCCATTATGCTGAGGCCAGGTCATGTGACACGTCTGGAGCGTTAACCACCAACTGACTCAAACATTAAACCTGTTTTTAGCAGGCCAGCCTCACATATAGCACTGTCTAATGGTCAGATCAGACATCACCCTTATATTTTATATGCATAGACATTGCATTTCGATACAGACATCCCCCCACTCTAAAAACTATTTGAATTTACTTTTGTGATTCCCACTTTTGTAATCTAACGCCATCATCAGGTTAAAATTTGACATTGATATTCCCCTTAGTATGCTAACATTTGCTTATTAGCAAGCTGTGGCTAACACGCTAAACTAAGAAGGTCAACAAGGTAAACATCATACCTGCTAAATGTTTGCATGCTAGCATTCTTAGCATATTGCCGCGCTGGCGTTAGCATTAGGCTAGTAGCTAGCATGTTGGTGCACTCTTGCTTGCCTTATCTATTCCTTAATTATTGTTAACTATATATTATTTTAGCGATTTTCATAAGGCTAACACTTAAAAGGTTAAGATAAATAGTTGGTTGTCTGAAAGTCTTTGTGCACATGTAATTCATCAGTAGATTATATGAACTTTAACATAAGTTATTGAACAGTAGAATCAATACTTACATAGTCAAATAATGTAAAATAATAGTCTTGTTTTTCCTGTTTTTATGTATGCGAATGCAAACATTTTAAGTGTGCCTTTTAATGTAGTGTTACAGTAAATGTTAACTACTTGCAGATTATTAGATCACTCTACTGAAATCAATAATTAAACAGCCCATCCCTTTGTATATCAGGCCTAAATATGCACTGTTGGATGAGTGCACCAGCGCTGTGAGCATTGACGTGGAGGGAAAGATTTTCCAGACTGCTAAGGACTCCGGCATCTCTCTGCTCTCCATCACACACAGACCCTCCCTGTGGTAAGACACATCTCACGCAAGAGTTTCTAGTGTATAGGATACACACTACATTAAGAAATGTGATACCTCTCTGCCAAATTTAAATACTTCCTCTCCGCCTCCAGGAAGTTCCACACCCACCTGCTGCAGTTTGACGGTGAGGGAGGATGGCGTTTTGAGCAACTGGACACTGCGACACGCCTCTCCCTCACCGAGGAGAAACAGCGACTGGAGACTCAGCTGGCCGGCATTCCCGAGATGCAGCATCGCCTCAACGAGCTCTGCAAGATCCTGGGAGACGACTCTGTTCTCAAAACATCCGAGGAGTGAGAGAGAGAAAGAGAGACAGAGGGGGGGAGGGAAGGGGGAAGAGGCCCAGAGGGGAAACGAATCAAAAGGGTAGAAGAAGAGGAGAAGAAAAGTGGGGGAGGAGGAGAAGAAAAGGCAATGAACGAATGATTTGTTAGTCATTTTCAGGCTTTCTTTTTGTTTTCTCTTGCTTATTTAGATTTGTTTCTTTAGCTTCGAGCCTTGTACCATAAGCACGATAGCTCTTAATAACAGTCCTTTCAGCTTTTTATTTTCTCCCCTCTCTCGTCTTTTAATCTCTCTTTTGACCCACTTAATGCCGAGGAGTGGAGGCGAAGAGAGTGAAGTGGATTCAGTATTATCACCCCTTCTCACACACATCGACTGCGTACTGGGTTGTAGTTTTTAAAACGTTTGGTTTCATCTTTTTCAAGATCAATTTGCCACAGTTCAAAGTGGCAAAAACAGAATAATCAACCAAGATAATTTATTTGTTTTGTAGCACTTTACTCTGCTTCTAGAGGGCTGTTTCCGTTTGTCGAACAAGGTGATAGCTGCATTTTAGCTGGAAAATGTTTTAATCTAGAACCACTTTATAATATCCAAAGCAGTATTCCACGGCCAGTATACCGGGTCGTGCAGGATCGTCATTTGTTATAATTTAGCAGTATATTTGAGCTTTTACTGACCTTAATGTGACCTCTTGGTGTTGAGAGGTCAGAAGAGACTATTTTTCAAAATGTCACTATGCCTTTTGTTTGATTTGGTGTACCTAACCGCTGTACAATCCCTTTTCTTATACCTCACCTCACTCTTGTTAGGACCCTTGAACCGCTCATATAGGCTCAGTTGCAGACAACAAAGAAAAAGCTAATCTAGGATCTGTTATTAGAACGATCAGTGACGCAGGTCTGACTCCAAAACTATAGGTTTCTACTTTATTCAACAAATACAATGAGTTTAAGAGGCCTTCAAAAAAACGAGCCTGTTAAGCTGCAAACTAGCATAATGGGCTATCCCAATATGCTAATTTACTTCAAGGAGATTCCATATTAATTTGATGATGGATGACGCTATATTGCTGTGCTCCCTCTTTTATTTGTCCACTTTTTAGAATGGATTATCTTTCAATATCATTAAGTGTGTTTACATGAATTTACATGTTTTAGATAATACTAAATATTATGTTGAAATGCTTGTTGGTTCTAGAGCTAATATGAACAGTTAAAGGAGCTTTCATTTTCAGCTCAAGGAAACTTCGGTAAATTTGCTTGCATACAGGAACATAACATAATTTAGCCTCCATGTTTGTTGACAGAAACTTATCTTGAGGTTGTGATACTGTGAAATAGTTGTTTGCTACATTACAAACATCATTTGTTTCTGCTGGATATGGTATAAATTGTGTGCTCTGGTGGTTCTAAGCTGTGGTTGGGGCTGCTTTTACAATTTGTCCCTTTTGTGGGTCAGACCTGTGTCCTAACGAGTCAGCAAAAGTACACAAGGCTGTTTGTCCTCCCAGATTGTCCTGAGTGAAATAGAACAGGGTATCTTTGATGTTTCTGCTCTTCATTTATAGACTTTCAGATTTCACCAGAGGCACGCAGAGTTCGATTTTCCAGTTTCTATAATTGTAATTGGGCATAGAGCTTGGCAACAATTATAAAGTATCATATTACAAAACCAATCAAATGTGTGAAAGCACAAAAATATTTGGTGAAATCTTAATGTCTTTATCTTGATATTTTTAGGCTTGCGTAAGCTGGTGTTTTGTTAACAAAAAATTGACAATCAGTCACATCATTAGTGGTATATGAAGAAGTGCACAGCTCTATTTTAAACTGGCTTGTGATTGTCTGTAGAAAAATAAGTAAACAACTAATCTTTTAAGGTTTAAAGCTTGAACTGCATCACCCTCCCTCACGTCTTTTATTAGACAAATAAAGGCTACAAACAAGACGGCGCTGGGGCTTGAGCCAAAGCGCTACATCTTTGCTCCATTCAGATTTTGCCACCTCCCCTTTTGGCTTTTAGTTTACAGTTCAAGAAAAAGGACGTAATATCAGTTGGATGCAGCCCTGTTATACTCAGGATTAAGGTTGCTAGGTTCCAGAAGGATAGTATAATGTGGAACCCCGCTCCCCCCAAAAAACGTGACTGGTGAAGAAAAAATTGAAATTTCAATTCATCCCCTTAATATCTAAAGGGGAAAGTCACTGGATTGCCCACTGATTGTCTTATCTGGATTGCAAATAATTACACTTGCATTTAGTATGGAAAAGAGCATCATAGGCATTACTGTGAGTCTTTTCAACAGCATTCTGTACTGCTGTTCCTGACCTGAAATCAGTTATCTGCTTGTCAGTCAGTCAGTCAGTCTCTGTTGACAGGAGGCCAGACGAGCCGCTGAATGAAACGGAGTCTGACAAGTATCACTGGCACAAGAGGTCAGCTAAAGAGCACGTAGTGTCTAACATTCATAGGCAAGTAAAAAGTCTGAAATACTACTTTTTTTTATCTTGAAAGGATGTTGTCACAAACTATGAGGTGCTGTATCTTATTATATTTTATTTTCCTTCTTTATAGATTCTTTTTTTTGGTCAAAATTGAAGGTTTTCATGAATTTGCTTACGGTTTGAGTTGACTAATATGGTGTGTTTTGTGCTGCATGTTCTCTCAAAGGATTACCAATTAGTTTTAATTTAATATATGGCTAAAATTAGGCTAATTTGACACACAACAACACTGAGCCTAGCTGAGGCTAAACTATTTACATTGAAATCACTTGCTCTAGAATCCTGTGCACAGGACATGTCATCTTGTTTGTTAATATCTTTCAAGGGGCTATGATCAGAATTCCTATATCATCAATGGGCAGACCTGACAAATATATAAAGTTAGCAGCTAGCTAGCTAGTGAACAAGACAAGTGTAACATTAAGCTAGCAGCTAAATGTTCAGCTGTTATTGTTAAACATATATTGGAAATATATGACTTCAAACTTAAATGTAATGTTACTACATATTTTCAAATGTGTAAAAATGTCACTCTTTGCTCAAATGTTTGTAATAGCCACTTAAAAGGATTTTAACAGTTAGCATAACGTTAATGCTAGCTTGTGTCTGCTGCCCCCACGTGGCCAAACATCGTTATTGCAGGCCAGTAACTTTTAATTTGTTCCATGACTGAAGTTAATTCTAAGCCAATTGCAAGGTGGAGGGAAAGTCTACATTGACTTCATATTTTAATATGGCACCTCATAAATTCTTACTGCTTTAAGAATCCAGTTAAGATAGCTTACTGACCACTGAGGTTAGGCCTTTAGTGCCCTACTACTCTTGACCTAGTCTATATACTGTAATGAATTCCTCACTAACACATTTTCATACTAAAAGTTTATTATTTTGTCTGCCCTTGTGTTATTAAGAGATTGAATGTATCTATGATGTTTGATAACGAATCTTTAAAGGTTATGAAGGAAATGAAAACATGGGTCAGCTCATACAAGATTGCTTTGTGTTTGATAAATGATGATTTTATAATTGTGTTGATCGTGCATACAATTATTTTATAACCACATTGAATTGGGATTTACTGTACATGTGGTGTGTGAACCGGGACACTGGGAAAGTGAAAATGTTGGTGTATGACAGAAAGATGAGATCAAGGGATTACCATGAGTACAGTCGTTCTCGATAACTACACTTTGTAGTTACTGCATAATTACAGTATGCAATCAAAACCCATATATATATATATATATATAAACTATTTTATATGTTTAATTCCTGGAACAGTAGCTCAGACTTCCGTTTTTAGGATCTCATTGTGCATGTGTAGGAATCTATATTCTTTAACCTTAGAACTAAGAGAGGTACATCGGCATAAAGGTCATCTGTTCAAAAATCATGTGCAAAGGTCACTTTATGTTAAAAGATGAAGATGTATTTTCTTGTAAATAAACCAATACAGTGCAACCTCGAGAAAATGGGCCCTGTGTGTTTGTTCACCATAACTTAGTTTCTAGAATATAATGTAAACTATTTAAAGTTTTAAACTATCAAAGTATTGGTATAACACTTAAATTACTACCGTTTTAGTAAAAATAAGGCCTTCAATCTTTTCCATTGTATATGTATTAATGTATTTTCCGAACAATAACAAATGGTACACTGCTGCTACAAATAGTAAGTATTATTGAAGAGGGATTCAGCTCTGAGTTAGTAAAGCCATCTCCTGGTTCAATTTTCTTTGACTCCCACGCTGCAGTAATTCAAGGTGACCACAAGATGGCATCATAGCCCAGGAGCCCTGATCATTCATTACAAATGCTGATTTGCATACACCTCAGTGTGTCATCTTGTAATTTGAATAGGAAATATCAGGAGGAACCACGCAAACAGTGCAATGCATTGTATTGCTAGATTTTTTTATGGCTGAAAAATTATAATGTGAGGCCTCAGACCGCAGAAATCTTATTGGAATAAACTGCATGTTATGTATCAGATATCTGATATAAAACAGGCAGAGGAAGTTTGATAGTGCATATAGCAGCTCTATGGCAGTCACCTAAGCGGGTACAGAGTAAAACAAGATACCTAACTAAAATATTAAATTCCAAATAGATAACACAGAAGTGACAATAAATGTGCTTCATAACGTATACACAAGAAGGGATGCATAAAAAAAGTCTGAATTTAAACATTGATTAATGCATATTATAAATACAGTTGTATACATTCCTTTTTATTATTATTATCGTTGTTTTCATTATTATTATTATTATCAGACTCTTGTCGCAGGTCAGGTTGTCCCCTCTCCTGATTGGTGGAGCTCAGGGGGAGGGGGAGGAGTCTGGTGACGTCCTCAGTCTCGAGAGTCACACGCCAAGTGGATCCCAGCTCTTCTCCACACACACATGCGCCTCTCTCTGCGGCTTAATGACGATGCTTCTGAAGAGGTGACCACCGCCGGACCCCGAAGCACATTTCCCCGGCAATGGCAAACAAATAAACCCGGCCTGAACCAGCTGCTGCATATCCGAAAACATGGCGAGGAGGAGGTGGTGAGAGCTCAAGACAGAAGCTTTCCTTGGACGGAGGCGAGCACACGTCGCTCCCTTGTCTCGTAAGAGGATAAAGAAAAAGGGAAAGCGAGCTATATAAAGGCGGACTGTTTGTACTATCCACCGGCCACACCATGAGCGGAGGGCCGGATGAGAGCTCGGTGCGCGTCGCCCTGAGGTAAGGATGCAGACCCTCCTCTCTCCAAAGATGCTTACACCTGCTACAACAATGCACATGCTATTCCTGCCTGTATTCCTGCTCCACCCTCCAGTATTGACTACACATTCAGTTCAAACACTCCATTCTACCTGTCCCTCTCCAGTGCATCCATTTGTATTCTTTTATCCCCAGATTCATTCAAAACAATACCCCTTCTTGCCAAAATGTGCTTTTATTTTGAAGCTACATGTCCTCCTTTCAGTGCCAGGAGCTTCACTTTAATTCCCATTGCCTGGACACATACACCAGGAGCCTATGATAAGATGAGCTTCTTCTGTTAATACCTGCACTGCATGCTATAGATTTATTAATGAATATCTCAGCTTCTAAGGATTAGGCTAAGGGAAAGCCTGTAACTCTCCAGTGTGTTGTCCTGTCTACAGGAGACACACTATCCTCTATCATTTTTTAAAATAGAGGACAATGACTGGTATATACACATTTCTATTAATTTATTGGCTCATTAACAACAGGGACAGTCTACCATAAATGTATTGCACCATGTAGCACAATGCTCATTCCCATCAGCCGTCCCTGGGTTCCTATATACATACACACACTATAAAATCATATGTCCACAAACATGAATAAATACACCTGTACACTTACAATTATGGTATTCTTATTATCTGCACAGTCATCTTTTGATTAAGTAAATAAATAAATAAAAGGTCAGATAATACAAATAAAAGTCAATCCCCATCAGAGAGGATTATTTCGACCTTAATGACAGCATGACTAACAGCCTTTCAACTGTTTTTCACATTAGCTTGAACCAACTAAAGGAACACACTGTCTTATATTTAGAGAGCAAAGTTAGTCGTCCAATGTGTTTATAGGGTGTCACAATTCACCATAAGCAGGAGAGGAGCTCAACAATGTAGTATCTTTAAAAGAAAAGTGGCCACGAACGAAAAAAGGTGAATTTGTGGTGTGTTTTTAGTTGAGTTGCGGTAACATTAGCAGCCTGACCTTTGCCCCTTTGGCCAATCCATGCTGCCACTAACACAGCAGACAAGCGGAGATAGTCCCAATCTGTACACTTCTTATATCAGCGTTTCTCAGAAGTGTTCTGTGTGTGTGTGGAACAGTAGGATTTCAGACATCAATGATAGGGCGGCAGCTCAAGTAGGTGGCAGGTGCTTTTCTGTGGCGGAAAGACAATCTGAAAAACGTCATGTGAACTGGATCAGTTGAAGCAAGAGGACAAAAGCTTGCTGCTATCATGTTTCTCTTCCCTCTCTCTGCCTCGCTTGCTATTGTGCATTCAGACTTTGACCCAGAACTGTTTACTGTGCCAACTCAGTTTAAAAAGTGTCATAGATAATCTGACACAGGATATCCTGTCATTTACTCAGGAGTCTTAAATAGGATTTAATTTGTCTTTCTTCCTTAATAACTCAATATGGGAATAAAGTTGCAGGCTGTTGAACACACAACATACACAACTACACACACGGCAGCAGAAAGATGTGTGTGTCTCTGAATGGAAACTACCTGCTTTTGCATTTTCTTAGAAAGCTCATTCATTATTCACAGAGCTCGGTCGTCTTGTTTGCTAGTTGGGTTTCCACCGTTAGTCCTATTCATGGTCAGTGGAGTATGCATTGGTTTGTTCTTTCATATATTTGTCTTTCTTTCTTCTATTATTCTGTTCACTCATTCATTTGGTGGGAACCTGTGAACATATTAGTTATGTATTGACCGTCAAACCTGCTGACATTGTGTTCCTTTGTTTTGACAGGAAATTGATTGTGGAAATGTTTGATTCGAGGGGATCATATTAGATTGGGTAGGTCAAATGACTTTAAATTCTGGCTTTAATGTGAAAAAAGATACTAAATCCTGAGTCAGGTAGACAGTCAGCTGTTCAGAGACTCTTCAGAGGTCAGCTGTGGCACCTAAAAGTGCCTTGTCACTAATCTTTTATTTTACACACTCTCACACACACTTAAGGTGATTCACTTCCTGTCACCTAGGATCAGCTGACCTTACCTGCAAGCTCACAGAACTCCTTAATCTTCCTGTTTGCTTTGTGCTCTATTTGCATTAATGAGTTGTAGACCTTTTCGGAACGCCCAGGTTAACATTAACAATGGTATTTAGAAAGTCACACAAGTGAGCCTTCTTGTACAATACCAGAACACTATTTTTGAAAAAAAAACAATTGATCTGATAAAAAAAATCATTATACAGTCTATTGGAATGTTAAACCTAAAGCTGCTCAAATAAAAAATGTTATATGATTAAAGGAATCAAATAACTGTGTAATATGAAAAGAGTTTATAGAGTATTATCATCCATTTCTTGAGATCCCCTTAGCGTTAGAGTCTTTTATCTCATTGTTTTGTTTTGTGTCACTACTCTTATTAAAGAAAGAACTTCAAACCCACGGTTATCTAACTGCTCACCACTAAATTACAGACACTTAGCAATTAGCTCTTGAACATTGTGCAGTATTTAGCTGCTAAAGAACCAGACATTTCCATAATAAGTTGGTGGAGACCAAAACAAAGCTAAAAAAAGAAATATCAAACCTAAGAACACAGCCACAAATGAATAATGTTTCTTTTAGTCTACTAGATGTGCAACATGTAACATGATGGTGTATAGATTGGACTGCCTAAAAACAATGAAATACATAGAAGTAGAAACTATGTTTATTTTTAATGTATTTATTTATTTATATGTACCATCAAAAACTTTCAAGAAACTAGAATAAACTGACTAAAATGCTAATTCAACACCATTGGACTTCCCTGTGATAGCAAAAGCTCAAATAAATAAACACTGTAACAACACAAGTCTGCAAAAAAGGGATTTTATTTTGGTTATGGCCTAACACAATCTTTAACCATCTAATATCTTTGGATGACAGCTTAATTGGTTTTCACTTGATAGTCCCTGGAAGTCCTACCTTTGCATCTGCTACTAAATGCCTGTCTTCATCTCTTTGAAACTCACACCGCAGCTCCATGTGGGTATTTTGAGTTCTATTAATCGCCGTGGCAACATTCTAATTATTCACCATTATAGCTTGTGGTGAACCTGAAATCTCAATCAGAGGCTTTGACTGTGGGCCTCTCCCAACTCTGTAATAGTTTAGGTGTGTGTGTGTGTGTGTGTGTGTGTGTGTGTGTGTGTGTGTGTGTGTGTGTGTGTGTGTGTGTGTGTGTGTGTGTGTTCAAAGGACTACAGTCCACTCATATCTTCATCAAAACTCTCAGACATTCTTCAGCTGCTTAGCCTCAGTTGTTATTGAACGTTTTTATGGGGCTGCAAATGAATACCTAAAAAGCATTGCTTGTTGTTTTCTGACTTTTGACACTTTTATTTGAAATTAGGAGCTAATTTGCCAAATGAATGTCATTCATACCTAGGCCAAGGAGGTTTTGGTTTGTTTGTTTGTCAGCTGGATTACGCAAAAAGGACTTGCCTGATTTTTTTATGACACTTGGGGCTAGGGTGTAGCTTTGGCCAAGTAAGAACACATCAAATGTTGGAGCATATTCAAATCACAGGGCGTACATTTAGCAATATTATGGAAACATTCTTGGCAGAGGTCTGTGTGCTCACAGACAGTTGTTTTTGATTTATTACGGAAAAAAAACAAGGTTTCCTCACAAAGGAGATGAAGATAAGTGTGTCACGAAGGGATTGTATACATTGTAACATCTTTGTATGTCTTTGCCTAAGACTTTGCCATGCAGTCTGTCTAAACTGATCTTAAAACTCAACATCAGGCAAATATAATTTTTGCTCTGATTATCCCTAGATGTAATATTTCATTGCTTTGAGCACCACAAAACTAATTATAGAAATATAAAATATATATATCCTTAAGAAGATCTATATGACTAGATTCTGCTAGTCGTAACAAAAACATTGTTTAAATACACGTTTAATAGAAAGAACTGGAGCCTTTAAGCGAGATTCAGCCACTTTTGCCGTTATGTGTGGTGAAAGGAGTTTTATTTAATGAAATAAAACCTGTATTTGAATGAGAAGGAAAAACCCCCGATGTGACTGTCTGATGAGGTCAGGTGATGAGTCAGGGTGCTGGTAGCAGTGTGAACTGGGCATAAAGAGTTGTTGTCTGCTGCCTTGTGGGCTCAGATGTTCCTTTCTGTTTCTGCTGAGTCACCCGTTGCTTTACCTAAAGCTTTTTGAAGTGAAACTCAACACTAAACCAAAAATGTGATTACAGTGGATTAGACTTTGGTAGGTAGGAATGAAACTCCGGGCTTGGTTGACAGTGACGATGCACAGGGATCTGTAGCCTCCCTGGGGATTGATTTGATTGGCTGATTGTCAGGAGTAGTGATGTCAGCATGTGATTCGATTGGCTATGTTTCCGGGAGGATGAGGTCAGCAGTATGGTGCTGATTGACTGACTCATCTCCTTTTTTTTTTTATACCAGCATCTCCTTATTTCCTGTTTGCTGATCATCCCTGTTCGTCAGCAGAGGGGTAATGCTGCTGACGTTGACTTTATTTATAGTTATTTTAAGCATCCGTTCCTTTTGCCATAATCTGAGAAGGTCCCCAAAATAATGAGTTTTTCTGCGTGGTTGTGTGTATGCAGCTAATGCTCCCACCTTGAATAATGTCTAGGTTTTAGCATGCCTGTGTGTGCATGACGAGCCCACTCTTTCTCAGGCTGTCACTGTAATCGCAGTAATGGGACTGAGAGCAGGAGTCTAACATGATCTGTCACATGGGAGGAGGCTGACAAAGCCCCCCTGTGTGTGTATTTCAATAGGTATATGTTTATATAGACTGTTTATACCCCTTTTCATCTCTAAGAACGTTTCTGAACTGTATCTTATCAATCTAAACTCCTCACATCAAACAATGCTAGCTAGAGGCTTTGTGCATGGAAGTGTGCTTAAGAGCTGCTGGGTTTTCTTCTATATCTGTAGTCATTTGTAGAAATACTGGTTGTCTGTTAGTCACAGTTTATATGCTCCTGCTTGTTCTCTTGTAGTGTATCAGCCAAACACTGAATTCCATAACGCTTATTGTTTGTTCCTTTTGTCCAAAAAAGTAAACTAAAAAGTATTTCATTTTCACCTTATTAAGGCATTTCCCTTTCAACAGGAGAGCTTTACATATCCTGAAATTACACATTTAGAATTTCCTTTCCTTTAATTTGGAATCCTCTCATTCCTTTCCAGTACTTTATTTAGTATGTTAGCATAAACAGCAAGCTAGCAGATTTAGCGTTTTCTTGTATCAATTACTACGCAACTCTGGTAGGGTTAGGGTTAGGGTTAGGGGTTAACCTAACCTAACCCTAACCCTATAAGCCAACTAGCTGTCTGATGACTAGCGCTAACATTTTGCTCAATATGGAACGTAAACATGTTTCCAGTTTTTATTTTTTAACATCGAATACAATGTATTGTAGCTTATAGTATAAATTCTCTCATACTAATTCTTTAAATAAACTTTGCGTGTCTCACTGTAAACGTTTTTTGCCATTTCATTGTTGGTTTTGACCTCCAGGTCAACCAAAATCCTTCCTTGAATGTGTATTCATTTAGGTAATAAAACAACAAAAACCTGTGTGTTTTAATGTTAAGGGCCTGGTGACAAATTCTGTGAAACTCACTCATGTAAAAGTACCTCTGTAATCCTCTCCACTCTGGTACGTCTTAGTGTTTTTACTTCTTAGAATTCCCTCCAACTGGTTGCATCTGTCATGGCAGATTAATGTGTTGAGGAGTTATTATGCACAGGTTCTCACTTGGTGCCCTGGGGGCCCATGATATGTGTGGGAGTGAGTGTGTTCCAGATTTGATATTTGCTATTAGTAATAACTCTTTGCTTTGCAACAAATATATACAAGAGGAAAATAAACCAAATATTATTCACAGCTCAAAATCACCAACAAATTCTGAATTGCACTTTGAAGTTGCATGAAGGGAGGTTTTGCATGTGTGTGTATGAGTGCATGATTGTGCACCTTTAGGAAGTGGCAGGGTTATATTTCCTGGTGCAACAGCCTGAGGAGCCTGCGTGTGTCACCCTAGAAGGTGGATTAGCCGCTGTAAATCCACAGCGCTGAAGGGCAGCCCTTATTCAGCCAGGAGAAACAAGTGTTTTGGGTTAAACCACGGAGTGAAGCCTGCCAGATCATAATCACAGCTAAAGTCAGTCACACTAATAACACATCAGCAGGGTGCGCTTCACACCTAGCTTATCCCTCACCTGTTTACCGTTAGCAGAGACACGTGATACCAGAACTTGTATCATGTGAATATGTAAACATTCAAAAAATGCTCCAAATAGAGGTCTATTGTGCCACAACACACCTCTATTTTGAGGAACATCATTGTTGTAAGGCTCAGATGTACTTGACCTTGTTTTATTGAAGAACACCATCAGAAATGTAATGATACACAACATTGATTAAAAGAATTGCAGCAGCTTTTGAATTTGCACTTACCATTTCACACACCATACCATATCTCTTAAAGACAGCCACTGGGTTTTTTTACTTTTTAGTACTCTATTTAAAATCTATCTCAAGTTTGGTGCAAGACTGGTGTCTAATACCACATTTAGTTGCCAGTGCAAGTTGTCACAATTCATTTGGCTGGGGTATGTTGGAAAGTAAAAAGAAATGGCTAACGGGGGTTTAAAAAACCGAGTTTCTGAAGGCTGAACCAGTGCAGTCTGATCATGTGAAAGACCGTCATTACGCCGACAGATAATAAGTCTGTTTGACTGGATGGACTGTGGTGGCCTCCTAATGTGGAGATTATCATCAGTGTTTTGTCTGGGCTGTAGCCATTACGTCTATTCTCTTTTATCTCAGACAGTCATTTTGCTCTTTAGACTCCCCGTCTATCACTCTATATATGGAGGACCCTGGGGATATCACACAAAACAAACATTGTATCACTCTGTGGTCATGAATACAACCAGAAACACCGGGCATTTATTCTACATGTGGGTACCGTTATACAGCTTGTTCTCTTAGTTGGTGGATAGGACATTTTCTTAATTCGACATCTCATATTAAAGTCTATATTTCGTTACACTTCTTTGAAGTTACCGATGGAAACAATGACCCAGTGACTTCATACTTTTGCTGTAAGCAGCAGTGAGTGCCTCCATTGTTACACTGGATTACAGTAATAGCCTTCTTTCAAGTTTTTGGAAGGTAGCCAAAGGGGTTAATGCAGAATAACTCCTGTCACGCCCTAAAACATTTACCAATTTTGAGTCACCTCAGAAGACCAAACCAAACTGACGAATACAGTTTGACATGTAAATCTGCACTAATTCATATTTTCATGTTCACAATAAGTTCATTTTTGATGTTTCATGCCAAAAGTTATCACCTGATACTACAGGTCCGCCCAGCTATACAAAGTATTTTAGCGTTTTTTAGCTCATTGTTTTGGTTTTACTGCCTGTAATTTCTTCTCCATTCTACTGCTCTTATAAGATTCATTTTCAGATGCAGAGGTCAGCTGTTATAGCAAAAAAAAAAGGCAACCTGCTACTGTATCTTAGCAACGTATTTAGCAGCCAATATTAAGCCAGCTGTTTTTTTACAGGGTCTAAACAAGACGTATTTGCAAACTCATAATTGTAAGGATTAAACTGAGCAAATAAAATGTTTATACAAATGTTTTTATTTCTTGGCATTCCATGTGTTTAAATTCTCCCTTGAATTACAAAAAATCTATAAAATATATTATACTATTTTAATTAATGGCCCAAAATGGACAGATTGCTAATTAGAAAGTACGAAATATGACAATTGTGGACTCGGTAAAATACGTGAACTTTTTCACCAACTGATGTATTTTTCCACTCATTCTTAGTTAATCAAACACTATATAACATCTTAAGGGCCAACTAGGGCTCAGAATTCATTTTTTCAGTGTTAAAAAAACCTGATTTGGTTCAATGAAAGATGGACTTAGTTACCATGTATCAAATATTGTATAAAATGGGGCAATTCTGCTGTCCATAACACAAAGCTGACAGTAATTCTCTGCAGGTGTTCGGTTACTGCAGGTAGGACTGAGTTTCTCCTCAAGCCTTTGGTCCCTCCCTGGCTTTTCTCATCAGGGCTGTAATCCCAGATGGAGTCTGCTAAATAGCTGTGTTCTGATGTCACACACACACACTCACACTCACACGCACACACAAACACTCAATCTGACTGTCCTTTCAATCCATGCAGAAGTCCTATAGAGTCTTGCAGTGATGAATGTGAGAGTCATGGAACACATTATGCATGCAAAGTGCCACATTGTTACACACACACACACACACACACACACACACACACACACACACACACACACACACACACACACACACACTCACTGCCTAAATGATGACGATGCTGTTATGAGATTCTTTAAGTGTCTCAATAAGTCGGTTTAATATTGACTGTAGGCACCGATATGTTCAAATATTTCCTTGGTCTGCCTCCAATATTGCCACTTCCTCTTCAGGTGGACAGTAAGTACAGTGATGGGAGGCAGAGTTGCATTATGGGAGGAAATGATGTATAACAGCGTGTTTATTTGCACTAAAGTAAGAGTGATTCCTTAATGAAATCCAGAGCGGGAATGTTTACCCAGAGCTCTCGAGTGAACAGTGAGGGCACTGTACTGTGCACGGTGGCTGCTGGAGAGTGTGCTGGCACTGCGTGGTCTCACACACACACACACACACACACACACACACACACACACACACACACACACACACACACACACACACACACACACACTGCACAGTAGCAACACCCATCTGTCTGCTGCTCAGCTAGATTTTTAATCTCGTCAAATTAATATAAGACACATTTTGGATCAGGCTTTCGATGCGTGCACAGACAGCTCTGCCTCTTTCTTACACACACTAACAAACACACCAGAGTTGCCCTTGGAAATCTGGAAAGTTTGTGAATTAATAAAAGTGTATTTAAAGCTTCAAATATCTTTGAAATTGACATTGGAAATGTGCATGAAAGGGTTTGATTTGTAGCCTTGTTCCCAGCATAGCTTCATATTGTATTACGGTATGTCATCATTACACTTCATTTAGCTGACTCAAGCCTTGCAATAAGTGTGCCTGTAGGGGCAGGGGGGGAAATAGTACTTACTTAACCCCAAATTGCTGCTGTAGGCGTGTCTACAGTATTGAAGTGCATGGAAGTCTCTTTGGATAAAAGCGTCAGCTAATTGACATGTAATGCCATATAAAATTGCTATGTCAGTTGGTCTTAGTATGTTAGTTTAAATTGATAACTTATGGATATATTACTCAATACTTCAAATGCTTCAAAAGGTGACATAAAGTTAGATGTGTAGTTTTGACATAAAGGATTTCAGGTTTTTTTTCTTGCCAATATCTCCTTTTATAAGCGCCAGCATTGAATAATAGAACAAAATGTATTTCCTCAAGCAGATGAAGATTTGGTAGAAATCAAACTTCATAAAAAAATCTGTCTCTTTCTTTGTCTACCAGGATCCGTCCTCAGTTGGCCAAAGAGAAGATCGAGGGCTGCCACATCTGTACCTACGTGATGCCCGGCGAGCCGCAGGTTTTTCTGGGTAAGGACAAGGCCTTCACCTACGACCACGTGATGGACATGGACTCCCATCAGGAAAGCATCTACACCAACTGCACCGAGAGTCTCATCGAGGGCTGCTTTGAGGGCTACAACGCCACCATCTTTGCATACGGACAGGTTGGTTTCCTGCATGCTCCTACATCAACAAACACACACATTGCATCACTCCAAGGGAGGAGACGACTCTCCAGTGAGGTTAATGGCAGCATGTGATATGAAGCTTATTTTACTTCATATCATCAGACCAGCTAGGAGGGAGTGAACAGGCCTCACAGTCAATACACGATCAGCTGACATGTTCCAACCTGCCCTCACAAGCGCAGCTTTATATTGGCTCTGATAGATTAGCCTCAGAGGTAGAAAGGGAGTTTATTACCCATAGTAAAGTGTGAGCAGATTGCTTCACCAAATACCAGAGCAGGGAACTCAAAAGAAAAGTCAAAACATCATTCAGAGACATTACACAGATAAAACACTGACCTCCCAATGGATAGCTTTACAGTTACAGGTTATCTTGTGGGGGGGGGGAATACCCTTTTTTTACATATCTATTCTTTCTATTCTAATATCTCTATGGTTCATAATAGCTTACATTTTTTTTACACTTCATTTCTGTATGGATTAAGCAACTAAAACTATTGAGCTTTTTATGTGCCAATTGTGTTTCTTTCCACCTCCTGTTTTTATGCTAAGCTAAGCTAACCCACTTCTTGGTGTAGCTTCAAATTAAAGAGACAAACATGATAGTGGAACCAATCTTTTGGCAAATATGCGTATTACAAAAATAATTGAACATTTTTTTAAATAATCTATCGAAAATAAACTGAAGTATACTATATTTGTACACCAATGCATAGCAGCAAATTGAAGGGAAATGCATAGCTCAAGTCTACTTTAAATTCATATTTCCATATACTGCTTGTTCTGAGATGACTTTTTTGGACCCTGTGATAGAGTGAAGGCCTATACAGACGTTATGGAACAAGCAAAAGCAGGTGCAATAACATCAAAGCCTAATCATGTATACAAAATAGTTTCTATAAGCCTTTATTGCATAAGACTGAAAAGAGAGTAGACTTCCTGCTTGACATTTCCCACTGCAGCGGTTAAACTTCCCCTCCTCTTAATCGTCCCCTCGGCTCTTCTGCTTTCTCTTCATTATTCTCTCCTCACATTGTTCCTGCAGCCCTTGTGTTCCTGTCAAAGAGCCTTTCACAGTGCACCGTGGAGGCCTCACACACACATGCACACACAGGAGCATGTGCACAAACTCAGCACTCAAACAGGTGTGGTCTCACACTGTCTTTCTCTCTCTCTCTCTCTCTCATATATCACACACACACACACACACTCTCACACACTCACACTCCTGTCAGGGTCTCTTTCAGTTGTTAGACGGGGAGCAGAGGGGGATGATGTGTGGATTTGAGCTCAATGTTGCATTCTTCTTGTTGTCACCACGGCGACAACCACATCCCCTCTGACCCCCCTAAGTTAGAGAAACCACTCAGAGATGCACTCCAACATCTCAGAATTTAGTTAGTTCAATGCATGAATGAAAACGGATGCAATCATCTTCAATTACAATACTTTATTACAAATACGACGGTTTGGTTATTAACTGATTTTGTGATGAATAAGACTCAAATATTTGTTGTGTTTTTTAACCCCATCACGATTAAAAACAAGCAAAAAAATATGCCAAACCCTTGTGGTTATTTTATTGAATGACAAATAATAATATAAACAAAAATACTTTAGAATAACAGAATCCTTAAAAATAACTAACTTAAATTAAACCAAAAGATGCATGTGGTCCTTGAATAAAAATGCCATACTGTTAGCAGAGTAATGAAAAGTACTGAAACATTTTTTAAATTACCATAGCCTAAACCGTTTCCATATCTGTAATTCATCTAAATAAATGCTGTAAGCGGACTGCCTGGTTACTATAATAAAATGACTTTACCAACATCTGTGTAGGGATGATTCTGTCCCAAGCTTCTCGATCCATGTCAGCAGTTTATATGCTGAAAAAACATGAAACCACATTACGAACACTCGTAATCAGAGCTGACATTATGGATGACTCAGTCTTTTCCTCCCCGTCCAGACAGGGTCGGGGAAGACGTACACCATGGGAACCGGCTTCGACGTCAACATCGGAGAGGACGAGCTGGGTATCATTCCCCGCGCCGTCAACCACCTGTTCAGAGGCATCGAGGAGCGCAGACAGACTGCCACCGAGCAGGGCCGGCCTGTTCCCGAGTTCAAGATCAACGCACAGTTCCTGGAGGTGCAGACACACACACACACACACACACACACACACACACACACACACACACACACACACACACACACACACACACACACACACACACTGAGGAAGATAAAGAAAATGCACTAAAATAACCTAGAAATAGATGCAATTACCAGCACTTAAATCATCCAGGCCACTTAAGCTCCATTAGGGAGATAGAGCATGCAGACAGCTAGAGGTCAGAGGTCAGCGGAGGGTGTAGGGGTTTCAGGGTGTTAAAGCGTCCAGATGACCCTTCAGCCATTAAACTGTCATTAATCTGTCTCAGTGATCAGCTCCTGGCTTTATTTTTAACCGCCAACGAGTGTCTGCTAGCAGCTGGTGACGAAGCAGCTGAGGGGGAAAGATGAGTTTTAGATGTGAAGCAAAATAACAGATGTTATAATGACACCGACTGTTCTTGAAATAATATGTGTGCTTTATTCTTTCTGTTATTTATTAATCCTACTTTTCAGTTATACAACGAGGAGGTGCTCGACTTGTTCGACTCGACGCGAGACATCGAGGCCAGGAAGATGCGATCCACCATCAAAATCCACGAGGACGCCAGCGGAGGCATCTACACCGTGGGGGTCACCACCCGCACCGTCGCCACTGCAGAGGAGGTCAGCTTTAACACTCGGGAATAATAGTTTTGCTCTGACCCCATCTTTGTCCATCTTTTTTGGCTGTATTTACTTAGAATTGGATTTAGAAAGCATTTTTTTATCATTATAACCCCATCAGAATAAACTTGTTCTGAAATGGATTGATACTCTGCTCACCTCACTATGAAATGAAAGGCTTCCCCACTAAGGACAACACCAGGCACACGGAATTATGAGATATAGCCATAAACCTGTTTAATATCTCAATATTACTTGTTATAGGTAAACAAATGTGTACTCGGTTCCCATACTGTCCCTTTTAGTATACTGCTTGAATATAACTACTTGTTGAATTAAAACAACTAGAAATACATTATTTTCAAAGTCAGTTTCTCACAGCACTGAAAAACTACATTTTTAATATTCAGTAGCAACCACTCCATGTTACTGGAAAAGCCTCCACATAAATCTCTGTGAACTGAGGCACTACTTTCTGCTGAAAAGATATTCCCTGGAAAGCTGCTGGTAGCCAGGTCTGTGGATAAATGAGGGCACAATGAGAAAAATAGACAACATATTACTAAATTCTTCTATACAAATCTCCACACAGTTTCTATATGAATATCATCAATCAACCGGAACATTTCTGTATGTTTTGTTAAATGTCCTTCCTCTCTCCCCTGTGTATTCTTCTACAGATGATGCAGTGTCTGAAGCTGGGCGCTCTGTCTCGTACCACCGCCAGCACTCAGATGAACTCCTCGAGTTCGCGCTCTCACGCCATCTTCACCATCCACCTGTGCCAAGTTCGGGTCTGCTCTCCTGACAACGACGTACGTACTGTCACACACTGCAGTGGATCTCTGCTAATCCTGAATGTAGATTTCACTGATGTTTTGCTAGACTGAGTTGATCATCAGCTGCAATGTCATTATCGAACCTTGCTGAAGATTGTATCCCCTTAAATGTCTTCTTCTTCCTTCTCCTTCAGGATAATGAAACAGACAACCGTCTAGCCGGCGACTCGGAGATCAATGAGTTTGAGACGCTGTCGGCGAAGTTCCACTTTGTGGACCTGGCAGGTTCTGAGAGACTGAAGAGAACTGGAGCCACAGGAGACAGAGCGAAAGAGGGCATCTCCATCAACTGTGGGCTGGTGAGGAAGCTAGGAGCATGTCTGAGTTAGATATGTTATGATACACTATAAAGGGAAGTCATAATCATATACTGTACTTAATCCATTATGTATTAAATGCATTAGCCATCTTCTTATTGGGCTAGTGGTCATTCTACAGTATGTCAGTGAGTGTCAGTTCATTTTGTGGAACAAGAGAGACCCCAGGTGGCTAGAAGATGAACTGCACATGTTTTACATAGCACAATGAATGTTTCCCCTTAGATACCAAATCACAAACGTGTTGTTGTTCCTTATCTCCTCTCAGCTTGCTTTGGGAAACGTCATCAGTGCTCTGGGAGACAGGAGTAAGCGCTCCACCCACGTGCCGTACAGAGACTCCAAACTGACCCGGCTGTTACAGGACTCACTAGGAGGAAACAGGTTTGTAAACACTGTGTCCTAATATTGATCTATCCTTCACAGTGGACCACAAACCATTATATTATGTTGACAAAACTGCTTTGTGATTAAGCTGTCTACAGAAGTGCTGCCATTTGTAACCAGTAGATAGTACAGTATATACCAAAAAGGAAAAATACTAAATATCTGAATGTGCAAAGGTTTTCATGCACCCAGTGGGTAAATTGTTTCCTTAACCATGGCAAAGGACATGGCAGATTTTTTTTTAAATAAACCAATCACCTTACTTCATTTTTTTGTGTTCTCCAGTCAAACAGTGATGATCGCCTGTATCAGCCCGTCCGATCGGGATTTCATGGAGACCTTAAACACTCTGAAGTACGCCAACAGAGCCAGAAACATCAAGAACAAAGTGATAGTGAACCAGGACAAAGCCAGCCAGCAGATCAGCACCCTGAGGACGGAGATAGCCCGGCTGCAGATGGAGCTGATGGAGTACAGGACGGTAAGAAGGAGAGGAGATGGAATAAGACATAAGAGATCAAGAAATGGTTGGAAAAAAATATCTACTAATATTAATGATCCATCAGGGGAAGCGTATGGTGGGTGAAGATGGCATAGAGGGCGTCAACGACTTGGTCCACGAGAACTCCATGCTGCAAACGGAGAACAACAACCTGAGGGTGAGAGTGAAGGCCATGCAGGAGACCATCGACGCCCAGAGAGCCAGACTCACTCACATCCTCAGTGACCAGGCCAACCAGGTCCTGGCTCGAGCAGGTGGGCAAAAAAAACAACATTACAATAAGACCTAAAACCTGGGAAATGAGTAAGGAGTACTGCAATCCCGATTAACTTATCTAAATGTGAATGGCTAGTTCTTCAAGCTAGTTGCTAATGTCAGTATGTAACTTGCTCACAATGACTGTGTGCTATCATACTGAGGCTTAGCAGGTTTGTTTACAGTGTTTATTTAGTGTGAGCAATGCATGCTAACAGTTGCTTATTAGCACTAAACACAAAGTACAGTTGATACTGAAAAGGACTGGAGAGTCTTTTTATAATTGGACTTTAATAACGACCTACTGATGCAGCGAGCGCTTACTGAAATTAATGTAAAAGAAGGAGTTTAAGAATAAAGAAAAGCTTTGAATGCAAGGTATTTTATGTAACATTATTACATGGCTTAGTTGAATACTCGATTCTGATTGGTCAATTCAGAACAGGTGACACGTTGTTAATCCAGAACAGACAGACCGCTGTCAAGCACTTATTGACCGTTGTTAAGGACGCTCACATCTGCACAAACAAGTCTGTTTGATTTAACTGTATACAGTTTGGCCGAAAAGCAAACGTCGGGCTCCTGATCAGCCTGTCGGTGTTCTTTTCCCCATAATGACCGCGTCGCTGTACATTATCCCTTACATAATATATTATATATAAAGTATTTCTTCTCTGCCAATGCAAAGTCAACTTTATTATTTGAAAAGCTAAAGTGATGCCTTTTAATTCTAGGTGAAGGCAGTGAAGAGATTGCGAACATGATTGAAAACTACATTAAAGAAATCGAGGAGCTCAGGTATTTGCTGATTTGATGGTAGTATTTTATTGTTAATATTTATCCACAGCCTTTTATAGTAATCTAAACATCTGACTTTCCCCCTTTTTTAGAGCAAAACTCCTTGAAAGCGAGGCAGTGAACGAGAACCTCAGGAAGAGTCTTGCTCGGGCCTCCACGCGCTCCTCGCTGTACACCGGCCCCGCCAGCTCCTTCTCCACCGAGAAGGAGGCCAGCGACGTCATCGAGATGGCCAAGAAAAGCCTGGAGAGACTCAAGAAGAAGGAGAAGAAGAAGAAGAAGAGGTATTGTGTCCGTCTCAACCGTTCAAAACATAAAATCCACCAAAAACAATTATTGAATCTTCCAAAATTCCTTAGAGGGGAATAGAAAAACACAAGCGTTGCGAAGAAGCTGAATGGGAGACTTTGGTTGTCTTTCAACACGGGGAGGGTGTGTGAACTGGTGTGTTGTGGGTAATTATCTCCTGGCTCCCTGCATTAGGATGTAATGCAGGTGTTTATATAAGGGAATGAAGGATCAAATTAGACACGATGACAGTGAGAGCTGTTTTCGTTGATTACGGTCTGTCGAGTTCTGGCACGCTGTAGCACACTTTTTCTTACAAACCAGGAGTCCGAAATAGTTTGAATTCTAAATGAACGTTACAAAGCTGCGCAGCTCTTAGTTTATTCTGTTTAAACCCTGTATTACTGCACAGATCAAATCCAGTCGTGGCTCTGTAGGATTGTTCCCAACTCGTTTGATTGACAAACATTTCCAATAACTTTTTAGTGTTGTAAAGTCAAATGTATTAAATAGATTTGACATTTTCATCATTCATATTATTTATTGTCCATATTTGTTGGCATTAAGCCTTTAAAAAGCAACAGTAAAAGAACGGTTATCTCTCCTGCTTATTGTTTTTTTGGTCAAATCAGTTGTTGTCATCTGCTTCTCCATAAGCAGTGTTCATCATTTGAACACACTGTGTTAGTGAGAGTCTCTGCACTCCCACCATCCTTTCTGGCTGCTCTCTCACTCTCTGCCTTTCTCCTATTTTATAATATTCCCTCACTTGCCCCAACTTCTGCGGCCTGTCTGCCGTCTCCACCTCCTCCTCACCTCCACACCTCACCATCCCCACTCCCATCCCTCTGTCTCTTTGAAGACTGAGGCGATGTGAGGAGAATCACCAGCAAGCGGTTGAACACACCAGGTTTGCTACATCCCACCCAGGATCGGGTCAAATCTGAAACTGGAGCGCTGCACATGTTGTCCTTTTGTGCTTGTAATGGAAAGGATTTCAGTTGTTAACCTGCGGCCAATCCCAAATCTTCCTCCCTAAATTCCTGAATAAACTAATCTCTAACTTGTTCCGCACCCTACAGGTGGTTTACACAAATGTTAACCTGCTCTAACCTCTTCTTCTCAACCCGCTGTTCTCTCTTTTTCCTACTCACCGCACACAGCAAGATGTTGATCAGATTTTAACATAGTAGTGTCATAACCTTATAAAAGGGTTTGAAAGTAGGGCTGCAAAGGGACGGAAAGTTTCCGGTAAATTTCCAGAAAGTTTCCATGGGAAGTTAAGCTGGGGAATTTTGGAAATATTCGATGCAAAATTAAACAAAAAAACATTTTTTTTAAAGTAGAACAGAACAAGTTTTAATTATTATATTGAACAATTATTTGTTTCATTGAAGAACGAAAACAGGAATGTTGAGTTAAATGTTACTCATCTGTTGGGGGGCAACCCCACTCATTAAAAAATGAACAAAAATGCACCCCCCATCCAAAAATCCCCACAAAGTCCCATTCAAAATGTTTAATAAAAAGAGCCTTCTCCCTCCAAAAAGTCCCATTAAACATGCAAATCTTCCTTCAAGCGATTTTTACTAAAACCTTTCAGTCAACGGACTCTTCCTGGGCCTCATCAACATCCAACTCTGAGTCTTCCTCTTCAGTGTCACTGTCCAGCCTTATTGAGG
>NW_011369945.1:14992059-14998645 GCF_000735185.1 Notothenia coriiceps | reverse complement strand
CCTTCTCCCTCCAAAAAGTCCCATTAAACATGCAAATCTTCCTTCAAGCAATCCTCTGCATTTTCTGAGTCTTCCTCTTCAGTGTCACTGTCCAGCCTTGTTGAGGATGGCTCAGCCTTAAGTTTGCCCGAATGCCAACCAGTTTTTCCACTCTCACATTTGTGAACCTTTGTGTGGTCTCCATAGCCATGCAGTAAGCAGTGTGCTATGGCATGGATATTCAAGTCTACTTGAATGGCATCTGTTTGTTTTAGTCAAGATTATGCAAAAATATACTTTACACAACTATATTTAAGTTCCCTATGAAGAGCCAACCTTCAATTTTGAAAATTCCCAGTTTATTCCCATAAATTCCCGTTTATTCCCGTCGTGGAAACTTTCCATCTTTGAAAATTCCCGGAATTTTGCAACCCTAAGAGTGAGCAAAACATTCCAGGAGAATTACGTTTTTATGACGCTAGTCTGTACAGTTTGGTCAACAACCCTTCCTCAAATGAAATAAGTTTGTTCTAACAATATTATGTTTTTCCTTTCCCAGTTTATCATTAAAACACTGACTCCACATCTTCTCCTGATCTGATCGAGTGTATAATGTAATCGTTTGCATGTGCACTTTACCCCTCCTTGTTGTAATTCAGTTAGTCTAAGCTGCAGTATAATAACTCAGCCGGAAGCTGGCTAACAGTCTTTTCCACTTTCAGTGTCATCAAAGAGGAAGTGCCGGACAACGACCACGAGCGAGGAAACGACGAGGCAGAGGTCAAGCTTTTTGCTAGCTATTTAAAGGTCACACATTTCTAAATTGGTATTTATATTGTTTATTTAATGCGTGTGTGATTATATGTCCACAGGAGGGCAGTGACCATGAAGAAGGTGAGGATCCAGATGGAGAAGAGGAT
The DNA here is from genome assembly GCF_000735185.1 of Notothenia coriiceps. Lineage (NCBI taxonomy): Eukaryota > Metazoa > Chordata > Actinopteri > Perciformes > Nototheniidae > Notothenia > Notothenia coriiceps. The sequence continues at coordinate 14,997,746 of NW_011369945.1, read as the reverse complement.
GACTTTGACATGGCGGGAGAAGAAACGTCTGACGAGTCTGACTCCGAAGACCAGGAGGAGAAAGGTAAGATTAGCCCTAGTGAGAAAAGTCATTCTAGGTAATAATTTGCAAGATACTTCAGGAACTAATGATGCGTTTGTGTGCACAGAAAACGTCCAGGCAGACCTGGCCAACATCACCTGCGAGATCGCCATCAAGCAGAAGCTGATCGACGAGCTGGAGAACAGCCAGCGGCGTCTGCACACTCTCAAGCAGCAGTACGAACAGAAGCTGACGATGCTGCAGAACAAGATCATCGACACACAGCTGGAGAGGGACAAGGTGCTGCATAACATGGGTAAGAGGCACGTGCAAACAGATATCAAAATACACTCCTAAATGGATAACATTACGGTATTTCTTCAAGATTCAAGGCTTTTATTGTCATTTCTACATAGTCATCTTAGGTCACAGGCTCCTCCAACAGTGCAACACAATAAAACTGATCAAATAGTGCAATTAAATACGAATAGAAATAGTGCAAGAAGAGTCTATATCCAAGTAATTGGAATATGATATATTAGATAAATAATTTGTAAGTTGCAAACAGATGAATGTTATGGATGTTCTTTCAAAAAGTTCAGGTGTTTAACAGTCTGATGGCCTGTATTGTTTCCTTGCTCAGGTTCAGTGGGGTCGGGAACGGATGAGAAAGCCAAGAAGATAAAAACGGAGTACGAGAAGAAGCTGAGCTCCATGAACAAGGAGCTGCAGAAGCTGCAGTCGGCTCAGAAGGAGCACGCCCGCCTGCTGAAGAACCAGACGCAGTACGAGAGGCAGCTCAGGAAGCTCCAGCTGGATGTGACCGAGATGAAGAAGACCAAGGTAATCTAATAGTTTCATTTGTTTTTCAATTACACACTCATGTCGTTGCAGTGCTGATTTGTTCCCCTGCTGTGTTGTATTTCTCCACCAGGTGGTGCTGATGCGTCAGATGAAGGAGCAGCAGGAAAGAAACAGAGCCACGGAGTGCAAGAGGAACAGGGAGATCGCCTCTCTGAAGAAAGACCACCGCAGAGCCGAGGTGACAGAGATTGAAACATTCAACAACTTTTATCTGATTAGCCAAACACATGAGCAAAAATATAAAAAGAGTAGACTGCTCTAATCTCCCTTTTCTTTCCTTACCCTTCCTACAGCACCAACTGAAGCAGATGGAAACCCATAAAAGACAACAGGAGATGATTCTTCGCAGAAAGAACGAAGAGGTGAGACTCGCATGAGGGAAAATTGTTGACAATATCATATTTTGTGTTTTCCTTTTACTCCAATATGCCTCTCTCTTTTGTGATCTGTTCCAGGTGACAGCTCTCAGGCGGCAGGTGAGGCCCCTGTCTGGGAAAGTGAGTCGAAAGGTGACACCTGAACCTCTGCAGGAGCCTCATAGAGCGTCCCCAGGAAGGATGCTTACATCTGGAGCGTCCCAAGCAAATGGAGCAAGGTGCGGCATCCGAACGTGTTTATGTGTGTATCAGACAGTGGAGGGTAAAAGAGTTTTAACATGTCTTTCTCCTCAGGAGCTCCCCAGCGCGGATGGGGAGTATCTACCTCAACAGGACGGCCAGGACCAAATGGCAGTCACTGGAGAGACGAGTCACTGACATCATCATGCAGAGGATGACCATCTCTAACATGGAGAGTGAAATGAACAGACTGCTGAAGGTAAAATGACTTCCTTTCTGTGTTCCTCACCATTTACCCTTAGGCGCGTTCACACCGCAGTACTTTTCCCACTTTAGTTCATGAGAACTCTTACAGTACAGATCGCGTTCACACCGGAATAAGTCCCTGGGGGTGGATTAGGCAAATGAAGCCGCTGATGTCACTTCGTCTGCTTTGGGTTTACTGGCAGGGCGCAAACAACTTCACGGCGTATACTGCCGCCCAAAATCCCCGGCCGGAAGTCCCCGGAGTTAGGGACTGACTTCAGTCCCTTCCGAGTAAATCGCCAGAACGCCGACACCTCCTCATCTCCACCGCTCCCATGTTTTATTTTGTGTTGCCATAAGTTAGTCTCTCTGCGTTTGTGCGCTGGGCTAATGCTAATGCTAATAATGCAATGCGAGGATAATAAAATGGCGGCTTCACAAAACCTTTTGGGAGTTTTACGGGGCGTGGTTTGCATTCCGCCCAGCCAATCAGACATAGGAACCTTTTTCTCCCACGAAAGTACCTGCTCTCTAGCAGGGACAGAAAAGGGGGTAAAACGGTTCTCATGAACTCATTTTAGTTCCGGCTCTTTTTGGTGTGAACGCGACATTTTGGAACTATATCGGAACTAAAGTGGGAAAAGTACTGTGGTGTGAACGCGCCTCTTGACCTCGATAGCAAACGTGATGATTTCAGGATTTTGGACAACCACAGTTCTAAAAGAATATGACTTTAAATGTTGCTGCTGCAGGGAACTGTGGGGCGATATTATCTCCATTTGCTATCTTAAAGGATGGTTCCAGTGTTTCAAATGCTAAAATCAATGAGAAAGGAAGAATTGTATCAGTTACTATATTTCCAAAAACCCAAAGTTATAAAGTGATGCTGTCAAATAAAGTTTTTTTAATTGTGTAAATCCAATATCTTAGTCTCTTCTTCTTCTTCTTCTATTATTCCATTAGCAACGGGAGGAGCTCACCAGGCGGCGGGAGCGAGTGTCCAGAAAAAGAGAAAAGATTGCGGTGGATGGTGCAGACGCCGACCGCTCCCTGGCCTCTCTGAACGAGGAGCTGGAGTCTCTGAGCGCCAACATCGACTACATCAACGACAGCATCGCAGAATGCCAGGCCAACATCATGCAGATGGAGGAGGACAAGGTGAGGGGTCCCAGGAAATCTGGTTTCTTGGTAGACATGAAGAAGTAGATATATTTTTTTAATATTGTTGTTAAAGAAATTGCATGTTGCTAATATCATACCGAATTGTTGTCAAATGTCATGCAACATCCAATAACATATTTTACTCCTTAATCTCAACAGGTATATGTAAGCATGCTAATGTTAGCTTTGTAAGTATGTTCAGCTAGCATCGTAAAACCTGGCAGTATGGTGTAAATATTAGGCATTTTTGTTAGATTTCTACAGAGGGCTAGCACGTTTCCTGTTTTCAGACTTTGTGCTAAGCTAAACTAACCAACTGCTGGCGGTAGCCCTATATTTAACAGAGCAATAAAATAGTAATATCAATCTTCTTGTCTAACTCGCAAGAAAGTCAGTTGGTTTATTTCCCAAAGTGCAAAAGGTCCTCCATGGTCAAATACAGTGTATTATTACTGGGTTTCTCATAATGCCACTTTATCGATTGTGTTTTTATTCTGGGTTACAGGAGGAAGGAGACACAGGGGATGTGGTCGCTGTGATCAGCTCCTGTAATTTATCAGAGTCCCGCTTCCTTCTGGATCATTTCATGACCATGGCCATCAATAAGGTACCTACTGCTGACTTAATGTTATTTCAGTCTTATGTCATCAGTGTTTGGGTTTTCATTCTAGCAATTGCAACAGGTATATTCAGGTTTCTGCATGACTCTGGATGCAACTTAGTAAACCTGACAAACCCTTTGCTTTCACCTTTAAGATAAAAAGTACAACCCCATATGTTAATACAGCACAGTTCACTCAGATAACGTGAGCACTGCTTTTTTATATATATGATAACCGTAACTGTGCCAATTAGATTTCTTTGTTATCATCTGTGTTGTTGGTTGTTATGACAACTTGAATACAATTTCGTCTTGATCTCCCTTTCGTAGCCATGGCTTCTGTGCAGGACGTAATGAGAATTTAAATAGAACAACTTAATTAAATTGTGTTAAAATTAGATTAGATTAGTAAGGAAATTAACCCAGCAGCAGAGAACAAGAAAAGGACAAAGGAAGAAATTGCAAATTGGTTTTGCCTGCTTCTCCAGTAATTCCTTCTTGTGTCATCAGGGTCTGCAGGCGGCTCAAAAGGACTCCCAGCTGAAGGTGATGGAGGGCAGGTTGAAGCAGACAGAGATCAACAGCGCCACCCAGAACCAGCTGCTGTTCCACATGTTGAAGGAGAAGGCGGAGATCAACCCGGAGCTGGACGCCCTGCTGGGCAGCGCTCTGCAAGGTCTGAAACATCCAATCATAACCAGTCTGAGCATGTCAATCATAACCATTCTTTCATGGCTCCATTTTATTTTGTAGGCCAAGAAAAATTATGAAATAAAAATACCTGGCCTGTGAAATAAAGTGCTGCCTTTTTCTCATCTTTGAGTTTGATTTTGATTTGTTTGCTGTTTGTTTTCTCTGTTGTGTGCTGTGAACTCAGAGTTAGGTTACCTGTCATCTGGTGAGTATCCGTTACAATGAGACGGTGTTTTAGAGAGCGGGGCACATGCACAACACAAGACTTCCAAAAGACTTAGACCATATTAAAGGAAAATAAACGATAAGATCATAAAGAAAATGTTACTTTACGTTTATAGCCTTATACATTTTGGTTCTGCATTTTGAAATTTGTAAAAAAAAAGTTAAGGCACATCGAATGCCTTTTTGTTTTTAAAGGAATTTGCATTTTTTACTAAAACCTTATTTTTTTACATATATATATATATAGAGATAAGATGCAGTTACATAGAAATATGTATCATGGTGAATGGTATTTATACCTCCTTTTATATTCAATGCAATAAATGTAATTATATTTTTTAAAGTAGATAAAGAAATCTTGTAGTGTGCATCAACCCGAAATCCTCCTTTGTGAAATCTAACCAAGTCGAAGTAACTCCGCCATAACGTGCATGATGTGTTTTGTTACGTTTCCCCCGTTATCCCACCTGTTAGCAAATCCCTCTCACTAAAGTCACTAAAACTAAACAGAAAACCCCACGCTGCAGCAGGACTCGAAGTTGAACACAGCAGTTTGTGTGTCTGCATTTCTGTTTGTATCCGTCACATGCTTTTTCCATTCTTCCTCCACACAGGACACACACTGTAGCTTCTGGTTGTGTTACATTAAACGTGTCTCTTTTCTAGTCTAAACCTTAACCAGGTGACCCCTGCCCTTGTTATGAGCTGCTGAAGCCTTAGTCATTGTTGTGCTGTAATACTCTAGCTTTCTGACTGGACGTTGTCTTGTGTAAGGCTTCTTGAAAACACACATGCTTTTCAAATGTACTGAGGTATCCTGTTTTCCACAGAGAACGGAGATGACAGCAGTAGTGACGAGTCAACCCAGAGCCAAGCTGCAGAGGGCAGGTAAAGACACACAGAGGGAAAAGCCGAGATGGGATTGATAACATCAAATAGGGCTGCACTAGGCTTATTAGTATTGTTAAAAAAAAAGAGGTGCATCCTATCTCTCTAGAGCAGTGGTCACCAACCTTTTTAAGCCCAAGATCACCGACCTCGGCCTAGGTGAAAGGCGAGACCTACCTATTGCAGAATTGAGTGAAAAAGACGGCCCAGACAGTGCTTACAATTTGAGCCCTTTTATATAGGCTAATTGCATCTGAATTACTGTTACAATGAAGGCTCCATAATCAGCTCACGGCATATAGGCAGGGGTAAAGTGCAATTTTGTATGAGTCTTTATAATAATAATAATAATAATAGATTTAATTTGTTAGCGCTTTTACAGGTTAGGGGTGCAACAACTAATCGACTTAATCGATTAAAATCGATTACC
>NW_011369945.1:14980808-14992019 GCF_000735185.1 Notothenia coriiceps | reverse complement strand
AGTGGAGGGGGGGCCTCACCTCCTCTAGGTTCTCACCTCCGCTAGGGGGGTCTGGGGGATGCTCCCCCGGGAAGACAGAACTGTAAACAGATTTTCTTTTTCTTTATGGATATTTTACAAATCACTCCCCTTTCAAACTGTATTCTTGTTTTACTGCCATATAGTATTTCATACCTGTTTTTCATTTGTTCTCTTATTGTTTGTATAACTATAATGATCATATGAAGGTGTACCGCGGAAATAATCTTTTGAATAATTTGTGACAAAACCGTTCTAATCTAAACACTCGGAGTCCTTTAGCTCACCTGAGCCCCTCAGTCTGACAGGGGAAGACTCTCCTCCAGCTTGTTGTGGAAACAGCTCCTTATGTCCGTTAGTGCAGCTAGCTAAGCAGATGCTAACATCACGGTCCCCGCTAGCACCGGTCCCTCTTGCCCTCTCTCTCTATCACACTAAATGCGCTATTGCCACACACACACACACACACACACACACACACACACACGCACACACACACACACATGTATTTCCATGCAACTCTCTGATTGGTCTGGTGACTTGCCTCTGTTGCATTCTTTACATCTAAAAACATATTTTTCAAACATTATTATTATTCAATTCTTTCTTTTGTTACTTTTTTTGTTAACGGTCCGCGATCTACCCGCACCACACCACACTTTTAAATGCAATCGACTGGTTGGTGACCACTGCTCTAGAGTAATAACACAGTGCTGTATTGATTTGAAGTCATTGGCTAACCTGACATTGAACCTATTGGAGACAACTGAAATTATCTTCTGTAAAAAAAAATGTAAAATGGATTCATGACACTTCAGTTATCACAAAAGTTGTGCCACATAACACACATTACACTATGCTTTGTTCATATGATCATATTAGCATGTATTGGGTGATTGTTTACCCCTCACTTTGTTTCAGCACACTGGCATCGGATCTATTGAAGTTATGTGGTGAATCCAGACCCAGAGGCAAGGTACTGTACAATCCAACATGGCTAACTGATATACTGTAAACATCTTAGTAGACAAATGATCCAATATGCTGTATACCAATTCTGTTTGACATTATTAAAACCACATATTTTTCTATTCAAGAGTCGTTATTTATAGGACCTGAATTAATGACTAACTGGTCTGTTGACTTGTGAGTCAGACGAATATTGAGCCAAACACTTGTGCTCCCTCAGGCTCGCAGACGGACCACCACCCAGATGGAGCTGCTGTACGCCGGCAGCGGGGACTGTGACTCCCCCACCGGAGACTTCCCCCTGCTGCCCCTCTCAGAGCCCCTGGAAGGGTCTGCGGACATGCAGGGTCACGCTCTCAGTCAAACCCCTGACTGCGAGCAAGCTGTTCCTTCATCTGCACCGTCGGCCCGACCAGCTGGCATGTAAGTGTTGGGGGCAACATTTCCCAGTGGAAAACAGATATATCAGGATATTTCTCTCTGTAATGTTTAACTATATTTCGGTTTTGTCTCCCATACTAATAATACAAACGTTTTCCATCTATTTTCCTGCCTGCAGTTCTGGAGCCAGGTCACCTACAGGGACAGAGAGGAGGCCGGTGGAGCGTTCGCCCCTCAGCCGGAGGAAGGGGCAAGAGAAGGGCGCCACGGCAACGCACATCCCAGGACCCATACACACACATCCGCCTAGCACAGCAGAGGCTAAAACTAAAGGCAGTGACCACAAAGCACTGTGAGTGAGAAGTGACATGTGAAAAGTGACAGAAAATGATACATTCATATTCATTATAAGAATATATGTTCCTCTATTTCTGTGTTAAATATTTTATCAAACCTGATATCATTTAAATAAAACATTTTCTAATTTTAACCATCGAAATTGCAGTATTTTTAGCAAATTTCTGTATATTCTGTCTATTTTCAGTCTAATTTTTATCAATAATTGGCAACAATTTAGATTAAAATGCAATCTAGATCAAAAAATGCAAAAAAACAAACTCAGCTCTGCTCATAATTACCATACATTCATAATTTGTTTGGGAAATGTAACCTTATAAATTCCAGTTTGTTTACATAATAAAGTTTTTTATGGAAAGACTAAGATTTTGAAATGTGTATTTAACATTTTACTTTATATTACTTTGCTTTGTCATTCAGGTTGGAGGACTCACCTGTATATGAAGGCCATAGGTAACGTTCATCTCTTACTTGGTCTTTTAAAATAGGAATCGATTTTATGTCACCTTTTTTAAATGCAAACATAAAGTTACCTCCATTTTTTTTCTACGTATCACATCCACTGTAGTACTACTAGCCATTAGTTACAGCTCTTACCATATCATGTGTGTTTCAGAGGTGTGATAAACCCTGTGACGGCCCAGAAGAACAGCCGCGGGGCCAAACTGCAGTGTGTGTACGTAGCAGAGGGCCACACCAAACCTGTTCTCTGTGTAGACGCCACAGATGATCTGCTCTTTACAGGATCCAAAGGTAGAAAATGTCAACTCATGAAACATATTGCTCTCTCTATTACTTATTTTGTTTATTCCCTTACATACTGTATACTTTGTGTGTGTGTTTTCAGACCGTACGTGTAAAGTGTGGAACTTGGTGACGGGTCAGGAGATCATGTCTCTCGCAGATCATCCCAGCAGCGTCGTCTCAGTCAGGTATCAGAACGCAGCAAAGCACAAGCTAGAATAAAATTAGAACTTAGTCATGGCAAATGGGGCGTTTTTGGGGAAATCACAGAAACAAACTCCAGACATTTCTCAATGTCTGGCCTTAGAGAAATGACCCCTTTTATTATATATGTGAGGAATTCCATATCCTTATTAATTGGGGAAAATAACTAGGTTTAGAGTATGAAATATATGCTTTATAACTCCCTGTTAAAACCTATTAACAATTTCACATAACCATTAACTTTTTTTTTTTAATTACCTATTTTTTAAAATATTTTTGTATAGCATTTATTTACTTGGTTTACTATTGACTAATAATGCCTGTTACCTATCATTGTGATTATGTATTTGATTTGTTTCATTATTATTCTGGAGGGGGTGAAATGTACATTTATCTTTCTGGAAAATCTAAAATGGCAATCAATATATTTGTAAAAGAATATGGTGATTTTGACGAATAATAATCATCCTTATTTGTTCTTTTTATATTTTAGGTACACTTCTAGTCTCGTCTTCACTGTATCCACTGCTTACATAAAGGTGTGGGATATACGAGACTCCGCCAAGTGTATCCGAACATTGACGTAAGAACAACACTTCTTCTGTCAACATCTTAAGCTGCACATACTGTATAATAACGGAGGATATCATAGAATGTATTTTTGCATCTTTTTGGATGTCAGGTCATCAGGACAGGTGGGTTCAGGAGACATCTGTTCGTCCGTCAGGAATTTATCCATCCCACCAGGAGAGAGTCAGATCAACCAGATCGCTCTCAACCCTTCAGGCACCTTCCTTTATGCCGCCGCTGGCAACGCTGTGCGCATGTGGGACCTCCGAAAGTAAGTGCAAACACAGATTAGAGTCTAATAAGCATTTATCAAACATGAAGACAGAATTAATCTCCTTTCCTTTCTCTAGGTTTGCGTCCACAGGGAAGCTGACTGGCCATCTGGGACCTGTCATGTGTCTGACTGTCGACAAATTAGGCAACGGACAGGATGTGGTCCTCACTGGATCCAAAGACCATCATATTAAAGTAAGAGACACGTAACTGTGATTGCATTCTGTTTGTATTCCATACAACCTCACAAGTTTAAGATGTATCATGGAAATATGTGTTTCCAGATGTTTGAGGTGGCAGAAGGCGCTCAGGGCAGCATCAGCTCCAGCCAATCGTTCGATCCCGCTCATCAGGACGGGGTGGAGTCTATCGTGGTGCACGGGGACGTTTTCTACAGCGGCTCCAGAGATTTCTACATCAAGAAGTGGGACTTAGCCAGTAAACGGCTGCTACAGGTACACTGATCACAAAGCAAAACATGTGGAGCCAGAAGATTTTCCCCCTTGATTTCATATATACAGGTATGAGATCAAAAGAAAGTGGCCAAATGGGCTCAAAATATATATCAAATCATTAGATGGAGGAATAACATAGTCTTTAAAACTCTCAAAAATATATAATGTTTGTTTGTGGCAATAAATATGACTGAATGAGTTGCTGAAACTGAAAAAACGACAAGAAACCCACTATGTTCTGACGTACAGAAGTCTGCACTAACTAATGGGCTGTGGTTTCTTCTAGCAGTCAGTCAGTGCGCAGGCAGACTGGGTCAGCGCTCTGGGCATGGTGCCAGGCTCTCCGGTGCTCCTCAGCGGATGCAGAGGAGGGCTGCTGCGCCTCTGGCACGCCGACTCACTCGCGCCCCTCGGCGAGGTCCGGGGACACGACAGTCCCATCAACGGCCTGGCCACAAACAGCAGCCAACTGTTCACTGCCTCAGAGTGAGTCACAAAACACACTCATCTGAATGTTCTGTTCTTTCTCATTATCGCTAAACGTGTAAGGATTCTATTAAAGTTACTGTATTTTGAAGGTTGAAACGTGATTTTGATGTTGATAAAATCACCTGACTTTCGTTATTTTACTGTGTGTTTTTCGGCAGTGATCGCACAGTAAAGATTTGGGAAGCCAAAGGATCTCTGGAGGAAGGAGTCCACTGACCCCTGCTTCCAAATCATCACAGAACGTACCTGAAATCAAGGATTATCTGCAGGCCTTTATCCAATCAAAATGAATCCTTTGTGAAGCAGCTACACCACCCATGACTTGATGAAGTGTTGGAAAAGGAACCCAAAATACTAATAATTCCCGAAAGTGTGAAAAAAACAACAGTGGTATTTCAGTGATGCCCCACAGGGAACAGTATCAGGGAAGTCTAATTAGATATGACGGCTCTCAGTCTTAAAAGCTGAGTGTATCTACTGATATTTTAGGTCAAGACAAATCACAGGGGAGCCCCTCTAAAACTCCAAGGACTACAGAACAGCTGAGACGGACAGCATCTTTCATAGCTGCAACAAAACAACACAATTAATATCGACTTTTGTGTCAATCGATCCAGGAGTCGCTCCTGTGCTTTCAACATTCCTCTTCTCCGTTCAGCGCTAGACAACATGGATACCTTCTAAGCATATTTCACTGTAGCTGGAAAGACAAAAAACGTGTCTTGGTGAAATGCTTTGCTTCCTTGCACCAATTGTTGGTTGCTAAAAGAGTCCCAAAACATGGAGATGTCCTGCTCACCAGCAATAACTGTGAGTCTATCCTAAGTGTTCCCATGATGCGTGATGTGTTGTGTCTTCCTGTATTGCTCTCCAGTTCGTTCTTTGTTTGTGTGCTCTCCGTAAGCAAGGACCAAATAACTACTGAAGCGGAGTATGGTCTTATTATTCAGCTGTTACTGCCAACCCTCTCATGAGAGGCCTCTAAATAAAACATATCCTGCTCCTTTGACAAGGTCTGACAAAAAAATGTATTCGATAGTATTCATCATATCAACTGCTGACTGATGTTATGTTTATTTAAATATGTGTATCATGGCTCATCACTGATATTATAGCCTATTGCCTTACAAAACCCAAACGCAGTAACTGCAAACAAAATATTTAGCTTTAGCTTCCTTGTCTATTTTAACTAGTCTAATGAACTCTTGTATGATTTAATCCATTTAAATGTGTAATTTAAAGTGGCTTGACTACAACAAATCATGAAGATTCAGTAGCGACAACAGACACTGCTGGTCTGGTAAGCCAGACTTGTTAGCTTTTAGAGGAAAATGGTTTTCTTTTTTCTCTATAACAATCTTGTTTAGCTACCAACCTTATGTCTGTGGACTTGAAACTAAATTCCTAAGATGACAGAGAATGAAAAAGATCTGGTTTTGAATACAGGAAACAGAAAAGATAAGTTAGCTCTCACTAGCTAGGCTAACTAGCTAGCCTTAACAAGGGGTTTTTACTTCCAAGTTTTTTAGGATTTGTAAATTCTGTGGCATAATGATTTTGTAGCTGGTAAATCAGATGTCAAAAGTAACATTGATAAGTCCATTTATAATTTACATAGAAGATTAGTTACTGCGTTTTGGCTTTGTATGGCAGCATAGCTTTTCAAGCAAAACTCAGTGTTAAAACCCAGTCAGAGTAGCTGTTACATCTGGATTAAAATGACCTCAATGTTTTTCCAAATGGCTTCATTATTTCAGTCTGATTTATTCACAAGTAGCAGATGGGTTTCTGCTTTCAGTATTCTCTGGGTGATAGACAGACAGTTTCCTTTAAGCATTTAGTTTCCTTCGCTGAATCGTTTTTACTTTCCTGTCAGCATGCTCCTGTCTGGCAAGGAAACTTCACTTCCAGGGTTTTGATTCTTCAAGGTTACCCACTGAGACTTACTTTCCCGAACCTTAAGTAGCTGTGCAAGTATGCTTTAGAACACTTTTGCTGGATTCTTAGCTATTTTATGACAAGAGAGGCTGTTTGTTATATAATGAAAGCACCTTCAATTCTTGATCATGGGACGTGAGATTTATTTTGTGAAAGCATCTACCCCTGAAAGATGTGTGTTTGTGATTTCAGTCCAAATGATGCGAAACACTCATCTCATTTCTCAGTCCTGTTCATCTCAACTCAGTGTTTTCACACATTTTTCAATACTCATATCAGATATCATCCAATCTTTTGAATGTGAGTCTTCATTTATTTATTCGTTTGATCGATTTTGCTGATGTGTCTTCATTGTAAATCTGAGATTTTGAACTCATTCCTGCCTCTGATATCCTATCATTGTTTAAGATGAACTGTGTGAAATATAAAAGATGGATTTCTGCATAATGAGAGATGAATTATCAGTGCCTGTAATAAATTCAACTTTGGAAAGTGACTGTATTGATTGGATATTCGAGGTATGTTAGCGATGCTCTAGTCAATAGGACAACAAATAATTGCACTGAAAAATCAAATTATTCCCCATTGCCTCATAGGAAGTGAATAGATCAATGACTGAAACTGGTTTTCACTTTTGACTTGAATTGCTTAATGAATGATTTGAGTGTTTCTAATTCCTAATGAATCTTCTTCAAATCGTGATTATCCTTCAAAAATGTACTGTAAATCTGTTCTGTAAATACGTGTTTTCTCCCTGCTGATTCTCGTGCACAATTTCATGTGATTGAAATATCTGGTGCAGTGTGAAAATACATTAAAAAATAAAAAAATGTTTTACACGTGGGTGCCTTTTTTTTTTTTTTAACCATGCATATGAGCGTTATGACCACAGGGTGGTAGTACTGTACAATGACGTGTACTTGTAATCTTATTGGATTTGATAAACTGGAACTTTTGTTTCCCTGTATCCTCGGAATAATTTACATAATCTCTGTTATGTTCTTTCCTCACTATCATTTATCTGTTGATGTTGCCCTCCTTCTTCAACAACAACCAGAGGCAGTAAACTGTAACATAGGATTGATTGAAATACATAGAGGGGAAAAGAGTAAGAAACTACCCCTGAAGAAGACAAATTAATGCGAACGGTGATGGAAGGATCCATATTTAATGTCCAGCTGTACTGAGAGCAGCAGTCTGTTAATTGGCCTCAAAGGAGCAACGCATTGTCTCTAGGCTGACTCATGCTGCCTTCCTGTGTTGTTTGTTGAACTGTATTCCTCTGCACTTAATACTACTGTCATAAATGCTTTCCGGTGATATAAGAAACGCCACAATTGATTTGATTTCATCATCAATCTCTGAAGCCATTGGCTTTTGGTCCGCCGACTAGACTCTCTGTGGTATCGATCTTCTCATCTGTTTATTCTCCGTGGTGGATTTAGCAACATGTAGTTCATGTAGTTATCCATGTCCACTTATTGCTGATGGTTGTGGTAGAGGAGCTGTAGATGTTGCATTAACATCTGTAGCATGGTCAGTAGCAGTAACTTTACTGACCATGCTACAGCAGTGAGCAGCAGAGGCGGGGCTATGGCTTCATTGTTATCAGGAAATGATCGTATAGGACGTACACACGGAGCCGTTAGGCCCCCCAGAGCGTTTTGTCCGCAGCTCTACCCACCTTGGGAGGGACCCGTTACCGTTTGAGAGTTCCGTTTCCGCGGTTCCGTTACGGCCTCGTGTGGTCGAACCGTCCATAGATAGAGAACTGTAGCAGATACAACCCGTTTCGTGGACGGGGCCGTAACTCGCCAAGGAAATGATTAAACATATATTTTTTCCAACATCAACTCTAAGATTAACCCTAAATAGTTGTCATTTTTATCAGAAACATTTCTCGAAAAACAGTAAAGACAGTGTGACCTTCTATCAAACTATCAACGCCCAATTGTTGGTTTACTAATGACAAGTTCCTGGAATACACCTTCAACTCTAGCTTTCACATTTCACAAATATTTGTCCAACCAGCTTCTCAGGAGGTTTGTGAATCCTAGGTCTACTCACATTCTTGGCAAATTACAAGCCAGATGATTAAATTCCACCATAAATAAATAACAACTTTTCGGACATAGAGCGTGGGAGAGAGTTCCACTTTCACTGTGGCATAATCCATGATGAATTTGGATAATATATCCTCTAATCTGTTCAGTGAACAGATTGATTTGTGGTGTGTGGGGGCTTACACCGGATGCTGTTGTTTCACAGTTAAATCCGTCTTTAATGCGATGTGTACAGCTGCAGGTGCTCTTTCTTTCCTGGGGGATTCAAACCCATTAAGGTTAATATTGGTGTGATGTCTGTTTATGTGTTTTTGCCAGACTCCCTTTACAAAAAGAATGACTTGAAAACAGCAAGAAAAATGCATGTATCTAACCATGGAGCATCTTTTCGGCATCATATGCTATTCCCATTATTGTTTGGCCATTAGTTTATGCATTAGAGTCTTTTACCATGCATTACATTGGTTTTAGCTTTGGAGGAAATCAAGAGGGATCATTCGAGCAAGAATGTTTTGTTTTCTTGACATTCAGCAAGCTATCTGCGCAAACACACTACTAATTTCCATTTCTTTGACAACCAGAAGGAAACAAACGGAAAGACAGAAATGGTAGGAGAAGATATGGCTTATATAGACACAGAAATAAGAAAAAGGTTTTGGGGGGGAAAACAGGCAGGGACGGCTAAGTGGCAGTTAAAGACGTTATTTTGAGCGCCAATGAGGCTCAGGAGGACAGGGTCAATATTCACCACCCCGGCTCCTATCTCTGAGCGTCCACAGAGTGAATCCTCCAGCTAAAAATACCAGCACCGCCGCTTTATGACCAGAACTGATGAGCCGTGATACTGCTGCTTGCTCTCTTAATGCGGCTACAGAATCCAACCTTGTCCCCTTTCGAGCAAAACAGATTGGAAAGAATAACATGTTTTAATAAGCCATTAAAAGCGTTTTGGAGGCTTTGAATACATTTAATTCACTGAATCAGAGATTTAGCTGATAGTGAGAGTGTTTGCTTTTGTGTACCTTTCACAAAGGTAAGCTCTCCACATTGAATAATCTGCTCTTGATCTGTCCATGTAAGTGCAGGTCAGGATCAATTGTGCGAGAAGTGTCGTTGACTTTTGAAGCAGGAGAGCTCTCCACTTCAAATTTCTGTGTAGTCTAGAGTAAATGAGAAATAAACTACCTACCTTCTACACAGCAGTGAATCAAGGCTTGGCTGTAATAGAAAAATGTAAAGGAATTGGTTATCTTTTTTCTCTATACAGTTGAGGCAAATAGAAAGGTCATTTATTTGACAGGTATTGGGAATGGATGTATAAAAAGCATGAAAGGATACAGTTGCTGACTTTTGAATCATGGGGTACCAACATTCTGCATCTTAAAGCTGTTGTTTTGGACCCATTTCTGCTTGACTTTACATAGACCTGCCTTTATTTAAGTAACGGATAAGTGAGGCAGTCATTATTGAAAGAAGAACACCACCATGGAGATTAAGATCCCAACGCAAAATTAATAACTTATTATACACAATATTGATTTTTAAATGATTTTTTAAAAATAAAAATGATCTTATTACTTCCGCTAAGGAAATAATTGTCCATTCCTTGCTTAATAACTTCTCATGTAAACATCAGCAAAGCAATATGTTTGGCTTTGTTGAAAAAGACAGGTATTTTTAAATAAATAAAAACACTCCAAAGAAAGTGTGAATTATTTTACATTTCCTGGTTCCATTTTACACTTCTTGGCCAAACTTGTCTAAAACCTATCCCAATTGGCTAAAATGTGTTGTCAATTTTTTGTTTTTGTTTTAAGATAATCTCTTGGAGCTAGTATGGCTAGTACGAACTTCTAAACTTCAAAATTGATATCTTTATTACTGAAAACTTGCTGATAATTTTGTTAACCACACTAGTGAGAATCTTGTTTAATATGTGAATACATTGACACAGTCACACTGCACTGTTAAGCCAGTGTTGCTATGTGTGGTGCAACAGGGAATGATGTGATGCTTGCTCACACAAACGCCCCTTTCTTTCTGTCTGTACACCTTTGTATAAGTGAGTGTGTTTGTCTCAGGGTGCGTCCATTCATTTTTGACCCCCTCCACCCAATCCATCCATGTGGTGGCATGGTGTTTTTCCCAAAGGTGCCTTAATGGTTTTGGCAACCATGCAACAAGACAACTATATTTAGAGACGTGGTTAGCCAGTAAACACACTGAGTAATACTGAGATGCGTCATTTTAAGATCCTATGACTATGATCTAAACAAACTGCTCACTCGCATTCTCTCACACACACACACACACACACACACACACACACACACACACACACACACACACACACACACACACACACACACACACACACACACACACACACACACACTTATGCTCATGTAGCCTATAGCAAATACAGTATGAATACTTGTGGTGATATGACACATACCTAATGTAAGAAGAGGTCGTTGTAGCTTTGATGCAAAACTTTTTTTGAGAAAGCCAGCACAATGTCCTCATAATGCGACTCTCCTTATCCCTTCACATTCATCATGCTGTCATTCTATTCTCGGCCAGAGGAGGGTCTCCCTTCCAGTTAATTAAATCAGATGCTTATCCTCATGGCATGGAGGGACAGAAATGAGAGTGTTTCTATACAAGCACTAATAATAATATTGTTAATAATACTAATAATCTCCTCTCAGACAGCTGAGACTACAAAGTGTGCACTCTACTGCTCAGGC
>NW_011369945.1:14967384-14980635 GCF_000735185.1 Notothenia coriiceps | reverse complement strand
GATGACCCATCTTATAGGAAGTTGGGTTCCATAAAGATCTAGGAACTAATCTTACGGGAGACCGGCAACGTGACTCTACTCTCCGCATGTAAACCCTGACCTGTCAAACTAGTTGGTTAGTCCTATAACTAAACATCCGGTTACCCCGCATAAGAAAGTCTCAAAAGGGAGGCCAAGGTCCCATGAAGATCTTGGTCCCCAAGGGTTTCACCCCCAGCGTCGTAAAACTGCCAAGTGTGTTGTCAGGCCTTGGCAAGTGCCTGCGGTTTTGCTAAATAACTGCCTCTTTAATATAGTACTTTCAATGCCACGAATAATTCCGTAAAATTTTGCATACACCATTCAACGGTTTCACGAAGAAAAAAAAAAATTGCAAGTAGGTCAGTAATATTAGTTTTTCTCTCTTTATACCTTGCAAGCAAAAATGACTTTACTAGTTTATTTCAGGGTTGTAAAGTGACCTCGACACACCCCCAAACCAAGTTGAAAATTTTTCTACAAACTTACCACTTATATCCACAATTTCTGATTGACAATATAATGTATGTAAACATAACTAAAATTCTATAAAGTGTATCAAGTATGTTAGTAGCATAACCCCTAGTAAACATAAGTTACACCCTGACCTCCCTCTCACGCGACTACTGCCGCTATGTCAAAGTGAAAAAAATAAAGTTAAGGTTGAACAAAACCTTTTGCTACCTCCGTACCTGCGATGCCGGCCTGAATCAGAGTCGGTTGACTGCGAGAACGTACGTAGGGAACCCTATAATACAAATCTTGAACGAGACCGGCGCTGCACAAATGGCGCCGCGGGCCGGGCGGCCGCGCCGCCGCCGGGGGGCCCACCTTTGTCGCACGTCCACGGCACGCGCAACGGTTTCGTCTGGTCTTTCCATCAACGAGTAGCAACACCCGTCCCTTCTGTTCCCAGCGGGACGGCGGGATGAGAGCATAAACTACTACGACCATCAAATCATCTGATAGATGTTTGCGAGCTATATAAATAAAAAAAAGCTTCCCCCGTAAGTCACGCAAGTCGTATTATTGTTATGGGTGTTGCAACCCAGCGTGACCTATACCGAAGAATCCGTCGAATCCCACACACACCATATCGCGATGTCCCACACAATCACACACACAACCATGTCGGACACATCTACGCCGCCTGCACTGCCCAGAGTCAAGACTACCACAGGATCGATATGATAAATTATGAACATGTCTGAAAACCCGGACAATTTAGAAGTTAAGGGCGGGTAAGTCGCTGTTCCTCTCCCCCCACCCCCCCATAGGGTCAAACTAACACAATGCAATAATAACTCTCATGAGAGGTCATGAACAAACTGAGACCTTTAACATATATCAAATATATTTATATACACACAACCGACCCATATACCACAGGCGTAGAATTGACAATAACAGAGGTAATATGGGGTGTGACAGTTCCAACTAATTTTAATTTGATGATATATTTCAGCAGCTACTTATGTGTAGACCCACGGTAAGTCTTTCGCATCACGACGACCACGCAAGGGACAAGTAGTAATTACCTGCAGAGAAATTTTACTCGGCGAGTGCTCCTCTCCTCAAGAGAAGAGATTGGCCGCGGACGACGAAGGTGGGAGAGAGGGAAGCCCAGGTGAGGGAGTCAGGAAGTGACGGTAGAGGACCACCCGCCGTTGGTGCTCGAGGGGCTCTTCTCCTCAGGCTCCCTATCCTAGCTCCTCCCCTTAAATATACTCTTTGGGAGGAATCAGAGGCATGGGGACTGGGCCTCAGTCGCGACACACACAGCCCAAGTCCTTGTTCCGCAATGTTCATCCAGGTCGTTTTGTACTGGTGAACTATTTGGAGGCTACAATTTGTTTGGAATACGTCATTCGGATATACAAATTGAATCCCTAGTATGACAAAATCAGATTTTTCCATTTACACACGTTAAAATAACATTTTCAACCAAGATATAAATGTCTGACAACGTTGTTTTGACTTCTTCGAGAACATATTTGTAGTCAACAATTTTAATTTTCTCGAAAATGTTTTTTTCATTGTGTGTACTTACACAAACCGCAAAGAGAACTCAATAATTAAAGTTAAGAACAACAGATTCCGTTACTCTACCCTAAAATTTTGGCAACAGGTTTCCAATTGCCCCGTACGAGACAAATTCCTGCCTTCTCTCCCTCCCGGGCCAGGGTTATTCGAAACGGCGCCATAAATGAGGAGTAGACCCTGTTCCTTCCCTTCCGGGAGCAAACTCGAAAACGCTCACACGCATGTCTGGCCCTCAAGGTGAGGCAAAGTGCCAGTTCCCAAGTCCCAGCTCCCTCAACAAACCCTAACACGGTGAGTATAGCGTAATTGGATGGGTGTAAGGGTTTGCACCGTGAACGCCGAGGTGGGTGAGGGGCGCGACTCGGGAGGAACGCCGATTAGTGCAGAGTGGGGCCAGGATGAGAGCGGAAGAGGGCGGCGAGCGGAGTGGAGGTGGGGGGTGTGCGCCGTATTGGAGACTACACGAATGACAACTCATGGGTGTTAGTGTGGCACAGCAGGGGTGAAATCTTGTCGTTAATTGTGTTAATCTGTCGATTGTTTGGTTCTAATTGTGTGGGTTGTATGCCGTGGAAAGCATGGAAGAGCGGTCGCGAGGGAGCGCGTGTTGGGGGAGAAGAGAAGGAGTGCTGCGGTTTTGGTTGGTTTTTGTTGCCCAGGGGCTGGTGAATGATGTAAGGTTTATTTTAGTCTTAGGGGCGACCGGGGCGGGGAGGAGCGAGGACCTGCAGTGGTATTGTGTAGAAAAGAGTGACCTGGTGTGTCGGAAGAGGGGCCAGAAGAGGTCTGGCTGGTGTGGCGGATAGGAGAACGGCAGAGAGTGACGGTGGCGTTGTTGAGTGCACTGGAGTCTTGGATGTACGCGCTGGAGCAGACGCGATGCTGGGGGCAGTCTATCGCGTGCGTTTTAAGCCCTGAATCGCGATAATAACGTGTGGTAGGAAAAGGTTTACACATTTCAGCACAGTAACATGGCCGCTGACGTCCCTCTCACCCCAACATACCAAACGTTTTTTTTGAATATAAGTTCGTGGGTGAGTACGGGTGGGGTAGAATTATGTGGTGGACATTAGACTCCCAAAAGAAAAATACACTTGACATAATCCAGGTATGAGTACTAGAATCTGGATGAAAATAAATGCACATGTAGACCTGTCACATGATGTGCGATAATACCCAGATTGGCGACATAAATTAGTTCCAGTGAAACATAAATAAACTGTTCATACATGTAATTTTTAGTCTTTAAAATGAAAAACAACCACACCCTGGTAAGATACGAGTGCCGTCGAATTGTCTTGTTACACATTCAAGAGTGTCAGGTACGAGTGTGGCAGGAGTGGAGATAGCAGGGGCCTGCTGCAGAACCAGTCACTCATAGCAACCAACATCACTCGACAACCGAGCGAAGAGTTCTTCTAGGAAGACAGTCCAGAAGATATATGTTGGTCCTGCGTTTAACACAGATTGACGGCGCGTGACATAAGTAGACGAGATCTGATGGTTGCTTTCTTTTCTAACAAAAAACCACTGAAATGCGTAGAGCATGGTCCGAGAAGGACAAACAAAGCAACTTAACACTGTAATACTAAAACAATTTAACATTTTATTTATATAATTAAATCGATTTTTTTTTAGTGTTCCAGGGTATTCTCTGAATACCTGGAAGGCCCTGATGGTTCGCCACTGCGTTTATCATAAGCTCAGTATTATAATTTTTTGAGTGATCTTTTCCAATAAGTTTGTCAATGGTTTTCCATAGTTTTTGAGAATTCCCCTTTGCCTGTCGAATAGTATTTAAAAAGTAATTTGCCCTTGCCTTTCTTAATTGAACTGTAACTTTATTTCTAAGACTTTTGTATATTAAGCAATCTGTTTCTAGTCCCGACTTTAAAGATTTCTTTAGAGCTACATCCCTTTTTTTCATTAATTCCCATAGAGCAGTGTTAAACCATGGTAACAGTTGTTTGCCAATACGCTTTTGAGGCATTGTTTTTGTATATTTAGCTACGGTTTGTTTTAAGGTATGTTTCAAATTATCACAGGCCCCCTCACAATTTTCACCATGTCAAATCAAACCAGTCAGTTTGCGTTATTTCATTCTGCAGAATTCCCATGTCCCGAGATATATTTTTTACCATTTGTTATATTGTGATTTTTGTAACGCAGCTTGGATAGCTTCCTGGCAACTAGAGTAAGGTTATGATCGGACATACCAGTAACGAGATTGTATGTTTTTGAGACGCGATCCTCTTTGTTCGTTAAAATTAAATCCAACAATGTTTGTGATGATTTAGTAATTTTTAATTAATTGACTCATTTGAAATCTATCACTAATATCCTTTAATTTCTTCCTGCCTTTTTTGTCTAAGCAGTTAATATTAAAATCACCCATTAAGATTGTTCCTTTACCAATACACTGTTTGAGAATACTAGTTAAATTATCATAAAAAACACTCTTTGCTGTAGGTGGTCGATATACAACAATTACATTAAAACACATTTCCTGAGATAGTGAGATAGTTATTCCCACACATTCAGTGGTATCACAGGATAATTTGATTTGTTTACTTTGCAGGCTTTTCTTAACATAAATCATAACACCCCCTCCCTTACGATCGATCTAGTCTATAAATGTTATATCCTGGGATATTAACAATATCCGACGGAATTGAAGGGTGTAGCCAGGTTTCAGAAAGGCATAAATAATCAAGGTTTGAGTTTGTTAATAATTGCTCCAGTTGTTCCATTTTTGTAGTCATGCTTCTGATATTTAAGTGTTCACCGAAAATGCCCTTAGGTTTGACATTTGAGTGATATTTGAGTCGCAATAACATCTGAATCATGATTTACAGATTTGAAACCATTTTGGTCGTCATGTGCTGCAAATAGTGCGCTGAAAGTTAGAGTGTCGTTTGCCACTGGGTGCATGAGATGATTGTTCAGAAGTGGTGACAGAGTTATCTTGTTGAATTGATTCGATGTATCGTATAATCCGATCATCGATTAATTCCGGGTTATGGCTAAAAAGGATCCGTCTTGTGTAAATATGACGTCACGTTCTTGTTGTAACTCTCGTTGTAATCGGAGCGGCTCGGAAACACATCTACAGCAGTAACATGATGCAACATACACATTAATGCAGCAGCAATATTAATAGAGAAACATCAGACTTAATAGTAAAACACTGCAAGGGAACATTTTATTGCACCAGGAGCTATCTTGGGACTTTTACTGCGACATCGTTGACTTGCCTGTGAATAAACACAAACAAGACCACTAACACCCTATTTCAACAATCACACTCCCTGTCATTGACATAATTAATAGATAGTTTAGCTTCTCACCATCATTTGCTGTGGCCAACTGATGTTAAAAAGGCTGCCTGCCAAACGTAAACATTCAGCCACGTGACATTCAGCCAAACTCTCGCGAGAGTTTTACACAAGACGGATCCTTTCTAGCCATGGCCCAGTAACCAATCCGCCAACGCCACCGTCACCCCCTTCGTGCGGGCCGGAAGAGAATGTCTGGCGGGCCGGATGTGGCCCGAGGGCCGCCAGTTGGTGGTCACTGGCATAGATCATGTAAGTTGTTGAGTGAGTTAGCAACAGGTAACCATGGCCACCCCCAGGTTTCAGCAATGGAAGTGCACTCCAATGATTGAGTATTGCGGTCCCATTAAGTTGAGTGACTAAAGACCTTGTTGTTTTTTAATAGTGCAATTCTTTTACATGGCCATGTCTATTTTCGAAACTGTTTTTATTGTCATACTTGAACACAGAATGCAAATATACTGTATCGTTAAAAGCTGCTTCATTTAATTCTATTTGACTTTCAAAAGTAATAAGTGAAACTGATCCTACCGCTTCCATAAATCAATAGCATCTTTTATTCATTATTTTGTACCCTTTCTGCCTGGTTACAACAGCAACCTCCAAACTACACGCCTGCTGTTTGTTACATGGGTTTTCATCACATCTTCAGGGGCCAAACAGGGCAATTTTGCCCGGGGCCGCCTAAAAGGTTATTCCAGCCCTGAAGGAAAGAGTGTTTCATGCAAAACAAAAACACATTGAATTGAACTGAATTAAACTGAATTGAACTGATGTGTGAATGACAGTATTGAGGGCAAGGGAAATGTGTACCACACACACACAGGAAATACTTTTCATGTCTTTTATTTCTTGAATGTTGTCTTATTGTTATTACTTCCATGCCAGTCAATCTGAGGCTCTGAATTCTAAATGAGCTGAGCAGAAGTCAACTGAACTGAACTGAATTGGGATAGTGGGAGACAGCCATATCGAGGGGAAGGAGATGGCATAGAGGCATAAAGAAAGAGGAAAGGGAGAAGGAGAAGAGAGACACACACACACACACACACACACACACACACACACACACACACACACACACACACACACACACAGAGAGAGAGGAAGAGAGAGAGATAGAGAGAAGGAGAGAGAGAAGTGACATCACATCTCCCAGCCTTTCTCTCCCTCTCCCCGACACCTTTGCTCCACTTCTCGCCGAGGAGGCGCACACAGTTTCTCGCTATCCTCCTTCACCGCTCGTAAAAAGGGGCTGGACCAAACACGAGGAAAGAAAAGGCAAAACATTTTTTTTTTGACAGCATGAACAACAGTTTCCTCAACATGGCGTCGATAGGAGACTTCGACCCGCTCAACGCGACTATCCCTGCCACCAAAGTTGAAATCACAGTGTCCTGCAGGTAGGGTAATGTCTCCGTTTAACTTGGGTTTAGTCTGACAGGCTTACGGAAAATCACCTGGAAGTCACTTGTACTTTAACTCAGTCCAAGTTGGTTTTAGTTTCAGCTTATAGTGTTTTAAAACAACTATTGTGCCGAGAAATGTGTAAAAAGAAAGTCACATTTATGCTATTTATGGCGAGTAAACGTAAAACTGAGGCTAAGTGCAGACTTCAAGTACATTTGAGAAGTGTGGTGCCACTTTGTTACGTTTACACCATTTAAAACGCTGTCAAGAATAACTATTTATTGAGGATTTTTGCATATAAACACAATTATATCAATATGTGATTCAAATGTAAAAATGGTAACGTTAAAAACCCAGCAAGGTCAGCGAAAGCTGACTTTAAAGTAGCCTTCAAGAAACACAGACGTCAGTAGCCTAGGCTACTACATGAACGTTGCATAGGAATGTAACATTGAAAATAGGGACAACATGTGTTTTATGGCTATTGAAAACACAATGTCTCACTTACAAGTATAGTATAGTAGTGGTACAGTTATGTTAATTAAGTTTCACTGTATAATATGGTTTAAACATATTTGTTGACATATAGCTACTCTTTTGTGTTGGATTCCCACCAGTGTGTCTGTAAAGTGCACGAGGATGCTAATGATTTATTCCTTAATGTTTAGACATTTATGTATCTTGTTTGTGTTATTTCAGTATTTGACAGCTGACATCTTCATTGTTGTTGGTCAGCTGTCAAGAGAGAGGCATCATGTTGGCTTATAGAAAGCCTATAAAAGGTGTTCAAATCATTACATGCAGTTATGGTGTGTGGACATGTGAGTGACATTGAATGCAGCGGACAGGGCTAGTGTGTAGGGTTTATGTGTGTAACCCTGTGTGAAAGAGGTCTTTCTCTGTCATTCAGGGAGGATTTTCCTCTCTGCATACGAGTAGGATAAGAATGCAGAGAATGTACTTTATTCTGCCTGACTGGTGACCCACAGCAGGCTACAGGCTGCACACTTCACAGGTCAGCCATATTTTACGAGGAGCCCCCTGCAAGGGAATCCAATTAAATGTGTCATCTCCATCAGACAAAATAGGTCACATTACATCTGCTGGCATGTTTTAAACTACGTAGAGGTTGTTTAATACACATTTAGCTTCCTGTCATTGTAGAAGAGGTTGCATTGTTTGGGAATTCCTCTGTGCATGTCTGTGTATCTGATGATATGTGGATTCATTTTGTTTTTCAGTCAAACATTATGTCTCAAGTTTCTTAAAACACTGCTGGCTGATGGTTATGATATTTGACAAGTTGAGACATTTAGTTTTCATTAACACAATCTCGACCAATTTACATTGAGATACGATCACAATTTTAATGCGACACATTAAGGGACATTAAAAACGCCACGTAAGTCGACATTCCATATCTCTTCTTCTGGTTTCAAGTAAATGGTTTAAAAAAAGTGTTGTACAATCAGGCCATCAATCAAAAGTCTGTGTTTATTGTATATTTTGGCCCTGTTTTCACTTGTGTTATAATAATTTCCCTAATGCTGGAACT
The DNA here is from genome assembly GCF_000735185.1 of Notothenia coriiceps. NCBI lineage: Eukaryota > Metazoa > Chordata > Actinopteri > Perciformes > Nototheniidae > Notothenia > Notothenia coriiceps. The sequence continues at coordinate 14,972,274 of NW_011369945.1, read as the reverse complement.
ATTCAAAGATGAAACGTTTGAGATGTACATTACTTAAAAAGAGAAGTGATACATGTGAGATCCCGATTATTTATAATTGTATTATTTATTGATTTTACATGACATGACAAGATATCCTTATTGCACTTTAAAATGTAACTAAACAGAGCGTTGCTTTCACTGAATATCTCTTTTCTTCACTGTCATTTTTTTTATGCGTTTCATTTAGTATGGAGTGGAGTCTAGTGAAGCATGCATTTTAAGTGCAAATACTGCTTGTATTTGCTTTAGTTGTGTTAAGACAAATTCTTGGTCAAAGTTAATATTTAACTTATTTTGCAACCCTGTAGGATTCAAGATTCCAAGGCTTTATTGTCATATGCTCAAAAGCTACTGCTACTTTGGGAAATATAAATCCCTAAGTCCCAGGCTCCTCCTACACACAATATAGTTAAGACATACAAATAATAAAACATAGTGCAATAAAGATATAATTAAGATGGTGCAACAGAATGCTGCAAGTAAAATGCAAAAATAAGTAATCTTTATAGATGTAAAATAGAGTACTATGAAAACAGAATGCAAAATTAGATACTGTACAGTGAAAAACAATACTGCATATTTGAATAAAATATAAATAAAAACATTATTTTATCATACGTAGACTGTTAAAAGATGTACGTATTCTATATATAAGTAAAGACACTCAGGAGTTTAACAGTCATATTGGATAGATACGTGGAATATGACCAAACCTTCATTGAATACTGTATTTCCAGCAGGTTAACACCATCTCCTTAGTAACAAAGAGACAAGACATATTCCTGTAGAATATATGAAGACGTTGGGCAGAGTTTCTTGATGACTGAGTCACCCAGTCCCCGGGGGGGGTGTTATGATGGCTATCCTCCCACCTCCAACCTGAGGTAGAATGCCATGGTTACTGCCAAGTCTGTGCACGCATACATGTTTATGTGAGCTTATAGCATATATGTTGTGCATGTTTGAAGTGCAGACAAAGGGCAGTGTGCAATATCACCATGGTGACTACTTTTTCAAAGTTTGTGTGTGTGGGGGGGGGGTGTAAGAGTGATAAATTGCAATGAGGATAACAATGGCTTAAGTGAGAGCAATATGTATTAATAGTCGTTATATCCGAAATATTTGATAATATTGTTTGTCATTTGACGGCAATTATGTCACTGTCGTTTATAATTGAACTAGAATGCGAATAAAGCAAATTAGTTGAGAGTGCATCTTATGGAAATTCTCGGCAATAAGCTATTTCTGCTTATTTCAAATGCAAATCAGCCTTCTTGAAACTGTTGAGATTACAGACTGGTTTTTAGATTTTAACAGCTGTTTCTGGAAAAACAGGCAATCTGCCAACAAGTGACTTAATCAGTTTTTGCTTTCACTTTCAATTTGATATTCATTCTTATTTGTTTAGACACTGAAATGTTTCTTAAAGTGGAATGTTTTCCAACGAGGGAAAGAGAGAGGAACAGATATCCTCATATGAAGTAGCCCTCCTCATGTCTTTGTGGTACAGTTAAAGGTGACATAACCATGGCTGAAATATTGACATATTCTCTTAGCCTGCGTCTCCAGCTAATTCAGATAAAGCTCTGACGCTGTGGGGAGATGAAGTCAGAGCTTGGCTCCGACTCAGCAGTGAGCTGGAGACATTTTGCTGATCGATGGAAGAGCTCCGCTGTGATCAATGCGCTGCCAGCTCCGCCTGCTGCGCTGTACAAAAGCACACATGCGTAAAAGCATGTTCACATACTGTATAGGTCTACATACTGTATGTGAATGGGCTTAGACACAAACCACCCGTCACCCACTCTTGAACAGTCACAGAAGAATAAATTACTCCCTGATGCACTTACCAGGGGACTGTCAATGGCCTGAGGTCCACATATTCCATTATGTCATCGATTGGGCCAGAACACCAGCTGTTACCTATTCCGTCACACCCGGACACACACACATGTACACATAATGTGACTCCCTTAGAGTATTTCTTTGCATTTGTGTCACGTATTGCAAAAATGATATTTTTAACATGTGTGATAACTGCAACATTCTCTTGCACTATATTTATATTTCTCTTTGTTCTTGCACTGTTTTTATTGTTTAATGTCTTGTGTTTTTATGATGCATGGTAAGAGGAGCATGGGACTTAGGATTTTCATTGCCAAAACTACACTGTAGCCATCGTTAAATATACAGTATATACATAGCAGAGCAGACAGCGAACTGAGACCTGTCACTCTAAGCGGTCATGCCCACTTACAATTTAACTTAAAGCTTTAATATTTTTTAAAACTGGTGAATTATATAAAAAGTCACACCTCTCCAGTTGTCATGAACATGATATTTAGCTATAGAGACCAAAGCTGTGTTTCATACCAGGCTGTATTGTGTTTATTTCAATTGCAGTTTGATAATTGAACACCTCATTAAAGGCTTCACTGCTTGGACATGGCCTTAGCCTTTATTTGAACTTCTTGTTACAGCGAGGTGGACTAAATATAATTAAACTGTATCTAATAGAGAAATGATCCCAGTACCAAGAGCAACCTTTGGGCATTCCCTACATCACAGATTGGCTGAAAAAGAAGTATAAACTACTGAGCTGATTGTGTTTTAGTGATTGTTTGCTTAATTTAAGACTGTTTCTTTTCTACCAGCATGATAGAACTGAGACAAACAACACTAGCACACAAATGCGATTGCGGTCCGAGACAAATAATGACGGATGACCGAGTAGGAATGAAACAATGTCTTTTAGACTGCTTGACACATCTGCCTCTGACTCTCTCTTCCTCGATCCCTCTGTCTTGCCATGCATCCTAGCGCTGTCAGCAAACATTGTTCCTGTTGACAGTAATAACTCTCCTTCCTCACCTGCTCTCCGCTGTGGAAAGATGGTGAGGATATCTCTTTCTTGTATCCCCTGTTGCCAAAACACACTGGTTGTGGTGTAAATGCAAAATTGTGAAAGAGGTGCGTTTTAAACGGTTACCGTCTGAGTGAATATTATTATTTTAGGCGGATTAGAGTTTTATAAAGTGAAAACGTATAATTCTAAATAATCACATATCCAAAAATGTAATGTCAGCCTTTAGTCCGTGTCAACACAAATTGTTCCTGACTGATTTCAGCAAAGCCCGTTTTGGAAATGTGAAAAGAGGCCACATTTGAAAATGAGGTCATATTTGTGCAGGCCTGAAGGCTGGGACACGCGACTGCTGTGATCTTAATGGATTCACTCCAAAAATGTGTCATCGTGTTAGCTTCAAACTACAAGTAGTCCTCCAGCTTAAGGTATTTCTTATCAAGTCAAAAATGAGTGAAAAACACCCATAATATAAGAGTAGTTAAAGCTTTGGATAACTTCATGTTTTCCTCATTGATTGGATACAATGTTGAATTAAGTATCGTGTTATACAACAGACTCGAGTACCAGCACAAAAAACAAACCAATGTACAGCTGTGGAACTTCATTTACAAAACTAGGAACTTTCCATAGCAGGACACGGAAGTTGCTGGTTTATCGTTGCCTTGATCGTTTATTTTATGTGTGTGATTGTGTGACTTAGGACTCCAGTATAAGCAATAAAACACCAAGGTGGTACATTGACGCCAACACACTAACCGATGAGGACAGCAACTCCTTTGTTCCACAAGTTAAAATGATTATTTTTGTCAAAGGAACTCACACATAGTGAATACAGGCTTCCCACACAGAGCACAAGTTAATCATATGCTTGTGATGTCAAGTTCAATTGACATCTCAATTGGAAAAACCTGGGCGTTTTTGAATTTTTCCTCAGACCCATTTTGAAGAATGGTTATCAGTATGTGTTGTCAGGCACACTATAAAAATAGATGAAGAAATGGCATCCTCTTGTTCTTTTTTATTATACCTGCATGACGACTAGCGCATGGATAAAAACTGGTTTAACATTTGCATAATCATCTGCAAAATCGATATTAGCATGCCTGATGGATAATTCATGTTATTGAGATGAAAAGAAAGCGTCCTTGAAAGACCAGCTGTCTTCAACACTGGACATTTCATTTGTAACAGGTGATGCTAGGTAACTACAGTTAATATGTTAGGACAGAAAGCCAGCAGTACTCCGGGTGGAGACAACCTATTTTAAGGTAAAAGTGTGTCTTGCTGTTAGAAAATATTTGAAGAGAAGGCGGTGAGATAAGTTTTCCCCTCAGTCAGACCTTCAGTCAGTTGGTCGTGTCACAAAAAGGTATTTTAAGATCTTTGTATGGGAGTAAGGTGTGTGTGTTTGTACATATTTGACTGTGAGTGTTTGTTTGAAGTAAACACAGAAGGCTCGGGGACTTTCCGATGTTCCAAAGCCTAGACATGAAGCGTAAATCTTCTAATATTTTAATTAATTGAATAGACTTAAATTATGTTATATGCTACTGTTGAGGCCTTATATGCTACTGTTGAGGTCTAAACGGACACCATTCAAATCTTGATTGAGTAAAGGTGTAGAGCAGGGGTGGGGAACCTCCGGCCTCCGGGCCGTATGGCCCGCGAGGGAAATGGGTGGTGTCGTGCCCTTGAGGTACATTATAAAACACACGCGGAAAGAAAAAGATTGAAGAAATCTCAGACCGTAAAAAAGTTTAACAGTAAGTGCCTTTTTTTTCCTGGCCCAGGTAGCGGTCCGTTGGAACAACACGAGCCTAACTGTCACACGGTCTTGTTTGACAGGGGCAGTTGTCAGAGGCGATCGTAACCCCACCGAGGACTCGAAATTCGCCGCCCGTGCGGATGTTAAGAGTCCGCGTGACCATGCCGCATTTTGGGGATGGGGCCTCAAGGGCCCGCTATATCCCAAAGTGTGCGCGCGTGTCGTGTTCAGCTATAAA
>NW_011369945.1:14963625-14967339 GCF_000735185.1 Notothenia coriiceps | reverse complement strand
CTCGGCTAAAATAACTGGATGTACCTGCCTGTCAGCCTTCCATCTGTGCACAAACTTATCTCGTGCCCTCATTGGTCATGTGCGCGTTTGTGTGTGTTGGAGGAGGGGCTCTGTAAGGAAGTCTGAAGGAAGGGGCAGATTTTTTTCGGCTGCGTACTTTCAAATTTTAGCGCACTCGAGCTGGTTTCTCAATTCTTACCTACCCTACCTTTAAGTATTTATGCATTACAAATAATGATTCATTGCATAGTAACAAACAGCAGAAATGGTGAAAGTATAACATGTTTGACCCAAAAATAGACAATATTCTTTAGACATAAGCACCTATTGTTCTTGAAAAATAGTAGGAAACTAGGTATTTGCATTCATAGTAACATACAGCAGGAATGGAGCAAAACAAAAAAATACAACATTTAGAACAAAAAAAGTTATTATTATTATTGACATTTAAAAAACTAAATTAAAGATATGCAGAGATGCCAGCATGCAGAAGAGGACAAAACAGGAATAAGAAACCAAATGGAAACTTCCAGACACAACAATTACAAATGTATTCCTGTACCTGAACATCTGTTGTACCTCCGACTACCCCCCCCTCATGAAGCCAGACTCCCCTCCTCCTCCTCCTCTTCCTCCCTCCCCTGACTCTGTCTGGGTGCCAGCATCAATTGCTTTGATCTTCTCATTTTTTTTCCAAATTAAAAAATAAAACTAATTTTAAGCATTACCCAAGGCGCATTCTTTGATAGTTGTGTACTCGGCAATCAAGGACACACGGTGCGTTTTCCAAAAAAACGAGGCACCGGGGAACGCACATTAAAGATGATGGCACACACAAGAGGAGGATTTAGAGGTTGTGTGCATCTCATGGGGAATATAAATAAACACACTCAACGTCAGCTGATTAAAAACACCTGCAGACTGAATAAACACGATGTTTCACTGAACGACCAGCAGAGGGCGCTGTTGTTCGTGTGAGTTTTAATCTGCAGTGAAGGACATTTGTAGGAAACTAACTATTATTTTAAGTAAAAAAACATATAAAAGGGCCTTTAAATGCAACATTCTAATCTAATAACAACAAATAAAATCATAATTATTTGTGTTATGTATTTTGATCTTTGTAAAGCAAAAAGTGTCTTTGAGCACCTGTAGAAGCGCTTGATAAATAAAATATATTATTAATATAATTATTTTTAATAATAGTCTAAAACCTGGCATTATTATTCGCCATGCTGCAAAAATAAAATGTCTTTAATTGTTGGTTATATTGGGTTTTGGGGCTTTTATTTGTATTACATTTTTATTCTGGGGCGTTATTTTTTTCCTTATTTTCTCTGGTTATATCCTGTTTGTGGTTCAAGAGCATTAGAGTATTATTTTGTTCCATTTATTAACAACTTAGGAACTACTTACTTATTTTGCTATTTTTAATGCACTTAAAGGTCCCATGTCATGGCCATTTCTACTGATCATATTTCCATTGTTGAGGTCTACTATAGATTTTTGCAATTTTCCAAACTCACATTGGTTTCTCATACAGCATCTCTGTATAGTATGTGTATTCACTCTCTGTCCTACACGGCTTGTTGGAGCTCCTGCTGAATATTATATTTGACTTGTCCTTCTCCACTAGGGGGCAGTGTTCAGCTGCAGGGAAATAATAGAAGACAAATAGTGACTCCAACAAATCCACAAGGCAACAACACCCTGAGTTCTGCTGCTTCTTTGAGACAAACAAAGCTGCAAGACATCAGACGACGGCGCTGAGATTGTTTCCATGTGTCTTCATCATTACAATGATTAGCAATGCACAGGAAGTTGATCTTTGCCTTCCAACAGCTGTTTGATCAAATGCACGAGTAATGTTAAGTGGAGCTTATCTGCTGTAGATGTGAGTAAGTGCGTTTTGCTTTCATCCCCTTTGGTTGTGAGGTCGATCCATAATCAAGCATGGTTTGTGGGCAGGATTATCAATAAGGACATGTATATAAATGTAATAAATCTCAGTTTAATAGTTGAAAGAACTCAATGGAAAATGCAAGGATGCTTCAAAAAAGAGCACATTTAGCACTGAGGTTGAATTCAAAAGATCACATTTATTGATCAAACATATTTCATTTATTCTGAGAAAGAATTGGATTTCTTAAAAGTTGCAACATTTTAGGAAAAAAGGAATAAGAATTTTAAGATAATACAAAAATGAAATAAACGATCAAATAAAATAAAAGAAATAATACAAATATTAAAGTAAATAACAACAATACATATTTAAATATGTGCGTTTTATACAATATAATATTTTATTTATTAGGAGCACATTTTTTAAATTTGTTTTAAATGGAATAAATAATACAACTTAAGAAAAAAAGAAATAAAACATAATATAAATATTCAAGTAAATAAAAACAATAAATATGTAAAAATGTGTCTTTTAAAATATATACAATAAACCATTAATAATATTAAAGGATGAAAACTAGATTGTTGCTTGAAATGCACAACAAGTGGTGAGTATTGCACCGTTTAATAATTATTTAGAGTGAGTGCTAATGAAGTTAAAGAAACTTGTATTATTTTTTTCCTGTCCAACAGCACGGCATGAGACGGCTGTCAGCACGAGGCTCATCAGCTGTTCTTTGTGTGGTTCAGAATAAAAACCTGAACACTCTTGGCCGTCAATAGCACTCACAGAGGGAATAAAGTGGACGCCATTACCTGAAGTACATACAATTCCCATAGAAATAACATCTTGGCAGAGTGGTTTTTAGCAGCCAAATGTTGAAAAAAACAAGCAGATGGAGAGTCGGCTGTTTGTCCAGGGGATGAGGGTCAAAGTGCACGAGGCAGCTGTAACACTGGATCAAAGTCCTGCTGGCTGCTTTCTACATGAGCTTTCTGAGTGTGTCTGTGAGGCAAAGGCTCAGGGGCCAAAGTGTCAGGGGCCCCGCTGAACCTTCAATATGTTACTGGTAGTGACACATTTAGACCATAAGGAGATGCAGAGTTACAGAAAAGAAACTTAAAACAAAAGAGACGGAAAATGACTTTGAAGAGATAAAAACAGATGCTCGAAGACTGTGAAAAGGAACAGCCACAAAGAGAGAGGACAAAATACGTGTCATAAAACAACCGCAAAGGAAAATGACAACATAAAGACACAAAATATCACAAAACAACCACAAAATAAAGACACAAAACAACCACAAAGACTTAAATAACCCATAAAAAGACCCCAAAAGACCTACAGACACAAAGCAATTCCCAAAAATAACTTAATTACTAGACACAAAACAACCACAATGAGGCACAAAAAACAACCACAAAACAACTACAAAGACACACACCATGTCCACAAAGACACATAAAACAACCAGAAATAGAAACAATTATTACATTAAGATGCAACACACCTACAAAGAGACACAAAACAGCTACGAAAAGACTGAAATTACCCCAACACAACTACTATACCTACAAAGACACACAAAGGAACTCCAAAAGAACCAAAATGATTACTAATCAACTACAAAGAGACATACAATGAGACAAACAACGGAAAAATATAACGTGTATATGTCTTGGTCCTAAGAGTGATAGAGGGGTCTTTTGCATGTCTGAGCCCACATCACCTGATACCCTTATAGTAGATAAGGTGGAGGCATTGTCCAGCACAGGTTTTATTCCACATCAACCTGCAACCTTCAGGGCCCC
>NW_011369945.1:14938963-14963569 GCF_000735185.1 Notothenia coriiceps | reverse complement strand
CCCCCCTTTACATTCTCCATCCTCTGTGCTGGTTGACATTGTCACAGCCTGTCTCAGTCACTCTCTCCATCTTTTCATCGGCCTGGAGCTCCAACAAAAGAATTCCTCATTGAATTTAGCGACTGGCCATTGAATACGCCAACTGCTAGAGTTTAAAGATTTTCCTCTTCAGATTTTTTCTTCTGCCTCATTAGATGTCTCCCTGACTATTGTATGGCTCATGGCGAGAGCACTGTGGAGAAAATGGGCTCAGCTCCAGCCAGCGATACAATTTCAATTTCAATACGAGTTGAGGACTTATTCACTTTAGCCACTGTCAGGGCATGCGGCGTGAAATACCTGAACGTCACGGCTCCCATTCATATACATTAGGCATCAATTCTATTTCCTTTCATGTGTACATAGCTAGAATTTCAGATGCTCCTCTCACCGGTGAGAGCTAAGTGGAGTTTCAGAAGAAGTGGAGGAGGAGGAATGATCAGCGATAGCAGCTAAACGTCATCATATCAGGTGTCAAAACAGATCAACGTGATCAGGAGATTTTATACATGTCCTCCCTGCCTGTGGGAGATAAAATTTTTGAAACACAGGCGTTGACATGCTAAACCAGAAATGATTGGCTTTGATCATCATTTCCTCGTGTTGGTTATTTGACATAAAATAACTACAGAAATACAAAAAATATCTACAAAGAGACAAAATACCTACAAAAAGACTCCAAAAACCTTCACGAAGATACAACATACTTACAATGAGACAGTAAAAGAATACAAAAAGGCTCCAAATACCCACAAAGAGACATCAAATGGCCACTAACAGACCCAAAAAGACTCAAAATACCATCAAATAGACACAAAAAGACACCATCAATTAAATAGATGCTATGTTTGAAACACAGTATGTAGGCGTTGACATGCAAAACTTGAATTACTTGAATAATGGCTTTGATCATCATGTTCGTTCTTTGACATCATTCTGCCTACTGCCACAATTCTACCACACACACATACACGCACACGCACACGCACACGCACACACACACGTCGTTCTCTTTTTGCATCTCAAATCGTGTTAGATTCGCAATTTCAAGCCATTTTATTTTACGTTATTTCCTCAGCCCTTTGGGGAAGAATAAGGATTTCCCCACATTTGTGTTGTGCAGTTAGGCAGAGTGCAATATATGCATAAATATAAAGGAGCAGTAAAAGGAAATACTTAAAGGTGGGGTAGGTACGTTTGAGAAACCGGCTGGAGATACACTTTTTGTTATATTCCATGGAATGCTCTTAACATCCCGATAGCAATGAATATATTTAATGCTTTGACAAAAAATCCATAAAAAAATGTCATCTGTGGAAGCCGTAGTACTGTAAAAAGCACGACCAGTCATTTTAGCTGGCCTGGCTAAAATAACTGGATGGCCTACCTGCCTGTCAGCCTTCCATCTGTGCACAAACTTATCTCGTGCCCTCATTGGTCATGTGTGCGTTGGTGTGTGTTGGAGGAGGGGCTCTGTGAGGAAGTGGCAGATTTTTTCCGGCTGTGTATTTTAGAATTCTAGCGCACTCGAGCTGGTTTCTCCAAAATTACCTACCCCACCTTTAAAGTGGACATATCATGCTATATTTGAATAATATAGTGTAGGACCATACCTATAAGGCATATTTATACTTTTTATTTTTCAAAATACCAAACAGATCATACATTTTAGCCATTCCTCATTTCACTCAATTTAACACTGTCTTTGCATGGGCTGATTCTGTGAGAACAGCACCATCTACAGGCCTGGCATATGTACTACAGCGTCTCCAGCGCTTTCCAACGGCAATGTCCGTGGCTGTCTCCTCCTGATTGTTGGAGTTGGCCCAATAGCCGTAGCGCCACTTCTGTGNACGTTGCTATCAGAAACAATGCCCGACTGTTTTGGATGTAATATGGTCGGTGTTGACATTAGCATCGCTAACACTCAGAGCTAACCTGTACTGGAGAGCATGTGTGTGAAGAAGCAGGAAATAAAAAGGAACTCACCTTGTGGTATAACCGGCAAGAGAGAAAGCCTTTGAGCTCCATACTGTTTCAGAAATACTCCTTGATAATCCATGATATGGCGTTTCATCACGGCAGTATTTAATTTAGACACTAGCTGCCGGGTCCCACATGAGCTCAGCCCCCTCCTTTTTTAAAGCATTATACCCCAAATCAGCACTTTTGAAACAGGAAGTGAAATAGAGGGATATGAGGCATGGCTAGAATGGGTGATCTGTTTTGTATTTTGAGCAAAACACTTCATAGACATGTTTTTTATATATCTGAGACCTATGCTATTGCCTAAAAATAGCATGATAGGTGCACTTTAAATAGCTTATCTATATATTTTATCTTTATCTGGATTTTATTATTCTATTTACAATTCTATTTATTTTGAATTGTTGGAGGGTCCTGGGATTTGAGGTTTTCGCTGTAGCTGATGTGCATGTGCGATAAAGCCTTTGATTATAGCTCAGTCCAAGATTTGATTGTGATAAATATTCTCATTAGAGCAACTTGCAATATTATGAAACGTGGTGTAGAGGTTTCAAAATATTATAAATGTATTATTCTATAAGTCATGGATGTCTAGTTATTTGAGGAAACACAGCAGGAGACCTTCTCATTTGAATGGCATCTTAATTGTGTGTGGGTTGCTGCATCCGTGCAGTGGTGGGAGGTAAGAAGTACATTTTCTCAAGTATTGTATCTAAGTGCTATTTTGACATATGTTTTAACTTGAGAATGTTCAGTTTATGCAAATGTATAATTCTACTCCATTGCATTTCAAGAGGAAATAGTCTTCATATAAAGTACATGATGCTGATATGATATGTTGCCGTACTAATCTACAAAAGTGTATAACATTGGTTCAACATTGACAAACTATAATATAATATGCTCTCGAGTGGATGTGTTAGTGCTCAATACAGAATAATAATGTTCTATGATAATATAATGCTGTGAAAAATATATTCTGCATTTTGAGTACTTTGATTTTGAGACTTTAAGTACATTTTGATAATAAAACTTGCGCTTAAGTAACATTTTTGAAGTTTTTTCAGACAATTTGTACGTTTTCTACCCTTCTTCTCTACTGCCTTTGTATCACCTGTGAGATAGAAAGCTTATGAAATATATTTGGAAATAACTGCAACTTTATGTGAACACATTATGGATCGCTCTTTTGACAGATGCCTTTTTCAGAGCGGGCCAGAATGCAACTTCTATTTCTTAGAAGAATACAATTTATTCTAAAGATACAAGTGAATATAAGTGTATAAGTGAATGGATGCAGGGGTTTATAGGAGCCCAAGATTTCTATCCGGGAGAAACTCTTGAGACCCCTCTTTATTCCTTTAATGTCTACCTCATCAATATTCAACAAAGAAGAAAGTCTTCATTTTAAAACTCGAAAACATTTCTGTATTTTATTTAGTCAGGAATCATTGGTAACATATTTGATAGGATGTTGGAAACTGATCCCGCCAAAAGCCTCACAAATCAGCATTTGTCCAGATTTGACTCCTGCTTCTTCTATGTTTTAGTCAACACAAAATCAGCTCCAGTCTTTTTTGATCTCAAAGAAATATTGTCATAATAATAAAGAATCTGATTGGTGTACTACACTTTCAATGGAACAAAACCTCAAGATGCTATAGGAGAAGGTGAAAAACCATCACAGTGCATTAAAACAGATCCATATACACCAAAGAACTGTTTGATACGATACGATAATACTTTATTGGTCAGATCAAGTCTGAAATTTGACTTGCGTCACAGCAGCTCCATGTCCAACATCAACAGACAAGTATCCAGACACAATACATGAAACACAAACAACGAACGTTTAACATAACAGCACAATCAGTGAGAGAAAACATGCTCAAAGAACCTTCAGCGTGCATTTGATCTGGGATTTAGCTCTGTATTTACTGTGAGGATTGACTGATGCACGAAGAAATAATAAATAATAGAATAAATCAAACGTAACACACATTTCGGATTTAATGCAGTCACTACAATCAAAATGACACCCCTTGAATGACGGACAGGTGAGCCATTGTTTCCTCTCACATTCAATTTTTCCCTAACAGTGGGGATGGATTTAAAATTCATGCAAACAATGTTGGCGCCATCCATCATCCCCAAATTACCTTTCCCTGGCTACTGAAGACAGACATATTTGATAGCTCATTGCTCTTTACTCTCAGTCCTAATGAGAAATATTTCTGTCCTCGGCTTTGAAAAGCGTCATAGCTCATTATAGCCACTTTTTCAAAGCTGTACCCAAGTTTGATGTCTTTTAAAAAAACTGAGCTTTGCTGATGGCTCTCAAAGAGAAAAAATAGACAGGTGATACACACTAAATATAAATTCCCGAGAGTTTCTATTTCAAGTGCTTTCAATTATATCAATGGCTTCTTTTAAAGTTTCCAATTATAGTCAGTAACTTAGTCATTTACATGCTCATTGAAGTTTCTTCCTTTTGTTGTTGTTCCTCTTCTTTCATATTTGTGTTCAGTCTGCCTACATGCATTTTACAACCTGATTGCATATAACCATTTGCATTTCAAAGTACTTTTCATTAAAAAGGAGATTGATCCGGGTGTGTATGGCTTATTATCTCAAAAAGAAATGCTTGTATTGTTAAAAAGCATTAATTATCTTTGTCAAACGTAGAGATGTAAGTTGAGACGTACAGAAAAGGCTTCAAACCAACCCCGCCAATAATTAAAGGTATGATGTTTGGTTGTTATATTTTGTAATTTTGGTTTGTAGCCCGGGACCTTGACATAAGATTTGATCATGTTTTTGCTTTGGTAAGCTGTAATTTGGTCTCATATAGCTATATCGGTATAGAGGGGCATTAACAAGGGAGCCGGTTTAGTGCTTTGATTTGCACGGGGACTCCCCATATTAAAATCTTTCCTTTAAAATCACTAAAAACTCAGCCGTTTAATCATCTTCACTCAGCAACATGGGCTGCAGCAATACATTTCCTCTCTACGTCCCTAATGAGTTGCCCTATTTGCTCATATTAAAAACGTTGGTTCCTATTATTCAATGCTCAAGGGTAGGTCCCATGTGATAATGCAATAAAAAAATACCTCCCTCATTACTTAAGTGCACTTTGGTCATGATGATTTGTGTCAACATTTTTCTATGAGCAATCCCAACAAGCAAAAGTCCCACAGAAGTTTAACATTGACATTGGGCCTCTTGCAGGAAGTGAAATACAAACACATTTTCCTCTTGCTATTATTCATATCCACGTTTGCTTTTATTATAAAGGACTCATTTATTTATGGGTTTGCACAATGCTTTCCTATTTTTGCTCATCTTTTTCAAGTGGTCCAGAATACTGTTTTCAAAATAAGAAACTACTTGTGTTGTCCAGTCAGTCCACACAGTGTTTGTCCAACCCACGTCACACATGTTTTTCATTTAAGAAACATACAAAAATGCATGATTATCAAAAAATCAATGCTTGTTTTTATTACATTTGTAATGACTGATTTGAAATGTATTTAAATGTCATTTTATTATGTGTTTCTTTATGCTTTTAATGTTGTTTTTGTTTATCTGTCATAAACTAAAAGCACATTTTTTTATTTTTTTATTCTCTGTCTATTGTACACTATATTTCATGAAGAGATTTTGTAATTATAGAACGTATTGTTAAAAACAATTGTCAATAAAGTAAAAAAACTACCTTATGCTGTTACAAAAAAACGGAACAACTTTCGGTAGCTCCTTTGTTGCCATGGCAGCTGCTCCATGGCCGGTGGCTTTGATTAAAGTAAGAAAGTTGGATTCAAATGTATGTATGGTGCTGCTGGTTGGAATAAGTGTATTTTGGTATCAGTCCACGGAGGAACTAACTCTGGATTTAAAGATGTCATTGCAAGGTGGAAATTAGCTTTTAATGACGAAATGTGGGTTAACTGCACCTGCCTTATTAGCGTCATTAGCTACAAGACAGATTAATTGGACTCCTGATACCGGGCACTGTGCACTAAAGCGGGGAAGAGAAGCTGGACTGTGAGGATACCTGTGGATGTAACTTTAACTGCTGTCGCCGAACAAACCAGGAGGATACATCTGCATTTCAGGGACCAGGAGGTAAGCTAAAGTTCCTACACCTGTCTCAATACAGTCATGCTAACAAGGTATGCTAGGTATGCTCTGCTACTGAGGCCTGGGCTTTGTGGGCTGTTATGCAAATTAATATATAGCAACTTTATTATTCGGAATATTATAAGAACTTGTACGCATGCATATTCATATTAAGTACATTAACTAATATCATAATTAATTAGGATAGTAATGCTGTAGTAATGACGCCATATTTCCGCATGAATTACTTCCGGTTTAGATGGGAGTAAATTAGTTTGTGGTCATTTTAAAAACAATGATTAAAAACAAAAAGAACATAGCAATGCAAAACAAACAATACAAAGTTAATGGTAAAAATACCAAGAACATTGTGTTCAATGTATACATTAAACCATGTTTTTTTAAATAATAATCCCAATCCTCCATTTATCAGTCAACAACGATATATCTTGGATTTTAAAGATTCAAGTAATTTTGAACACGACCTTGTAACAATAATCATTTTTAGGCTATTAAACACAAGATGGAACCAGCATTTTAAAATCTGGTATTGTTATTATATAGCTTGTTCTAGCAGCAGATTCTTTTTTGAAGGGCTTTAGCCCTTGTGGCTGAATTTTGTTAGATAGATGAATGGGGTTGTATTCTAGTCTTGTGCCTGATGCTGAATTAAGCAATGTTATGTTGCACAGTGCAAACAATAATGAAACTCATACGTTTTATATCCTGAATTTCCAATTAGAACTGTTGAGCATTTTCCAGTGCAGCTTCAAAATTATAACATTATTTAGCTGGTACATTCCTCAGCAGTCACAACACCTAAACGCAACATCTATCAAACGCAACACCTATCCAACTAACATCCCACTGATTCCTGATAACGGCACACATGTCATTAGTCGACCCTCCTTCACCCGAGTGAGGGCCAAAATTAGCCAACAAAACGTAATCTCAATCCATTTCAATTTCACCTTTTGTAGCGATGATTGCGAACACAAGGGGTTAATTATCCCTTTGCAGTATTGATTGGTGTTTCTCCTCGCCTGTTAATTAGGTTGGCTGATTTAGCACCAGGATTGGAGTGAGAGATAAATGATAAGCAACGGGGGACTGAGGTGAAAATCCTCAACGCTATTCAACAATTTCAAGCCTCCTCTGTTGCTTTCTCCGCGCCTCTGTAACTTCCCTTTATAAATCTGTGCTTTTAGCTGAGTTATGTCAAGGCTGCTCTTTCAATCCTCTTATCTTCTCTCCTAGTTGTGTCTGACAATTCTAGCTTGATAGAGAAATGTTCTGTCACTCAGATGAAACTTTGCATATCACATGCTATTTACGTGTGACAGGTAGATGCGCTGCAATGGCTGCAATACATACTTGGTTTCTTATGTATTTTTCATGATGTGCTGTGTGCAGACGATGGCTTAAAAGGCTCTTTTCTTTCTCTCCTTTGAAAGAAGATACCTCTTCAAACTCTCTAGTTGTAATGTGGCATTGATGGGCGCATGATATGGAATGAATAAAACCCAGCCGCAGAAACACTCATATCCTTTGGTGGGAGCTTTTCCATGAGGGCCTGCTGCTTGGCTATGCTTGGCTACACAGGTGACAGTGGCTTCGCTGTGAAAGTGAAACAGGCAGAGCTGGGAGGCAAGCCTAATTGAAATCCCCTCCTATGCGAGACCGAGGAGATGGAGCTGTAAAAGGGCCTGTAATTACTGAGACCACTAATGAGAGATAATTAGGTCATATGGCAATGTCTCTATCAGGGCTCTTCAGGAGATGTGGTTAGGAATAAAAAAAAGGTGGGCAAACTATGAACTCCTGCTGCTCATCACCATTATGCACCCCCATTACATATTAACAGTTAATTAGGAGGAGTCATTTTTTCATCACTAACAGAGTGAATACTACCTGTCACACACCTGGGAGAGGTATAAGGGAATTCTGCAGCTTTTTGGTTCCCCTAAAGCTGATGGGGGGGCTTGAAAAGAGCCCAGAGCTGCTTCTTGTTTATTTATAACTATTTAATGACATCTTTATTTGCTGTCTTTTGTACGTTCACTCTTTCCATAACATGGCAATTGTGCTTAACTTTTTTCCTTAAGTAATTCTAGAACTTTCTTCTCCACATTTGCACATTGCACACGGACCTCTAAAACGATTGAGCAGTTATTCAGATTAAACAAATAGTAGAAATACATATTTGTATCCTTTTCTTAATAAAGGTGTTATTCCAAACACCTGCCCAGGAGGGGAATAAATCATGTCCGGCTGCAAAGAAATATACGAATGACTTGCGTGCAAAAAAATTGTAGGTGAAAGTAAAAATTCTGAATTTAAATGTTTTTCTTTGTAGCGCCCTGCAGAGAAAATCATATATTCTGAGACTGCTGCAACTGTATTTTTGGTTACTTTAAAATTAGAGCCCGCTATCTGCCTCTCCACTGTCTCAGAAAATCGTGCATTTTGCCACTCTGCATAAGTGGAGCAACAAATTAGTATGCAACACACACATACTTGCACACAGGCCAAGTTTAAATTGTTGAATGTCTTTTTCTCTACATTTATTCTCCTTGGTGTACAACTCTTAATTGGCACTGTTTTGAAAAAGCCCACTTAAATACAATTAGATTGAACTCTGATACTGGAGGTTGAGTTTTATGTCGGTCGGACGGTGACTATCACAGAAAACTCAGCTATGATCACGGTCAGGGAAGCGTGATTATGTCGAGCCGCTGCACATGAATGATTGATCCTCACACACCGCGCATCTCGTTTAAAGACTTTAAAGACCAGCCCCTCTACAGCTGTGTTTATCGATGTTGCAATTCGTGTTTCTCCGGCTGTTCAGGGAAACATTGGTACATTGTTTAGTTTACCATCTCTCTTGCAGCCCTAACGTGAAAGTCGATTCTTCTTGGATTTGTTTTGTGAGCAGTGCTCAGTTTGTGGACAACATTGATTTGTTCTTCTGTATTTTTCTCAGGGCTTAGCTCAGAGTTGTAGGATAAAGTTTCTCCATAGATTATTCTGTGTGCTGTAGTTTAGAGGGTATGCATGATGGTGCGTATAGACAGACAGACAGACAGACAGACAGACAGACAGACAGACAGACAGACAGTTAGTTCTTCAGATTCAACTGAGGTAAAGTGTTTTATTAAACAGGCCGGCGGAGTCAGCCTTGAGTCTTTTTTTTATTGGAGAAACAGAAAACCAAAGTGGAGGAGTCATAGGTCCGGCTTTGGAAAGCCCTAATGGGATTCTTCACAGCTCTTCAGCATAATGACCTCTTCAGCTCGCAGACCATTTAAGTGATCTCCAGTTAATTGGGCTGGAACCTCAATCATGTCGACGTTTCCCCCCCGTCTGACCCTTCTCTCTTTTTGTCCATTAGCAGTATTTTTATTCAACAGTGTTCTGAGCACCTTCAGAGAAAACTGTTTGCAGTGTTGAAGTAGAGTATCTTGTCAGTGTCTATAATATGCACCAGAGCCAAAGGAACATTTTTACTGTTTTTTTTTTTCTTAAAGTGTTGAGCTCCATTTGCTTGAATGAAATGTTATACATGATCGCGTCTTGGGCTGTGTTTGAAATCGTACAATAACTCTATCAATATGTAATGTGTACTAAATAAAATATGAAGTATGATTTCACCAGCAAACCATTCAAACTGTAGTATACTCAATGCCATGCATTATGAGGTAGTTAATTATGTGCAGTGAGCTCAAGCTGAAAAATTCTTGCCAATGTGGTGGCTCTGTAGTCTGGGCGTTTCTTGCATTTACAAAATCAACATACTTTAAGATGAGAACACACTAGAACCTCATACCTATAGGGCTGGGCAATGTGATGATATACATATTCAAATCGATTAAAGAAATATTTTCTATTTTACTTTGTTTCTATCGTGATATGTCTTGTATACATTTTCTTTTTAAATGTTTACTTTAAACAGGTTCTTAAAATTAGATAGATTGTAAGGATTTAACTCACGCAGGAGCATACAAACGTATACTATGACCTATACTGGGATGAATGATTTTGGCCATGTCGTCCAATCCTACATGAATTATGTTGACCTTTTGTTTTGTTGGCACTATGAAATGATTAACCTATTAAAAGAAAAATCCTTAGAAATCACCTTTCCTACAGGTGTACATTAGTTTATACACTTTTAATTTTTTTCTTTGAAATAGTGTAGTAAACTGTTTTCCTCCCGTTGCTCTCGGGCTTAAAGTCTGAGGAATGAAGTTGTTGAATGTTATCTAATGTTTTGCCAATCCTCTGCTTCTTGAGTTGTATTTATATCTGTGACGGGCAGCAGGGAAAACAGCTGAGGACCGACTCCCTCCCTCAGCCTTGGCACAAAGACCGTCTTGTGGGTCTTGCATGTGGCAAATAGACGGTGGCATCTGTGGGCTGAAGGCTCTGCGACACGGTGACCGGGGACGACTACTAGTGGTAAACGGATGAATATTCATCACAGGACCCTATCTAGCCCCATCAGCTCCACGCCGGCTGTTCTGTGTCCTCAGATAGGGGCAGGAAGCCAGAACGTGACCGTGAAAATGTGATGATGAGAGTCAGGGCAGATTGAGGGAAAGAGAGGAGTTGGCTTTCAGAGATACTTTGACTGGAAGAAAGAGGAAAGCGTGGAAAAGAGAGATTGAAGTAGGGGAAATGATTGCTTTAGTAGACAGAGTCAGAGAAAAAGGGAAAACAAGTGTAGGAGGTTTGAGATAGAAAAATGGCAAATGGTGTGAAAGTGTGGGGGATTGGAGAGATAATGAGGAGGGGAGGAGCGAAGGGAGTTGACAGAGATTGCTTTGGAAAGATGAGTGAATTAAATCGGAGTGAGAAAATGGAGAAGTGTGCGGGAAAATGGAGAGAAGAATGACTTCATATGGACAAGTAGATGTTGTCAGAGGTGAGAAAGGTGTGGAAATGATGCGAAGAAGAATGATTTATTCTCCTCCTGTACGCTGGCGTCTTGCATACCTGTGGACAGACTGCTGCTCTCTGGTCGAGGGATAAGTAAACAAGGCTGTTGCTCACATATGGTATACTGCCTGAGATAGATGGCCTTGTCTAAGATGCAAAAAAATTCATGCACACACACAGAAATCAAAGTGTGTGTGCATGGACAAATGTCATTGGTGAATTCACAACTAGAACTCATCTTGTTTTTTTAGTATTTGTCAGTGGGAAAAGCCACGGAGGAGCAGATGATATTCAGCATTTGATACTCGTTTTGATAGTTAACAGCCTATAAAATAGCCATTATGGTTATAATTTGAATCAGACATTTTTTATTTGTCCCACAGTGAGGAATTGAGCGAGCAATTAGACAGGATGACAGTGCAGTTGATATGAAAAATTAAATAAGTAGCTTGACGTTAAATAGAAAAAGGCTAATTCTATTAGTTTGTGTACTTGGACCCCTTTTGACCAAAATGTGCAAGGCTAATACTCACTTAAAACGCCTATTAAAATAAGCTGATATCATTGAAACCATAGCACACATAAGGTGAAGCTGGGACAAAGCAGAGTGTGTGGAAGGAATTAGATGGTAAACTGCGTTCCTGCCTCAGTGTGGCTGAGCATTCAAGGTTTTCTTTGGTTATAGCGACACTCATTACCTCCACACTACCTTTTAGCATGTCTGCCTGTACTGTGTCTTTGTCTTGTTTGCATGAGAAACCTGTCATCTTCCAGCAATGTGGGAAGATATGATAATGAGCAGGTACTGCACACAGGGCCTCGCATAGACATCTCTAAATCACAGGAGAAAGCGCAGAGAAACAAATAAAAAAGTATTCATCAACCTTAGATTTTTCATTTGTCAGCGAGGCGACGTAGCTCCCCAAATGAAAAGGAGAAATATGAATGCAGAGAGCAGCAAGCTTTGTCACTCCGCCATCTCACGCGGTTGGACAGCCCTGCTCGGCGGGGGGGGAACGCGAGTTCATTATCCCTAATGTATTCTAATGCACCAAAGTGCCTGATTTCACCACAGCAGAATAGTATTATACTGAGTGAGCATTTGCATGGATTGAAAATGCTTTACTGTATGGGCTCGTACACTGTAACTGTACATATGCTTAAAATATTTCAGTATGCAGCGTCTCCCTCTGTGATCGACTGGCAGTTTAAGGATAAATGTACTTTGATGGATCTTTTCTAGTTTCAACCAGCACTCTATATATAAGTATAGCTTCACGGTTTGGTAGTTATACAATTGTGACGCATGTTGCACTTTAACAATGAAGGACACTACATTATAGGAAATGTGTCAATCTGACTTCCGTTAGTTGAGGAGATGTCTTGTTTGCATTTGGCATTTATATTCATACTAGCGAGTGCAATAACAGACAAAAGATAAATGTAGAGTTAACAGCTGACATTTTCAACCAACTTCTGTCACACCTGTTCAGTTTCTGTGTTCAAAGGATAATTCAATTTTCTTACATCTTGAGTTATATTTTACAACCATATCTATCTGATAGCGACTTTGTAAAAGACGTGACATGAAACACAAGCGGCCAGAAAAGTAACTCTTCAGGTTAGCCAAACTTATTTAGGCGACGAAAGAAAAGCAAACTGTCAAATGACTGTCTTTTGTAAACATTCATCCCAATCTACAGAATAAACTCAGATTAATGTCGCTACTTTTCGTTATTTAAGAAAATTGCTGCTTGATTCTCAAAGTCCCTATACACACATGACAAGTTCTTTGAGTAACCAATGGTCGAAAACCCAAAAGGTATTCAGTTTACTTTCCTAAAGAAAATAAATAAATGGTGTGGGAATATGTTAGTTTTCACACCGAGCAACATCAGTTCAAAGAAATAATTGCACAGGCGTGTCTTTGTGTTTGCATGCTCTCTAATCGATAAGCAGATCTGTAAAAATGTGTTTTTCTAATGAAAATTCATGCAGAAGTACCACTTCAAATGTAGTGTTTAACAGATGTGCTCAAACATTTGAAAATTCTTTCTTCCTGAAGGACCATTAAAATAAATGACTCGGACCAAAACAACCAATTTGTGCACTGATCTACAAACGATGGGTAGTTCTTGTATCCTCATCTAAAAATGACCGGATTTAAGTGAAAGTGTCTGTTTGTAGAAGCATGCCACTGCTCTGTTGGGTTTTCACAATTAATGCTTGAGATTCCTGTTACTGTATACAGACCAAACGGAAGCAAAGGTATTTCAAAGTCTGTAGTAAAATTGGGAAGGATATTTAATATTCAAAGTTGAAAACCACAGCACAACTTTTTCACACTGAACGCTGTCTGATTTGTGTCCTCGAACCTCCTGCCTTTGACTTTGAAGATAAGACGGTCCAACTCGTTCCCCAAAGCCTTCATGTGAAATGAGAGTTATGCCTGGGGAGATTCGTATGTTTTGCGCAGGTATATGTGCCGTGATAGAAATCCCTTCCTCTAATCCCCCAGTCAATATAGCACCCAAACCGTTAGCTTTTAACATAGTTTTTCCATCTTGTTGCCCAGGTATCTTTCTGTATTACATCACATATCTGGTCCTATGAGATATATGATATGAGGTAAGATCCCAGTAACTGTCACATTATCCCACAAGAGTCTGACTCACTGAGCTTTATAATAAATTCCTATTCAGTATAAGTTCCCGCGCTGTAAAGTCGCCCGCCATGAGCAATACATCGATAACGAAACGCAACTCTCTGATATTTAACCTCCATGTCAGTGAGAAGAGAGAAAGAATATCTTTGGAGCGTGATGTTTATGTATTATATATCGATGATCACTGCAGGTTTCTTATATCACAGCTGGTTTCTTCTCGCCTGTGTATCTGAGCTCCTGTTGATCTAACAAGGAGAGATGGAAATACCTAAGCTTTTTCCTCATGTGACACAAATTGGTGTTTTCCTACCAGCGATTTCACCTGACATTTTGGGACACTGTTCTTTTTAATATCTGAGATGAGAAGAATGTTATTACTGTGGTGTGTGTGCATTAACACAAACACCACAGTGAGCTGTTGCTAGCTTAGCTTAGCATAAAAGGATAATTCCACAGATTTTTACAAATTACTTAAAGATCTTTTAATATAAACTATTTAAATTGCGTCTTTCATACCTTACATCACATAAAATCAAGCAATAAAAAATACAATTATCAACCAATTGTTATTAATAAGAAATACAATATGTAAACATAATGACTTGTAAAGAGCATTCATTAAATTAATAGAAACAAGAAAAGTTTTAAAATATTCCAATTATGAAAAAATGAAATACTTGTTGAGGTTAATGTGGATATAAAAAGCCTATTAAGCAGTGTTTCCGCCATGGGGGCGTCTTGCCGTCATTTGACGCCCCAACTCGGAACGCCCCGAACTCGAGCCGAGGGCGCCCACATTTTTTTTTATAATTCCAGAGAAGATCGAGAGTTTTTATAGCTTGAAATGACGAACAGGAAAAAGGACAAGGACATCCCTCTGTTGGAGCGGCAAAGCAGTCTGGTGGGATTATTTTCGCCGCCAGCAAAGCACGTGTTCCTGTGACGGAAAGTGTACTGCCGCCGAGCCTTGACGGGGGGTGCTAGTGGAGCACGCGTGTGAACTGCGAGCGCCGAAATGAAGAGCCGTTTAGGAGCAGAAAGAGCCGGCTCTTCTTAGTGAGCCGAGCCAAATGATCCGGCTCACTAAAAAGAGCCGGAATTCCCATCACTAATACGTAAAGAGATAGTATCTATAAAGGGACAGCTCAATTCAAAATTCAAGTCACGTGACACAACGTGACGTCACACCTCCCGCTCTCGGGATGGACGGCCGCCCTTTCAGCCCTGGTCTGGCGGAAACATTGCTATTAGGTATGTTTGTTTGTAGATTTCAGTGAATTATATAAGTACGCACATATTATTCATATTTAGGATTTAATTCCAACAAGCAAATATTGAAAAAGATATTGAACCTATATTAACATAATGCAGCGATCGGCCCTTTAACCTTTGATCTGAACCACATGAAAAAACATTATGATCCACATGTTCCTTGTATATCATTGGAATATGACATGTTGACAACAAGAGGCTAATCACCTGGCTCCCTTCCCGCCATTGTTGCACTGACTGCAGCTTGATGGAGTAATCTTAAGCACGGCGTACCACAGGAAGCAAAGTAAAAGCGCCGACTTGAGTGGCATCCTGGGAAATGCCTCGGTTCCGTCAACACTCGACATCCTGCTGTAGCTGAAGTATGTCAGATTCAAGGAAGACCTACAGGTGTGCAGTAGAGGAAGTAAAAACAGATGTTTGTTTTTAGCTTGTTTGCCTACCCTGACAGTTAATACGTTAGCAGATGTTGGTTGCAGCCCAGAAGAGATTTAAATATTAATTAAAAAAATCAGATACTGTAGCAGCAGTGATTCAGAATCAAGTGAACTCTCACACAGAGACAAACCTCTTCGCCATTTACCCAAAACTAGAGGGGTTTTCTGCTTTCTTCCATTCAGCCCAATTCCACAGGAGGCTCGCAGCACTCGCCTGTCGTTGGTTTTTAATTCCAGGAGCTTCGTGACGCCCTATGTGCTGGGAACATGGGAAGCTGTGAAGTGACAGTTTGCCTTTTCTCTGTGTAAAAGTGGGGAAAACTGTTTTTATTCATTTTTTAAATCAATGGCTGCTACCTGGATGATTTGTGTGCTTTGTACATAAGGCGGCTAAACCTATGAACACATTTTCCTTTTTGTTTTAAGGCGCTATACCCACAGAGACATTAATATACTTATATATGTGATTTCATGTGTTTATCACTTTAATGTTGTAGCTAAACTATTTAAATGATTATGACATGGTAAAGAGAAAACATTTTAGTTTGACAGTCTGCAACCAGCCAATGTTGGCTCATCTGCTTGATACAAGTGATTCATAAATGAGTTTTCTCTCATGCGACTTATTGATAATTAATAGTCCGTTATTTGCAGGAGAGCCGTTAAAGGATTAATGCAGCCGATCCAATCATGTCCAGACTGTACTACACATAGGAATCCATTACGTCTGAGGCTTTTGCTGTAACCTACAGCTTACCACAGTGAATCCGTTTGAAATGAAATGCCCTCCTGTCTGAAAACATGAAACATGGGCACATTTGAGTCCTCGTGCCGAAGGCTTTTGATCCTGTAGCTTCCAGGAAGCGACTGGTATTTACTGTACGTGTCTCTAGAGTTTTCTGATCTGTGTGTGAGCTGTTCTTTGCTCCCTCTGTTTTACAAACCGGGCTGTTTTGCTGATGAAGGAACTTTTCTCCCTGTGGAAATAATAAGACATTACCAGAGCTACCATTTTCTCATTCATATGCATTTTGGCTTCAGTCCCATTCGCTCTACTGCGTGCTTTTTACGGTCTCTGTATTTGCACTGCATGACTCATTCTTTTATTTTGATTAATAACGCCTATCTTGCTTTATTTGTTCCTAGTGTAGAAGGATCATTTGTACAGACGGGTCCTAATTAAACTTGGCATAGTTATTGTGTTTTCAACTTATAAGGCAATATATAAATAATGCCATTAATCTTTACATTATAGATTTGTGTCCTAAGCTCCAGTACGGGCATATTCTTGGGTTAATGTTAATGTATTTTCATTTATTGTTTTTTGTCATATCCTTTTATTTATTATGTCTGAATATTCTTAAGAATGAAACATGAATAGCTCTTTTAAAAGGGTGTACTTCTTTATTTTCATTACACCAGTTGCATAGAAAATGACAATAATATAATGTACCACTTTTTTTTGACACCATACTGCCAATCATCTTTAAACAACTTATAGTATGAGAACTACTGCTACCGTTAATACTGCTTCTACAGTTGCTAGTGTTGCTATTGTACCCTAAATCAGCATTTCCTAATCTTAACAGTCCGACATGTTTTTACTATTAAATATGGAGTAATGTCCCAACATAAAGAATCAGTTATGAAGGAACCCTGCAGGGACGTATAGAGCCTCTGGAAGGACATACTGTAAGTGAAACAAGATCAGAGTAATGCTGTGATTAAGCCTTATTAATCCAGTGTTGGGATGGCCTCCAGATTGCAGCTCTCTTGGAATCAGACAGACACCTGTCCACTGGCATCAAAACAATTTGGCGATGAGCATCAGCAGTCGAGAGCGTACAATCCTTTGAAACAAATTCCTACAGCCTGAGGGTTTACAGATAAATGCTCTCATAAACCCCGCAAGAATACATATTTCCTTGTTGTTGTTTTTTCCTCTTGAAGATAAAAGGTTCTTGATAATGTTCCATTGAACTCAAATCCAATCATGGGCTTTTTATAAGCATCCGCTGTTCCCGGTCCATTAGAGCATTCATTGTTATCCTGATAGGCCATTTGACTCCAATAGGACTTTAGAACAAACTGTACAATGCCTTCATCCCTGTGGTGGAGTCATTACATTCATTTACTCAAGTACTGTAGCAGCTAAAGTACCATTTTTGGCACAATTTGTCTTTCTTTAAGTCTTTCCATTTTATATTATTTTCAAATTTTTACTACACTGCATTCATTTGACAGCTTAAGTTACAAGTAACATCGCATATTCAGAGTCCTTATATATCAACTAATTATGATATAGTATTACCGTTTAAGATACCCAGTAGTTAACAATGTGAATACAATTAGCTCCATCAGCTGTAACATTAAAATGATGAACACGTAATGCACCATTAACTGTCATTTAAAGATAAAATATAGATATATTATCCTGCATAATGAGTTGCATTGCATTACCTCCAGTATTTAAGTTGACTTTGAAGCTTATTTGTACCTTTTTACTTTTAATACTGCCCACAACCTTTCTTCATCTGAGAGCTACTTTGAAAAAATTAAAGTGGCCAATGAAAGTGGCCAAGAGCTATTTCCATCACATCGCTTACATTTATTCACAAAGCCCTCATAAGTTGAATTAAGCTATACTTTTGTGCACGTGTGAAATTGCAATACCTAAAGCTTATCAAAAGTCTTAACTTCACATCAAGGTCCAAGAAAACGAAAATGTCTCACTTATTATTATGGCCCACATAGTAAGTACATCACTGAAAATTCACATAAATGTCCTTAATCACCACCTTACAAGCATCTTATGGTACATGTGTAAAATAAGTGCACTAACTCTTTTTCACAGTTAGTGAGATGAATGGCACTGCATGGAGTCCACCATACAGGTGTATGCTGGATTGTACCCACTTACAGTAGGTTCACTCTTATAGAGTCATTTAAATGTTAATCAGTCAGTCTTGTTCTGTATTTAGATTTCATGACATTCATGTCAGAAAAAGCTGCTTCACAACAGGAACCAAATAAAGCAGACATTTTCAGTGCTGCTTGGTGAATGTTCTTATAGTTTTCTGAGTCTTCAAGGCTCCAGAAATGTTGTAAGTTTTGTTGAGACTTAAGCTGAACATAATTTTGGAGATTTATAAGCTCCATCTCCACAGGATTGACACTGAACAGTTCAGCCATCTTTTTTTTCTTCTTCTTCGTCTTGACATTAAATTATAAACCATAATAAATCAATTGTATAGGTCTAGCCTCCCTATATCTGTGTGTAAAATTGTTCCATCCTCAAAAACAAAAAACTAATACTTCTGCAGTCTAGCTGCAGCTTCTAGCAACGGTCTTCTGTTAAAAAAAAGACACTGAATGTCTTGAATGTGGCATCACACACATGACTTAAGTCTGAACACAGCAGACAACAGGAGTATTTACAGCAGCATATAAAAACTGTAAAAATAAAAATAGTGCATGTGGTGCATTCTCTGTCTTACTGTTACATAAATCCCATGAATGTATGAGATGAAGTTAGCTTCATCATATCTCAATCAGTGATTAAGTGAATAATAAAGTTTCTATCGGGTCACTATCAGCCTGTCAAACACAAATCCCTCCCTGTGTGTCTCTGAGCCGCAGCGACAGGGCCTGATTCAGAGCGGGTCATTCTACTGTTGGTTCTGGACTGGTGTTGGTGGAGAAAGCAGACTGCTAGGTGTGTGGTGCCGCCGACTCGCTGTGCCGCTGTCACGTCTGTTCCTTGATCACTGCGTCACCGACCAATTTGATATTCGTGTGACAGAAAAAATTCAAAAATAAAAAAACTTTATCAAGAAAAGAAGCAACCTTACTACGCTATAATCGATAATCGAGCGGCGAGCTACTGAAAAGCTGCCCGCGAGCTACCGGTAGCTTGCGCTCGATGTGTTGGAGACCCCTGCTCTAACTTATCAGAGGGATCTTTTTGTTTCTGTTTCATCCAATGATGTTTACTGAGTATTTAGTCTTTTAAAAAATAATGACACTGAGAATAATATGCTAAAAATCTAAATTAAATTATAAAAACTTGTGTCTGTTTATTGCCACTCTTTAATGACCTTGAGGAACCTGGCTGATCGGATCTGTGTGGGTGAAAATGTAAATGAGTTTAAATGGATATCTTCAAGAATCAGAGCAATTAGAGGCCTTATTCTCGCTCATATTGGTTATAGAAGCTCAGACCTGAGCTCACAAGCCCAACTTTTACTTTATCTGAAGATGTGAATGAATGCCTGAGATGTTGAAAGAAAACTCACCCGATGAAGGAGCAAGACATTGTTCCTCCTGAAAAAAGGACCCTGTATTTGTAGTGTATAGTTCAGCAGACAGTTTGAAGCAGCTTTTTCTTTCTCCAGTCTTCTCCTTCACTGTGTCCTCAGGAGTGCTAAAGCTCGTAGACCAAACACCAAAAACGGTGTGGTTATATCATTTATACTCAATTTACCTGAATGTTCATAACATGGATTCTTAGGTAAGTGCTGCATCTTAAATCAAACACTTCCATCGGTACAACACTACCATGTAAAACTTGCACATTGTTTGAATTCAACCAGGAATTCAAACGATGTCTCAAAATCCACATGGATTGTTGTTGGCTAGCTAGCTCGGTATTGTTTGCGGTAGCCATTACACACTGTTCAATTGACCCTAAAAATAAAGGTTGCTTCTTTTTGACACTACTATTGTGGTATGTTTTTTCTTATATCTGTATATTGCTGTGTTTATGGGAGCAATCACAGCAGCATCTGTTTACTTAACTTCCGTTACTTGTCTTTGAAGTTGTTTTCTTTCTTTCATTTTGTTGTATTCCTGTTTCTTTTCAGGTGTCTGTGTCTCTATTCTAATATTTTTTCTGTCCCTTTTCCTTCTTTCTTTGAGGCTGTTTTTGTGTCTTTGCTGTGGTTGTATCTCTGCTCTGCTAACAGTCACTTCAAACAGAGATTGTGTTCCTCGGCTCTGTGATGCCTTGGGACTCTGGGTCTGTGCCCAGTTTTCCCTTTCAGTAATTCCTCTGTATTCACACAGCAAGACATACTAAGCATGTCACCGCTCATTCTCTGTGATGTGTCTGTAAAGAATTAACAGCCCTCAATGGCGGGCATGTTCACTGCTTTGGCCTTTGAGGATTCAAATACTCATTCCATGTACATCATTGAAATGCAGCTCAGGTAGTTGTGTAAATGTTTAAGACATTAGCTCCCTGTCTCCTCAATTATGCACGGTTATCATAATTAAAAGATTCTTTCAAACATCTTTTGTGTCTTCTAATGGAAGGAAGAACCTCTAATGCATTGTAGCTCATCTCTCAATCAGTCGGTAGGAAAGCATCTAATTTTCTCTCCTTCTCCAGCTGGCCTTTTAATGCGAAAAGACAAATACTAATTTCAAGTTTTCACTGTGACTTCGATATAGAATGTATTTGGAAAAGGGTTACTTTCATGCAGCTTGGAGAAAGGCGCCAACCCCCCCTTGAGTTCACTTGCTCAGCTCCACTAAATTCCGTGATGCCTATAGGATTTTGATAACATTATTTAATCCCGTAGATACTCAACAATTTAGCCAAAAAGAGTTGTATTGCAGTTTGACTTCAGACTACAACAAATACAAAAAAAACTAATCTGTCCTAAGGCATATATTAGTTTAGACTCTGGAAAAACAATACAATTCTCCAACACTACTGTATCTCTGAACTGTGTTTTAACCAAATCACTCATAGTTGGTAACTCCTGTAATATTACTTCAATTCAGCCCCCTTGGTGAGAGCCACTGATACACCCAAATTACATTTTTGTCCGATACGGTATAAAAGCAACATGATTACAAAGAAAGTGGAATACTGAAATAAAAATTTAAATGAAAAATGCCAATATAAAATTGTATTTTATTTATTTACTTATTAAATCTAGATAGATAGGTATTTTATTGATCCCAAATTGGGAAATTATTGTCACAGCAGCAAGGTGTACAGGCATTACAATCTTAAAATCTTAAAATGATTAAAACAATAAAAGTTATTATTCAAATTAATAAAGAACCTTTTCATACAATAATGAGTTGGAATTTATTCAGTTAAATCCTGTCTGAGCTACCTGCCTTCTATTTTAAAGTGCACCTATCATGCTATGTTTAGGCAATAGCATAGGTCTCAGATATATAAAAAAATATAAAAAACATGTCTATGAAGTGTTTTGGTCAAGAAAACAAACAGATCATCCATTCTAGCCATGCCTCATATCCCTCTATTTCACTTCCGGTTTCAAAAGTGCTGATTCTGGGTATAAACAGGTCTCTCTTGAGAATGAGACCCTGTGTCTTAATGAGATTTGTACCTGTATAAATAAATGCTAAATACAAAAAATAATAATAAAGCTTTTTTTTTTTAAACTGAAAACAATTAAAATAAGAGGGGGCGGAGCTTATGCCGGCTCATGCGGGACCTGGCAGATAATAGCCTCATCCCAATACCCCTCCTCAACTCCTCCTATCCCTTCCTTGCATCTTAGCTCCGCCTCCGTAAGATGCGAGCGAGAGACACGAGGAGGTGACGCGAGGACAGAGGAGTCCTCAGGTATTAATTGGGATGTCCTCGTTCACTCAAACGTCACTCTTAGACGACGTCTGTTAATGATGACATGCGAACAGCTGTATCCCCTCTCATCGGGCTTAACTGAATAACCCCTTAGAACCGGCCCATTTCTGGTTAAATATATATTTAAATGAATGAATCTTTCTCTTGTTAGTCAAGAAATTCAATGTATGATGGTTGGTCCTGCTTTTGTGTTCCGTTTTGGTGTAAAATGTAGCCTACATTTAAATACAAATATAATTATAGTAATGTGAAGCCTTTTAGAAATGAATTGCACATAATAATTCCCACAGAGCTGTGAGCACTTATACATTTATGTGACGCTTTTCCACTCATCTTCCAGTTGTCGGTTTTCCTCTGTTGAAATCGACCAGCTGTGAAGGTGGGGGCGGGGCTTTTATACGCGAGTAGTGAAAACAGTTCCGCGTAGTCTGCTCGCGTGTATCCTCGCGTGTATCCTCCCTTTCGTCTCCTCCCGCAACCCTCCTCCCTCACCCCTCCTCGACTCCTCCGTTTGCATTTCAGCGACGTCCTTCAAAATGGCGTGTCTTGATCGATTTCCGGGTCAAGTCCCGGAGGAGGGGAAGAGAGGAGTCGGGGAGGGGTATTGGGATGAGAGGATCGATTCAACGATCCCCTCCAAGAAAAAATACTTGTCATCGAAGAGCCAATAGTCAAGCGTATTCCGAGTACAAGGAGAGAGTAGTTCGTGTACTCTCCGTCGCGACTCTCCGTCAGCAGCAGCCGCAGTCAGCCACTAATAATAAACATGCGCCGATAATATAACCAGCCCACCCACAACGTATAAGTTCACCACCCACTCATTAAGGGCCCTACCCCTAACTTTATCAGCAACCGTCACTCAGTGGAAGAAGCTTCTTTCAGTCGACTTGTAGCCAATGTTTAAAGTACGTTAGGGCGCGCCGGCGCAAGCCTAAAAACTTTACTCCACGCGTTCGCCCCGCTTCTCGTACCCTCGACACTCGGTCGGGCGCTCGTCACACCCAGCTCGCGAGGCCACGCAACCAGTCGCGTGCAACACCCTCTCGCTCAGTTACAGGTGTACCCCTCGTGAATCCTCATCACGCCTTTGAATCATCCAACTGTACATCGAACAACACCTTCCGTAGACCGACAATGTCAGAAATAAATAGACTGATAAAACCACCGGATGACCGGACTTACAAAGTACGCTTCAAACTTTCGTGGAACCGAAACACAAGACTAGTAAAACAACATCAATCGGATGTCATCTTTTCTTTTACGTGAAACTGAACACCTTACTTACATGACATACGTAAGTTCACGGACTATGTAAAATACTGGGTACTTATCCACTATAATAATTCATGCGAAACGGTATAATAGTACAGCCAAAGGTCTTAGTCTCAGATGTATGTAACTTTCTCTACTTCGGTAATAACAAGATCAACTTAGTCAAAGCGCGGAAAGGGCCGTAGCCAACAAGCCGGTTGCACAAAGGATAAAGCCATAGCCAAAGCCGGGTTCTTAAAGGGTAAGCCACGTGGGATTTATTAAATATTTTATATGTTAAAGTCTTAGTTTGTCTCGTGAGAGTATTATTGCATTGTGATGTTCTGACCTATATAGGGGTGGGGGGGGAGAGACCAGCGATGTTACTCCTTTTTTATTTAATGGCCGTTTTCAACCTAAATGTTCTCATCATATTTCATTCGTCTCCTGTGGTTTGGTTGAGTCTTGGACGCAGGCGACGTAGATGCGTGTGTGCACATGGGTGGTGTGGATGTGTGACAAGGTGTTGTGTGGATGTGGTGACTGGTGTGTGTGGATTTGTGTGTGTGTGCGTGGAATGTCGAGGATTTGTCCGAATGTCGCAAACACATAAAATAATACACTTCGTGATTTACCCAAATCTTTTTTATGGCTGAGAACAAACATCTATAGATGATTTGATCTTGATTTCGTTATATTCTCTCATCCGTACAACAAATATGACTCTATATATAAATATGTGTGACGAGACGGAAGGACGTGCTGGAGTGCGACAAGAGTGACTTTGTAGCGCAGCGCTACTTTCGTCAATTATTTTAATATAGGTCCCCTCGTACGTCTCGACACTAACCGACTCTATTCAGCCGGCACGCAGTGCTGGAGAACTTTGTAGAGCAAGGGCCTTTACGTCAGGTGCTTCCTCGGCACCTCTTGGCACCTCCTGGGTCAGTCACCATAGGGCAAATTCGAGGAGGTCTCTCGGGGAGCTCGCGAGCTAGGAGCTTCACGTAAATCTCTTTACTCATACAGGAGAGTTGTACTCGCGCGACTTTAAGTAAAGGCCCGGTGTGGCCTCTTAGCTCTCAGCTCCTCAGCTCCTCCCCTAAACTACTTTACTCTTTCCCGGGGTACACACACTTCTTCGTCCTTTATTTTTCCTTGACTGGAACACCATATTGGCCGTTCTCTCTTTCGGAAACTCGAGGGTATCACAAAGTCTTTATTAGGACTATATTATTAGGAACGCAAAGTAGTGGCGTCGTAAA
>NW_011369945.1:14923130-14938039 GCF_000735185.1 Notothenia coriiceps | reverse complement strand
GGAAGCAGCAGGCAGTTAGAGAAATGAGAACTCCTCTCCTCTGGCCATGGCTAGAAAGGATCCGTCAAGTGTAAATATGACGTCACGTTCTCGTTGTAACTCTCGTTGTAATCGGAGCGGCTCGGAAACACATCTACAGCAGTAACATGATGCAACATACACATTAATGCAGCAGCAATATTAATAGAGAAACATCAGACANATGCGAGCGGAGGAGCCGAGGAGGGGAACAGAGGAGAGACGAGGGGAAGCAGCAGGCGGCCTGTCATCATTAATGGACGACTCTTTAAAATGACCGCTAACCGCCTGCTGCTTCCCCTCGTCTCTCCTCTGTTCCCCTCCTCGGCTCCTCCGCTCGCATCTCCTGTGGGCGGGACTAAGTCTCGAGGATAGGAGTCGAGGAGGGGAGTTAGAGAAATGAGAAAGGGCCATGCTCTCCAGTACAGGTTAGCTCTGAGTGTTAGCGATGCTAATGTAAACACCGACCGTATTATCCCCAAAACAGTTGGGCATTTTTTCTAATAGCAATTTTTCTGATAGTGCTGTGGGTCCGCCACCGATATTACGTCATATCCGCAGCAAATCTGGATCAGCTCCGTTGTACCCCCGTTTTTAGAGATTTGGGTACGGAGGAAAAGAGAGAGGGTTTTATTTTTTCTGACGCTGTGTGAGTTTCCTGACACACCGGGGACACATGTTTATGTATAAAAGACATCAAAAAGTGCATTTTGCATGATAGGTCCCCTTTAAGAAGCCTTCTATCTCAAGTCAGTTATGTATGAGTGTAATGAATGAACTTTAGCCTAGTCTCTTTACCTAACATTTCCAGCATCAGTACTGCTGAGGCTGTGCTAATAGCAGAATCATCTGTAAATTCGTAATTATGGAATTTATTTTAGAACGTTTGTATGGGAGTATCTTTGCAGCCACCAGAGGCCGGTAGTGGACCTTTTCTGACTTTTTGTCTTGTACATATTGAGCAGAGCAAAAGTGCTGTGTTAATTCGGTGAGCATATACTACAAATGTCTGACATGAAGTCGCCTGAATGTTTCATACAAATCTGTCAGAAACCTATTATATGTCCTGTTGCTAACTTTCTCCCCTTTGCCCCCTGTGAGCATGGAGGATACTTTTTGTGGGATTTTTGACCTTTAATGACTTCAGCATGCCGCTAGCTCCATATGTGATTACTGAGAGCTAGTTATCCTTGAATACTTGGTGTTAAATCTCTTTTCTCTGGTGCCCCATGTTGTGTTTTCCGGCAAAGTATTTTATCGCAGGGAGAGCAGGATGATGGATAAGGTCTATTCCCAGGATCCCTGCCCAGGGAACGTATCATCAGTGTCAGACTTAGATAGCAACTCAACGTGATGGGTGTCAAAGGCTAAAGCAGCCGAGGGATAATGGAGGTGTGGGATCAGAGCAATAATGGCGTCCTCCTCATGACTGCCCGTGGCTCATCGTGGCCTCTGTCTGTGGCCGAACTCATACACCATTAAAGAGGATGTGTCATTTTTAATACTCCTTTGTGTCTGCTAAAATTAAACCACGAATTTGACACTTTCATCTAGACAGACCCACAAGCAGGAAATTTAGTGTCTCGCCAAAGGACACTGACAGGCCACATCGCCGCTGATGTGATGGATGCTCACTGACTGCAACATACCTACATAGGACAGACCCTGTGATAACTGCAACACCTGCTATACTATTTTAGAATTGTACAACATCTACAGTTTACTATTGCCTTATATTTATTTCCTGCCCTCAATTTAGGTACAGTATGCTTAATTCTACATAGTTTTCCGATGTGTAAAATGTCAAACGGTTTAATTTGTGTGGCATACTCAAATTTGATCTCCTTCCTTAGCATTGTTGTAAAATGCTCAGAGCTTGTCACTAGCGGCTCCTCTTTTAGTGAGTTATAAACAAACATATCTCATTCCCGTTGTCATATTGCCTATTGCATTACGAGTGCTTTGATGCCTCTGTTTTATAATTTGTTAGAATGTGTACATCCAGGGGTAGACGTTAAGGGTAAAATTCCACCGGCCCTCCTTATATATATTATATATAACTAATGAATTATAACCTCAAAACAAATGCACACAAAAATAACATAGGACAATACATAATATAATAAATCCACAATATGATAACATGATGTCGATCAGCTACCATTTCTGTTGTTGGGCAGTATTCAATAATAATGTTTCCATCACTAACTGCAGATCGAACAAAATGATATTTGATGTCAACATGTTTACACCTTTGACAACACACAGGATTCTTTGATAGTGCAATTGCCCCTTGGTTGTCCTCAAAGATTGTCACTGGTGCATAATCATTTCCACTGTCCATTCCTTTTAATAACTGCATAAGATAAAAACGTTCCTGTGTAGCAGCTGCCAATGCCCTATATTCTGCTTCACATGTGGATAAAGCAACTGTAGGCTGTTTCTTAGATTTCCAGGAAATAACAGGTCCTGTCTGACATAGACTAAAACAGTACCCAGTTGTGCTCCGTCTGTCATTTTGATCAGCTGACCAATCAGCATCACAATATGCAACAAGTTTTAGTTTTGAATCACTTCTCTTGTAACACAACTCCTGGTCTACAGTTCCCTTCAAGTATCTTAACACATGTTTTGCTGTTACCATATGCTGTTCTTTTGGTTCGGATAAGTGTTGAGACAACTTACTGACAATAAAACTTAGATCAGGTCTAGTACATGTCATTACATAAATCAAGCTGCCTACCACTTCACGATACCTCTTTTGATCAACAGATTCACCTTCATTGTCAAATTGTTGTTTATAGTCACATGGAGTCGATCTTGCCTTGCAGTCAGACATGTCAAACCTTTGCAATATTTTCATGATGTACCTTTTCTGGTTCATCTTTATTTCACCATTGTTACAGGCTTGGTTAAAATATCAGCTACCATTTCTGTTGTTGGGCAGTATTCAATAATAATGTTTCCATCACTAACTGCAGATCGAACAAAATGACATTTGATGTCAACATGTTTACACCTTTGATGACACACAGGATTCTTTGATAGTGCAATTGCCCCTTGGTTGTCCTCAAAGATTGTCACTGGTGCATACTCATTTCCACTGTCCATTCCTTTTAATAACTGCACAAGATAAAAACTTTCCTGTGTAGCAGCTGCCAATGCCATATATTCTGCTTCACATGTGGATAAAGCAACTGTAGGCTGTTCACCTTGTCTGAATGTTATCACAAATCTCAGTCTCATTTTCCTGTGACTCTTTTGGGATTACATTTGCCTTTTCAATATTGTTTCAATGTTCTCATTTTTGAAAGGTTAGGCTTCTTTCCTGTCAACATGTAGTATGGAGTCTGTCCTACACGTTTGTTGTAACACCTATTTCGAATGACAGCAGCAGTCATAACTGCATATGTCCACAACTCTTTTGGTCGGTTACTCTCAATTAGCATGCATCTTGCCATTTCAAATAATGTTCTCCAATTTCTCTCAGCTGTCCCATTTTGATGGGGTGAATAAGGAGCTGAGGTCTCATGTCTGATGGCATTTCTACTTAGCAATGACTGAAATTGACCAGAAGTATACTCAGTACCATTATCAGATCTAATGCATTTGATTTTTCCATAAGGTGAAACGTCAGCAATGTACTTCTCAGTAGCCTTGACTGTGTCACTCTTAGATTTAAAAAAATAAACAAAAACTGCTCCTGAATAGTCATCAGTAAATGCTAATGTGTATCTGAACCCATCTGTAGCTGTAGGATCTATAGGCCCAGACAAATCTGTGTGTACAAGCTGCAGTGAAGCCTTTGCCCTTTTATCTGGCTCTCTGCTCCTGCTCTGAGCAAATTTACCTTTTGTGCACACTTCACATGTCAAATTAGATGTATCAGTTTTGCCTTTAATTGTCATACCCTCTGTGACTTTTTGCAATTTCAACACATCTTCGTAGTTACAGTGACCTAGAATTTCGTGCCATGTTTTGATATCATAACACCCATGACATTCATCAACATTTTCATCATTAACTGTGTTTAAATAAAACAATCTATCATACACCTTAATATCAAATGTCGTACCGTTCTCGTGAATGAGCTTGTTCTGTCCTTCTTTGTATACGACCGTGGCTCCATTAGTCGTCGCTGCTTTGACCGAGAAAATGTCTTGGGGAAAGGATGGGACGTACAGCGCCCCCGTCAGCATCGTGTCCACCTCTCGACCCGTATTGTCTGTCAGCTAAACTTTGGCTGCACCTCTCTTCAGCGCTATGCCAGAGGCCCTCACTCCATCAGCCAACTCCAGGACATGTTTTCGTGGCTCAAAACTCTCGTCAAAGTCTTTGAATTTGTTCATGTCAGTCACTATGTGCGATGTAGCACCGGTGTCGACCATAAGCCCTCTTTGCTTCAGTCCATCGCCCGGGTCGCTGTCCACCTGTCGTTCGTGGGCCTTGAAAGCGAATGTGTGGTGGTGGTCGTGGTCCTCTTCATCCATGGCGTTGTCTCGTCGTCCTCTCCGCCTGCAGTTTGCATCTCTGTGCGTGGAACTCCTGCAAAAACGGCACCACTGTCTGTTGTTCCCCGTGACCAGTAGCCTTGCACTCGTGGGCCATGTGACCCTTCTGGCCGCAAGTATAACAGGTCAGCAGCTTCACATCAAAGTCTTTGCCTCTTACTTTCATCACGCTGTCATCAACTAAGCTCCCACTGAACTTCTCAGTGCTCTCCTAGCTCCTCAGCTTGGTCTTGAACTCGGCGAATGTGATCTTCTCATCACTTTGTGTAGTGTGGATAGAAAACGGCTTAAATGACGCTGGCAGCCCCTTCAGAATCATAGCTATCAATAAACCGTCACTCAAAATCTCTTCTGCATTCCTCAGTGCTGTGATAGCAGTCTCTGCTCGTATAATATAGTCTGTGATGCTTTCATTAGCATATTTCTGGAGAGACGTAAGCTCTGTATACAAGCTGATCACACGCGGTTTTCCTGTACCTGCGTAGTGATCCCTCAGAATCTTCAACGCCTTTCTCCCATCGTCCTCTGCATCTCTCATGACCAGATTACTCCTCGGTCGTCTGAGAAAAGAGAACTATAGTTATCGTAGATAAATATAATATTTTACATTACAATATCGAATATATCATACATATTAAAGTATTAGTTAGTGTTGTGTGTATGTTTTGTATTGGTATATATTTGATATTATGTATATTATATGATATATGATAATATATTTATCAACATTTAGTTTTACATTAAAATATAAAAAAAAAAGAAATAAAATAACGAAAAATATTACATAACATTTACTTAACAGGTAATTACCGACCTAACATTTATTTACAAAAGGTTTAAGCCGCATATAACCATCTTAGTCTGAAGGTCATAAAAATACAACACAAGACCACTGATCCAGTTGCCTGTGGTAATCACGGTAGCTATATATAAAACTTCTAACAGACGGATATTCTGAAAGGAAGAAACTAAGTTACGTACTCAATCCACATGTATCCTTCGCACCTACATCTATAAGTCACTAGGGATCAACCAACACTAACTTAATCACTCTCGGTCTCGAATATCTATAATCAGCTCCACTGTAGAACTTCACCCAAGATAAGAGAGAGACAGATATGGTACACAACAGCATTTATATCAGAGACATCATAGCTACATTCCAGGGTAATATTAAAAGAATGGGGTCGAAGGGTTTACAGAAAAGAAAACCACAGGATTATATGCGGCCCTAGGCCTCAGTACCTACTTTAAGGACGCCAGGACACAGTTACCTAACGCTCAGACCTAGAACTCGGCACCGACACCAGGACCTAGTATTCAGGAACTACCTATTGAGCACCTAAGTAGAAGGATAATATGTGTGTACGTACAAGGTTTGTAAACCTGATGATACAACGTTAAACATAATAGAAAAGTAAATGTGTGCCGTAGATAACCGGCAGACAGGCAGGACCCTCTCCCTAGGGTCAGGAGACAACGGAGAGGGACTCCAAAGAGGGTAAAAGGAAATTTGACACCCAAAAGAGACACATATCCAAGAAGAGAGAACATGCTATTGAACAACTTCATTCCTAACAACTGTCTCTGCTAAATATTTTTTTCCTGTTATTTCCCGTATCCTATATCGCCTTTAATTTCTCACAGCATACTACAAATACGTATCGACTACTATAAGACATGTAGTCGTCCTCTATTGACACTGCACGTTGCGAGCTCTTGTTCAATCATTTAGCACAACTATGCTACTTCTAATCGCGCGCTCCATATATATTAATTATATAACCCAATATAAGAGTCGAATCTGCACTTTAAACTAACTAACTACGATGTACCCCTACGTCTGGATGTCTCTCACCATTCCTATCTATCTTATCACTCAGTTTCTGATCTATATATTATGTCCAATCCGACCACCTTAATAAACACAAAGATTTTTTATAAGTCACCCTTCTGCTACGCAATATCCGTACTGCGTCATCCCTTTCTTGTCCTCCAGATACATACCAACTCTAACCACCTTATAGTGGAACATAGCTTAGTTTACCTGCTCAGCGAGGACAACATATCCCATAAAATACAGATCCACCAACGCGAGGGAGATACGACTATAGGCTCCTTATCCTGATATGATTATTCTAACGTATATATGGTTATACTTAAGTATACTATTTAACCTTTAATATTCCATCACGTTCAATAAGATGTACATTTCCATACCACTATATTAAATTTTGGTCAGATAACCCTAATATGAGCTCACTTGCTTATTCTATATACTGCTTTGAATGGATGCTTTATAATATAAATGTCTTAACCATGAGATTCTTTCTCTTCTATATTATATTAAACATGAACATAATCCTTCAAACCAAGATTATTAATTTTATTATGTATTCACTTACTGCTCAGAGTCATTTTAATCTTATTATTGTAACACTATTTGCAAGAAATATAAAGACATTACGTAATTTTTGTTTACAGTATGTAATCGTAAGACCTAAGTAATGTTTAGTTGACTTTATAACGTTCGGAAAAATAATAAAATTATAACGGACTAATACCGTATTGTCGAAATTCTTTTGATTTTAGGATAGATTTTTTCAAATCTTATCAAGGAGTCTGGTTCAAAAAAAATTTTTTTTTTTTTTTCTAAATATTGTCGTTTGTGTAGTTTGTAAACTTTTACAGGAATTACGAGTCATGAACCAACTTAGGAAAACGTGCCTAATGACGTAGTTACCGCCGCACCGTACTCCGTTAGCGACACCGTAACGACTCCACAAATTACCTACGGGTCCTACGAGTATCGCCTGAAGATCAGAATCGGTAACAACCCAGACCACAGAAAGTGCGAAGAAGAAGTGTGATGGGTGTATAAGAGATACCCCAAGTCCAGTCCCCTTAAACGTCCGGTTAGCTCCTGTCATTCCCCGTTATCATCAAAGTACATTGTTACTATGGATTCAATAAACCAACCCACAAAACCAGGACAGCTCCTCAAGTCCTCACGCGTCTAAGTATTACGATGATCACTATATACTTAAGGAGTAAGAGAAGGATATATTCTCTGATAAGGTCCGACTGCGCCTTAACGCGACACACTATCTTAAACCTTCGAGATTTAGAGAACCATGTCGATACCAGATAAATTCGACGATACAATATTGAGACCTCGAACTCTTTAACTTGATACATACCTACAGTATACTGCTCCGTTCTATGACTAGTACACGAGGTCTGTCCAGATCGGATAGGCGACTGACACCCTTGAAGTGTGCTAAAGTCGTAACGTTTATGACCATTATAAGAACACGCCGAAGTAGCTGTCGGAAAGGGAGGTCTGATGAACGACACCGATTTCGACTTACTGACTTAGTTGAAAGCGAAGCGTTCAACTATCATGTGTATGAGACGATATCGCAGACTTTCTACTCCATGAACCATGTATACCAACGTTGATCAGTCGACACGAAAGCAACAATAGATCTCCGGCGTATTCAAGCTCTCTGCGACCTATAAATTCCTCTAATTAACCAATGTTTCAATTTGTTTTAACTAGAAAATATTTAAACTGTATTAAATTTAAAAAAAAAAAAAAAAAATTAATATTTGATTTTTACTTATTTTAAAATATTACTTGAAACAATTCTAACCCAATTTTATATTCGATTTTAAACAACAACCCTCAGAATATTATTCACAATTAGTATTTACTAACTTTTTTTACTATAAACTACATTTTACAAATTTTAAACCTTTGTCCATGAAAAACTATCACTTAACTTAACCAACATATTTTCTAACTATTTACCACGTATTATTAAATTACAGTAAAGAAAATATTACTTTCTATTTGTTTAAATACACCCATCGCACGTTACGTATATAATTACTAATTTACCACTATTTCTGACATCCGACAAATAATCTAAAGATCCTATTCCATGACAACTTTATCTGACTTTTTCATAACACTATCAACATTACAAACTAACTACTTAGTCTAGTGTTATACTTGTCAAAATCAAAACTTATTAAGAGAACATTGTTTATTACCATATGTCAATGTAATTTCATAAATTTACAAAACGACAAATTACTACAATAAAACCAAGCCATTCACAACTCTTTTAATTACTTTATTTTAATCTAGTCCATATCATTACATAAGGTATTTATTCTACTATTTTATAGTCATTTAGAAAACTAGTGTCTAATGAATTAACAGTTAACAACAAATATTATTACCTCATCTAAACAACTTCATCTTACATTTGAAACCCTATAAAATTAGCTACATGTAAAATACCAATAGAAATAAAGTTGAGACATACACACTTTTATTAGCTTATCTTTCAAAATTCAAACTCTATAAATTATATTAACCTATTGTTTACAAAATTTTAAAACCTAACAAACTACAACTAATGACATTACTATTCTAGATTTGTCTAATATTTTATTATAAAATTAAATCTACAATCAAATTACATTTGTTACCAGTCGTCCTAAACTTATTGGTAAAAGTTAATCTATTATACCTCTAAAATAATTTAATTCATGACTAACAAATTTTATTTCACTATAAACAATTCAAAAATTTCTTTCAAAGATGTTAAGAGACTATATTATATTATAATTCCAACAAGTATTGTTTATTCATATATCCCGTACATTTATTACGCAAATATTTTAGTTACGAACTACTTTTATATTTATACAACATGACGCAAACGTAATCTGGATCATGTCTACATATAAACGTCAACCCTTTTCCAAATGAATATATTCTATTTCTGAACTATATCGAAAAGATTATTACCAAACGTACAAATTACCCAAGAAAATTGCACACATTTTTTAGTACCTTGTTTTACTACAAATAAGACCTTCACAGCCATTCCAATTTACACAAAAAGTAATCACTTAGTTAAAGTATTATGTATCAACTGTCATTAACGTCTTAAACCACTACATTATCTTATTAATTACAAACCTTATGTATTTATAATGTTCATTGAGTTCCCAATCAATATCGAACCATTTACTCTAATGCTTAATTATTATTAAATTTTATAACTCCTCCAAAATAAAGGAAACACCTATCTACATGATACCTTTATAACTCCTCCAAAATAAATTAAACATCCTATTCTACATTAACCGATACAACCGAATTACATACTTACAATATTTTATAGTCAGATAAAGACACTTATAAAACCCTAAGTTTAAACTAAATTAAAACCCATCACCAATTCTAATTATATACCTATAAGTAGTATTCAAAACTATACAAACTTCAGACTATATACTGTCGAGAACACTACTTAAACTGTTGAAAAAACTCATGAAAATGACACATCCTATTGTTATCTCCCGACATAGAATATTACTCTTAGTTTTTTATTCTAAAAAGTCAAACTATGAAAAATAACAAAACGAACATCTTATCGTACCACTTTTTACAAATTAAACTTCCATCCTATTAAAACATTTACTATCAATACCGCATACATTATTCAAACAACATTGTTATAAATCTTACTTTCGTCGTCAGTATCCTTATACAGGTTTATAAAACCATCCAATGATAGTTATCTACTGTAGAACTTAAAATTGTACAAATTAAATAGATCGACATTGTAAAACTACCCACTTTTCCTCTTACTCCATAGTACAACCACCGTAAATGATCTTTACTGACTTTAACTTGTCTTCATATTATTCATAATATCTTATATTACTAAACTGAAAAAGTTATTCCCACTTTCACGTACATTAATATCATCTTAAACCTGGACACCATTGAATAGATCTAAATTTTATTTATTTGACATAACTTACATTATCATTTACTATACACAAGACTTTGTAAAAATCGCACCTATATATCCAAGGCTTTATACACACATTTCACTTCAGCTGAAACTTCTAAATTAGACCTATGAGACTAGACGAGACTCTTACATAAAACACTTGTAATTACAGTTTAATCTGACATATTTAACCGGAAATTAACAGTATGTAGACACTGAAAAACGTTAAATTTTTTAAAGCATCAATTCACTTAATCTAAACACGTACAAAACTATAGTATTTAGGGTTACTGTAAGTACGTTTAAAATTATAATTGAACACAACATTATTTTTAATTAACTATTTGGCAATTATATTTACATCAGCAGAGCCTACTCGAACA
Organism: Notothenia coriiceps; assembly: GCF_000735185.1. Lineage (NCBI taxonomy): Eukaryota > Metazoa > Chordata > Actinopteri > Perciformes > Nototheniidae > Notothenia > Notothenia coriiceps. The sequence continues at coordinate 14,927,305 of NW_011369945.1, read as the reverse complement.
AACAGCTAAGAAACTATCGTGCGAGGTAACCACATCTACTAAACTTGCTCTTTACATAACCCCTTTCCTACCCTTATTCGCGTGCTCCGTCTAGCAGAGTTAGATCTGTCATAACAGAAATCTTTGAAACCACCTTAAAAAATTCGCGATAGATCTACTTTAGTGCATTTAATTCGTTGATGTCCTATACAAAATCACCTAGCTTTAAATCAGTTACGGAAACTTAACAATACACATATACACTCTACATCTCCACATTTTATTCTTTGAAAACTAATCTATTAGCGTGCCCAGCGACAGTTACACAAGCTCCCGTAACTTCGCTTACACACACCACCACGCACCATAAGAATTAGTACCGTACAAAATGCAACAGAGCTCTACATTAGATGGCGACTTAAATGTTACGACACGCACCTTGAGACGTTTTCCGGTTACATTAAAACGAATGGCACTTGTCGTCGGAACGTACGCCCTATACATGTAAGACTGCTTCATATTTAATTCTCGAAGTTAGTTTCAAAACGGGATAATGAAGTATTTTCTACAGTAGTGACTCTAGGTGACTTACAAGGCACTATAGCATCGACTCACTATAAGAGTAGTTAAACACATGACACCTATCTTTTGCCGAATTTACTTGACCGTCGTGAAGTCTATATCGGTTAGTATTTGCATTAGTTTTATAGAAGACTTAATACACTACACGATCTCATATTACTAGCTATATATATCATACACTACGAAAGTAATCGTAAAGACCCTCTCTGCATTCGAGAATATGTTTCGAAACTATTGGCTACCAAAAGAGCATGTACGCATCACTAGTAGTCTTAGAAGTTCTAAAATGTAGGCAGCTCGACTAGAATATTACTTTCTCTTTGAACATAGCATTGTTAACCTATCAAGTCGCATCTGAATAAGTAAAATATATCGCAGAAGACGCCGAAATTCGCGTAACAGTCCGTATAAAGTTATACCATCGAAAATTCTAACTATGGCTTCCCACCCGGTTCTTGACAACAAATTTGAGATCAAATAGAGTAGATACTTTTCTTTTTCTCTAAAGTAGCCAAAGTTTAGAAATACCCGTTATTACAACTCGCGTCTAATTGTCTTCCATGATCTATCCTAACCTATATGATTCCTCCTATTTTCTGCGTTTTGAACGTAACATCAAGGTACTGTAACTGACTATTTATCTTCTCACGCTCGTTCGTACATATAATAATCTTTTCGACATCCACTAACTTCTAACTTCTTACCAGCTATCTCTAAGTTGCTCTACTTAATCAAGGTTGTCAAGGTTTACTCTCGTGACTTACATAATTCTACCGCCTGTACACCTTTCATTCATATTTACCGGTCTCGCGCCTACCAGTATAGCACAAATATATATAGATCACTAAAATATATTACGCTATTACTGCGTTGATAGTAACTTGACTACCGGCATTGCCGTACATAGTCAATAATAACTATGAGGTATCCAGATCTACGCCGGTCGCCCATGCATTGATTGTCGCGGGTGAGAAGCAACAGAAGCTCAAGTCTTTCACCGAACGGTATCCTTATGCCGAAGAACATCGGTAAAGGGCCTGTGCAGACACTGTCACTGAAAACCTATGACCTGAGGTCGAAAGCAGGTGACAGGAAACTCGAGGGGTTTAAGACCTTCGCTGCAGAAGAAGTGTACGACAAATTCCGACGCCAGTAGAGAGAACCAACAGTCGCAAAGACGGCTTGTAAAGGGGAAGTGTCTGAAAAACACCTACACGAAATTTGACGTTGAGACACTTGTCGAACGAGAATCACCTCTTTAAAGAAAAACACAGGGAATGGGAGGACCTACTCCCACCAGTTACTTGCCAGAGACCTGTCGTTCAGTCTAGTCGTCAGAAGGGGTATGAACACTAAATCAAATGACTGGTCACTCACAAAAAGTTCCGAGTCCTTGGGAACCGTCCACAAAGCTCAATATCTGCTAAGTCACTAAGCAACTGTGTGATGATCATATGAAAAAGTACTATGAAGATTATAAATCTCTATCCTATAACTCAAAAGAATTCGACATACGTATTAGTTTCGTTAAATTTTATTATTTTCCGAACGTTATAAAGTCGCTGTTATGTAACACTGATAAGCGATTATTCTTTACTATTTGCGTCTAGCTATACTTTAAAAACAAAAAAAATTAACGTTAATGCTTTTATTTCTTGAAATAGTTATAAGGATTAAAAGACTCTGTCAGACATAGGGTCTGAAATTATAGATAAAATTTCTTGTAGACAGTTAAATAGTCACATATGTCGTCTTACGAACGACATATTTCCTAACGTCACCCCAAACTTCTCCAGTCTGTCTAACCCACCAATATACATGTCCTAAGTAACAGGATAATGTTTCGTAATGTAGTTGTTGAGATCTCTTCTGGTAAGAGTATCTTGACTTAGTAGTCGGACCAATTCTGACGTGTCTTCGCGATCTATACGTCAAGACCGACCCACCGACGTGTACTCCCCCACTTTCCACTTGCTCACACGACTATCTTAATCGTTTTTTGACGTGATGTTTTCGTTATTGTGAGTCAAGTTGAACCATTTTCCCTTCCTTTCGTTCAGTAATCTTCTTCCCTACCTCTAGACCGTCTTTCCACCCTCTATTTTGTCTTTCCGCATCCTATGTATTTCATGTTTTATAATTTACATATAATGTTAAATATAAGTATTCTTTCTCTTGTACTCGTTCACCATTGTCATTACGGTCGCACCTACTCGACCACGTACGCAGAGAGAAGTACTGGGGACGAGCACGATCATGGAGTCATCTATTCACCCTTTTGTCCTTATTCTGAGACTCTGTGTCACAAGTACTATGTGACACGTCAATTACTACTCATCCCTTATATATAAAAATTACCTGTACATTTTTATTACTTCATTGTTAATTTGTCGAGTCCCCAGTCAGTACCTTGCCATCCAAAAGGATGTATCACACAAAGTCGAGGTCAAAACCCTTGTTTTGCTCCTAATAAGTTCTATAGTTCTAATCGTCCCACAATATTTAATTGATAGTACCGATGAACGTATAGATTTTGTCTTAGTACTTGTCGGACAACCATCTCCTGTCTGTGTGCTCAGTCAAACCACCACACGCGTACCACAGATGCTAAGTAACGTGACGATTCGATACATCGATTGACATCCAATTAATCGAACGTGACTATACCTAGATAAGATTTCCATCGTTTTCGAATTGAAAGTACGTGTTGAAATGAGGACTGACATACGTTAGCGTCTTTGGTCTGCTCATATTCTTTACAGTATGATGTATACATGCACAGTGAACATCACTAATATTATAACATTCGACCAAGCAAACATACCCATACTAGATAGTGTGAGGCCATCGGTGCGTGGCGTCGACCGGTACGTGACTATTCATACGCGTCTACCTTCCCTGACCCGTCAGTCGGGTATGACTCATCGGCGCCGAGTTACAACCTGCGCGAATAATGTCAAGGGTACTGAGGGTGAGATCTCCAAACACGATATCGATTTTTCATAGTTCATAATTACAGTACTACTATTTGTAACATTGTATCAACATTACCTGCCGCTCCTTTGTGTATGATGTCGTTATTGAAAACGTGTATGTGTAATTACGCGCGTTATAACAACTGAGACACCTTGTTAAGATAGAGACTTACCGGGAGCAATCCGACTGCAGTGTAGACAGGGCTAGACAGTTAGCGGGTCGGCAGATTCCTTCCCTAGTAACGAGCCGAGTGCAGCATGCCTCCACTAAGTCTAGTTGCAGAGTACACTTGATCTCGTTACGTTCACAGCACGCAGAAAGGTAGGTGGCATCATTAATCAGTTCCGATAGATTGAAAACGACCATTAACCGACGACGCGGTTGTCCAATAACCCGGTCTTTCCTAAAACCTTTGGCTACCTTAGCAAACACGAAACTGCCTCTACTCTTTTTGATACTCAACACCCTTTGTTTCAAAGAACCGGTGGACGCAGATGTTCCCGACTTTTCGTGGTATAACTTTCTCGGACTGTCACCGCCTCCGCTTCTCCTACGTCTTCGTCGGCGCATTTCTCGGCGTCTTCTGCGACTATTTTTACTTCTTCAGATGCGACTTGAATAAGTTAACAATCTGCTAT
>NW_011369945.1:14918510-14923085 GCF_000735185.1 Notothenia coriiceps | reverse complement strand
TCGCTCGTGCAGGCGCAAACACTACTGCGCGCGTGTCGACAAGCAGACTGTCGGCGAGAGAGGGGCGCAATAAAAGTGTTGTGGTGGACGGTGTGTGTAAATCGACTTGTGTTTCGTAAACAATAGTAGACAACATCTCGGGTGATTTAGTTTAGTTTATTCTTTAGGTAAGCGTTTTTTCTATTTGCCGGTGAAGAAGTACCTACTTACCTGACGCACCAAGGAACTAATAGCGGGTAGGAGCTAATAGCGAGGAGGCCGTCTTTATTCTACGGTACCTGCCATGAGTTCTACCGGGTCTTTTAGTTGAAGGCCACTCTGCCCTCGCCTCCTCGCTCCTTTACTTTTACAGCTGGACAACGACTCAGTTCCACCAACGAGACGTCTATGGAAGCAATCTCCAGTGTCGTTGCCAATAAATCAGTTAGGTGACTATGAGAGGTTACTAATACTAAGTCTTACCACCACAAAAAAAATTGGAAAGGTATTACTTTGCCAAATAATCGAGCCGTTGTAATTATTTAGAACAAAAAGACATCGGAATTCGATAAGTATATAGTTTTAAGTAATCTGTAGATCGGGGGAACATCCAGGACACGACGACACAACGCAGTCATTCACGAAGTGGTTATCGACATTAGTATTAATGTAAAGGCGACGGCAACCTTTTGTTCATACTTTCAACCAGTTTATAATCGAAGGATAGATGAGTTAACGGTACCTACTTCTTCAACTTTGAATCCTGGTCTTCCTACCGCGGAATGAATTAGGTTTATACTCAGCGGACTACGAGTAATGCCGGTTTTTTGAAAGAATCCGACGGACGAATTGAAAGGTCAATACGGTGAGTGATTTATAACATGGACGCTATGGTAGGGGGTTCGAGAACGCTTCACGTGACGCTCCGGAGGAAAGGACGTCCCATTGCTCTTAAAACTAATTTCCCTGCTTCTCGTGGTTTCCTTGCGTCCCTCCATGCTTCCCTGGAGGGAGGGACTAAACACAGGGAAACGACGTAAGTGAGGGAAGCAAGGATTTCATTTAACCGACCTGAGACGGGGCCAGAGCTTCAGAAGTAGCATACGTTTAGCTTGTGACACTGACTGACAATAGACACGCAGCGCACCAGACGTTCCATTCTATTGGATGGTTCTATTGAGCATTAGGTGTGTGCAGTGTACTGTCTACAAACAAAGTGCTGCTACAGCTGTTTCTACAAAGCCCCCTTTGCTCAATCTGAAAGAGTTTAGAACAGTTAGTGCTCTGATATCTTATGATTAATACATTTATTTGTTGACTATGAAACCGTATGTCGGGCTTATATTTGGAGCTGCTGGAAATATTAGCAATATATTGTAGCAGTGATTATGAAGTCACCAGAAGTAAAACATGAAAATATCTTAAGCTTTTGTTAACCACATAATTATCTTATTTCAGGCATCTAACCAAAATCACATTGAGACAAGCAAATCGTAAGTGGCAAAATGCTAACTTATTTCCAGTTTTAAATAACCCAAAATGATTTAAAGAGGCCCTATTATGCTTTTCAGGGGTCCCCTTTCCTGCAGTGGGTTGTATAGGTTTGAAAATTGTACCTGTAAAATGGTGTGCAAAGGCTAAAATCTCGATTGGACTCCTTTTTCTTCACTTCTGTAACATGGTGACATCACTACTGTATATAACACTCTCGCTTCTGTTGGCTAGCGCTCCAACACATTGTGCGTGATAGGCAAAGGGGCGGGACGTCTCTAAGCGGTTGACCACTCACAACAGAGCTGGCTAGCTAACCATCAGAGCAGACTGGGCTCTGGTTTCAGACAGAGGGTGAAAAGAGGTGCTGCAGCACAGGCAGTATGAGAAAAATAAAGAGCTTTTTGAACATAAAGCATGGAGACATGTTACAGTAGAGACACTACATACTGATATGAACCTGGCAATGAGCAGAATAGGGCCCCTTTAAACAAGGACTATTGAAAGTAATTTACGAGCAACTTTTAAAAATATCTTACCAACTGCAACGTCAGTGAACTGGATTTTCTGAAAACATGGAGCGGTTATGGCTCAGGGGAATAATGGGCATGTTCCAATCAGAGGGTTAGTTGTTCGATCTCCATCTCCCGCAGCCAGCATTCCGAAGTGTCCTTGGGGAAGGTACTTAACTGCTAATTGTTCCTGCAGGCATGTCTGTGGTACTCAAGTGTATGTAAGTCTCTTTGGATAAAAGGGTTTACAGTGGTTTGGAATGACTGCCATAAAGTCCATTATTGTTTTGTCTTCTTCCTCAGGCGTCTTCCTTGGACTGAACACAGCCATCCGCCCACTGACCTGCATGTAAACAACTCGGGGGGGGGAAACTCCTCTTCATCTCAAGCCTCTATTTTATCTTTTCCTCGCCGAAGATCACACATGGATATGACATCACAGAGAGCATGGTCAGCACTGTACATAGTATCTTGCGCCACCAAAGCATGTCCTGCCCTGCACTTATTCGAGAAATCATCATGCATTAATGAAATTGTCAAAAACGTATACTGTACAGTACATACAGTATTTATTTAAGTATGTGGAATCGCTCATTTATATAAAATGAAAGATGTACTATGGGCGTCTGTTGGACTCCATGAGGCTGATTGTATAAGAAAGCTTTTTACTGAATCATCACCACATAATGTATAAAAAACGCGACACACAACATGTATGGTAATTTATAAAAAATATAATGTGATGGATTATGATAGACTGTCTTTCCAGTTGCTGGTTGTACATTCAATAAAAACCCAAGAGGCCATAATAAAAATTCTAAAAGTACATGCGATGGAGAAGTCTTCTGATTTGATTCCAGAGTTTAAAGGGGCCTTATCGTGGTTTTGGGGGATTTCTCTCTACTATAGTGTGTTATATAGGTTTCTCTGCATGTAAATGGTCTGCAAAGGCTAAAATCCCAGTGTTCCCTCTCACACACTCTCCCTCCCCCCCCCCCTGTCCTGAAACTTCCATTGGGACTTCTTTGTTTATACTCCATAACATGATGACATCACTATGTAACATTCAAGCTCCTACTGGCTGGAGCTCAAACACATTGTACGTGAGAGGCTAAGGCAGTGTTTTCGCAACGTTTTCTGTCAGGCCCCTCTTTGGAGAAAAAAAAAAATCGGGCCCCCCCAAACTACAAAATAGTCAGGCTCAGTGCCGGCGCAGATATTGATTTTGGGGGGGTGCTGTGGGGTAGCTTGACTTTTCATAGAGGGTGCTCAAACATTTAGGGTTTTTTCCATTAATGTACCGGTCGCTACAGTAGAATTTTTCTACTGCAACAATCCCCACACATATACACAGTGTGACAGTTTACAATGAAGGCTCGATAATCAGCTCACGGCATATATAGGTGTAAGCAGGGTAAAGTGCTATTTTTAGTAGGTGGTTGTGGTGGACGTTACATAGGGGGGTCGGGGGCAAGTTCCCCGGGAAAGATTTATTTTTTAAATATATGAAGTTAAAAAGCATCATCTGGTGCACTTTGAGAGGCAAAATGAAGAGATCTAATGGATACATCTCTCAACACCCATATGAAACAGACTGTAAACGATTTACTTTTTCTTGTATGGATATTTTAGAAATCTCCCATTTTAAACTTACTTTCTTTGTTTTCAATCAATAATTTTTTAATTTATGCGCTTTTTTTTTTTTTTATCTTTAAAAAAAAAAATGTTATACCATTTTCCTCTGTCTCTCGCGCACCCCCTGGCATGCTCTGCCCCCCCAGGGGGGCGTGCCTCCCACTTTGAGAACCGCTGGGCTACAGGGAGGACAATCTAACAGTCGACAATCACAACAGAGCGGTTACAAACAAATCAGGGAGCAGACTGGGCTCTGGNGTGTTGAGAGATGTATCCATAGATCTCTTAATGTTGCCCTCAAAGTGCACCAGATTGATGCTTTTAACTTCAACTTTAAAAAAATATCTTCCCGGGGGAGCATGCCCCCCGGACCCCCCTAGAGGAAGTTAGGTCCCCCCCCCCCCTTAAATCATGTCCACATGGATAGGAAACTAAATACATTTGCACACATCTTGTGTCCAAATCTTTCTGTTTTGGTGGTCATGCCACAACCGTGCACGTGCATGCATGCATGAGTCATGGTAAGATTTCTGGATTAAGAGGTTGCTTTTTCTTTGCACAGAATGAAATTAATGGGCAGTGATTTTATTTTTTTTTAAGCAGAGGTCAATAATTTGTACGGCCTTCTGAGGATATTGTAAAAATTATTACTATTTTCATTTCCTCGCTCCTCGGTCCTCGGTCTCACCGGAAGTTGATTTGTCGCTTTTTTCGTTTTATATTTTCATTTACTGTCATTTCCATTCAGTCAGTCATTAAGTGCTATTAAAATGTTAATGTGCTACATATCCACACAAACAAACAAAGTGTGCAATCCAATGAATGTTAATCTAACTGGGTTTTGATAGATAATATATATCTTTTTCTTCTCTCAATTATTTTATTTCTATTGTGCACTCTAATCAATATTAATCAAACTATTGTTCGTTTATACATTTTAAGACTGCCAAGGCACACA
>NW_011369945.1:14913625-14918470 GCF_000735185.1 Notothenia coriiceps | reverse complement strand
GGTCGTGAGCACCAGCTACAGGTTCCTGCATCTCATTACCTCTTGGTTTCGTTCTCTCATTTTTCTCTGCGTCACTCTGTCCCGCTGCATATTTACCAAATCATCCAATTAACTACTGATTGTGAATATTTGGGAGAATGAAAAAAAAAAAGCACTTTTTTAAACACACACACACACACACACACACACACACCACACACCACCACACACACACACAACACACACACACACACCACACCACACACACACACACAACACACACACACACACAGCACACACACACACACACAACACACACACCACACACACACACAACACACACACACACACACACACACAACACACACACCACAACACACACCACACACACACACACACACACACACACACACACAGAAGGAGAGCGTCAGCAGCTTGTATTCTCACTGCTGCCCTATTCTTCTTGACAAGGGCTGGGAAGCCAGAGAACATCTTCAGTACACACACACACACACACACTGTCTGAATATCCACTTACACACTGACATGTGCAACAAAATAAACATCAGTCATAACAACACCACAACCCACATCTGTGCGGTTGCATTTTACCCTAAATTGCCTTTGCAATGCTTTCACTGCAGTTTAGTCCGACTCGCCTTTTATTTTCTCCACAACACACCGGTCTTTTTATGATTGCTTTACAAGCAGTATGAGGGTAAAGAGAATGAAAACAATACAACTATTTGTTTTATGATTTAGTCAAACAGTCTTAGACTAAAATATGACAGGAGTGTGTGTGTGTGTGTGTGTGTGTGTGTGTGTGTGTGTGTGTGTGTGTGTGTGTGTGTGTGTGTGAACAGACAGCAACCCTGGAGGAATTCAAACAGCCTCTGTGCGATGTGACCGGGATGGAGATGACTTCATTAGGCCAGCCCAATTTCTATCTTTCTATCCCCCCCCCCCTCACCACCCCCGTATCTGTCTCTCTCTGGCTGTAAATTAATTTGTCTCTGAGGGTGCTGCTTACTGTATGTCGAGGAATCTCCCTGGTCAAATAGTTTCAATCTTGTGTCGCACTGGCAAATCTGGTGTGCACCTTCATCAGATATAACCCATTTTCTGTCACCGAAAAATGCCAAAAAATGTAATTTGGCAAGCGGGATTTAATAGGAGATGTTTTGATTTCTTTTATTGCGGCTTCATGTCCCCGGGAGCAATCATCAGAGTGAAAATACAAATGTCAGAGCATTCACATGTGATCGGATTTTTATGTGTGTGCCGAAAATGTCATCAACTGTCTGACTGACGGGACGACCACAGCAATACAAATATCTGCTGGTGTGTGTGTGTGTGTGTGTGGTGTGTGTGTGTGTGTGTTAAAGGCTTCTAATCGCATGTTTGCATGTGTACAGCTCAATTCCTGATGCATTCTGTACCTGCTGTGTTTATTTATTTCATTACCTTTGCTTATTATGCCTGTTTTGAATAATGTATTTATGCGGTATTTGTTCTTAAATGTCCTTTTGCTTTTAATCCGTAAAGCACTTTTGAATCGTCAAGTTCGGAAAGTGCTATATAAATAAAAATGGCCTGCCTTGATGTAACATCTGGGTATATCTCGATGAATCAATGATTCCTCTGTAATGGAACGTTCTCTCTGATGCGCCCAGTAAGCAGCAGCTTTTTACGCCCGTATGACCCAAAGGTTCAAGAGGTCACCGACCGCTCCACCAATTCATTCTCGCGGAACTATTATGAAAAATTATCAAGAACAACATCTGCTATACTTCTGGAAAAAACGACTCTGACACTAGAATACAACATTAAAAATCACATAATGCCGAGCAGTGATTGAAACTTTCATCTATAACATCTTGTCAAAACAGTTCTCCCACGATTTCAGTTAGAGGATAAAGTAAAACTAATAGTAAGTCTCTTTTTGCCTTTGGTTAGTGACGTAAAGGTGTGGTGTGTGTGGTGTGTGTGTGTGTCGCTTGAGTCGTTTTTATCACCTGCTTTTTAAAAATAACACCAAAGCTGACCTTGAGAGTGAGGGTGAGCGTATACACATATTACCTATTTATAGTGGTGTGTGTGTGTGTGTGTGTGTGTGTGTGGTGTGTGTGTGTGTGTGTGTGGTGTGGTGTGTGTGTGTGTGTGTGCCTGTGTGTGTGTGTGTGTGTGTGTGTGTAGCCCTTGACCTTTGCCAATGACTCGCTCTCCCTCTTCGTCAGATCTTTATCAATCCATTTTCTGGCTGCAGCTACACAGCTTGATGCATGAAGCGGAGGCATTGTGTCACTTTGTGGCATGTGTGTTTTTCAAAAATGTGTGTGTGGCTACAGAGCCACTGAACACACACATGATGCTTGACACAGTGCACACTCACACACACACACAGTGGCTGGTAACTTATGTAGAAAAGCACCCGCAGTGAGAGAATAACAGAAGCAAGGAGGTCAATAGTAATTTCCTCCTAGTGCATAAATCTTTACTGACCTGACTTGAAAAAGCCCAAACCTGATTACCACACACACACACACACACACACACACACACACACACACACACACACACACACACACACACACACACACACACACACACACACACACACACACACACACACACACACACACACACACACACACACACACACACACACACACACACAACCAGGTAAAGTACGACAGTGGCATCAATTGGTGGAGGCTCAGAGAGAGTTTCTTCAATATAGCTTTGTCTGGCTTCACTGTGCTCTCAGCTAAAATCATTCCACTCAACCCCCCCACCCCCCTCCACTGCTCAGAACCACATGTAAAGAAACGGAAGAAGTTACGGGCCATCATGTCATCGCGCACACTCCCTTTGTGCTCGCGCTGGCATTGAACCGGCACTCAGCGGGCGACCCCGTCTCCTCTTCAAAGTGATGGTTGTCACCGGTGTCTTCAATAAGCGAACCATTATGCGACTTCTATGGGGCCAGAAAGGTCAACGCAATCAAATCCCCTAGGCGGAGGGAGGGTGAGCGACCTGAAAATAGATAGCGGGTCGAGCGGGACTCGTGATGTTAAAGGGCGGGGTTGTAGGGTAAGTGGTCCTCCCGTGACACAAGGTGGAGGAAGATTTTCTGAGGGCGATCTACAAGAGAAATGGTGACTGTGACATTTCAAATGGGAATCAATAGGATCAATGTCCCTGAAACAATCGATAACAAGTGAATCTGAGAGTCACATCTTCATCGGGAACACCTCGGTCAGCTTTACTTTGACGCTAAATACTTCGCCCCTACCACTGGCTCAATAATAAACAATGGCAGTTCTAAGACACAAAGTACTTAATTGAAACACGCAACTTCTAATATGAACATCCATAGTGTTTTGGGGGGGATTTCTTTGTCAAGATGACTGAGAATGCATTAATAAATACAGCAATGGCCTAGGGTCCAAACGCATTGTGAACGTGAAGTGTCAGGGTTTTCCTTTTATCTTGGAGAGATAGGCCCCGTCTTAGGTCGGTTAAATTAAATCCTTGCTTCCCTCACTTACGTCGTTTCCCTGTGTTTAGTCCCTCCCTCCAGGGAAGCATGGAGGGACGCAAGGAAACCACGAGAAGCAGGGAAATGAGTTTTAAGAGCAATGGGACGTCCTTTCCTCCGGAGCGTCACGTGAAGCGACGTCCGTTTGTGATGACGCCGCACAGCTGTTCGTCTGACAGCAGCTCTCTCCCCGTTATTTTCACAAACACCCCTGCCACACATTTACTGACACAAACATTTGTATCATCTGTTGTAGACCCCAATAAATCAAATCAAATAAGAACTCATTCTCAAAAAAGATAAACGCCATTCTTATGGATGAATGGACTGGTGGTTCCTTGATTATCGCTCCTCGATTATCGCTCCTCCGGCAGAAATAAGAGCCATGGGACGGTACTCAAGATGGCGCAGACAAATCAACTTCCGGTGAGACCGAGGAGCGAGGAGCGAGGAAATGAAAATAGTCGACCTGTTTGCNTGTTGCCAAACGTTTGATTTGTAGATATTTTTCGGTACGCTGTGTTTCTCTTTCTCCTCAACTTCCATGTGTGTTGATAACTGAGACTCTCTGCCTCCGTAGTGACGGAGGCAGAGAGTCTCAGTTATCAACACACATGGAAGTTGAGGAGAAAGAGAAACACAGCGTACCGAAAAATATCTACAAATCAAACGTTTGGCAACACTTCGGATTTTTCAAGAAAGACGGTCAACTTGAAAAATCACTCGCAAATTGTTTTAAAGTACACAAGTAGTACGAGGAACTTAGCGACGCACATAAAGAGGCGACATGGGGTGTGCGGCTGAAAAGAGAAACCTGAAAGTTAGACATATGAGTTAAATCACTCAGTGAGGTGTTCTGTCAGAGAGAGGGTGTTTAGTTTACAGCAGCCTGTGACGGCCAATAATAGTTTAAATGTCTTCCTTACTGTAAGCAGTTATGATAGAGCTGTTTGTGAAAGGTTCTTTGTATTCTTTATTGTTCATATAGAAACCACTGCTTTCTGCTCACTGGTGAGTTAGCCTATGAATGAGTGTTAAGCACATCAGGCTGGCAGCTGTATGGGCATTGCACTATGGTAGTTGTTATTTGCACATTGTTAATCATGAGCAATGCATCCTTACATTGTTTAACTGTGAGGTGTTATACAATTGTACTCTGGAGAGCTTTTAAAGGTAAAAAAGGTAAAAAATAAACAGCATGGTGAGATGCGCAGTACTAGAGAGAACCAAATATGTAAAGCAATTTTTTGTTAATGTATGATTTGCTGCATATAAGGAATAAAACAAAAATCCTCTGTCGTACCATATTGAAGTATCATTATTTT
>NW_011369945.1:14902251-14913620 GCF_000735185.1 Notothenia coriiceps | reverse complement strand
AGCATGATGGGATGTGCAGTACTAGTAGAGAGAACCAAACATATAAAGCATTTTTTGTTAATGTATGATTTGCTGCATATAAGGAATAAAACAAAAATCCTCTGTCGTACCATATTGAAGTATAATTATTGTGCATGTGTTGAATCGTATCGCCCCGAATCGCATAATGTTGAATCAAATCGTATCGAACTGTATCGCAACAGGGGTGAATCGTATTGCATCGCCTGGTGTTTCAAATTTATCGTTAAAGTATCGTATCGTGGCAACGTATCGAGATGCACATCGCATCGGCCTCAGTGATGGAGATGCACATCCCTAGTCCAGACAGTTCAATCAGGAGAGACTTCATTTTGTTTAAAGAACATTTATTGACACATCTTTGGCGATTAGACCCCGATCCTGAAATCGTATATCTAAAGGGGGAAATGCAGCCGTGAACATAGGGAACTCACCCGGGGTCTAGACACTGGTGATGATGATGAAGATCTGGATTTGATGAGGAGATGGGATGAAGAGGAGGTGTGATGAGGTCTTTGGATTGGCTTTCTTGGCTCTGGATATGATGAACGGAGGTGGGTGGAGAGGAAGCGGGCGGCAGCATGAACACCTGAAATCACAGCTGACTGCAGGAGAGAGGAGAACCATTTGAAAGTTTGGCTGCAGCTCGGTGATTGGCTGCTGGAGAATGAGGTGAATATAATAGGTTAAAGACAGCGCCCGCGATGAGCTGATTATAAGCCGCTGCGGAGTGAATGTATACATACCCAGTCTTCCTGAAAGAACTTGCGCTGAGCTTCATTTAGTGAGTCAGACTCATGGTCAGAATGGCTCGGACGTTACACTAGCTAGCCGCTAGCTGCTAGCTGCTAACTGCCGCAGCCGCCTCGTTATTCGTTAGTATCAAATCCATCATAACAATGCAGAACGCGCGGTGCTGTTATATGTACGCAAATTGACGTGCTTGTGAACGAGCCTTTTGGGGGGCGTGGTTAAAGTTGCGCATGCATGCTCACGGGTACTTCTCAGGCATGCTGAGTAATCTGTGACGCTTCACTCTCTCAAAAGTTGGGCCATTTTGTCATCATGCGCCAATGAGCAACTCTCATAGGAATGAATGAGGCCCTGCCTTCCACGCTGGAAGTTGCCAGTATTAAACTGTGTACATCCCTGGAGGTTTAGGGGATAGGAAACACTCAAATNCATTGATTGATTCTGTGGACAGGTGTCTTTTATACAGGTAACAAGTTGATATTAGGAGTACTTTCTTAAAGGAAGAGGACTTATGTAACCGTCTGTGGGAGCCAGAATCATTGTTGGTTGCAAGGGGATCAAATACTTATTTCCCACAATGCAAATCAATTTGTATCTTTTATATAATGTCAGTTTCTGGATTTTCTTTTTGATAGTCTCTCTCTCATTAGTCAAATAAATCTACCATTGAAATGATAGACTGTTCATTTCTTTGTAAGTGGCTAAACTTACAAAATTGGCAAGGGATCAAATACTTATTTCCTCCACTGTATGTATATATAGTGTATAGCTTTTGAATAATTATACTGTCTTATTTTGTTCTTTATTATTTAGAGTCGTTTTTACTTAACCTTGTTTCTTGTACTGCTGTAAAATGTGATTTTCTATACAACAAAGCTTTTCTTCAAACGAATTTTGAATAATTGCTCTGTCATTAGTGCAGGTAGTTAAGCATAATGAGACTAGGTAATACCCAAAGTCCCAAAGCTCGATATCAGGTGTCCAATGTTTTTTTACTCTTTATATAAAAGGGAACAACATTGTGTTTAGTGGTACACAATAAAAACAGATACCATTTTTACGTAAAGGAAAATACAGAGACAATAAGGTAAAATGCTGATAAAATAACAGTTTGAGGAAGATATCCAATACTACAATGTTAAATATCAAGGAAATGCTTGAGATAAAATAAAGAGATATTAAAGTGTACTCATATGCCTCGCTGCTGCCTTGACTATCTTGCTACTATATAACAAATTGCTTGTTGAATACAAAATAATGATAGATGATTTTTTTATGAATAACTTGAACATTTAACTGAACACAAGGCACCAATCTAAAAGGAAATAACTAATGAAACTCTCTTTCAATTAACTACAAATCACTTAATGCAATATCGCAGTCCATTCAAACATTTGTTTACCCACAAGTCTGTTGTAAGTGATAGGCTAAGGGGCGGGACATCTCTAAGTTGTTGACCAATCACAACAGAGCCAATCAGAGCAGACTGGGCTCTGGTTTCAGACAGAGGGTGAAAAGAGCTGCTGCAGCACAGGCAGTATGAGAAAAATAGATTAGAACATGGAGACATGTCACAGTAGAGGAACAATATTCTGTATGTGTGTCCATGAGAGATATTGTTTTCATTGACACATAGAAGGAGCATTAAGTCAAAATGTCAGCTGAAATTAATGTTGCTTTTTTATATAAAAGATCTCGATTTTATTGAAAATGTTATAAAAGTCCAACTTACCACTTATAATATTTGCATTAGGACATACTGATCCATGCAGCTACATTATCTCATACATTATCAGGATCTAACCCGAGGCCATCACGGCTGTGTGTCATCTCTGGAGCTGTAATGATCTCTGTGGTGTAAAATATCACCATTGATTGCATGTGAACCTCGGGATGACCTCGGCACTGGACTCTGTGATGCCATCAAGGGCGTCTATGTGGGTGTGTGAGAAGGGAGTGGAGCTCGGGTGCGCACTTTACAGTGTATGCATGCATATAAAAATAGCTGTTGTCTGAAGGAGTGTGATTTCAGGGATGCTTGCACGACTAAAACTCCTTTAGAAGCACAAATACTTCCTGTGCTCCACAACATGCTGCGTCAGTAACATTATGTGCTGACATCAGACATTTCCCAGCAATGATTTGCACTCACATGAAAGAAGCCGGACTCTCCTTTGCTGCTGAAGAACCATTCGACGGTGGCAGTAGCCACCACCTCGGTCCTCTTCTTGCAGGAGATGCAGCCCAGTTTGAACCCCACGCCCGCCACTGCCTCTGTGTCGGAGTCCACCTCGGCACAGGCCCCCCGGCCCTCGTACAGGGCTAAACAGGGAGGATATCACAACTCTGGGTTAGCACGGTGTGGCCACAACATTAAAAAAGGCTTGAATGAATCATCTCAACTCACCTATCATATGAAATAAAATAAAAAGCACAACAAGGTTTGATACATCCATGTCACCGGATTATGTTTTAGGAGCCTTAAAAAACGTGGTTCTTCTTCTCTGTGGGTTCTTGTATGGAGTTCCAAAGTATGTTGTTGAAGTTTTAAAAAATGAATGTGTCAGGCATCTGCCTACAGCCCTTCCTTATGTTAATGTACTTTAGGATGTGTCAACAGTGCTCAATGTGGCAACAATTTCCTAGTGGTTGCAGGATGTATTGCCACAGATCACTACTGCTCCCTTATTTATCTCTATTCACCTGATGTATTCAAATCGTGGTTTTTAATTGTGCTTCTAATTAGATAACAGCACAATCCTGGTGACTCACAGTGCTCTCCAGATCAACACTCTGATATGTAATTATGTTGTCCCTTAGGCCTTTAATGTGAGATGCACAGAGCAATCATTGGACCTGCCGAGGGCCGTATGCACAGCTACACAAAGAATATGATAAATGTGTGTTTATATAAGGTGCAACATGCAAGCTACTCTCTGTCTCCAGTACACCTTGGCGCCAGTGCTTACATGATGTATGTGCAAGCTCTAGTTTAAGAAATGGCTACCTTTTTTACAGGCTACAGATTAAATACAGACCGATCTATTGGTGTTATAAAAATATGTATCCTCTATTGGATCACTGAAAACACTGTCCTGGAATAGAGGCTTCCTCTCCTCGAGTCGTGTCCTCGCAGAACAAATGAATATTCCTCTCCTAATGGCCCCGCACCACTGGAGATGCTCCTCTCATGCGGGCAGATAAATTGCGTGAGCGTACGGGGGTGCAAAGAAAAAGCAAACCCTCCACAAAAGAACACAAAATCCGCCCTCCTGTGCCTGATAACGGTGTTTTCCCTGCGCCACAGCGGCACCTCTGTCGCTCAGATCAGAGGATGCTGCCGATGCACTGTGGTAAAAAACCTCCGTGTTTGACTGAGCAGATCCTGCGTGTGACGCCTGCTGTAGTCCCTGCTCCGCTGGTTTTAAACTGACGCTAGTTTAGCTTTGTCTGAAAACACTGCGGGGGGCTCAGCCTACGCCCTCACCTGGCGCACATATCACGTTTATTAAAGGGCTTTAATAGAGGTGGGAGCAAGCGGCAAACCCTGGGGCAGAGCCGGGACGCCAATAAGGAAGTGCCACAAACTGCAGTTCATCTATTGGCCGATAAGCGATGACTGCAGAAAGGATCAATTTCCATAGACCCCATGTTAAAATGCCAAACTTTACAGCAGAAATAAACATGTTTCTACCCCTGGATGCAATAACAATTATTCGGGATATAGTTACATTCCACCTTCATGATTAGGAATTGTTGAGTACAACTAATAGTTGTATTTTTGAAATTTATTTTATTTTGCTTGACTGTTTTTTTCCCCTTTAAACTCATAGTTTTGCTTTATTCTGAGAAAGTGTTGTTTTATCTTTATGAAACAAAACTAATCCCATATTAGTGGCCGACTCCGCCTACTTACGGCTTCTCGGCAACTCTGCAGAATCCTATGGGTGACGTCACGGACCCTACGTCCATTTATATATACAGTCTATGGGTGGGAGCTGATATTATGGTGAACTGGCCCTTTAACTGAGCTCCAGGGGGGCGTGGTCAGCCTAAAAATGGCATCGACAGATGATGCTCATTTAAAGGTCCCATGTCATGGCCATTTCTACTGATCATAATTCCATTGTTGAGGTCTACTAGAATATATTTATATTGTTCAATGTTCAAAAATCACATTGGTTTCTCATACAGCATCTCTGTATAGTATGTGTATTCACTCTGTCCTAAACTAAATGATTTACAAATGAACACCACTGCATATTTACAACTGTTACACATGCTGATGTAACGCAAATGTTTCCAACTTGGGATCAATAAAGTATATATTTTCTTAAGATGATCGATGGCTACTGCCATATTTGCAAAATGTGCATCTGAACCTTGACAAGTGCATGTTTCAGGCTTATCAATTAACAACAGGAGGGGTCACAGACATAAGACCAGCTATTAAATAAAGCTCTTCTGACCTTAGCTGTATGTGGGTATATATTAATGCTGCCCATTATGGGCACAAGCAATTTTCACCCGTTTATTAATTATATGTTTTAAATTTGAGTGTTTCCTATCCCCTAAACCTCCAGGGATGTACACAGTTTAATACTGGCAACTTCTTATTATGGGAAATATGAAAATGTCTTTTAAAACTACAATTCCCAGTGGAGACGTGCGACTGCCAAGGCACACNTGTAGCCAATCCCAGCCTGATGCAGGTCTACAGTCTTGTCCCTGAGGTCCTTAGACAGCCCTTTAGTCTGGCCCATGGTGCAATCAGATTCCGACCTCTCCACCATGGGCCAGACTAAAGGGCTGTCTAAGGACCTCAGGGACAAGACTGTAGACCTGCATCAGGCTGGGATTGGCTACAATACCATCAGAAAGCAGCTTGGTGAGAAGGTGAAAAATCAAACGGGCATCAATCAACAATCAATAGCCCTCGCACTGGGGCTCCACACAAGATCTTGCCCGTGGGGTATTGATGATCATGAGTGGACCAACATCCTTCCTGAGATGTGCACAAACCTGGAGACCCACCACAAGAAGCGTCTGACCTCTGTGCTGTCCAACAGGGGTTTCTCCACCAAGTACTAACACATGTTCTGCAAGGGGATCAAATACTTCTTTCCCACAGTTCAATACAAATACATTTGAATCTTTTATATAATGTCAATTTCTGGATTGTCTTTTTGATACT
Source organism: Notothenia coriiceps (assembly GCF_000735185.1). Taxonomy (NCBI): domain Eukaryota; kingdom Metazoa; phylum Chordata; class Actinopteri; order Perciformes; family Nototheniidae; genus Notothenia; species Notothenia coriiceps. Next base: position 14,907,655 of record NW_011369945.1, on the reverse strand, counting down.
CTTACTCTCANCGGTCGTACACGTGAGGCCGACGACGGTAGCCGGTTTTTGTCGAGCGCGGTGGGCGTGACGCTCTCCCCTGGCGTTCAAAGGGTAGTCGTTTTTGTGCACAAACGATGAGGCCGAGGTTTTACACCTTACTCGAGGGGTACTGTAGTCCTGTCGTCTTTCGAATGTGTAGCAAGAAAGTCTGACCTTTGAGTAAGGAGAAATCTGAGGGTGAAGCTCGCTATCTAACGATTGTTTATTAATGATTTGTTTCGGTTGAATATATGTTATTTCCTGACCGAATAGATTTCGGTCAACTCATCGTGACTTTTATAAAGATCGAGATCTTTGGACTACATGAACTATACCTAAGACACAAGAGTTCAGCTTACGGAATAACATTCACGAACACTATTTTCGCGTCGATTTTACTATTACAGATAAACCATATTTCTCTCGACTTTGTTACTTACCTGTAGTTTATGAATTGGGTTGTCCTTTTTACGTCGATTATACCTATTAGCTATTAAGGCAATAATATCATACTACCTTTCGACCAGTACTTGTTCAGGGGTTTATATTCTGTAAGGACGTAAAGATAACAGTAATCATCTTTTAATGATAAAGCGGAACCTGACTGTAGACTAATCTCTCCTTAGTAGAAACCTGAACTCTTTACCTCTTTTCAAGTATACCCAGACTGTAACTTGCTGTTTGCTGGCTAAGTAATAATTTGTCTCTTTTCTAAGTAATCTATATTAGGTACACCTTTTTATCTAAACAACGTTCGGGAAAGTTGCTTTTTCTGATCCCAGTTCCGGTCTTATTTGACGTCACAGGGGATGGTCACGAAACCCCCGCGACGCGGTTGGGTTGCTTTGGGCGCGGCTTAACCATGTCCTGGATGTAGGAAGGGCCAGATCCATTCACAGCATGGTACACAAGTACCATTGTCTTGAAGTGGATTCTAGCAGTTACCGGACAGTTTACAGTCCATTTGATTTGAATTGGGAAATAAATGAAGCCTTGGGAACTATAGATTTATTTACAATGTATCAGTTTTTTGGTGAGTAGAATCATTCAATAAGTGTTCTTAGCAGGGATGGAACGGGTTTAATATTTTGATATGGTCCATTCATTTGTGTGTCAGCAATGTAGACTATCTTGAAAATCAATCATTTAATTTGCATTAAATCGACTTTTCGTGCTCTAAGGCAGATGATATCAATATGGGTGACCCTTTGACTTTGATTTTAGTGCTACCATGAGACAGAAATATGTTGAACATCAATGAACTAATTGTCACAAATTGTACTGCATATTCACTAAAAAGAAGAAGTGGAAGCTTCAACTTACAGTGTTACCTCTTTATTGTTTTCCACAGGCTGGGATGTGGAGCAGGGCAGTGCAGACGGACTGCAGCCCGACATGCTCATCTCCCTCACTGCTCCCAAGAAGTCTGCCTCCATGTTCAGGGGACGGTACCACTTCCTGGGGGGGCGCTTTGTGCCCCCCGGCATAGAGAGGAAGTACCAGCTCAACCTGCCCCCATACCCCAACCAGGACTGTGTGCTGCAGCTCTAGCAGATGTACTCAAGGTTTGATGAGAGGAAGGGTATTTGTAGTTAAAGAAATAGTTAATCTAATTAGAAAATAATTCCTTCTATATGTAAAAAATAAATAATGTTTATTGAGCCAAACACTGTTTCACATTATTGAGCAAGCAACAACAAAAGTAAAGGTAATTTAAAAAAGGAAGGATATTATTTTGAAAAGTATTACCGTACATTCAATTAACTCAAAAGAGAAAATCAAAATCTTTAAAATAAATAGTTAAAATTCAGAAAGGTAAAAATAAATTAAAGTCTAAAATGAAATAAAAACTACTTTCTTAACCTATCCTGTTTTTCTGTCCCATTATTAGCTGTAATCCTTTTGGTAAATCTTGTTTGCAAAAGGGTTGAACCGGAGATTTATACCAATCTCATAATTATGAAGCTGTAGTTCTGAGCTTAGTTTAGCAAAAAGATTAGAAATAGCTAGCCCATCTCTGTGGAAAAGTTGAGGAATAAACTACATACATAAACAACTACTTTGTTTGTTTTATCCTAACTATGACAATTTGTACTTGTTTTGGCAATAATGTGCTGTAACAATACATCTATATCCTAACTGCACTACAGACAGTTGTTGCAATCTTTACATCTAACCTAGGGAAATAAATAAAATAAGCGTATTCCCTAAATATTGAACTATTCCTTTAAGTGTATCGGTGAATCCTACAAAGTGTTATTAAAGAGCTTTATGTGCTCTGTTGAAGATGTATTTCAATGTGAAAGCACAGATCTTTAATGTAGAATCTACATGAAAGAAAAAAAGCATTTTTGTAATTTCTGTACCTACCGCTACGCAAACAATTAAAGAGAGGCTTTATGTTTCATGGTTGATATTTTTATTTAGTGCCTCTCCTCTGACACGTCTCCATGCTTTAATGTTCAAAAAGCTCTTTATTGTTCTCATACTGCCTGTGCTGCAGCACCTCTTTTCACCCTCTGTCTGAAACCAGAGCCCAGTCTGCCCTGATTGTTTAGCTAACCGGCTCTGTTGTGATTGGTCGACTGTTAGAGATGTCCCTCCCCTTAGCCCAGCGGTTCTCAAAGTGGGAGGCACGCCCCCCCTGGGGGGTGCAGAGGCATGCCAGGGGGGGCGCGAGAGACCAGGAGGAAAAATGGTTATACATTTTTTTTTTAAAGATAAAAAAAAAAAAAAAAGNAAATTAACAGTCTATATTTGTAATGGTAGGTTTATATAAACAGTGAGAGTAAGAGTATCAAAAAGACAATCCAGAAATTGACATTATATAAAAGATTCAAATGTTTGAATCTTTTATATAATGTCAATTTCTGGATTGTCTTTTTGATACTCTTACTCTCACTGTTTATATAAACCTACCATTACAAATATAGACTGTTAATTTCTTTTTGAGTGGGCAAACTTACAAAATCTGAAAGGGATCAAATACTTATTTCCTCCACTGTATAGAACATTGTACATTATTTGTGGAAATATATATGTGCAGAAGTAACTGGTGTTCTGTCAGAGCAGCATTGTGACTGACCTTGATGTCTTTGCAGATCTACAGCTACAATGAGGACGGCGCCACCGTGGAAAGCGAGAACTTCGTGGACCGTGTGGATTGGAACGGAAGTAAGAGGAGCAACGACATCCAAGACGCGTCTATATACCTGCTCAACGTCACCTTCAACGACTCGGGAACCTACCGGTGCTTCTTCAATCGCATCCTCTTCTACGACCACTACGAGTACAACACCATCATCAGCAAGGATGTGAAGCTCACCGTGGTGGCCAAAGGTACGATGACTTCTACTGCAGATCTACAGCTGCTGGGCCTGTGATGGGAGAGCAGATCGAGTCATTAGGAGCAGGGTTTAAGAGCAAGCACTGCAAAAAAAAAGATGTTAAGAAGTAACCTAAGTTTGGCGGATTTGGGGCTCAGGAGGTGAGTGGTCTTCCACCAATAGGAAGGTCGCTGGTTCAATCCCCAGCCCATGCAGTCAACATTTCAAAGTGGTCTTGCAGCCTCTGCCATTTACAATATTTGTGAGTAGGTGAATGCTTGAATATGTATAAGTGCTTTGAGGGGTCACAATGACTGGCGCTATATAAATGCATTCCATTAACCTCCAATAAAAATGGCACAGAAATATTGCAAATAAATACAATTTTTAATAGTTTTGAAAACGACCTCTTCAGCCAAGAATCTTAGCCCGTCATGAAAGCTTGAATTATTTTTTTAAATATCTGATTTTTGTTCCAGACCATAATGATTAAACGATAGAAATTTCCAAACTGATGCCTACTCACAAGTGCTTATTACAGATTGTCACTATGTATGAAGTCACATCTATATCTATAGTACATAAATTGAGTGTGTCACTTTCCAGACCATAATGATTAAACGACAGAAACAGTAATAGACACCTCGCTCACTCAGTTTCTCAGTATGTATGAGCAAAATGATTATTGCTTTCAATTTATTGCAGATTATCTGATTTCACCATATTAAAGGCAATGTAAGGTATGTAAAGTATTAGGTCAGTGGTCATCTACATCTGTGTAGAAGGATGCAGAAACAGGGCAGGGCCCCCTTTACAATATATATATATATTGGGTTCCATATTAAACTGGGCCTACAATACATCTATCCAGCCTAAAGTAAACATACTTTTTTAGAGTGCAAAGCTCTTAAATAATAATGCGTTCTTATAGTTTGCCGTTATATATAGGTGCCTCACAGTAAATTAGCAGAGGTAAGCTAGGTCATGAGATAACGTGAGGTTATGTGCATTATCAGACATGTTTTAATTTAAATTAAACCAACAATTCGGCGGCATCTCTTTTGTAACGTCCTTTGTTGAAGACCAATGTTTTAGACTAAAATAATGCTTTAGAATTAAGTATGATTCCTAGGCAGCATGGAAAAAAAGAGGGGGACTCAGTCATGCTTTTCCGGTTATTACCCGTCCCCTTGTGTGTTATGTAGCTTTGTCTGCATGTAAACTGTCTGCAGAGTCACAAACCCTCAAAGTAAACCCTGTAGCGAGTAAAACTCTAACACAGAAAAGACCTGTCTATGCTGCCCCAGAACGCCTCGTTGGAGATTTCTCTTTTTACATTTGTTTCTTCCGGGAACCAAGTGACGTAACAACGTCACTTGGACCAATGGACCAATCCGCGGAGCCGTTACGTCACGTCCGCGTAGCCGTTACACACACACACACACACTCAATCTTTTCTCAGGCAGCTGCAGCTCCGCGGATTTCTCAGCCTAAGAAGGTGGGACGCGGCGAGGCTGTGAGTCTGTGTGAGCACACACACAGACTCACAGCCAGCCTGCGGGTGTGTGTGCTCGGGCTGGGTTTCGCTGTGTCTCGCTGTCTCGCCGACCCCACGCAGCAACCAGGAAACCACACCAGTAAGCCTGCTCACACTGGCCGCTCCTTGCAGCAGCGAGCCTCGCAACGTCCCGCCAACACGGCACCCAGACCCCACGCAGCATTCTCATCTGTTTGTCATTACTGGTGTCATTTTCTGGTTGCTTACGCCATTGTAACACATAATCACTGAAGTTCCACTGTAACGGTGGTGCAGGGCCGGCCCGTAGCACTGGCGTTATAGATGTTCGCCTAGGGCGCCAGATCTGGGGAGGCGCTGCGCTGGTAGAAAAACATATTTGACCGTTGGTGCTCATCCTAATTTTAGGCCTTGATGTAACAACATTCATAATTAAGTAAATGTAACACCCTTTTTTGACCCCGGTTACACTTTTCATTTGCCCTGTACGATGGGCGCTGTAAGTGATGAAAATGGGGGATGCTGGCTTATCTGGCGCCCG
>NW_011369945.1:14886497-14902190 GCF_000735185.1 Notothenia coriiceps | reverse complement strand
CGTGGGTTTGCTATCCTGGCTCCAAAATGGTGGAATGAGCTCCCCATTGACATCAGGACAGCAGAAAGCTTACACATCTTCTTCAGACTGAAAACTCATCTCTTTAGACTCCACTTCGAGCGATAGGATTGCTAACAAATAATTACTAACAAAGCACTTATATACTAATAAAGGACTGGCTTATCTAAAGCCAGTTGAGTAGCACTTGAAATATTTTAGCTCTAGAAACCTGATGTACTTGATATGATTCTGTTTTCTTCAAGGTCGAATGCACTTATTGTAAGTTGCTTTGGATAAAAGCGTCAGCTAAATGTAATGTCTATTTGTATCAAAATGAGCCGAGCTGAAACAATGAATCGGACATCATACTTAAACAGAAAAAATGCTAGCTAATATGGATAATCGATTCATCGTTATTATAGTTAGATGAAATGTCATGTTAATCCCTCAAATATAGACATTTCCTGCATTTCTATTTCATAATAGAAAATTACTATTTTCTGTCTTTTGGACTGACATCTGATATTAGAGGACATCATCTTGGACTTTGATAAATGGAGAAAATGTTCACTATGTTCTGACATTGAACGGACAAAACCATTCATTATTAACAGAGAAAAGAATCATTAGAATAATCCATTGGAAAAATAGTTTGTTGCAGCCCTTCAACTGAACAAAGACTAGTTCAAGGCCTCAGAATAAACTCAGTGTTTCCCCTACCATTGTCTTGGGGGGGCGCTGCGCCAACCCAACGGAACCCCGCGCCCCCCCTGAAATTCAAGGTGTTTTTTTTAATATAAATACAAATCCTTACTGAAGTAATCTATCTACGGTCACTTTTCACATTGAACATGTGCTCTTGTATTAAATAAACTAAGCGCTTATGTTATTTATCCAATTGATGTGCATGTTTCAGTGTCCACTGCATTACTTTGCACATTCACATTCTGTCCTCCACTCTGTTTCTGAAGGGAACACCCCCCCCCCCCGTACGGATCGCCATCATCGGACTGCCCTCATCCCGCCCTGGCAGCATCCTCCCAAAGCAGTAAAGCTAGGGGAAACACTGAAACTTGTTTTTCTAAGCTGGACTTAATATTCCCCAAAACAACCAAGGTTCACTGGAGAGACTGGAAATAGTGCTAAGCTACATTAGTTAAATAAACGTGTACTCTAGACAGCAAACTGGTGGAACAACAAAGCATTGTGTAGCATGTTAGCTTGCACATTTCAGACAATTTCAATTGAGCAGCATGGTAGGAATTGCATTTTTTCTTTAGTGGAAATCAATGTCCCTGTCCTTGAAAGTGTTGAGAGAGAGGACTGACCTGAGGGGATGTCGATGCTGGCGATGGGGGAGGTGGTCTTCTTCAGCACGTCCAGGATGGAACCAAAAGGCTCTCGAACAGCCCCCTTAAAGCTGAAGCCGAAGATGGCGTCTATCACCAGGTTGTAAGCCTCGTCAATGAATTTAGCCTGAGAAATGAATGTTTATTTAGATTGTTTTAAAGACCAACAAACATCAACATTGTACACATCACAGAGTATAAACATGTCGTTATATGGTGCAGATCTGAACACATAACTCGGCATCATTACTTGAAAATGATTTATTGTGTTGTCTGTTGCAATAAAAACTCTAACCCTAATTGCCCCTATTTGGATCATTACGCCTTCCTCTGCTCTGGACTGCAGTCAAATGTAAGAGATCTAATCATGTGTAATACAGTAACTGCACAGTTTGAGATAAAGAGCCCACTCACAAACAGATCACATTACTTCACCACTGTGGATGCTGCATTATTGATAATAGCCAGACCTTTGGCATCTCCGTCAGGAAGGGGATCTCCATCTTCTGGCACTGCGTGGTAAGACCCTGAAACAGAGGCTTGCTTGGCCTCTTCGGGTACAGGATGGTGGGCTCGTAACCCTGCAGGGACACACACACACAGGAAAATAGTGACAGTCTGAAGATTGACGGCCACAAGGTAATCCCAGCAATAACAACTACTAATAATAAAAAATACTAATAATCAATCACTGCTGTAACGCTTCAATCAACCAGTAAGATTTCAACCTGTTTTCAGCTAAAATCATCTTGTTGTAGGATTTCTTTCTATAATGTGCTTTACTTTACACATGTTAAAGACACTCACAAAGAGTTTAAGGTGTCGGGCGCAGACCAGGCCGTCGCCTCCGTTGTTCCCAGGTCCACAAATCACCAGCAGGGACGGTGTGGCCTTCACCAGGGAGCTGATTGGATAGGCCTGCAGGAAAAACACACAGTCAAATCAATGCTCCAAAACTGAGGTATGACCAGGAAAAGAGGATTTACTACACAGCTGCTACTGAAGATAAATGCTCCTTGTGATGAAACATCAGAAGTAATCAGAGTACTCCTCATGTTAGGCAGTAATACGATTTAAACACATGATGTACTTTGACCTGGTTTCAAGGTCACACAGTGAGCCTTTTCATGGTTATATGAAGTGTAGTTGAAAAGGTCTTTAAGGTGTGTGTACTCACATTAAAACAGTACATAGGTATAGAAAAGGATCAAGCATGAGTGTTTTTGAAGGAATGCTTTACCATCTGGACAATAGCCAATTGTAATGCCGAAGTGGTTGTCTCCCAAAGTCTTTGAACTTGTATGCACCATTTTTTCCTTTGAATCCTCTGATTTGGTGTTGTACAATTAACATTAGTGTATACTGTATAGTAGGGATGTAACGATACCAAAAACTCACGGTACGATAATATCACGATAAAAAGTCCACGGTACGATATTTATCGCGATATTGAAAAATAAAAAGGGAAACAAATGTGAATTTTTTTTTTTTTTTACTTCAATTTTGTTTCCTTTATTAAATAATACATCGGATTTGTACAGCATTTTAGTAGGATAGTAGTATTTTAAAGTGTCAACAATATAATAATCAGACCCTGCAATAGAATAAATCAAGTTTCACTTTAGTTTTTCAAGTAACTCAACTCTAACTCACTCACTCAGCATCATCAAGGTTATCTTTTAGGAATATGAGCATGTCCACATTTCCAGGTAGAAGCTGGGATGTTTGGGCGTTTACAATATCCCCTGCTGTGGAAAAAACTCTCTCGCTTGGTACTGATGTTGCTGGGACAGAGAGACATGCTTTGGCCGTGGGTGACAGCGGTGGGTAAAACTGTGCATTGTCTCTCCACCACTTCAAAAACAATACAGTTGTTGCCAAGAAGTTGAGGCTTATTGACAGGGTGAGATATAAATATACTGTTGGTACTTGTCAATGTCTCTAGGTGTGTACATGTAGCCCTGTGAATAGGATGTCCTTTTGTGTTATCTGTTGTTTTATGTTCATGTTGAAACTATGGTTGTAACCTACTTGCTGCCATGTTGGACAGGTCTCCCTTGAAAAAGAGATCAATTATCTCAATGGGACCATCTGGTTAAATAAAGGTTTTAAAATATATATATATATAAAATAATTTTCTTTTAATAAATTACATTTTTTTTTTTTTTTTTTTTAAATCGCGGTATATTTTGTCAGTCTCACGACGGTATTGAGACATTTATTTACCGCGATATTCGATATATCGTTACATCTCTACTGCATAGTGAAACAAAAGAAGAACAAATACTCAATAATAAGGAAGATAAAGACTTTATTATATGTCGAAAACTGTTCATTTTTGGAGACAATGGCGAGCAAAAAGCTGAGGTTTACTTCATTGGTTGTGACAAAAGGGAAAAAGATAACAGAACAAATCACAAGAAAACTTAGTCAAATCAGAAAAACACAATAAATAATAAAAACCTTATCTATTAATGTCCTCTACATTGTGTAGGCTGCAATGATTACTTCCAATGCTAATGAACGAATTGCTAGCTCATAAAATGTTTAAAAGTGAAAATGTGGATATTTAAAACAATGTATTGAGTGTACAGTCACATATAAAAAAAAAAAAGACATCAAGTCTTTCCATGTGACAAATGCTTGGCATCCCGCTTTAAAAGTGTTGGGTTTAGGAAATATTTGCCGATTATCTATGTCTATGAACAAATTAACTCATCTCTACAGCTTTCAATGTAACACTGTTGTTTCTATTTCACATTAAGAGCCCTGATATCTCACCCTGGCGATGGCTGTGGCACAGCTGAGTCCAGCCAGCTCCATCAGCTGATCCACGCTGAAGCCGTACTCACTGAAGAGCTCCTCATCGATGTGCTGCGCCTCCTCCTGCCTGCGGACCAGACACCGCTCGGTTAAAACACACACACACACACACACACACACACACACACACACACACACACACACACACACACACACACACACACACACACACACACACACACACACACACACACACTTTACTGCTCTGTGTACAACAACTTTACCCAAGGTATTTGAGGGTCTGGGCCATGGTGGAGGTCTCTTTGCTGCTGAAACAGCCCTTCTTGTGGTTGTTAGCTGCAGTGGGCAGCGGGCATTTCTGACAGAGGACTGCCGGGGCCCGTGAGGTCACCAGGAATCCGATCCCAAACAGAGCCCGCACACTCAACATCCAGATACACACTGCTGCAACAGAAGCGAGAACAGCCCTGAACTAAAGGAAGAACACCCCACATGGGTCTCATGAGCTATTGCACTGATTCAAGTGGAACCCAAACAAGACCGTTTCACATGAAGCAAAGCCTGCAAGCTACGGCTCAGGCAGGCATTTTTCCCATGATCTGAAAAATGTATATTGAGCAACCAGTCTTGTAAACATTGTATGTTTTTAGTTAGGATTATAAAATGATCATTACACTGATAAATGTGCTGGTAAATATACGTGGATCCGTGCTACAATCTATTTTCTGTTAGTGTGATCAAGACTTTGTGATGTTATGATGTGATTGTTATGCGTGTACCTGCCCAGGGAGTGCAGATGGAAATGAGCCAATAGCCTCATATGGCATAATATCTGCATTCTTTTTTATATAAATGTATTTTTATGCATGGTAAATTAAATAATTTAAAGAAATAGTTTGTATATTAAGGCTTGCTAATATATTAATTGAATAGTGTGATACTGATAATAGACTAGATACCATCTTACAGTTTAGATATTGTGAAGTGGCTAGGTGCCCTTTGCTGCTTTTAGTGCTTGCTTGCATTTTCTTTTCCCTACATGCACTCTAGCTGTGCACTCACTGCCCTGTAGGCTGTGCACTCACTGTCCTGTAGGCTGTGCACTCACTGTCCTGCAGGCTTTGCACTCACTTTCCTGCAGGCTGTGCACTCACTGTCCTGCAGGCTGTGCACTCACTGTCCTGCAGGCTGTGCACTCACTGTCCTGCAGGCTGTGCACTCACTGTCCCTGCAGCAAAGAGCATCGATCATCCCTGGGCTCTCAGCAAATGCTTGATATGGTTTACAGGAAGAGAGGAGACAAAGTGTCTCCGAGCCAAAGTCATTTGCATTTTAAATCACAAGGCTGAACTTGTACTTAGGGCAGAGTGAACATTAAACCAAATCATCCTGAACTGAAATGATTATTAAGTAGGGCTCCAGGTAGCTTTTAGCATATTTTTCATAAATAGCTGTAAAAAAAATGAATTGAAAATGATACATTCCCATAGGTCAAATTGTGTTATCTGAATTAATGCTGAAAAGATCAGTGTTTTTTTAAGTCTGTCTGAATATAACCTATGTCGGGCTCTGGAGCTTTGGCATGACTCTGGTGAGATGGGATCAAATATCCAAATCCGAAATAAGGGAAAATAAATGTATCCAATGAGCAAATTTCCAAAAAGATGGGTTCAGCCTTACGATATATTTAAGAAATAATTATTTGGGACATTTTAGTTTAAATCAATAAGCCTAGTGTAATAGCTGTTGTCAAAAAAGAATAGCTAGTTGACAATTCAATCTAATTACCTTTCGAATTATATTCAACAGAATAAAGCAGAATTTGTCATTTTTTAGAAGCTGAGCAGCAATTATTATTATTATGATGGTACTTTTACAAGACCACTTATCGATATTTTTTCAATCAACTAAAAGTAATTGATCTGCCGTCTACTTTTAATTTTCAAATTCACAATGTAATTCAAATCTGCGTTCTAAAACATATATACAATTACGTAAATAATATATGTTTTAAATGCAATGCAAGCCATGCTGATGTTACTTCATTTTATCAACTTTATTTTTTCCGTTGCAAACGGCCCCACCTGTATCAGCTTTACTAAATGTACTAGTTGACTTTAGCAGTAAGCAACTAGCATATAAGTTAGCCCTTTGGTGGAGACAGAACGAGTCAAGTATGTGTTGTATGTTTGTTTTAGTGACAGTTCATAAACGAAATACTTAAACCACATAAAGGTCAAGTTATACTTTTGAATTCAGTCTACAGGCTGTGAAGTTGTTGCAAGTTGTTAGCTGAACTTTAGCTAGTATACTGACTTCGAGACAAATTATGAATGACACTCACCAAATGCAAGCAAGTCTTCCTTTAAAACAACTTCACATGCATATTTTCCCTCATGAACAATGCAGCGACATGACTTACGGATAATTAACAAATGGATAAAGTGTATGAGAGCCGTGCAAAACGGTTATGGCTAGAAGGGATCCGTCTTGTGTAAATATGACGTCACGATCTCGTTGTAACTCTCGTTGGAGCGGCTCGGAAACACACCTACAGCAGTAACATGCAACATACACATTAATGCAGCAGTAATATTAATAGAGAAACATCAGACATAATAGTAAAACACTGAAAGGGAACATTTTATTGCACCAGGAGCTATCTTGGGACTTTTACTGCGACAACGTTGACTTGCCTGTGAATACAAAATAAACCATAGTGTTGGTGATCTACAGTGTTGTCATTCTTCTTTGAACAGCAAGACCGCTAACACCCTATTTCAACAATCACACTCCCTGTCATTGACTTAATTAATAGATGGTTTAGCTTCTCACCATCATTTGCTGTGGCCCACTGATGTTAACGATCTTAACTGAAAGGCTGCCTGCCAAACGTAAACATTCAGCCACGTGACTTGCAAACTATCGCGAGAGTTTTACACTAGACGGATCCTTTCTAGCCATAACCTGCAGCCAAACTGTGTCAGCCACTTCCGGGTTTAAAAAAATGTTAATTTCAAAATAAAACTTCACAGTGAGAAAGTGCTGTACGGGAAGGGAGAGTATATTTTATAAAATATTTAATAAAAAAATGGACAGTGCAGTTCAGTGGTGGTAATATTGAATTATACTAATGTTTTTTTTCCTTATCTTATGTTCTCTTTTTTAATTGTGTTTTTTTTTTTCAGACATAATTCACAAGATTTGTAGGTAAGGTATTAGTCTAAACAAGAACGTTCTTTACTAAAAAGATGTACCTGTGTAATTGTTATGCATCTGCCAATAATAGTAACAACAAAACCCACTTATTTTTATTTTGCTATTTGCATCCTATCATTATTGTTGAACAAGACAAATATGGCAGAATTCTGAAAAAGATGTTTATTGATATAAGAAGAAAATACACAATATTCCTCAGATCTGTAGAAAGGTTGGGGTCAGTAAGTTCACATCGGTAAGAAAATGAAAATCTGATGAAACGGTTCTATAAGTAGCACAAAAAAGCATGATTTATCGACCAGCAACAACTCTTTTAGAAGTAAACAAGGCTTTTAGCACAAACTGTCGTTGGACAGTAAGTTGTTCACATAGCTGATTCATGTTGTATTGCTATGTGAAAGGCTGGTATATATTTCCAACCATTAATGACAGCAAAGCAAACAAAGTGACTGCTAAATCGCCATTTAAATTCCAGAAAGAAATCAAAAGCACGCCTATGTACATTATAAAAAAGCAGTATCAAGTTTTTTTGCATGCCTTATTTTGAAATGATTATTCTGTTATACATTAACTAACTTTAATAACTAAAACTGGTAACTATAAAGCATTAATAACTGAAAACTAAAAGAGTTGAAGTGTTCCAGCGAGGGTCCATGGGGCTCACATGATTGGACAGTTTTCCATTCTGGATCCAGTCTACGAGGAAAGATGACAAAGTTACCATCAAACACGAAAATACTCAAGATGAAGACAGAAATAAAAAATAAAAAGCACTGATCTCTAAAATCAGAAAAACATGGTGTTTCAGCATCCTAGTGGAGCTGATGTTTTGTCTTCCTTTGTGATGAACTCATTGCTCACCTTGCGAGGACTGCTGGTGCTGAACACGTAGGACTGCGGCAGTAGACCCTCGGAGATCCCTCCGCTGCGGAAGGATCTGGAGGGGGAGGTCACGGAGCAGTGGCTGGATTTGTCTGAAGGAAGTCCACAGGAGCCGCAGACCACCGTGCGGCTGCGCAGGTTATACTCACTGTCTCCACAGGTGCTGTGAGCCACCTGCTGAGGCAACACACAGTTATTGTTAGTATCACAGCAATTCATAAGTAAATACTCTGCGTTGGTTTTATTTTTTGTGATTTGGTGATAGCTTGGCCAAAATATTTAGAGAAGAGTGTTTTATTTTGAAAGGACCACATGGATATCTTTAGGGGGTGCAAGATATTTGACAAAACTATAAACCTCGTGCAACACATTCAAAAGAGATCATAATCATAAACAGTTTTGATATTTGATTCATAATTTGAGTAATGTTTAAAATATTTCCTGGATTGACTTATAAATTGGTAGATTTTCTGACTTTCTTAGAATTATATAAAAGAAAACAGAACATTTGTGTTTTGGACTGTTGGTCTTCTAAAAAAAATATAGATAATAATCCATACATGAATGAGGTCTGCTGTTTCCGGATTTCTGTGTTCAAATTCAATTTATCTTACCATGTCATCATCTTCTTCTTCAAGCTGTGTGCGGGTGACCTTCCTCATTGCCATTTCCTGAAAGAAAAAGTATTTACGTTTTTATTTTTGCAAATTTCTGACACTAAAAAGCTCTGTGCATATCATTTGACACAAGCCTGGGCTGAGGCCATATTAAACCTAATGTCATCAAAGTACTATAGGCTTGGATAAAGAACCATTTGAGCGGTAAATTCAGAATACCTCTCCATTGGCGCTTATCAGGGTGGTCTGGAAGAGGTCTCCGGTACCCCAGGAGGCCTGAGTCTTCCACACCAGGTCAGAGGGAGGATTGTGGGGAACCCCAGCACCAGAGGCCCAGATCTGTCACCGGGAGTTAAGGTTAACAAAGGTGAGTAATCTGTTACTCTGTTTATCACTGTACTGATTTGTGGTTCTTCTGAGTGAAGGTATTTCTTACCGTGACCCTCTGCCCAGCCTTTAAGGTGAATTTCACCGGGAACTTGAAGATGATTGGAACACCAGATCCCACCTGTCGCTTCAGCTGCCAGTTTCCCAAATTCTGGTCCTGATGGTTGGATTAAAAAGGTCAGCAGTTGTTTTTTAAAGTGTCAAATCCCCTAAGTAAGTTGAATTCATAATATTGAATCACCCAAACATGTATTCACCCCTCACCTCATCGCTCTTGTTGCTGAGCCTGACATACTTCCCGTCCAGGTCCACCTCGTCCACGGTGACGCGCCCGCTGGCTGAGGCCTGCTGGGTGATGCGGGTGCGGGCCACAGATCCTCCTCCCATGCTGGAGGCCTCGCTGTCTGTGTCGTTGGGGCGGCGCCTCTTGGCAGGAGTGCTGTTAGTGCTGTAGTGAGCTGAGCGAGACAGAACTCTGGACGCAGAGGAACGACTTCCTGTCATCTTGGTGGGAGGGGGACTGGGGGAGAGACGTAGCCTGCAGGGACAAACAAGTGTTAGTGACAGAGGAAGAGGTAGGAAGGACATTTGCTCAAGTACTAAGTATCATTTTGGTTGTACTTTAGGCAAGTATTTTCATATTACGATAGTTTATGCATTTCACTACATCGCATAAGTCGAAGTATGATATGATATAAACCCTGTTCTTATTTTTCTTTTTAATATTTGTGTTTTAATGTTATTTTATTTTCATTTTTTTAAGTCTTTCATGGGTAGGACAATTTTCTGTCATTGTGATAGATTTAACTTTTTTTTTTTTTTTATCTTTATTGTTATTTATGATCCAATTATATATTTTACATTCTTCGGAAATAGGCCATTATGCACATTAAGTTTACCTTTGTATTTAAAGGTAGGGTTGGTAAGTTTGAGAAACCGGCTCCAGATACACTTGTTGTTATATTCCATGGAATGCTCTTAACATCCCGAAAGCAATGAATAGTTATGAAAAGTGCTTTGACAAAAAATCCATAATAAAAA
This sequence comes from Notothenia coriiceps, assembly GCF_000735185.1. NCBI lineage: Eukaryota > Metazoa > Chordata > Actinopteri > Perciformes > Nototheniidae > Notothenia > Notothenia coriiceps. Next base: position 14,891,911 of record NW_011369945.1, on the reverse strand, counting down.
TGTCATCTCTGGAAGCCGTAGCGCTGTAAAAAGCACAACCAATCATTTTAGCCGGCCCGGCTAAAATAACTGGATGGCCTACCTGCCTGTCAGCCTTCCATCTGTGCACAAACTTATCTCGTGCCCTCATTGGTCATGTGCGCGTTCGTGCGTGTTGGAGGAGGGGCTCTGTAAGGAAGTGGAAGATTTTTTCCGTCTGTGTATTTTCAAATTCTAGCGCACTCGATCTGGTTTCTCAAACTTACCTACCCCACCTTTAAGGTATATTCTGATGCTAATACCTTTGTACTTTTACCTAAGTACGATTTGGTTTCCAGGATTTGTACTTGCACAAAAGTTTCTCTGCAATGTAGTATTACTACTTTTATTGAATTTAAAAATCTGGATACTACTTCATCCTCTGGTTATGAATGGCAACTCTATAGCACAAAGGAAATCACTGTTGAATTACCGCAAGACTCTTTTTTGTGACTGTTTACCTCTGCTCCTCTCCCTCCAGCAGCTTCCTGTAGGCACAGATCTCCATATCCAGAGCCAGCTTGACGTCCAGCAGCTCCTGGTACTCGTCCAGCTGCTGCTGCATTTTCTGCCTCATCTCCGCCATTTCTCTCTCCTTCTCCCCCAGCAGGCGGCGGGTGGTGTCCCGCTCCCGAGACATGGCGTCCTCCAGGTCCCTTATCTTGGCCTCGCGGGCCGCCAGCTGGATCAGAGAGAGGGTGACACCGTTGTTAGATTAAATAAGAAAAAAAAACCCAAAAAAACACAGCTTCAAAGCTTTAGATTTGTCAAGCAAAGCCAAAGATGGTGAAAGGAGCTTTTTGGTCTTCAGAATTTTTTTGTAAAAGCAAGAAACATCAGATTAAAATGTAACATTGCAATTTGTGCAACAAACAGCCCAACTAAACTTTTGAAATCAGCAAATATAAAGTAAAATATATTTGTTGTTATATTTGGCCTAACATACTAACGAGGAAAAACATAACATGATGCCTGCTTTCTTTTAAACAAGGCATGCTCAGAAGCAGAATCAGAACTTGTAAAATGAAGCTAAATTAAATAATATAAAATACAAATATACATTTACAAAAAGGTAAAATAAAATAAGAAGAAATATAATTTTTAAATAATTTTAATAAAGTGTATGCATATTATATTTGTATTTAATACAATAGCCACAGTAGTGCATTAATAAGAATAATGTAAGCGTAATAAAGTATTAACTCTAATTGTTTTGAGAATTGCAGAGTTCAGTTGTTGATTTGATATTGATGCAATGTATTATGCCCTCAGCTGCTCCTCACTGTACCTGTTTCTGCAGCTGGCTGATCTGAGAGGACATGGACTCCAGGCGGATGCGTGTCTGCTGCAGCTCCTCGTGTGCGGCTCCAACCAGGTGGCCGCTCCTGTCTGCAGACTGACGAGCGTTCTCCAGCTGACAGAGAAACAACAAGGGAGAAAATGATTTAAATCTCACATTAAAAAAAACTGCACCCTGAAACTAATGTTGCTTCAGTAGTACCAGCCCGAATGAGTTCTATGCATTCCTGTTTTATGATGTTTTGGATCATTATTGTGTGCAGGTTGTGTTTTGTATTGTGTCTTTTTTTTTTTTTTACCTAGAAAAACAAAAAATGTATGGTGTACCTTGGAATTGTAGGTCTTCTCGACATCCTCCTTGTACATTTTTATCTGCAGTTCATGCTGACTACGCATGTCCGCCAGCGCCTCAGATAATTTGCTTTCAAAGTCCTGCACGTGGCCATTGTCCACCTCAACCATGCGGGACTCATGACGCCGCTTTGTCTCCCGTAGCTCCTGTTGGACGATTGTAAACACAAAATCATTTTCAGGTGGTGGCTGATGAGATTATATGAAAAAGGTTTCATATATTTTTCAAATAATTCCTTCAATATAAGTTTCTCAGGGTCTGACCTCAGAGTGGAGGTTCCTGCAAAACTCCAGCTCCTCTTTGAGGGTCTGGATGCGGTTCTCTCCGTCCACCCTCCTCAGCATCTCATCCTGCAGCTGCTTCTTGGCATCGGCCAAACTGGTGTCCAGCTGAGAAACAGGAACTGAATATTAGTACTAAGCTGCTATTCACATAAAGAGGCAGCAGAATGCAGGAATATGCATTAAATACAATGAACGGGCAGTTAATGGAACATTCTGAGCTTTACCAGCAAAATACTTCATTTGCTCATATAGGCATCTCTGCTTGTCTAGCTGACATCTCTCAGTGCATGTCTGCTCACCACCTCAAGCTCAACATTGACAAGACTGAACTGCTTTTCGTTCCGGGAAAAGATTGTCCCACTCTCAACATCGGCACCTCGATTGTTTCCCCGACTCCCCCTCTGTTGTTTCCCCCACTCAGACTGCAAGGAATCTGGGTGTGACCCTAGATAACAAACTGTCCTTCACTGCAAACATCGCTGTTACAACAAAATGACTCAGGGTGCATCTGAGATTAGAGAGGGTGCAGTGGTAAAGTGCTATTTTTATAAGTGGGGAGTGGAATTAACACCCTCTAGGGGGGTCCTCACCTCCTCTAGGAGGCTCCTCACCTTCTCTAGGAGGCTCCTCACCTTCTCTAGGCGGGTCCGGGGGCATGCTCCCCCGGGAAGANTGTGTGTGTGTGTGTGTGTGTGTTGTGTGTGTGTGTGTGTGTGTGTGTGTGTGCGTGTGTGTGAGCGTGTGTGTGTGCACATGTTTCTGCCTCTTTACNGTGTGTGTGTGTGTGTGTGTGTGTGTGTGTGTGTGTGTGTGAGCGTGTGTGTGTGCACATGTTTCTGCCTCTTTACGTGTGTGTTTCTCCGTATATTTGGCAAATATACGGAGAAACACACACGTAAAGAGGCAGAAACATGTGCACACACACACGCTCACACACACACACACACACACACACACACACACACACACACACAGGGGCGTTTTAAAGTGTTTATACAGTGTGGTGTGTGTGGATAATCCCATCTAAATTCACCTGTATGTGTGTGTGTGTGTGTGTGTGTGTGTGTGTGTGTGTGTGTGTGTGTGTGTGTGTGTGTGTGTGTGTGTGTGTGTGTGTGTGTGTAGCATTTGCATTTGCCTGGGTAAGCCCATATGATTTTGTTCGCTGTGCATGCATGCATGTGTGTGAAGGTCAGCGCAGGTGTGTGTGTGTGACTGTGTGAGTGTGTGTGTGTGTGAGTGTTATTTGATTAATGCTGAGAACCGTGGAGTGTTTAGAAAGAGGTCACGACCTTTCAGCTTCCATTCAATCAGACAGAGAGAGAGAGAATACCTCTATCCTCTTTTTTTTCTAACCTCTCTCGCTCTCTACTCGATTTTTTTCCATGCCCCTTGAGAATCTGATAAGCCTTAGTCAGCACACACACACACACACACACACACACACACACACACACAAATGCTAATAAACTCCTTATTTACCTGGAGCAGCGGTGACCACACTTGAGCTACACAAAGTGTGTGGACACAGGTTTAAAAGGCCTCTTGTGTCAAATAAAAAAAGACACATTTTAAGGAGGCACTATTATGCCTTTGGGGGGGGGGGTTTCCCTTCCCATTTCAGCGCCCTAAAATATTTTTATGTCAACCTTTTGTTCCTTAATCTTAATTAAATGAACCATGGCATTATAACAGATTCATTGTTGGGTGTTGCATCAGATCAGAAATCACCGTTTTGCCTAAAAACCATCAACCCTGGGTGCATTTTATTGTCATGTATGTACCAGAAACAATACACACATCTTTTTAACTGCTGGTCAATATTCTTGAGGATAAATTGGAGCAAATCTATTCAGAAATATTGAGAGAAATCATCCCTATAAAAGTATATCATGTTGGATTTTAGTGTTTTTAATTGTGTCCCATGTAGTGTCCAGGTGTCTGCACACTTCCGTCCACATGCACCTCTCTCTCTTGGATGCCTTTCAGAGTCTTATCACACTCTCACACTTTGTTAACTGCAGGTAAATGCTCTTGAGGATGAATTAGAGCAAATCTACTCAGAAATCTTGTGAGAAATCATCCCGTAAAAGTAAATAATGTTGCATTTATGTGTCTTTAATTCTGATATACGCCCAAAAGCAATCCCATGCAGTGTCCAGGTGTCTGAACAACACACTTTCGTCCACACCTCTCTCTCTCCGTTGTATCTCCCGATCAAGTCTTTCTCTGAGTCAACACTTTCTCTTTTTTCTCCCATGTCATCTCTTTCCCTTCCTCCCCCTTCCTCCCCCCTAGTATCTGTTAATTTGCTCTCTATCTCCCTCTCTTTGAACCTCTCCTTTAGCCCCTGCGGCCCCAGCCAATTACACACTGTTTGTCCACCCGTTTTCAATAAAACACTGCTTCCCTCCCTCCATTCCTTCCCCTCCCTTTTTTATTTTTTCCTCCCTCTCTCCCCCTCCGTCCACCCCCGACTGCTTCCGTCCATTTCCCTCCCGTCGTTCGCTTTTTCTCATTTTTAATTAACTTCTTTTGTAACTTGGAAGCGACCCCCCTCTTCTTCTTCTTCTTCTTCTTCTTCAACATGCCTCTTGCACTCCCACACTCACTCTGTCTTTCTCACACACACACACTGAAACACACACACACACACACACACACACACACACACACACACACACACACTTGGCCTTGGTGTGCATGCACAAACACACATATAAATGGAGGTTAAACATGCTATTTACATATCAATTACAGCCAGACACCGAATCGATGATTAATGCGCGCTAAGATTAGCAAGCTTTCGCTAATCTGCCGCTGTTTAACCGTGTCCAAGATTTTGACTTGAAAACACATTCATTTGGATCACTTTCACTCTTTGATGCAATGACTTGTGTGCAAATGTGTTTAAGGTTTTACAATTGAATGAGATTTAGATTCAAATCAGGTCAGAAGTCTTCATGTAATTGAGAGAATTCGGATTAATTTGTGCTAGTTTAGCAGCCGTTTTTTAATAGCATGCTAGCTTAGATTCCTACGGGTTTTCAAGAATGAGTTTACACTTCTGCTGAGGAGTTAGTTTGGTGATTTGATTATTTGAAATGAGTTATTTAACGAGATAAATGGTTGACTTACTGCGGGTCAATTTCAGTCAATGAACTAATGACTTTGTGCTTTCATATTGATTAGCGCTAGCTGCTAGCTTAGCCTGCTAGCTTGTCACTATCCTCTGGGAAACTGCAAATCATATTTTACTTACTTAAATAGATTGATAAACATTAATACATATGATTTTAAAGTTATATTAATCATTTTGGACCTAAACTGTTGTTAAAGTTTATAAATCAATGGTATTTATTAACCTCTGTTAGCTTGACGACATAGCAGTCTTAATTTGTCAGTCTAAAGCAGGGGTGTCAAACTCAATTTAATCGCGGGCCACATCAGCATTATGGTTG
>NW_011369945.1:14874983-14886476 GCF_000735185.1 Notothenia coriiceps | reverse complement strand
TGCACGGTGGCCATTGTCAACCTCAACCATGCCGGGGACTCATTGGACGCCGGCTATTGTCTCCGTAGCTCCTGCTTGGACGATTGTAAACACAAAACTCATTTTCAGCGTTGGGGTTGATGATGAATTATATGAAAAAGGTTTCATAATTTTTTCAATAATCCTTCAATATAAGTTCTCAGGGTCTGACCTCAGAGTGGAGGTTCCTGCAAAACTTCCAGCTCCTCTTTGAAGGGGTCTTGGGATGGCGGTTCTCTCCGTCCCACCATCCTCAGATTCTCATCCTGACAGCTGCTTCTTGGCATCGGCCCAAACTGGTGTCCAAGCTGAGAAAACAGGCACTGAATATTAGTACTAAGCTGCTATCCACATTAAAGAGGCAGCAGAATGCAGGAATATGCATTAAATACAATGAACGGGCAGTTAATGAACACTCTGGAGCTTTACCAGCAAAATACTTCATTTGCTCATATAGGCATCCTCTGCTTGTCTAGCTGACATCTCCCTTCCCCCCCCCCCCCCCCCCCCCACCCCCCCCCCCCCCCCCCCCTGTGCATGTCTGCTCCACCACCTCAAAGCTCAACATTGACAAGACTGAACTGCTTTCGTTCCGGGAAAAGATTGTCCCACTCTTGACCTAACAATCAACATCGGCCCCTCTTGTTTTCACAACTCAGAACGCAAGGAATCTGGGTTGACCTAGATTAACAAAACTGTCCTTCCCACTGGCAAACTCGCTGTTTACAACAAAATGACTCAGGGTGCATCTGAGATTAGAGAGGGTGCAGTGGTAAAGTGCTATTTTTTATACGTGGGGAGTGGAATTAAACACCCCTAGGGGTCCTCACCTCCCTCTATGGAGGCTCCTCACTTCTCTAGGAGGTCCTCACCTCCTCTAGGCGGGTCCGGGGGCATGCTCCCCCGGGAAGATGTTTTTTTTAAATATTGAAGTTAAAAGCATCAATCTGGTGCACTTTGAGAGCAAAATGAAGAGATCTATGGATCTATGTGCTCTTTGCTTGATTCATGCCTTCCCAGTCCCTTATCACGTAGCCTAAGGCATGGCGCCAGTTGTTCTAGCCAGTTGTGGTGAAGGCATCTGACTTACTTGAACCAAAATGTCAGAAGATGGCATCTTTTTTACATGAATATTCCAGCCAATCTCTGTTTTGAAACCATGAGCTGCAAAATGAGCGCCTTTCCCCACTGTACAGGCGAGTTGGGTACTTTTTTAAATATACCTGGGCAGGCTCTGTTTTGCCGAGGTCCTCTGGCACTTGCGGGCCGCTGAGGGGTGGTGGTGTTTGGGGCAACGAAGACGGCTGCGGCTGCTCCGCCTCCGTGGGCGAGGCGGGCAAAGCCGGCGAGTCGGGCGTTAGTGTCCACGACAGTGGCCGCGGGTAACTGTCCCCATGATCTGAACTGTTATTACCTGGCTGCAGTAGATGCAGTGTTACTGCTGGCGATAAGGGCTGGTTGTTTTAACCATTTTCTGATGTCCATCACTGACTGCTGTGTAAGCACCTTGTAGATGACGAACGTGCAGTGGCACAGGTCACGCGCACCTGACATAATAACGTTACTTACCGTTTAAATTGACCAAATAAATGCAGCAGACAATGTTATTTAACCACAATTACAATTTATTTTATTTCAACTAAATTCTTCTTCTTCTTCTTCTTATTATTATTATATATGTAATATTTTTCACTTTACATTTCTTTTCTTCACTTTCATTTTTTTTTCATTTTTCAAATGAGGGTGCATAAAGACTCAACTGAGGGTGCAATGCACCCTTATGCACCCCCGTAGAACCGTGCCTGGCCATCCGACCTCTTCAGCTCATCCAGAATGCAGCGGCTCGTCTGGTCTTCAACCTTCCAAAATGTTCCCACACCACTCCGCTCCTCCGCTCCTTTCACTGGCTTCAGTAACTGCTGAATCCCTCCCAAGGGGACACTGGTCTGCGTACCATGCTGCGAATGGGATCTCGGCCGTTCCTCCATTCCCTAACTGTACAACCCCAGCACGTGCACTCCGCTCTGCATCACCCCACTGCGAGGGGGACCACACGTGGGTTGCTATCCTGGCTCCAAAATGGTGGAATGAGCTCCCCATTGAAATCAGGACCCAGCAGATGCTTCACATCTTCCGGTGCAGACTGAAAACTCATCTCTGCTAACAAAGGCTTATACAGTATACTAATAAAGGGCTGGCTTATCTAAAACCAGTTGAGTAGCACTTGAAATGTTTGGCTCTATGAAACCTGATGTACTTATATGATTCTGTTTTCTTCAAGTTTGTATCTTCTTGGTCGAATGCACTTATTGTAAGTCACTTTGGGTAAAANATGAAACGCCATATCATGGATTACCAAGGATTATTTCTGAAACAGTATGGAGCTCAAAGGCTTTCTCTCTTGCAGGTTATACCACAAGGTGAGTTCCTTTTTATTTCCTGCTTCTTCACACACATGCTCTCCAGTACAGGTTAGCTCTGAGTGTTAGCGATGCTAATGTAAACACAGACCATATTACGTCCAAAACAGTCGGGCATTGTTTCTGATGGCAACGTTTCTGATAGGGCTGTGGGTCCGCCACCGATTTGACGTCATATCGGCCGCAAATCTGGATCAGCTCCGTTGTAGCCTCGTTTTTAGAGATTTGGGTGCGGAGGAAAAGAGAGAGGGTTTTATTTTCTGACGCTGCGTGAGTTCCCCGACACCGGGGACATATTTATGTAGAAAAGACATCAAAAAGTGCATTTTGCATGATAGGTCCCCTTTAAATGGAAACTGAACTACTACAGTTTCCTTTACGGAGTCTAATGAAACAAATATGAGCTATTTTAGATCAAGGATGTAGTCCAGATGGAGACGGGAAAGACCTTGCATATGACTCATAGGCCACAGCGATCAACGTTCAGTCCCATGTTTGCGGTAGCCACAAACCACAGCCGTTTATGTTTGGCTGACACGCTGCCATGGCGACGGCTCGACTTTGCCAAACATACAACGTCCGTCGTCTCAACATTTATGGAAAAATAATGGAGGCAAGAGTACAGCCCTCTAAACACTGCCACGTATTGTGTGCATAATGATTGCCTTGGTAGGAGGAGAAACAGGGAAAGAGTTAGTCATCAGGCTCTGGATGTGGCAGCATGGGAAGAGGAGAAACGTCAGGCAGCAGTGAGCAATGAGGAGGGTATGCTCCAGGCAGGGAGTGGCCCCTGAGCCAGGGCAGCTCTCACACTGTCACATATAAAGCATCAGCTATTAAAAGCTAATGAGTAACTCTGATCTGCTGCTGTGGATCACATGCAGATATTATCACTTTAATCACACTCTAGTATGTTGTAATGGACTAATGATTCATTTACTTAATCCCTTTGCCACTCTTTACAGGGAAGCATATCACATATTTGACAAATATAGAAAGATGTTGAAAGTGGGGCTTTCATAAGCCTTGAGGCAGCTGCTTCCTCTCATGATCCTCCAATAAACATAATATCTTGTTCAGTAGTGTCTTTCCATTTCATTTTAGGGCATACCAGGAAGACTTTTTAAATCTTCTTGGAAGAAAAGGCAACCAGTGACACGGTGTATGCTCGTCAGCTCTTGTTACATGATGTCTACTGTTATACTGCAAGATCTTTAAAGTAAGTATTTTGAGGGTGAAGTTTAATTTGACTTAAGTGCGACAGCAGCCTCTGTTACCACATGTGCTAATTATGGGATTATAATAAATGTGTAAACAGTAATGTAGAAAATAGTCATAATGACAGCCAACTATCTCTGAAGTTACAAAGTAATTCCAATCCAAAGTTTGCTAACATTAGACACCATTATCTATTGGGCATACCCAGACCACTAGAGGCTGTAACAGAAAAGCCCAGAGTCTAATGAATTGAGTGAAAGTGTGTCCAGTTGTAAGGAAGTCTATAAGAAAACTACACCTTACTCCTCACTTGATTTCCTACCTCAGTCAATATTTTCCTGATAAGAGAATGGTCTCAATCGCCAATGTTATGTTTCCTTTAATACAGCATGATGTTACTTATGTCATTTAGGGTCCCATTTAAACTAAAGTAGACAATAAAGCATGGTAGTACTGGTAAACCTGGTAACAGGGCGTGGCTACGTTTTTATTGGCAAGTTGCTATTTTGACCTCTCATTAAGGACAGAGGCTTAGAAGGAGGAGTATCCCTTTCTAGCTCCACCCTTGTAAAAAAATGGTAACTTCCAAAATACCAAACTTTGAACCCCAAGGTGACGTCATGATGATTAAATCCACTCTCTAGGTTTATTAATTGTTTGAACTTGCTGAACTCTTTAATAAGTTAGACAGTCTGTTGAACTGTGAATAAACTACATCTCATGAACACACATGGGTGCTTTTAACAAATTCAGGGCCTCAAACGTGCGGGATCACCCCTAAACCCCCCTATCCTCCCGCAATGTACATTTTCACTGAATGAAGATATTATTTGTCACGAACACATACATAACCACACACAAAGGTTGAGTTTGTCTTGTGCTGCAGCTCACCTTGCCTTCAGCTCCTTGAAGTCCTCTCTCAGTTTGGCCAGCTCCAGCTGCAGCCGGGCTCTCTCCTTGGCCACGGAGTCCAGAGTCTGCCGGGCATCGGCCAGCTCCGTCTCGTAGGCGGCCTTCAGGCCCGTCAGCTCCCGGCTGACCTCTGTCTCTGACTCGGTGATGCGCAGACGCAGGCCGGCATTCTCAAACTCCAGTGAGCGCACCTTGTCGATGTAGACGGCCAACCGGTCGTTGAGGTTGCACAGGTCCTCCTTCTCCTGGAGCCGGGTGATACGGTTGGGGGACAGAGGTGTGTTGGAGCCTCGGGGAGTATTTTTGGGTGTCGCCATGGCACTTTCTGGAACAGATATGATTATCAAATGAATCATTCTGTACAGTTGTTTTCCCGTCCACAAAATGTCTAAATGCTGGCATAAGGAGCTTAGTACAATAAAAACAGGTCTTTAGGATGATGGAGAAAGTTGACCATGCAGTTCTGTTACAAATCTACTTTCACCTACTTTATAATCAAAATCAATCCAGAAAACAATCCCCTCATTGAGGTATAAAAGTGGACTTTTACTGTAATAATCTCACTTCCCACACAATTAAAACAAAGTTATTGAAAGGTTAGAATTAAGAATAAAACATAATTGACCACATAAGGTGCACAGAAACTCTTTAGAGTGCATTGAGATAAAACATTCAAAAGAAAAGTTCATCAAAGGACATGGGAGGGGTTGTCGACTCCACCCAAAGCTCAAAGTAAAGACTCTGCACAAAAGATGCCAACTTCGATGGGAAGATTTACCTTTTTATAGCTGGGTAGAGGGTAGAAGTAGATCAACTTAGGATTTTCTGAGACTTCTCTGTTGGTTTTCTTTGGTATCTTGGGATGAGAGCTTTCCTTTAAGTCCTCCTGCACTCTTCAGTCTGTTAGAGCGATGTCTGCAAATCCATCTGTGGGTGCCCGGGTAGGAAAGAATGAGATGGGAGGAGAGGAGAGAGGTTGGACTCAAGTTTGGCACTTCAGAGGTGGTTGTTTGGTTGTGTTTTTTTTCTCTCTCTCTCTGCAATTCTCTCTCTCTCTCTCTCTCTCTCTGCAATTCTCTCTCTCTCTCTCTCTCTCTCTCTCTCTCACACACACACACACACACACACACACACACACACACACACACACACACACACAATGGGTGTGCAGTCTGAATGAATGAGTCATCCGCTACTCAAATAAATGCTAGGGGATCATTTTAAGATCTATTGCCTGAGAGTTCACTTCTGTTCATTCATGGCTTTTGACTCGAACCACAGCGCTTATGCTTCTCCAAGAAGTTCAGATGAAGAACTTTTATAAGAAACAGAATGTCGTATTTAGCATTTGCAAATCTATATGAATTTAGTCTAAAAACAACAAAACACAAGATGTCAATGTATATACTTTGTTTACATTACATTTTTCTGCTTTCTAGACGCTTTTATCCAAAGCGACTTACATACTCATTACTGTGGACAATTACCACAGGAGCAATTTGGGGTGAAGTGTCTCAGGGACACAACGACATGCTGACTGCATGTGACCCCCTGATCCCAACACCAAGGCTCTATCCACTACGCCACACGCCTCCCTAAGGCATTATACTGCACTAACAGCCATTTTATAATGTGTATAATGAGCAATTATGTCTTTTTGGTTTTCATTTCATGGTGTTAAACCCACTATTGTTCTCAAATCCACATTAGATTGTTATTTTAAATGAACTGAGAGTTGATAGGCATTCTACCTCCTTTACAATTTTGCAACCTCTTATTATTCTAACCCATTCCCTTCCACACTAGTGAATAATTCATCATTTTAAAGCTAGAAGAGTGCCACTCTAACTGTTGCCATGGTAACACAATGGTACTGTTAATTCAAAAATGAAATGTATTTACAAGTATTATTAGATTTACATTAAACCCAATATTAACAATAATAAGCATTCTTTGTACAGCACCTTTCATACAATAATTACAGTCCAAAGTGCTTCACAGAAAATTGATATCACGATTCAAAGATTCAAAGATATATCTGAATCTTCTGTGACTATTTTGTGTGAAGCACTTAGGACTGCAATTCTTGTATGGAAGGTGCTACGTTATAATTTAAATTAACATAGTTCCATTGTGTCTTTCACATACAGTATAATACAGTCACCAGTAAAAGACATCACAAATAAACATAAAAAGAGCATAACAAATATGTAAAGTTACGAAAATAAAATAGTGCATTCGAATTATTTTTTCGTTCTATCTTTCCTTTATTGAACAAAATACAATGCAGCTTTACGTGTCTGTGCAATCAACAAATATAACAAATACAAATAATTGCATAACTAATGTGAATAAACAACATAATATATACATCTAAAATGGTATTTGATTTCAATTCCAGCTTATTCTTCAAACTCAAATCAATTGTACACCAATGAGCAGTTTTTTGCAGCTGTTGAACTCATGCACAATTGTAGGCGCAATTATTTATATAAAAAGTGATAAAAGTAAGAGGGGTTTCCATAAATGCGGTTTGTTTAATATGATATGGTGCCTTCAGGAGAGTTGTGTTAATCAGCAGACTGTGGCTAATGGTTGAAACTGGCTGCACAAAAAACACCATGTTCCACTCAAACGGAACCCCGGATCAACATGTTTTCCGTTTTTTTTAGTTAAAATAGCTTCTAGCTGTCAAACACGACATAAGAACAGTGAGTTACGAGGTTACGAGAAGCGGAGTGCTCTGCGCGTTGGACAGTTTGTGTCATGTGGTCTGTGTGAAAACCCGTATTGGATCCCCGTGGTCACCTGGGCAAAAAACCTGAAGGAGCTGAGGAGCTGATAGTCTGCATGTGTGTGTCAGATGAACACTGTACACATGTATATGATTGCCTTGGCAAATCTAACACAAAGTCTAAGAAATTATAAGCAAATAATCCCCGCGTGACTGACTTTTAAATGCAGAAATAAAACGAGAATAAAACGCGATAATGCACTAGAAAACTATTTGCCCCAGAGGAGTCACGTGAATGCTAGGTTACACTATGTGAAATATTAAAAGGCAAAGGAACATTTACACTGATCAAAACACACATTTAAACACAATATAAAAAGGCAGTAACCAATCCACTCCGCATCTTATTGGCCGCATGGCGCAGTCCACAGCTTTGCGCGGATAAACAGCAGCTGTGCGCCGCGAGCAACAGAAAGGAAACCCAAGGAAAAAACAATTCCATCGAACAACAGGAAATAATCCTCCAGCCGTACATCCAGGTTCATCTGAAAGACTATAACGATCTCCACGGAGCACCGCCGCCGCCGTGCAGCTGCGTAAGCCCCCGGAGTGTGTGTGTTTTTCGGTTTTCCGCACAGACGCAGACGACTCCCTCCTGCTCAGCAGCGGCCTCCATTTTAGCTCCTTGCCCGGTCGGTGCCTCACGTGTCCTGGACTGTCTTCCTCACATGACCCGTGTGTTTGTCCCCGTGATCAGCGCTTCCATCTCCGTAAATCAGTGTCGTTGAATATCGGCGTTTTTACCCTCGCAAAAAGCTTCATGGATATGCTGGAGCAGAGTCTGGACAGCTCGGGGAGGTGAGAGGCTGCTGCCCCGCTTCCTGCTCAGACATGGCTCCCTCCACGGCCTAAAAGCTTTTTCCTCTAGCTGTTAATAACCTGAATGCACCAGATACTTGTAAGATGTGTGCATTGTTTATGTTTTACTACCTGCTGAATCTGTGTGCAGCCTTCCTGGATGAGGCGTTTTTTGCATCCGTCATTTTCACATTTTCAGCAGAAAGTGTGCGCCCTTTTGCAAATGTGTAACATCACGATTACTGCTTTATTTACTTGATAAAATAAGCAAATGCACATCAGCGATTTTGGTTTATTTTCCAGACATCACACTTAGTTTAACGTTGTTGTTTCACTATAGCTAATGCAACTCTTTTAGCATTAAAATGCTTAAATTAAACTAGGAAGGGCGGTGTTAATATTGTTATAGTTATTTCTGAAGTTTTTCCCTTGCTTGTGCACTTAATATAATCACTTACGGTTGAGTTTTAATCATTAAATAATACATAGTTTTCTCCTGAAAGTTATATAAAACATGACTTCTGTCACGCTTTGCCCGCCAGTGATGTATGACTTTATTTATGTTTTCTCCATCATCTCCTCCTGGGACCACCAGGGGTCGCCATTCCCACACCTTGCTCTGAGAGCTTTATTCACATATTCATTTATGATCAATAATTGACTCTGTTCTCTTTTTGTTTCTAGTCACGACAAACAGGAAACAGAAGAGGTGGTGCAGCTACAGGAAGGTGAGGTTCTTCTCATTCTAAAGTGTAACCTGCTCATTTTCTGGAAATAAAATGTGTAAAGTGTGACTTACTTGTCTTTCGTGGTTGTGCCTGTGCAGCCTCACAGATTGGAAACCTGTTCTGTGTTGCAGGAGAGTCGGTGGGCACGGTGGAGCAGACCGCAGTGACCATCACCGGCGTCCCGCAGGCTGCGTTCACTGACCACAATGTGCAGTACCAGTTCCGCACAGAGAACAGCGGAGGACAGGTGAGCAAGGAGGATCTGTGGAGAGATAAACGTTATTGACAAGAAGTCTCACTGTGATCCAGATATTTTCCTTTACAAGAGAAACCAGTAATTTACATTAATAAACAACACAACAAGAGAATTAAGTCACACATAAAGCAGTTATCACTCTGATATAATCGTTAATAACTCATTTAAGAAACAAAACATCAGTAAGTATATTATAGTTTTACATACATGTACAATTTATGTTTTTTACTAAGGAGCTATTTAATAATGCATGGCACATTTATGTGTTTTTTTTAACTTAAAAATAAATGCTTTGGGGGTTTTATTTCCATTTAATTTGTATTGTTGCAAAATGGATGCTTAGCAGTCATGAATCTCTTAGCTTAGCAGTTGAAGTATTTTGTGCTTGTTTTAGTAATGTAATGCAGTAAGTTTGTTTTGGAAAGTGTATTATAAATAAAGTAGGGCTGTCAAGGCGTTAATAAAAAAAAAAATTAACGCCACTAATTATTTTAACGCGATTAACGCATGTGTATTTTTTGTCTGTCTAACCCGTCATCCAAGGTTAGTTTTCACTACAAGTACAACATTTTTTTGGGCGGACACTATAATTTACAGTTTTTTACCATGTTCAATCTGAATTTTCTTTAAAATAAAAAACATCTATATTGATTCTGACTTTTCTACTTCCAACTCATTCCACGCTCACCGGCAGGCACCGACTGGCCATCGGGAGGGTGTGTGTATGTGTGGCGCGAGCGAGCGAGAGAGAACGGGCACACCTTACCTTTGTATTGTATTGTAGGAGAGGTTCCAGGTTGAATTGAGGCGGATATTTGTAAAGTTCAGAGGTTATTATGTTTAATATTCATGAGAATATTTGTCATTGATCAAATGATAATAAACAAACATTTGCATAAAGCATATTTGTCCACTCATATGTTGATAAGAGTATTAAAAACTTGAAAAATATCCCTCGAAGGAACATTTAGAACAGATAAAAAATGTGCGATTAATTTGCGATTAACTATTTTAATCGACTGACAGCCCTAGTTACAATAAACATTCATACATAGGCCTATATGTTAAATGGATATAGCCGCCTTCTTTCATTTATCTTTCCATTCCCACAACAATATACATAAAGAAATGGCATATTTTGGACATAGTTTGAATGGTGATTAATCATGATTAATTCATTTTTAAGCTGTGATTAATCTGATTAAAAAATGTAATCGTTTGACAGCCCTAATAACAAATTGACGTGCTTAATGTGCTTAATGTGTACGGGGTGGAACAGACTGCGTGATATAAACAAACAACAAATAGCTAAATTTACATTTCCATGTGATGCTTTTATCCGAGGCGACTCACAATAGGTAAATGAAAAGCGGTAGACAGTATCTGATTTACTTAGACACTGTACTTAAGGACAATCTTGAGGTACTTGAGACTAATTGTCACGGCCCAAACTGTGTCCCTGTGTGTCCCCTCGGTACAAACCGAGGAATGATTACAGACAATAGTGTGTATATTCATGACGGGTGGTTCATTTGTGTTTTTAAGACACTAGAAAATCACGAGAGGCACACAGAGGCAGTCGCAATTTTTACAGGCTCCCACTACCTGTTAGAATCTGGCAACTGTTAGCATCTAGCTCTCCTGCTTACAAACATTTAGCCATCCCTGCTTATAAAACATCTTGACGCAGTTTGGCATTGGTGCATGGGACAGCGGACCCTTCGTCGTTTCTACGACAGTCGACGACCACGTCCTTCAACGTCTCCGCCGTGGCCACGTCTAGACCTGCCCAGCACGGGCCTCGTAGTCGACCATGCCGGGCCTAAGATAGGACCTGCCAGGCCCTAGTAGACGCTGCCCGGTTCGCGGCGACCCGTGGTCGACCTGCCGACCGTAGTAGACCTGCCCAGAAGGATCACCGGCGCTCGTAGTTGCCTTGAACTGGCCTATCAGCCTGTCCGGCGTTTCGCCAAGGCTGTACCGTGTCCGCTCCGCCACTTCAATGGGGTAAGTTTTTCGCCCAGAACGCGTGGGTGAAAGTTTGGTGCTAGACGACGCACGGTCCACACTCGTCAGCCCTTCCGGCGCCTGTCCACCCTTCCCTAGGGTGCTCCTCTGCAGTACCGCTATGCAACGTGACTTGCCTCCGTTTGACTCAAATCCTGACGTGGCGCTACGATGGAGGTACTTGGCTCTGTGGCTCCCTGCAGTAAAAGAAAGTCGAAGTCTTTCGGCAGCCCCTATAGGGAGGAATTACCAGACGAATAGACAAATAACGAGAATCACTCATCTGTAGTAGGAGCTACCACAAACTACCCTAAGAACTCATAGCTTTTCTCCAAATCCCGA
>NW_011369945.1:14864432-14874938 GCF_000735185.1 Notothenia coriiceps | reverse complement strand
ACATCGTCTTCCATGGAAAGTGGGGGAAACTAGGTTCTGCAACTCCGTGGCAACTGTGTGTTGGACGCAATAAAGAGAGTCGACGTTGACCGACCACACAACCACTTAGATATCATACACACACAACCACTCCACTGTTGAAATGCTTTCTGCTGCTGCGGACAAGAAAGCTTCACTCACGTTCCACACAGAGGGATCAACCTCCAACCCTTTCGAGGGCTACCAAGAATAACGAAGTGAGAAAGCCCTACAAGCCCTCTCCGGAACTGGTCAGATAACGAGACAGCGCTAAGCTGACAAACGAAATAAAGGGCGGAGAAGTGTGTGTCGTGTGTCGCATGTGTAGTGCATGCTAGTAGTCGTGTCGTGCTGTGTACGGATGCTGACTGTGTCGTGCGTGTGTGTGTGTGTGTGTGTGCTGTGCTGGTCGTCATCGGTCGCTAGTCAGTGAGTCAGCTGACTAGCTAGCTAGTGTGGTGGTCGTGACTAGGTCGTGCGTGCATGCAGCTGTCGTAGTGACACTACAGCTACAGTCGTGCTGTGTGTGTGTGTTGTCAGCTCGATCGTGTGTGTCGTGTAGCATAGCTCGCTGACTCCGCACTCGGATCGATCAGCTCAGCTGATCCAGCTGCATCACGAGTGTGCTAAGTCGTAGATCGCTCGCTGTCAGCTTCAGCACCTTACGTCGATGCTGCATCGACGAGCGAGAGCTAGACACATCTAACACATCAACGCCTCATCTCTTCCGTTTTCATTTCTGTTATCATTTCAAAGTTTACTCTTTGCAGTTGTGTATGTTACTGACTCTCCGAGACATTCAGGATACTTGGTTATATAAGCGCCGTTAAGTCGTGTCTGCGCTTTCTGTGTGTGTCTTGGTGAGAGCGCGATAGGGCATCAGTTCTAGAGAAGATATAGTATTCTTCAGGATGAATATCGTAGTTATACATATGGTCTTGTTGCTCTTGTTTCTTCGCGCGCTGCTCCGCTGTTCCGCTCAGAACTCGCTCGCACACCTCTGCTCCTGATAATGTATGTCCTTTCGCATGAATCAATCGCTCCGTGGGCTTCGTCTTCCGCCGCGCACATCATTCTGTAGTGTTATTTTGGCTCCAACCACACGTTGCACGGAGTGAGAATAGTTTCCCCATTCTCTCATGAAGACCATCGGGGCTACTGCCTTTGCCCCGGTCTTTAGCAGAAATGTTTTGTAGGTAATGAGATGGATATGATTTTTTCATCTTGGTGTTTCTCTCTCGTAGTGAGTTCCACACGTTCACTCTACCGCGCTCTTCGTTTACCTTCTGTGATGGCGCGAGCTGATGACGTCACGCTCTCTCCTCACTACTACCCTCACGTCAAGCGAGTTAACTTTTCTCTCTCTCTCTCTCCAACGTGTGTGGAAATGCGGGGATTATGCGGCTTCTTGATAAATTCTGCGCGCTCTCTCTAAATCTGCGCCATCTTTGCTGATTATCGGTAATTTGCGACGCAGAATCGCGTTTTTCTCGGAGGGTGTTTCCTACATATAATACAAAGTATGGCAGTATTTTGGACCTGTTCGAATGGTGAATCATAATCATGATTGACTTAATTTTTAGCTGTTGATTCAATCTGATTACACTCTCTTCTCTCGTTTGAGCCCTTACAAAATAAATTTATATTAATAATAATACAACCTCTTAGCAGGACTGGTTCCGGGCCGAATCGGTCATTTGCAAGGAAACGAGACGTCTAAGGACCTTAACTACTTTATAAAGCTATGATACTTTTATATCCATAGCTCAACGGGACAGAAAATGTATGATTATTATTTCATTTTTCTCTTTCAACAAAAAACACCAATCGCTAGAACTCCGACCTCTGCATTAGCCACCCGAGCACAAACAATCTAACTATTAACTTCGCACGAAATCACTCCTAGCTCCTTAAGTTGCTTATCTAGCTGCATATCACCGATCGGTTCTATGATCGTAAAAGCACCCGAATCTATGGTGCCGCACTCCAACACTCGAAAGATCCCAACCTCGGCAACGTTATCAACAAATCGTCATCAAAACTGTGCGCCGCTAGGTAGCTACCACGCTAACTCCGCGCTCTACCCCTTGGCTTTTGTCATGGTCAAAAAACTGGTCTTCGAATGGATTAAACCGTTAACAACGGATGCTGGTAGTTTAATCCATAGGGTTAATATCCAATGTGACTGCGTCCCTTTTTGAAACTGTTCTGATATCTATAGCATAAACTGCAATCTCGCTTTCAAATATCAGAGCAAGGCCATTCCTACGTCTGTAGGCAAGATTGAATGGCTAAGACGCCACCTTTTTTTTAACATGAGTGTGTGCGGGACGATTTCCCTTCGATTCTATTTGGCTCGAACGGTCAGGGAAACAGATGTCAGCATGTCAAATCGAACAAGGGGGGCAGAGATAAGGCAAATTCACACAAATCGGCCCAGAAGAGGTTTTTTTTTTTGCTAACTCTGCCTCTAAAAGGTCACATATCACTTGTTTTGCATAGAATATGTTGGATCAGTCCAGGGACCGCGTATAGACTTATTATATGCTTGGTATGTTGGATTTCCTACAGCTGACAGTCTAGCTAACCCATCATCCAAGGTTAGTTTTCACTATAAGTACAAAATATCTTTTGGACGGACACTATAATTTACAGTTTTTTTACCATGTTCAATCTGAATTTTCTTTAGAATAAAAAACATCTATATTGATTCTGACTTTTCTACTTCCAACTCACAGGTTTATCATTACTTTGAGAAAAAAGATTATTAATTTAACCCTTTTAGAAGGGAAGATATGGTCATTTGTTCTGGGAATGTCATTTTCGAGCCTGAAACCTGAAAAACAGGCTTGGGGCTTAAGAGGTTTTAACAAAGACAGAACAGGAGTATTCCGATTCTGGCTGTTTTGCTTTTCATACAAAGGCATGCTAACCATTGCAGTTTGCATTGTAGCAGTTTTGGTAAAGCTAAAAAAAAACACAACCCATTCATGTATTGTAACGCTGATTATAGTTCTCTCTACAGCCCGTTCACACACCACTCCCACATGTTGGGAAATTCAGAGCTTTGCAAGCCTGCCACGCCAAGTTACAGATGCTAAGATTAGATAACCATGTTCCGTTGAGAGGTTTAGCTAACGGTTAATGTTCAGAGTGCTGATGGATGATTACAAGCCCTTTGGTTAGTATGTTAGAAATGCTCCCAGGTTAAAACGTGTTCACACATACTGATTCATTTGCACGCTAGAAATAACCATAACTCCCCACTGTGTCATTAGAAAACAGATGAGACCCCTGATATTTATTCACACTTAAAAACAAAATAAACAGTAGTAAATCTAAAGGATTGTTGAACCTTTGGATTTTTGGAAAAACTAGGAGTGAAGAGTGAAGTTGGCTGCTTTTTGCTAACAAGCTCTTTTCATATTAAATGTGTGCAGTTAAATCTACAAAATGTCTAATAAGTGTGATTACTCCTTCTTTTTGAAACATTTCCTGTGCTCTGCCTGCAGGTGACGTACCGTGTGGTTCAGGTGACAGACGATCAGTTGGAAGCCTCAGCTGATGGGTCAGGGGCCGTCAGTGTGGTCTCTGCTGCAGCGTTTGCTGGAGCCCCCCAGGCAGTGGCACAGGTGGGTGAACGCTCTGAGAGGCGGAAGCAGGTGTAAAGGGGGGGGGGGGTTGTCTCATGCATATGGTTTTTTCTATTTCTTTTTTTGATAATCTGTCAGTATATTTTCCATATTGCTTTATGCATTCTATTGTCTTTTTTATCTTGATTATTATTATTATTACTTGATTTTACTTTTATGAAATCTGTTTTCTTTTTCATTAATTTGAAATTCTATCCCTGTTTTAATGTTAATTCAATATCCATTGTTTTGCTTGTTGTAAAGAAATGTGTGCTGCATTTCTTGAAAGGTGCTATACAGATTATGATTATTATTTTTAATTATTAAAAAGACATACATAGCATTAGCGCATATGATGTACTGGTTGTTTACTGTGTGAATCTACCTTTTGCCAGGCTGTCATCCAGAACCCTTTCAGTAATGGGGGCAGTCCTGGGGGGGAGACGGTGGGAGGAGAGACGCGTTTCGCTTATTTCCCTGCCACCACCGTCAGCGATGGAACCGCCGTGTCGGTGCAGACCACCTCCGACCCTACGATAGCTCAGGCAGGAGGTGGGAAACAGCAGCCTCCCTCCTAATGGGACACCTTGTTTTACAAAATAAGGACAGACGAATAGATATGAAATAAGAGGCTTCTAATGATGATTGACAACATGTATCATCTTTCTTATCCTCATCGCATGGCCGTGCATTATGCGTCCAGTGGATTAACTAATCATATTTACTTTCTGGGATTTAGCTTAAGGAGATAATAGGTATTTTAGCCCAGAATCAGCGTAAATATTTTAAAGAGATATTGCCTTAGATTAAGCCTATTTGTAAGAAAACAACATACATTCGGAACTTTTGCACTTCCTCACATGAACAAGAGGAATTCCTTGTTTTTACATTTGTGATGTGATGAGGTGGATCCAACCTTGTAAAAGGAAGCACTCATTTTTTCTTGACACAAAAAAACGTCACGCACATTTTGGATTTTAAATTACAATTATTTTTTTCTTAGAGATTTTTCTTCGAATATTTCCCAGGTATTGTATTTACTTAAAATATTGTACTTACAATAGCCCTAATACACCAGCATACATTACATGGTCAGTAAAAAAAAAAGGAAAATCAATTATTACTTAAGGACAAATTAATTTTCCTTTTTTGTCTCTTAAAATCCAGGCCAGTTTTACGTGATGATGAGCCCCACTGAGGTACTACAGGCGGCCCCTCGTTCCCTCGCACCCCGCACACACACCTACACTGCGTGAGTATAACTAAACACTTCCCAGCATTAATCAGAATCACCATAACTCTCTCCCCTCGTGTTTGCCCGACTTCTCACCCCCCCTTACCCTGATTCTTCACGGGGGATCTCTACCTCTTCCTTCCCTTTCTGAATGATTAGTTTTGTAATTGTGTGTACAACTGAACAACCAAACAAATCAAAACATCAAAAGTCTGAAAACCACACTGTGTCCTACTTACCTGCCATCCCCAGAGACCTCGGTGAAAGCGAGATGCTGCAGCATGGCAGTTCTAACTGGTGAGAAGAACTTTCACATATGGTTCAGCTGTGCTGCGTCTTCCTTCCCAAAAGCTACTAAAGATGAATGGTGCATTTGGGCACCAATCCTTAACCAGCCAAAGATATAAAGCTAAAGTCAAAGCATTTGTTTAGATGTGCGGCTGTAGCTCAGATGGATGCTACCAATCGTAGGGTCAGTGGTTTGCAGTCGACATGTTTGTTAACAACCACAGTTGTTACCATGGGCATGTCAACTGTATATGAAACTTTGTCTCTTTGGATAAAGAAATCAGCTAAAATACATGTTATGTATTTGCATCTTTCAATAGATATGTGTTCCCCTTTAACGGGATTCTAGTTCAAGAGTCAGAGATTTGGTTAATGTTGAAATCTACTTTATTTTATAATGAGAAAATGTGTCTGTCATTTATAAAAACGTTGTATGTTTGCTCTGATGTGTCTTTACAGGAAGGTGGAGGGTCCACGGGCGCCCAGAGATGAGAGGCGAAGAGCACAACACAATGAAGGCATGTACTTTTTTTTCTGTTTTGTCAATGCTACAAAGCTAGTAGTTACATCTTGATGTAGATTTAGGGCGTGAGCTTTGTTTGTACATAACAGCCTTATGATGACATTTCTTTAAATGTTGTATTTCCTTCCTTTGCAGTGGAGAGAAGAAGAAGAGACAAGATTAACAACTGGATTGTCACGCTTTCAAAAATCATCCCCGACTGTAGCTTAGACAGCAGGACTGGAGCGGTGAGTTTAAAAGTAAACAGCCTTCCAAATAATATTTTCTAAAAGCTCATATATATTATTAAAACGTGTACAATTTTAACAAATGGCTCACCTGTTAATTAATCTTTTTATTAATGAAATCTGGTTCGTAAAATCTGGGTTTTTATGGACTAATGTGTCCAAATTTGGCCTGAAGGTGTCAGCTTTGTCTGTGATATTTTTGTTTCATTAGCATTTCTATGGATTTTGAAGCTGGATTACATCCAGACTGATAAAACTAACCTTAGCATATTTTTTGCACTTTTCACGTCTTTTCACCCAATTCTTGCTTGAATTACTGATGCCAAAGGTGTAACCACATCCAATGCCTCACAGTTGAAAGGAAATTAGGCTCTGTTATTTGGTAGTCAGCCACTAGTGAACAGTTCAGTACAGATGTTTCTTAGTGACACAATGGGAGGAAAAAAGATGAGTCATGTTTTACCAATTCTTTCTTTTATCGTCTAGAGTAAAGGAGGCATCCTGTCCAAAGCCTGCGACTACATCAGAGAGCTGCGTCAGAGTAACCAGCGACTGCAAGAGAGTTACAAAGAGGTGGAGCGGGTGGAGATGGACAACGAGCTGCTTAGACAACAGGTTCACTTCCCATTTAAACCTGTACATAATCGTGATCACTCAGCCTAAATTGAATGTAGATGTCTAACCCTTCATTTTGTTGCAATGGAAAGAAAAACATTTGCGATACAGGGACTGTGAGCACAAGGCAGTGTTGTAGTCAAGTCACCAATTCACGAGTCCAAGTCACTCTCGAGTCACCACTCTTCGAGTCTGAGTCCAAGTCCGAGTCACCCAAGGAGTGTCCGAGTCATCATTACCTGTGTTCGAGTCCAAGTCCGAGTCACCCAAGGAGTGTCCGAGCCGAGTCCGAGTCATCATTACCTATGTTCGAGTCCAAGTCCGAGTCACCCAAGAAGAGTCCAAGTCCGAGTCACAAGTCTTCATATATTAATCTTCGTGGATATATGTGTTGAAATGTAGCTGCTCTTCTACATTGCTTTTATACTGTCATGTTATACTAATCTGTCTATTGAACTGCTGTGAAGCGAGTTTGGCTACAATTCTTGTAATAGGTGCTATACAAATATAAAGCTTATTACTAATATTAATATTATTAATTCAGGAGTCTGAGTCCGAGTCCAAGTCAGAGCGTCAATGTACAAGTCGAGTCCGAGTCATCGTGGGGGGGGAAATTCACGAGTCCAAGTCAGCGTACGCGAGAATTCCCGAGTCCAAGTCCGAGTCGCGTCAATCAGTGCGCGAGTCCGAGTCGAGTCACGAATCCCGAAAATCGGCACTCGAGTACTCCATCTCTGGCACAAGGCAGCCTATTTTGACATATGAAATGCACAGTATATCTCAAAGAATCTTGGAAAGTATAGGAAAATACAATGTGCCTGTAAACTTTTCAAGGATAAAAAAAGGTGAAATTTTTCTTTGTGTCTAATTACCTTTTTTTTTCTCCTAGATTGAGGAGCTGAAGAATGATAATGCACTGCTTCGAGCGCAGCTACAGCAGCACGGCGTAGAAGTGAATGGAGATGCGACACCTCAGTAATTGTGAACTGGACACTTAACCTCACAAACACAGTGTTTCATCCTCCCACCCACCTGAACAATACCATGAAAGGAAGTACAACTAGAGACAATTTCCAGCTGTAATTGGACCACACAAACCGACACACACAGGGTTCGGAGAAAAGAAACAATGAAGGACTGCAAACGCCTCCTCCACCTCCAGCTGTTGAAGGCTGAACGCTCTGAAATCCGTTAACTGTGTAGCTCACTGAACCTCTCACCTCTGCTTCAAGGAACCTTTGCACAGCTCCAGCATATTTTCTTTTACTTTAAATTATAAAACTGCCACAGGAAATGTTACTTTTAATTATTTCACCTTTTTTAATGGAACCGCAAGCCTCTACTTCTTCCCTTTTTTGTTGACATTTGCTGTGATGGAACTACTAAATGTGACATGAATGATAGCTCCCCATTTACTTTTAATTTATTAGTGTTTAAGGAATATGTACACAACAAAAAAAGTCAGCTGGTTCCAGAAATGATTCAAAAACACATTTTTTGGATAATGCTCATAAACTGTTACTAAATATAGTTCTACTGTCAGTGGGTCACATATAAATAGTTGATCTGTGTGCAATTTGAGGTAACTTTTTACAATTTCTGCCTCTACACTGACGCACCGAGCACAGATCACAAAACTTTATAAACCTAATGTCGGTGAATATTAAAAAAGAAATATATATATTACTTTTCTGACAGTCAAAGCAACTTCGAGTCAAGGAGGTTTTATTTTGAGTGCTAGGCCTTAATTGAAGCCTGCTGGAGAGTATGGGTGTTAACATAGCTCAGGTAATTGGGATAGTGCACTGCAAGTGGTTCCCAGACTCCATGAAGTCTTGGAGTTTGGATCTCTTATGTGTCCCTATTGGGTGCAATGTACACATAATGAGAATAAGGAGATGAGGTGGGAGTCATTTCTTAACGGCATTAAAATAATAGTTGGTTTGTATATCTGCTTAATAGGCTACTGGTGTAATGCACTGAAATAGAGGTTCAGTCTCTGTTGGACCACTAGTCATACTTCATTTTAGTGGACACACCCAAGGTGGCTTTTTTTGCAATTCCCTAAACTTTGTGGACCTTTGCTGCTGACAGAAAGACCAGAAAACCACCATGGTGAGGAATGTGGAGAGTAGTTTGGATGTGAGTGGTGATAGTTTTAACTAACCAGCTGTTGTCTACACTGAAAGTCACCACAGCATGGAAATATAACCACTGGCATGACTAATTCTGATACAATAAAACAAGTGTTTATACCTGAGTGCAGAGCCATATAATGAGTGTTGTTTATCGCAGATGCCTGTGTTTTATGTATTTCTAGTTACCTTTGAACAGCTATCAAGATACCTTACTTGGAATATTTTCTGGCTTATGTTTTTACATATAAACATGTTTACAATTATATATAACGTTTTTTCGACACAACATTATGTCACAAACTCAGGATAATAAGCTAAATATTAAAAATATACCAATTAGCAACATTTGAAGCACATTTTTACTTATGACATTTCCTGTATATCTTTTTCACTATTGTTGTTCATTTTAAACATTCAACAGTAGATACATAAGATATATTTGTAACTTGCCTTTTACGTAGAGTACTTAGTTTGCTGAAGGTGTAAAAGAATGGCGTTACTAACGTTGACTCAGCATTTAAATTATTAAAGCTTTTACTCGAGCGTTGTATCGGCTCGTTGCCTGGAGACGTTGCTACAGAAACTTCGTCCTGAAGCATCAGCACGCGCCGACTCGGAACATTCTAGAATATCGGTGAGTAAAATGTGATCTAAAAATGTACATTAGAATGAGATTTTAAAGTTTCTCGCGGTGTTTCAAGTTTGCTAAGAGCAGTAGTAGCTAACGATGGTAGTTGTGGGAGTAACTACACTTTATGGCCCTGTGAAAAACAATGGCACTTAAGGAGCAGTTTTATGGCAACAGTGTTATTTGTTGGTTTAATTTATTTGTCGTCCCGTTTACTTAAACGTGATTCTACCACGTCATCTTTATGTATCTGTCAAAAGTTGTCATTGTCCTACAACCGAATGCCTAAGTGTCCTGCATTCATACTAGACTTCGTTATATGAACTGTGCCTGTATGGTAGCAGCAAGTAGGCCTATCTCCAAGTGAGTTAACATTGTCCCAGTTAAAAGTTAACGTATTCAATAAAATTGTATTCAGTAATATTCAAAGTGATACTGAAGATGTAAGTGTAAGTGCTAAATACAATGTTGGGTAGTTTTAACTAAGCTGAAATTATTTTTTTTAGTCATATTTATATCATTAATTAAGAAATTAACCAGCCGCCAAATGTAGCCTAAGTAACTGAGTTGTTAATTATGGCTCTGTTAAATCTATATAAAATATGAATGCAGATATATATATACATTTCTGTCTTTCTTTCTCTCTCTCTCTCTCTCTCTCTCTCTTTCTTTCTTTCTTTCTTTCTTTCTCTCTCTCTCTCTTTCTCTCTTTCTCTCTCGCTCTCGCTCTCTCTCTCGCTCTCTCTCTCTCTCTCTCTCTCTCTCTCTTTTTTAAAGTGTATAATCATCTTGACTCTAAGAATCGTGTTTTATTAACATTACAATAAGCCCTTTATTAACTACACACTGTAAATACAATACTGGTATTGTGAAATAACAATACATTACTGTTCTGTATACAGTATAATTTTACAGTAGTGTATGCATTAAAACAGTACATTACTGCAGTTTTCTCTTGTCACCTGTCTGGAAAAAGCCTTTAGAAATCCTTGTAACTCCTGGAATTTGATGCAATCATTTGGGAGATTATGTTTTCCCTTTATAGCCGAACAATACTGACATATTATACAACAGCAGTGACACAAAGAAACGTACTCCACTCTGACGTGAAACCAAACTAACTTCTGATTAATGCCAAAAGATTCTCCACTCAAGGACATTTTGCACATGCACCTGCCATTTACATTACAACACCATTAGTAT
>NW_011369945.1:14848575-14864412 GCF_000735185.1 Notothenia coriiceps | reverse complement strand
CACACACACACACACACACACACGATGACATCAGTGTGTTCCCCTCATGTGAAATTCCAGGACTTTGAAGGAGTTTCCAGAAATAAGTCAGAGCACAGAACGCTCCTGACGTTTTCTCCCAGGATGGAAACGGAGCAAGTGCATTCAGGAAAGGTCTGACAGTGGGCCACATACGAATAATTAGCCCCATTAAAAGTTAGCCGAATTAGCCGTTAGCGCTTCCTGTTAGTGTTGTACCCATCGATGCATTGACCACTATCACTGGATTACTTTGATACTGGCGAAAAACATCCTAGTTCTCAAGATAGTTTTGGATTAATAACAAGTGTGTTTCTCTGTATCTCTAGGTGGGTTTAGTGGTTGTTGTTATTCCCAACGGACAAAGAGATAATTGTATCTTCCGAAAGTGTGAGAAACAGCAACTTCTGCCTCTGAGGAAAGGGACAATTTTGGTGCAAAATGCAGCCGAGGGTTTGGAAGTGCCTCAATGATAAAAGGTGCTTTTAATTTGGGTTCATTTGTGTCATGTTTTAAGGAAATGTGTCCAACTTCTAAAAGGGGATCAACTCTACTCTAATGTGTTTAAAATATCAGTAAATCACCTGAATGTAGCCTAAGTAACTGAGTTGTTAATTATGGCTCTGTTAAATGTATATAAAATATGAATGCAGATATATATATATATTTCTCTCTCTCTCTCTTTTTTTTAAAGTGTATAATCATCTTGACTCTAAGAATCGTGTTTTATTAACATTACAATAAGCCCTTTATTAACTACACACTGTAAATACAATACTGGTATTGTGAAATAACAATACATTACTGTTCTGTATACAGTATAATTTTACAGTAGTGTATGCATTAAAACAGTACATTACTGCAGTTTTCTCTTTGACCAATTTTAGATCCTTGTCTCATTTGCAATAGGTGCTACTTGAAACGATAAACAAAAACTGGGATACAATTTAAATAAACTTGAACTTAGGACAGTTCATAAGAGATATAAATACAACAGTTCATAACTGATATACATACAACAGTTCATAACTGATATAAATACAACAGTTCATAACAGATATACATACAACAGTTCATAACAGATATAAATATAACAGTTCATAACTGATATAAATAAAACAGTTCATAACAGATTTAAATATAACAGTTCATAACTGATATAAATACTACAGTTCATAACTGATATAAATACAATAGTTCATGACGGATTCAAATACAACAGACCAATTAAAATACAAAATCACAAGTAGTGAGGTCACAACATCAAATCACAACAGTACATCTTCTGTAATTATGTGAAAGTAAAAGGGTCCCCTGCAAGAGAAGTGGACAAAATAGAAAAGGCAGCATATCATTGAAAATGTTTTCTACTTCAAAANTGACCATCTCCTGAAAAACCCTTTCAGTCTGGATCGAAATGCCTCTTCATTTCCCAAATGCTCCAGGTCATTTTCTTGAGGCAAAGTGTTGAAATTCAAAGACCTTGTTGTNAGCTTCAACAGTCAGCGGACCAAATGGAGGAGAGAGATTCAGAATGTCCTCACCCAAATCGAGGACCAAGGATGAAATTGAGGCTCAACTGACCCTACCAGGCACACCAAGGCATGTTGGTAAGGATTTGGTTTGACACTTTACTTTTGACATGTAAAGCTGAACATGTATTTTAATTGGTAGGGTCAGTTGAGCCTCAATTTCATCCTTGGTCCTCGATTTGGGTGAGGACATTCTGAATCTCTCTCCTCCATTTGGTCCGCTGACTGTTGAAGCTGTTTAGCCATATAATACTACAACTCAATCTCGAAATAAAATATGAACTTTTAGGGGAAACAAAACGGCAATAATAATGTTTATAAACCTAAATAATCCGTTAAAGGTAACAGCGGTTCTCTCCTCTTGCTCCTGATATTTTCACCCCAAAATATTGTACAGTAACAACAAAAGTTACTGTAACATTACAGCAATATTTACAGTATTGCTGTAATATTATTATTATTATTATGTTTTGTATGTTGCAGCAGTAGGATGTCTACACTCCTTGCAAAGCCCAGCCTGCGCCACAGTGTGTCAGAGTGGAACAGCAACAACCAGCAACTGTCTGCCACAGCGGAGCATGAGCGGTATGTTTCCAATGTGATCCGGCAGGAAGGGAGGTCACTACGCAACGAAACCAACTGTAAGGTGGGTTCATGTTGGAGATGGTGCTTACCAGAAATCCAGACAGTCAGGGTCACTACACAAGATGAAGAATATACTATAACTCCAAACATTCCACTTTAAATCAACCCCCCTCCAGTCATGTTCTCCCCTTTTCTCTGTAGACAACCTGTGATGACACCGATACCTCTCGCAGGCTGAGTGACAGGGCGTGGAATGTTGCCCGGTGGAAGGAAACACTGGAAACCTGCGCACAGAAAGTGGATGAAGAGATGGATGCTCTGACCCTGGTAATCAAGTTTATCTCATTTTATGTCCATAATAATACAAAGATGTCATTATGTTTCAGATGGACAGTTGATTCCCAACTTAAATAAATCCTATTGTGCTTCGCTTCTATGTAGTGCTAATGCTCCAACAGTGCAAAGTGGTAAAAAAAAAGTTTGGTGTTGAGTTTTTCAAATTTATTTTTGGGCGCTTTAAGCACCTCAATTACGAATGCCATCTAATTCCATTAAAGTGGAGAGAAAACAGACATTTCTAGGATATCTCAAACACTCAGTATCTCCCATCAAAACACACATATTTATTAATGAAAGAGGAACAGCAGTTATTTTTGCTTTTGGGTGTCACTTTAATTGTTTGACTAATACTGTATCTGTGTTATTCCCTTGGATACATATTCTTAGAATCATTACATTTGAAATTCTAAAGAGAAACCCTTAAATGATGCGTTGAGGTGTTCCTTGAGTCTGGCGGTGCAGTGCGGTGACAGTGTCAGTGTGGTGTGTGTTGGGACAGTGTAAGGAGCAGACGGAGCAGGCGCTGGCTGCGACCTCCGTCCCCCTGGAGGTCAGCAGTGAGTGCCTGACGCTGAGGGACAGCCGGCGAGGGTTCGAGCTCGCCCATGACCCAGTGGACGTACAGCTGAAAAAGGAAGTGGAGCTGATTGAAAGAGTGCAGCAAGTTCTGCAGCAGCACATAGAAAAGGCCTTCGAGCACCTGTGGTAGAGTGTGAATGATTGGACGCAACAATTACAGTAGGATCTTTTCACTTTTTTGCTTTTGGCCAGACTAACTTTAATTGTTTGTTTCCTAGTGTTTTGCAGGAGAATCGCCACCAGCTGACTGGTGATATCCAGAACAAGATGGACGCCCTGGACATTGATATGTCCTGCCTGTCACTTACTATAAAGTCTCCTCAGATCTCCTTGAAAACCAACCCAATTCGCATACCACCAGGGTAATGCATAGTGGCATTTCTACATGGGCATTTCAACCATTTTACTAAAACTGTAGTCAACAGCCAAAAACTCTTAGATTTAAGCTAATGATGCCTCTTTTTGAACTTTCTCTGGCCTTATAAGCTTAAATGCTGAAATAAGTTTGTCTTTTGTTATTAGTTCCTCCACCCCCCAGGAATGGCTCCAGTTCAGCCAGTATAATGTGGCCTGTGCTCAGGAGGCCATGCAGGTATCCCAGCAAATGAGGGAGGACATGAGTCTCACCAGAGCCCAGGTGTGTACACTATAATTACACCTGCTAGTTTAGTATTTGTAGTGCAAATATACAGTGCATTATGTTCTGATTAGTTACTTTTCAATTGTGGTATATCGTTTGATACAAAGCATTTACAACAATTATTTTGCATTTAGTAACGCAACGATGAAAGCAGGGGATTTTAAATGAACAATCTCTTGGTTGATATTGGTCAACAGTGTGAAATATGGCTCTTTTGCAATCCATTTATTTTTTACATTATATTGCATTTAGCTGACGCTTTTATCCAAAGCGACTTACAGTAAGTACATTCGACCAGGAAGATACAACCTTGAAGAAAACAGAATCATATAAGTACATCAGGTTTCATAGAGCTAAAACATCTCAAGTGCTACTCAACTGGCTTGAGATAAGCCAGCCCTTTATTAGTATATAAGTTCTTTGTTAGTAATTCTATCGCTCGAAGTGGAGTCGAAAGAGATGAGTTTTCAGTCTGCGCCGGAAGATGTGTAAGCTTTCTGCTGTTCTGATTTCAATGGGGAGCTCATTCCACCATTTTGGAGCCAGGATAGCAAACCCACGTGTTTTTGCTGATGGGAACTTGGGTCCCCCTCGCAGTGCGGGTGCAGCGAGCTGTTTGGCTGATGCAGAGCGGAGTGCACGTGCTGGGCTGTACAGTTTAACCATGTCCTGGATGTAGNGTGTGCCTTGGCAGTCTCAAAGCTGGTAAAGGTGCAGCTAGTTTGAATGACTTTGTATACTGCAGGGTAGCTTGTGGATTTACTCCAGGTGGAACTAAAGTCTGATTTAACACTTGATTATATTTCACATCATTCATCCACATCTGTAAAGTAACTAAAGGTATTAAATACATGTAGTGGAGTAGAAGTACAGTAGCATTTAATGGAAATACTCAAGTAAAGTACAAGCATCTCAATATTGTACTTAAGTATGTACTTAGTTACTTCCCACTTCTGGTATTCTGTATATATTTAAAAAATTGCAATTACCGGTACATTCCAAAAAAAATGAAGGAAGTTTTGAATTTTTGTAAATAATACCCAAAGCTATACATAAAAGATGCTTATATAAGTCAAATGTATCTCTATTGCAAGTTCTGGTATCAAATCTAAAAATGAAAACCAATTCTTATCAGCAGCTGCATCAATGGTTGGTAGTAAAATGAGTCTGACACCGGTTATCAGTAAGTAGTGGCGTGTTTGACTTTGACATATCATTGGTTAATGAGGTGATGTGTACGTGACTGTCAGGTTACATTTGTATTGTTCTCTGATTTCATTAATGATACTAGATGTTTCATGTTTTTGAATTTTGCTTATAATTCTTGCTGTATTGTATTTTCTTAGATGTAAGATGTCCATTCAATAATAACAGATAACAACTCATTAGACTGATTTAAAATGTATGATGCTTTGCTAACAAGTCTTTATTTAAAACATGACATTAGTATGTACCTTAACAGATTTACTGAAACGTTCCCCACTCTGTCTTGATTTGAACAAAGCTGACAATTATTTTGTATCTCCATGACAACCTCCTCCAGCTGTGTCCTAGCCAACAGAAAGTCATATTTTAATATAAAATGTATAGTCTCTAAAGATAAGAGACAATCTACATAACACATTTGAAAACATCCAACTTAATTTAATTTGACAGTTTATCTAATTAATATGTCCAGAAACCAATCAACTAGTACTCAAACAGATCTACATTGAAGTGTAAAACTGATTTCAAACATCAAATTGTTGATAAACCTACAGCCTCAGAAGTGTTTTCACTTTTAACATCAGAGGAGCACAGGTGCAACTAATAACATGAACAACGTGATGCAGGTGCCAAAACAAAACACAGTATATCTGTTGCACCTGTGTGTGAAGTCTTTTATGGACCCCCCCCCATTTTAAAGGCCCTTTCGGAAAGATAACGAGCAGTATGGTGTATTAATTGACCAGTTTGAGGTTGGAGCAGACACTATCCAGACACCAGATGGAGCCATGTGTCCTCACACAGACCACCTGATGTAAAGGTAAGCACGGTTTCCAATTACTGATTCAACACTAAGGTTTGATTAACTACTGCGTTTTTTAGAGAAAATCTTTTTCATTCCAAAGATGTGAATTTCCATCTCTGTTAATAGTTCCTTTTTACTGTATAATTATCAAAAACATTGACATAACATAGGTCATTTTGACACTGTATGCTGTTGGCAAAACAGCCTTACACTCTGTTTTTCTTATTTCATCTAAATGTGCTTGTTATGTCAGGAGGACTTTAACTGTATCTGAACCAGGTGAGTGGTGATGTGGACATTTTCTGGAGCCGCTGAAAGGTACACACAACGGCTGACCGTTTTTATCCTGTTCCTGCTTTTGGATCCGTCACATTTTCTACCCGGGATACCTTTGGCCTCCCCCCACTGTGACCTCACTCATGGCTTTCTTTGGTCACCTGGGCCCCCGCCTTGCTCCTCTCAAGTAGTGTTTGTGGTGCCCTTGCATTAGCAACACCATTAGCGCTGTTAACTCGATGCCGACCCCCCTCAATCCGGCTGAATTGGCTTTGCCGTCCACACATTCTTCCCATGAACCCCCTTGACGACGCTGGCGACAGCATCATCATGACCACAGGCTCCAGGAAGACATTAAAGGAGCTGGTCAGCATGGCGTACGTCCTCCACTGAACATTTACATGTTGAACAAACCCCACAATGTGCGAGGTGTTGTAGGGGGCATAGCACACCACGAACACCGCCAGTGTGGAGAGAGCAACAGTCAGAACCCTTCTCTTTCCCATGGGGCGCAAATTTGATCGCCATACCAGGGTGACGCAGCGCAGCGTGCAAAACGACGTCACGATAAGAGGCAAAATAAACAAGACGATGGCCATCTCCAGGCGTAAAGGCAGAAGAACAGCCAGCTGGGTGTCGTTGAAGTTGCCGTAGCATTCTAACGTGTCACCCTTAATGGAGACAAAGTTAGGCCCTCCTTCAGTCACCAGGGCAACACTGAGGTGAATGAGCACCAAGACCCACAAGGCAACGCTGATGAAGCAGGAGTTCCGAGCATGGCGGTATCTCTTGTAGATAATCGGGAATGCGATGCTGAGGTAGCGCCCCACTGTCACCACGGTGATGAACAGGCAGCTGGCATACATCGAGGAGAAGAGGAAGAAGCTGTAGATCGGGCAGACGGGTGCTGGTAGCATCCAGTTCTGAAGCAAGGTCTCCAGAGTCTTCACAGGAAGCCAGACCACCAGGGCCAAGTTGGCCAGGCACAGGTTGAGGGCGTAGACCACGTTGGGCGTGGCGCCATGTTTGCGGGCCTTGCGCGCGTACACGAACAGGACCAGAAGGTTGGCGGGAAGACCCAGAAGGAAGGTAATGGAATAGACAGTGACTGCAACGCAGTCCTTGTAATCCACCTGCATGTCTTCAGTTTAGGACATGGACAATGCGGAGAGGTACAGGAAGTCCAACAGAATGGTACACTGCCTCTGATTTACCATGACAAGGACAAATCTAGAAAAGCTGACGGGAACGTCTTGACTAAAACACACAAAAAAAGCAGATTTCCTGAAAAATAGTTAGGATGTTCCCAAGTCCTCTTCTTTTATTAATCCCGTTTTCCTTATACATTCTCCATTGGTGGCAGCATTGTCCGTTTCCGAGCTTCTGTGGTGCCAGGATTCTCGATCTCTGAGATGCAAGCAACTTCTGTCTGAGACAGTGGGGGGGAAAGGAGGCAGTGGCAACAAAAGTGGGCAGGAAGGGGGCGAGGTGCACTGACATCATGACCGATAAGGAAATGCATCCGCTCAGGCAGAAGTAGGGGGCATTTAGCAGGCACCAGTCTGCCTTAATTGCCCTCTCGGTGTAGGGCAACAGACAGGTAGCATCTGGGCCCTTAAGTGAAATGATTCAGAATAATTCCACGTGTCAGGAAGCACATGGCCGGCCCCTTAAAGGCCAGGCTGTCTAAATGAACTGAAGAGCAAGGCAGTAAAGTCGTAAATGTGCTGAAGTTGATGGTCGATGCGAGAGCAGGACGGGTTGGGCTGTGGGAAAAGATGACTTGTTTGTGGCGTTTCTCACAGTTTTATGACAGAGAATGAGTTTTTTTAGTGTTTGTGTGCGTGTGTGTGAAAGTGAGTGTAAGAGAAGAGGGTGTGCCATGCAAAAGGCTTGTGGTGAGGAAAATGGAGCAGAAAATCCCTTTTATTTGAGCAGACTGCAGAGAAGTGTTTTTCCAAGAAAAGACCTGCAGTGGTCGAAAACACGACTGTTGGCTGTTTGATTAGTCTATTGATCCACTGCTAAAGACAAATATGTTCATACTCTTCTGATACTTGTAAAGTAATGACTATATTTACCTCATTTATAACCTGAAGTGAAAGTAAATTAACACAGCCTTCACTCACTTCAAATATTGTTGCTCAGGTTTGTTTTTCAGGTCGCAGTGGGTATTTCCAACATGAGTCCATTGAGAGGAAAACAAGAGATAGACTTTTTGGACATAAATTATAAATTGAATTGATGGATATATGTTTTCTTATATGATTAAGAAAATAATGATGATCAAAAAAATGATTCAATAAATGCATTTATATGGACCACACATCAGTCAAACCCTCATTTTGAAAAGCAACAGCTTGAATCTGCTGCCGAAATATGAGCACAAAATTACAAAATATAAATGTTTTAAAAAAATTAAAATAGAAATAAATAATAATAATATCAAATCTTTGAGACAAAAAAAACAAACTTCATCAATAGACTGTGAGATCAACTTTTTATGATGAGACAAATAAAATAAAATAAAGGAAGCTCAGACGAAGGTTTTGTGAGCATGCATTCAACATGTTTACACACAAAGCACACACATTTGTTGTGTCCTAGCAACCTGGAGGGAATTTCTGACCTCATTGGCTGAAGAAGAGTGTGTTTCAGTATAATGGTAAACATTTCCTCCGCCTGCTTTTCCTCTTTCCTTACCTGGGAGCCGTCCGGAGGTAAAGGGGCCTTGGACTGGAGATGAACGATAATAACCTTGTATTATTTTGTTATCTCAGAGGCCGTGTTAAGTGCCTGTTTACCAGATTTTTTATCTAAACCCAGCAAACTGTTGGAGTCATTATCGCCATCTTCATCCTCCACACAGCATCAGTTGATCAAACAATATAACGAGGCAAAACAAAGCCATTACAGCTAATGGTCAGTTAAAGCTGTGACCTACAGTAACACCAACATGAATGCTTGTGGATTTTAGTAAACAATCACAGACAAGGAAATCGAACGCACAGATACAGCACTGTCAGACTCCATTTATTCATCAATACTATATTTAATTAAGAGGAAAAAAGCGTGTCATCCACAGTTTTTTCTGGAAAACTGAATTACACACAGAGAAAGTACATAATTAAACTCAAAGCAAGTTACACAAAATCAGGAAAATAAATATTTTGTATATTAACTGTTTTTGTTCAAATAAATACATGGGATTAGGAAAAGTGTATTGTTCTTCAGCAGCTAATGATAAATGAAGGATAATGAACTAGTGCTTGGATTGTAAGATCATTTCAATTGTCCCTATTTCTCACAGAATACTATCTGCAGGGTTAAAAACATGATGCATGGAAAATGTAATGTGTTATGTCCCTGTGCTTTCAAATAGGATATTATGTCATGTGACTAAGCCAACAGCTGCAGGTTGCTCCTACCGCTGGAGTTGGTGAGAGGAACCAGCAGCACGGGGGTCTTATCAGAGCAGGAGGGGGATGTGAGGCGGGTGCGGGTCGTCATGCTTCGTTGTTCCAGTGACAGGGCTTCCTGTTTCCTGGAGAGATCCTGCAGCATGCGGGAGTGATGGAGCTTCATCTTCTGCAGAGAGTGCCTGGTGAGCATGGTATGGGAGACACAAGTGGTTTAACGTGATTTCTTTCCTTTCTGGCATCCAAAACATTCCCACTATTATTTGTTAGATGTGTATTTTTCTATTTAGCTTCAGTGGTTTATTATCGGTTTGATATGCTGGGTTTAAAACATGTAGAGTACAAACTTAGGAGTCAATTCTCAGAAGGACTGAATCCCTATCATTTTGTGTGCTAAGATGTAATGTTTGACTTTTTTTTTGCTCATGAAATTGTAGATAGCCCATTAGTTCCAATTGTTGATCATACAGACAAAATGCTGACTCACTGGGCTTCTGAGAGCTTCTGCTTCAAAGCTATTATTGTGGCCTCCAGCTGATGGAGTTCATTAACAAGGCCGT
Organism: Notothenia coriiceps; assembly: GCF_000735185.1. Taxonomy (NCBI): domain Eukaryota; kingdom Metazoa; phylum Chordata; class Actinopteri; order Perciformes; family Nototheniidae; genus Notothenia; species Notothenia coriiceps. The sequence goes on along the minus strand of NW_011369945.1, from coordinate 14,854,453 downwards.
ACTGCACCTGGAAAAGGTAACAGAAAGGAAAATATGAAAGTAACATTAGTCCCAATAACCTAAACTGACCTGAACAATAATGTTGCTTTCACTGCTTCTGTTAAGCTATTGCATTCTACATTGGGCATGCAACAGTGTGTGTTTTATATAAACCTCGTCTCTGCAGAGGTCCATGCCAGGTCTGTTGGTCCTGTTCTCCAGACGGGTGTGAGCCAGTTTCAGGGAGGCAGTCTTCGCCTGTAGATCTGCATCCAGACCATGGATGTCGCTCTCCATTTCTGCAATTTCATCTTCAGTCTTCAGGCAGAATAAAGACATATTTGACCTACTAGATACATGGCTGGTAAAGTGTGTGAAATGCCTGTATGCTTCATCTAAAATGCAGAACACAAAAACCTTTTTAAAACTATTGGTTCACTCACATTTTTGATTTGCCACTCCAGCTCATTGCGGGCCTGCTCTTCATGGTGGTTACGCTTACGGAGAGCAAACTCTGTGGCTCGGCGCTGAGAGTCCAACTCATTCTGCAGCTGAAGGAAACAGAAAAAACAACTCTCCTGTTATCTCCATCAGAACAACCTTCTGGATCCGCAACAGTCTGGTTTCAAGGCAGGTCACTCCACAGAAACTGCCCTCCTTGCTGTCTCTGAGGAACTGCACACGGCTAAAGCAGCCTCCCTCTCCTCTGTCATCATCCTTCTGGACCTGTCTGCTGCATTCGAGACGGTGAACCATCAGATCTCTCCAAGAACTTGGAGTTTCAGGCACTGCACTTTCCCTCCTCACCTCATACCTCAAAGACCGTACCTACAGGGTAACTTGGAGAGGGTCCGAGTCCGACCCTTGTCAATTAACTACAGAGGCAACTCAGGGCTCTGTCCTTGGTCCCCTCCTCTTCTCCCTGTACACAAACTCGCTCGGATCAGTCATTAGCCCGCATGGTTTTTCATACCACTGCTACGCTGATGGCACCCAACTAATTCTGTCCTTTCCCCGCTCAGAGACCCAGGTCGTCGCACGCATCTCTGCTTGTCTAGCTGACATCTCTCAGTGGATGTCTGCTCAGCACCTCAAGCTCAACCTTGACAAGACTGAACTGCTTTTCCTTCCGGGAAAAGATTGTTCCACTCTTGACCTGACAATCAATATCGGCACCTCTGTTGTTTCCCCGACTCAGACTGCAAGGAATCTGGGTGTGATCCTAGATAACAAACTGTCCTTCACTGCAAACATCGCTGCTACAACCCGCTGCTGCAGATACACTCTTTACAACATCAGGAGGATACGTCCCCAGCTGACCCAGAAAGCGACGCAGGTTCTGGTCCAGGCTCTTGTCATCTCACGCCTAGACTACTGCAAGTCCCTCCTGGCTGGTCTACCTGCATCTGCCATCCGACCTCTGCAGCTCATCCNCTTAAAGTACCACAAGTAAAAGTAGTGATTGTGCAGATTGGTCCATTTCAGAATAATATGATATGTTTTATAATGATTGATCTTTAAAGTGTTCTCAAACTTTGAGAACACTTTAAAGATCAATCATTATAAAACATATCATATTATTCTGAAATGGACCAATCTGCACAATCACTACTTTTACTTGTGGTACTTTAAGTATATTTAGATGCGAACACTTTTGTACTTTTACTTGAGGAACATTTTGAATGCAGGACTTTTACTGTAACAGAGTATTCCTACACTCTGGTACTTCTACTTTTACTCAAGTACAAGACCTGAGTACTTCTTCTACCTCTTCATAATCTGATAACGTTTGGTTTATAAAAAGAGAAACCCTTATTAGATGAGGGCTCCAGGACTTCATTTCAACTCATCTGTAAATACAATTATAAAAGAAGGTGTTGCCCATTATTTGCAGCCACTGCATGTTTGTTCAAGCATTGTTGTGGATACAGAAATCATGTTTCTGTATGAACCTGTAGATGAACCTCTGAGTCATGTGGTGGACACTACACAGATACATTCTCCCTGATGCAACATCTGCACTTCTCTTTGTCACCGTGAACGCTTCTCACAGAAACAAAGTTATCACAACACATTTCCACCCGCATGACAGCGAGCTTATGGCCGGTTGCTGGGAGATGATGTTTGGAGAGCGGGAAGAACAAAGCCTGAGCTTGTGAATTTCCCTTTATTGAAGGAGAGATAGCAGATATTCAGCGGGACAGCCTTATTAATCTGATCAAACAGTCTGCATCGGAGAGAAAAGCCGCACCGTGATGGAGAGCCAGGTTTATCTAGCTTTACACAGGTGAGTTTGACTATTTGAAAGTAACTCATAAGTCTGTATATCTATATTGTATCAGTCATATTTGGCGGAGGTATTTAGTGTTAAGTTTTGCAGAAAAACTGGGGAAGGTAAATGCTTTGAATTTTTTGTTCCCAACAGACTAATGGTGTACTTTAGGATATATTTTTGAATACAAAGCATGTACAGATTCTTATTTTTTCGTATCATAGACTTCCATTGTTGTCTAAAAATGTATTATAATGTAAGAAACTTGTATTTTGTGACAGGATATTTTATTAAGATGAAGGTTGGCACTGATTTATTTGGGCAGACAAACCCACACTCTCCTAACCTTCATTACAGAAACAAACAAATAGTCCTCAACATATTAACAATTTACTCCAATTTGAGTTTACCCTTTCAAATGCTAAAACACTTAGGATTGATCTCATTTAAAAAAAGATATACATATGTATATAGAAGCAATTGGCTTGGGCTGCAGTATAGCCTTCCACAGACAGCGTAAGTTGGAAAGTGATGGAAGGCGGCTGACAGTGAGCGTTTCAGTCTTTTCTTCAATGTTTTGGCAATTAGTAAAAATACATAAAATACAACATTCAAGGCACCTGAAGGTGAACATTTAATGTGGATGTATGCACTATTTAAATTATGAATGAATATGATAATAGTTTCTTTGAGCAGTTAGTTTGACATTACCAATGAAAAAGTTGACCTTTTTAGTTTAAGTGTACCTGGAACAACTTTAGCCTTTAACATTTTATGTTCTCAAAAAAAGAAGAAGAAAAGACTTCTGACTTTGTTTCCTTTTTTAAAATCTTTATATGAATTGTATGTCTTGATTTCCTTCAGGGAATGTATTTAATGGTGGTGACAAGTATGATTAGCAGGTATAACATTTACTGTACTACAGTATGTTCATCATCTCAATTTAGCATGCTAGCATGCTAACGTTTGCTTATTAACTACAGCTGAGGCTGCTGGGAATATCATTAGTTTTGCATTTGTTTGGTCATAAAGCATCTTTGATTTGATTACTTTTATCCAGACATGAATACAATTTGATTTGCAATCTATTGGGAGGGGATCACGAGTCAGTATATTCATCCTCTGAGGACCATGATTGTCTGTAAAACATTGATTGGCAATTCATTTAGAAGTTGTTTAGATATTTGAGTCTGGACCAAAGTGGTAGGTAAGCTGCCATTACCAAATCACTATTGTGGCTGAAAATGAGACCAAGCTTTAGAAATGCCCTTCATAGTTATCAAGCAAAACTTAAACTTCAAAAAAAGGGATGTCTCTTTGAAACAAAAATATTTACAATGAGAAGAATTAGCCTGGAGTATTTTCTTCTGAATCATAACTCGTGTTTTCCTGCCCCCAGAGTCTGAGAGTCCCTGGTGAGCCGCCATGGTGTGCAACCGCCTGCTGCTCTCCGTCTACATCGTCACCTTCCTGATGGGGGTCCCCGCCAACATCCTGGCCTTCTTCACCTTCTGCAAAAAGGTGCGCCGCAAGCCCGCCCCCATCGACATCCTCCTGCTGAACCTCACCATCTCAGACCTCATCTTCCTGGCGTTCCTGCCCTTTAAAATTAAAGAGGCCTTTGACGGCATGGTGTGGCTGCTGCCCTACCCCCTCTGCCCCCTCACTGGCTTCTTGTTCTACGTCACCATCTACAACAGCACCCTGCTCCTCACCGCTGTGAGTGTGGAGCGATACCTGGGGGTGGCGTTCCCCCTCAGGTACACCCTGTGTCGCAGACCTCGCTACGCCGTGTACGCCAGCCTGGTGTTCTGGGTGGTGACCTCTCTGAACCTCAGCATTGTCTACATCATGCCCTACGCCCAGTGGAGCAGCGGGACAGAGAGCGAACAGGACGAAGGGAGCACCGCCGGTAAGAACGCCCCGCCTCCACATACCTGCTACCTGAACTTCACCGGGGAGGAGCTGAAGATCCTGCTGCCGGTTCGCCTGGAGCTCTTCTTCGTCCTCTTCTGCGTCCCCTTCTTCATCTGCTGCTTCTGCTACGCCAACTTCATCCACATCCTGTCCAAGCTTCCCAACATCGGCAGGCGGAAGAGGCTGCGGGCCATCGGTTTGGCGCTCGGCACGCTGATAGTGTTCGTGGTGTGTTTCGGGCCCTACAACGCCTCCCACGTGGTGGGGTTCGTCCGTCAGGAGAGCGAGGAGTGGAGGAACGTGGCGCTGCTCTCCAGCACCTTCAACGCCTGCCTGGATCCCTTCATTTTCTACTTCTCCTCAGCGGCCGTCAGAAGCATGTTGGACCACTGCGTCAGGAACATCATGGCCAAGCTGCACATCCTGAGGTGTGGAGGCCCTCCTCACCCTCCTCAACCCTCTAAATGAGGCCATCCAAGACTGAATATACAAGGAGGCACCCTTTCATGAAAGTTCTGGAGAAATGATTCATGTTAATGTTTTTGCAAATTTAAGTTGAACCAATCACTGTGGCTGTTACGGCTGCTGCCTTCCTGGTCGTCTGAGTGTTTTCAGCTGTGTGTGTTCTATGTAAATGAGCTGTGCGGTTGCCCTCCCGGCATTGGCTGCCATCTCCTGGTCCGCCCCTGAAGATTGCGATTGGAGCACACCGGGCCCGACGCACTCCAATCACAGCGCACAGCCGGCGCACACCTGCTGGAGATTACTACAAAGCTTGGGGACAATCATCATTCTGGAGGCTCTGTATGTGGACAGATGCCTCTCGCTACTTGCTCTTTGTTCTGTGGTTAAACTTGTGTGATTAGTAGTGTCTAGAGTAGCTTAGTTAGAGTGTAGAGTAGCTTAGTTAGTGTTTAGAGTAGCTTAGGATTCTGTGACGGTTGCCTGTAGTTTAGTTGTGTTTTTGTATAGATTCTTTGTGTTAGTTGTACCACTTTTAAAGTGAGGTTTTGTTTCGTTCTTTATTTAGTGTATTAGTATTTATTTTCCCTGTATGTCTTTAGACTCCTTTCTTAGAGTCCTCCCTTTGTTTGGTTATTTGTCAACCTGTGCCCTTTTGGCCCTTTTGTTTGTTCCAGGCTGCATGCCTGCCATTTTGTTTACCCAGCTATTTTAAATGATCTGGTTTAGACCAACCGTTACAAATTCTTTAAGAAAAGTTTAATTTAGTTCTATAAAAAATCTCGGACAGAGACTATTAGGAACGACACCAAACATAAAAAAATTTACACATTTGGAGCTAAACCTATGTCTCATACGGTTTACATTTACAGTAACCCAACTACGACACGATTATACAAAGACACCAAAGTATGAGACGTCAGAATGCGTCTCCGTTTTTTAAAAAGGCTATATTGTAATTAACCACCATGCAATCTAAACTAACTTCCCACTTCGTTTTTCCTCGACAGAGACGTCGAAGGGTGTCGTCTTCTCTGCTAGGACACGTACCTCCTTCCGGAACGTCGATCTTGTAGTTCTCAAGCCATCAGAACCACTACTAAACTGGAAACTATTGTCGGTCAATGACGTGATGCTCAAAAAGGGTTACGGTGAAAAATATGAAGTCAGATCAATTAACAATAGCAGGCGTTTTGATCCCCTCTCGCTTACGTTTGTGGTGTGGTCATACAATTAACCGATTATAAT
>NW_011369945.1:14805126-14848530 GCF_000735185.1 Notothenia coriiceps | reverse complement strand
ACATGCCTTCAAATCTAACGGCGGCTTCTGTTGATGGAATCGGATTAGGAGTCGACAGAAACTTGATGTGTACGCGAAACGAACTGTTTGGGGCACTAATCAGGAGTTCGAGACACTAACCAACTGGAGGCTAACCATAAGACAATGCTTGAAGTCTTGAAATCCTACACCTGGGTTAACGTTCTGGGCCCCTGTCTCCATTTCATAAAGCATTTCTATGAAATAAAAGGTTTTTGTCGTAGACTTGTTGTTTTTCCATTGACTGTTTAGGATCGGCTCTACTAGTTTTTATCTCTTATTTTTCTTTAGGAGGTGCACTATCTGTTTGAAAGTACTCATGTTTTTTCTCGTAACTCTGGACTGACGTTCTTGTTCTTCGTTTCGACTGGTACGTTATCTGGTTAGTGTACTCTGGATTTATGTTCTCTGTGTTTTGCTTGACTGTGACTTGTGACCTTGTCACACAGGCTTAAATTTGTGTGAAATTGTTCTGGGTCCTTCCTTAATTAGTCCCGCGTTCCTGACTGCGCTTATCGTGTCTTCTCTGTGTCTGTCCTCACTGTCCCTTTGTCAGTCCTGTTAACCCTTGTTGTTGTGTCCCTTTGTTCTTGTCTGTCCTTTGGTGTCTCATCTCCTTTTTTTCTGGTCTGTTTTATATGTCCCTCCCTTTTTTACTTGTTCTTCTCTTGTCTTTTTTTTGTGTGAGTGACTGGTCTTGTGTGTTATGTATTTTTGGCACTGTCTTGGGGGGGGGGAGTTTCCGCTAAGATCTGAGGTTTTTATTAGGTTTGGTTTTCCCTAACTCCAAACTGCTTCCCTCTCAGGCCTTGTGCTGTTGGTTCCGTTTTGTGTCAGGTACCTTACCCAACATCTTACGCCTTGCCTGGTCCCCCGTTCGGTCTCAAGTAACTACCCTCAAAGTCCGCCTGTAGGATCTCGTTCGCGTACTGGTACCTACCTCGAGAGCCCGCCTAGCGGCCTCCGTTCCGGTCACGGTCCTACCTCGAGAGCCGCCTGCCGGCCCTTGTTCCGTCTTCAGGTTACTCCTCGAGAGCCCGCTAATCGGCCCCGTTCGTCATATTACCTCAGAGCCGCAACATGCCGGCCCCCGTTCCCGTCTCGACCACTTAGGAAAACCCCCCAGTCCGCCACAGAGTCGAAGGGGAAAAACACAAAACCATTGTACACAATTTAAACCAATCAATGTTGTGTCATTAACAAGGATAATCTGGTGTTTTTGAATTGAGTAGTGCAGATATCACTGTAAAATCAATCGACAGTAAGGAGAATACTTTTCTTACGGGTGTAAAATCCTCCGCAATGGGAATGGACACTCACATTGCCTTTAACTGCCGCCGACATGGACCGATGCGGTGCTTCCCTGAGCGTCAAATACCGCCGCCGATTGGAATACATTGCAATCAGTTGAAAGCTCTTTGCGTCCGTTTATGAAGCTGAAGGAGACTCGGTGCGTCACAACTGCACGCCACGGGACCCCTGACCAAGCGCCGCTATTGGACTATCAGGGAGTGAGACTGTGTTGCACAACAATTTTTCTCAGGGAGGCCTTAAAGGTCGCATGTCATGGCCATTTCTACTGATCATAATTCCATTATTGAGGTCTACTAGAATAGATTTAAATTGTGCAATTTTCCAAACTCACATTGGTTTCTCATACAGCATCTCTGTATAGTATGTGTATTCCTAAACGGCTTGTTGGAGCTCCTGCCCCCCCACTCCCTGTGAGCCCAGTGAGCTCACCCACTCTGTTCTGATGAGTCCACCACCGTTACAGCGGAACGTCAGTAATTATGTGTTACAATGGCGTTTGTTAGCAACCAGAAAATGACACCAGTAATGACAAACAGATGAGAATGCTGCGTGGGGTCAGGGTGCCGTGTTGGCGGGACGTTGCGCGGCTCGCTGCTGTGAGGTGTGGACACAGTGTGAGCTGGGTTCATTTCCTGGTTGCTGCGTGGGGTCTGCGAGACAGCGAGACATCGCGAATGGACGCGGGAAGGAGGAGATGCTGAGGGGGCTGCAGCACCCCCATCTGCAAGGCTCCACTAGCACCCGCACCCCCAAACGCGGCGCACCTACAGTGTAAGCGCGCCACAGTGTAAGCGCGCCACAGTGTAGCGCGCCACAGTTTCGCCGCTGCGAGGCTCCAGCACGCCCCCCCCAGTGCGTCACAGTTTCGCCTCTGAGAGAGTATGTGTGTGTGTGTGAGGAGCTCCACGGATTGACCAATTGGTCCAGGAAGAAAAAAATGGAAAAATAAAAATGTCCAACGAGGCGTTTTGGGGCAGCATAGACAGGTCTTTTCTGTGTTCGAGTTTTACTCGCTACAGGGTGTACTTTGAGGGTTTTTGACTTTGTAGACCGTTTACAAGCATAAAAACCTATATAACACACAAGGGGACTGGTAATAACCGGAAAAGCATAACATGGGACCTTTAAGGGATTTATTTTTTTATTCGGCACAAATGTCAACCAGGAGGATGAACTGATGAAATGATAGTGGTCAAAGGTCAAGGTAACTGAAACCTCACAAATCACATTTTGCAATAACTCAGGAAAGAGTTTTTATTTGTCTTCTTTTCTTTCATTAATTATTTTAAGTTATTTAGTTTTTTTCTAATGCGTGTTTAACGTGATGATATTTTGGACAGACTTGTATGTACACTGTAGCTTGTCCAGTTAGCAGAGGCATCAAATCAAGGGTTGGTACAATTTTTCTTTTTTTATTAATGCATTTTTGCAAATGCTTAATTAAGAAACAAACTTTTCAAACATTCAACATGCAAATGACAAGATAGCATTTATATTATCATAAAGATATAAAGATCTGTAAAAAAATACCGTTTTTCTTTTCTATTTCAAAATATTTTATTTTTATATTCAAGTAGGCTAATACAACAGGAATTGAATCCAGGACTTTGTAGGAAACAGTATGCACAGTTGTAATCTGATACTCAGCACTTCTCTCTGTGCCCCCGGTTATGTAAATCTCACTTTCACCATTTTCCCTCTCTCTCTCTCTCTATTACTCTATCCATCTCCATGTCACCCTCCCCTCTCCTTTCCTCTGCCCCATTCTTATATTTGATGGTGACACTTCTGCATAAAGGGCGGATGGATGACCTACACATCTCCACTACAAAGATGAGTTACCCTCCTCACCATTTCTCTCTTGTCCCGTTTTATGAAAGCTCATTCACATGCGCTGTTTGTCATCAATCGCCAAGTTAAAATCCGCAAATCTGTGACATGACATGGTGTGGACACTATAAACTTATAAAGCCAGTGCGGAAAATAATTATGTGAAAACAATAGTAGTATTGTGTTTATTATATTATAGAGTTTTAATGTTTACATTTAAAAAATATTTTTAAAAATCGAAAACATTTAAAAAGATAAGATTCCCAATTCTTGCAGGCATTGACTTTTCCCCACCCCCATTATTAAACTACTAAATAAGAGTTTAAAATGTGCCTCTGTTATCCATCCCCTAAAGCCCCTGTCACACTCACATTGTCCCAAAATTGACACCAGATGGACACACTAATATGGAATTGTGAATTTCGAACGAAGATGGCCCCGAACCACACACGAAGGCAACATTTACATTACATTTAAGACATACAACTGCAACGAAAGTAACAAAAACAATTATGTTAAAGTACTATGATACTGTACTGATATTTTCAGACTTTGTTCTTTACTGTCTCCGTCTTTATCTGTAGAAGATATTAAGTTTTCTCCGTCATGTAATAACAAGTTCCCGTCAACTCGCCTTCACAATAAAAGCATCTAAATAAAACAGGAAGTTAACCTAAATTAAATGTAAGACAACGAAAGTAACAAAAACAATATAATATCCTTTTCAGTTTCACAGAACACAAATTGGGTTATTTACATGTTTACATGATTTTGTTGTGCAATAAAACAACCAGATGGACACACGATAAAGGAAATGTTCAAATTCTTTGATCTTCGGTGCCATTGGGCCGAAAAATTCCTATGGCACCGATGATCAGACGAAGATGACACAATTTGACAAGATGCCCTCACGAGTGCCTTACAAAGCGTAAAAAAATGGAGACACGAATTCAACACGAAAATGAACATTCGCAAGGTCCTTCGGCAATCTTTTGGCATGCCAAAGATTTTGCCACCGCTCACAAAGTTGCTGCCGGAGCATGAGAAACTCCACCGGCGGTCATACGATGGCTTAAGATGCCCTCACGAATGGCCCGATGTTGTTACGCTCAGAGCCGAATTTGAACATGTTCTTTATCGTGTGTCCATGGTGTCAATTTCGGGACAGTGTGACAGGGGCTTGAGCATTTCCACTATTGATGCAGTTTAGTGTTGTGTCACTCTGCCTCTGATCCATGTTTGTGTTATAAGGTTTTAAGTATTCTTTAACATATTAATGTATCATATTTTTTGCTCTATCATCTGATATAGTGCAGGATCAGCCACAGTCTATTCCCTCGGAACCGTTATTCACACACTGCTGTCTCATTGAAGATGACTTCAGCGGGGTGAATGCTCCCCACAGGGCTCTCATTGAAGGTCTCTGTTAACCACTAAGCCCCTTGTGCTCTGAATGTACAACTGTGTGTCATGTTTTCCCAGTGGAACAGCTTTGATTGTGTGTCTGACATCTTTAAGCAAGTGACCTTGCTGTGCTGCTGAAAGAAACAGTTAACAGGACGTGTTGTCTCTGTGTATCTTGTCCTTTTGTCCGTGTGCCTCCCAGTGTGTAAATGTTTTCTGCTTTCACTTTCTGCACTTCCCCTCACAGGGCAGCAGTGCCTTCCTGTCCAAAGTTATTTGGGTCATGCAAAGTGAAAAAAAAATAGGGCTCCTTTGTGACCCATCGTGTGCCTCATTCAAAGTGTAAAGAGAGGCAAATATGGAGCGAGGGAGAAGCCAGAGCAGCAGGAGAATCAGACGAAGAAAGAGGAGAGTCACTGTCAAAATGAACAAACTAAAATTGTGTCCAAACACCAAATACTGTCAAAGGTGAGAAAATACGTGTTTTGTAATTAAATTGTGTTAAATAATGCTGATTGTTCTTATTTTAAACATATCTAACTGTTGTATTCAGGAAAAAATATGAAATGTTTCAATGACTGTTTAAACGTGTTAGTGTGTATGCGTACGTGCGTGCGAGTGGGTGAGTGAGAGAGAGTAAGAGATCTCCCTTTTTCTGTTCATGTCTCAGTATAAGTCTAAAGTGTTATTATGAGGCACTCACACACTGACACACATCACGTTCGTCTTCCCAGAGTGAGTCCTGTGTTTTCTTCCCATGCTGTCATCTCTGTTCATCAATTAGTGCTGCCGATCAAAGAGACTCCAACACAAACAAACCACATATGCAGGTCAGGTATAATTATCAGATTGCGTTTCTATGGTAACAGTTAGCAACAGGTGTGTGTGTGTGTGTGTGTGTGTGTGTGTGTGTGTGTGTGTGTGTGTGTGTGTGTGTGTGTCTCTCAAAAAATCTAAACAATTATTCAGTGGTAAAATAGCTATATACCATCAATTGGGTTGACATTGTATTACGTATATGAGAAAAAATAGGTGCAAAAAGGTGCAAATTTGTCTATGTCTATTCGTCAAATTATTATTATTATTGTTTTATCAGATTATGTGATATCTTGTTATAATGGTTGTAATCCCAAAAACATTAAAAAAAATAGATATGCTAGCAAACCCCTTCCTATGCATTAAAAAAAAAACACCTTCCATGCAGCCGGGGAACTCTTCCACACTTTGCAAAAGGTGTCAGTCTCTCGGAGGTACATATCTCTTTGAAAAGGTGCAGTGCTGTGAGACTGTCATCGTTCTGCCTGTGTGATGCGGACTGCTGCAGTCAGCCTGCGGGGATCCTCTTTAAACATTACACTCAAACATGTGAACATGATACTAACAGCTGTACTCATTTTTAGGGGCCCATCACAAAGTGGCACAGAGAACATTGGGTATTTAAAAGTCTCATAAGGAGTCACTAGAGGACCCAAAATACTCCAAAACAAACCAACTGGAACATACCTGCGTACCGTGCACTAACTTATTCTGGACTTATTCTCACTTTTTGTCAATGTTTGGTTTGCAAACTGCTATAACAATACATGTCTTGACTTTCCAGTCACACATATATTTCCTTTGGTTGTCCACAATGTAATAATGTAAACACTTCATCTGATGTGTGCTGGGAGCAGTGGGTTTAAACATTTTGGAGGTTGCCAGGGAAGAGAAACCCAAATCATGAGCTGCTAGTCTGCAGTCTAGGATGTAGATTCACAATACAAGGAGGTGTGATCATTTTCAGTTACATTTCAGGGCTTAAAGCACATTCAATCTTTTAATAATAGAGAAGAGGTGTTTGTTGACTATGAGGTATGCAAAACAGCAGGAATACATGTGCATTATAAAGCAATTCCATGGATAACAGCCTAGATAAATATGAATGTTGAATTGTTGTAGCCTTTGTGTCAGAGAGGTTTTCAGGGTGCTTTTATGTTGGATTGTATTTCTATTTTTGGTGCTCTAACAGGAACTCTCACTTTCCTGTGCAATAATTCCTCAAAGACACATCTGTATAGACAAGTTTACGCGCCAAACCACGGGTAGCGCCATAACCCTACACAAATGCACTTAATTTCCGCCGGAAGTCTTTTGCACAGCGTCTGTCGGTGTAAACCGGTGTAAACAGTCAGACGGGCACTGATGTAAACACAGCGATTTCGATGCTAACAGTGATGCTAGCTTGGGAACACGATTCTACTTCTTTGACTGGAGATGGCGTTACTCTCCCCCACCCGAATTCAGTGCAAAACTGGGAGGATAACATGACGACGTGGCCCAGCATAACGTACAGCAAAATTTGCTCCTACTTCGTTCAATCCATGGCAATAGATGGAAAAGCAATGGACAGTCTGAAGGCATATCATAAGGCTGCGCACATTCTACTTTGCCCACATGCTCCCGAAAATTGTTGACGATTTTGTTGAGGGAAGGTTACAGTTCTGCAGTAAATATCTCAGCATTTTAAAACCAAAATAAACTGCCTTATTTAGGTCATGCCCACAGGAGCCAACAGTTGTCTGTTGTTTACATAATGCACAATTTACATGATCTCTTTATGCTGTGCAATATATCATATGTGCCTGTACTGTTTGAGTGAAAATAAAGTTTGATGTAATTTAATTTCATTATTGCACTGTTATTGCATTATTGCATTTCATATGTTCCTTAGAGTGCTACAATTTCTTTTAACACAGTTCATCATTCNNNAACGAACAAACCTCTACCCTGCATTGTTACGGGTCCTGCCCGGATGAAGTAATTAACACACCAACACCACACACAACACCAGAGACACAGCACACACACACACACAACACATACGATACACACACACCACGCGAGACGCACATCTATCTATCTATCCTCTATCTATCTTATGACAATACACTCACAGTGTACAGGACCGACCTGAGATTACGGACGTAATTAAATCCGAGGTAGGACAACAAGAGAAGGGGAAACAATCACATAACCGAGGACCTTTGCGACAGTCGGGACGGACACTCTGACTCGGAACGATCGTGGATCGTGTAACAAAGTTCTACCAACGCGGTCTGAGGCGTTCACCCTTACTCCTAGGCAGTGTATACTGGTGTGTATGAATGAGTTGTTGTGTTCAGACAATTTTATCTGTTCCGGTGTGTCACGCTCCGTTCTTTTACCCAGATGACACTGCGAGGACAACAACTGCGCGTTTTAGGACTACTGGAACTTACTTCACGATTTGATTTTGCGATTATAAATCCTCTATTCACGAGTGGCGAAGTTACACAGATGTGAGTTACCGTTCGTAACACTTAATCAGTGACCTAACTGCACTACCCACTTGTCAAGTTTCAGCGACTAGGGGACCGAAGGTTCTCTCCGTTAAGCACCGTCGGTTACCGGGAACAGCAAAGTCTCTTCCGATGGAGCTTGGTGACGTAGTAACTGACACGGCTGCACGGTTGCGTCTCTCAGCGTGTTTGTGCGAGTTCCTTCACTGTGAAAGTCGTCAGTGTTTAGGCGTTGGACACTTTCATAGAACAGTGGACACCGGCCGATACCCTCCGGATTAGTACAAATTGATAGACTGCGGATACGACCGTCCTTACGTCGCTATTCAGTAATGAGTGTACCTGTCACCCAAGATCTGATAGACTCCCCGACCACTTACTCCAGTACCGCCTGCGCACCCAAAGGTGGTAAGCTCTGAACGAACTACTCTCTTCCCACGTCAAACGTTGTAGGAACGAAGAAGTTTCCGCGTTGGTCAAACTGTTTCACTCCTACTTGCTGTCGCGTGTGCACTGCCTTAGCAAAATACCGGTAGCAATGTTAGTGTATGACAACTTATTCATAATTAACAGTATTGTCAGCTTCATAGCTAAAGTTGCTGAACTTACCCTCAGCTTCAAGTCTGCGTTTCTTTATCTGGGGGGAGGCAGTGGTCCGCTGGGTGAGTTGACGTCTCTTTGGCTGGGGAGGGCGATTGTACCCCAACCACAACGCTGGGAAAGGATTATCCTTGGTTGGTTTTTGGTCAACAAAGTGATAGGAACAAACAAAAACGTTGCGGGGTGGTTTCTTTAAATTCAATGCCTTCAGCCAGGTCCTTGATCCCGAGTCGGTATCAGGCTTGCCAAAAAATGTCAACAATGGAGCGCATGGACATTGCCTCTTCGTAGCTGGTTTGTGGTCGTAGCACTCTCTATCTAACCACTCGTTCAGGTGCTTTCTCGAGTGATTGCAACCAACTACCGCACACGTAGTTCCCGAACCACTTTTCTTCATGTTGTAATTGTTATATCCTCTTTGTCTCTGCGATATCAGTGCTTTGTCGGCACAACGGAGCTAGCTAGCAAAACAAACCCAGTCCGCCAAAACGGAAGTGCATTGCATCGAAGGGAGGAGTTCAGGATGTAGAGCGGAAACGGCTCAATAACTTGTGTATAGTAAAGTGTGTATTATATTACGGGTTGTATTAATGTATTTTAGTATTTGTTTTCATTTATCACTCAATCACCCTCTCTTTTTTAATCTCTTCAGCCTCTGTAACAAGCTGTGTTTATCTTTTTTTCGCAAATTAGCAGGAGCAGGTCACAGGATTTTGGCAGTCAGGATGAAGTAATAACCAAGTGTGCGAATGTAACCAGTCTGTCAGGTGTGTGAAAACTGGACCAGTATTCCAGGTTCTTAAAGGAAGGGTAATAAATGAAGTCGAACACCAGAGTGAATGAAGTGAATACTGAGATTTTATAAAGGAAAAAATATATATATTGGCACAGGAATAAACAACATTCTTCTAAATAAAGCGCTTGACACTTGGATGCACCCCAAATCAAATTAAAATAAACAAATAAATAAAACATTGCAAATGTATCTTCAACACATGTGCATCAAATATCATAACTGTGCAGTGCTAAATTATCAATGCAAATATACAACACATTTAGATAGGGGAGAGTGGGGTAAGTAGTGCCAATTTTTACTTAAAGTGCCTTTAAAGCAAGGGGATTACAGTAATGCCTCCAACTAAAATATGTACATATAGTTTAGGATGTTGTGCATCCCTGGGAACAATCACTTCGGATCTTAAATAAACAGTTTGAGAAATATAGCTTTAGAAAAAAATGTGGTTTTGTGGCACAACTTGCCCCCGGTGCAGGGTAAGTTGTGCCACTAGAGACAATACACTGGGGTAAATTGTGCCATTGATAATTGAAGTAAAACAGATCATTTTAATCTCACAAACAATAATGCTATATAAAAGCAAGACAAATTCAATACAACATTATTTATTTAATGTTTATTTAAAGCTTTAACAACATCAAAGGCCACTTTTCTATAACAAGGCCTATGAACACCTAACATCCTACTTGTCCAATGCTGCAGGGAAATATGAACTTCTGTTCCCTTCTGGCTGTACCACCAAGTTTTGTGGTGTGGCCAATTTGCTTAAACAAGGCCTAGCGCCACATGAACACATACTCAGAACAAAATAAAAATTCCAAAATGAGCACCTAATCATCTGCAAATCATCTGCATCTGAATCTCTTCACAGATTCGGCCTACTACTGAACATCCCACTTGTCAATGCTGCGGGGGAATGTGAACTTATACTCCCTTCTGGCTGTACCACCAAGTTTTTGTGGTGTGGGTAGTTTCTTGAGCACATCACCTCTAGGGATGACTCCTTCATCATTCTCTCTAAATGTGAAGATGGGCTTTCAACAGACCTCTTACAACTTTTGCTTCAGAAACTTTGCACTGATCTCGTCACCTTCAACATTCTCCACCAATCCAACATAGTTATAGGATTTGGATTTTTTTACCTGCAAACTTCACAATGACAAAGTCACCAGCAGACAGATCCTTGTCACCATCATCATCATCACTCTGGACATCTGAACTCTCATAATGAGTGGCATCGCTAAGTGGAATCGGAAAGTCATTCTCTTCTGAGCTACTGGAGAGCACTTTCTTTTTGGGCTTGGTTGGTTTTGACCCTTTCAGAGCCCCCTTCTTATTTCCACTCCTTTTCTTCTTTTAAGCCCGTTCCTTTTCTCTGCTGTGTGTCTTCTCCAGGCCATCTTCTGCCTCATCATTGGTGGTGGAGCTTTCTTCTGAGCTACTGTACACAGCTGTTTTTTTCTTGGTTTTGGTTTGCAGCTTTCAGAGCCCTTTTCTTCTCTCTTTCATTCTTTTTCTTTTCCTGTTCAGCCTTTTTATCTTCTTTTTCTTTGTGAGCCTTCTCCAACTCCATCTTCTCAGGTGTGTCGGTCACGATTCTTGTTTTCACTTTCTTTCTTACAATTTTTTTTTTCTTTCTGTGGCTTTTGGCAAGGGAAGAATGACTTCTGGAGACAATACTTGCCCCTTGGCACAAATTACCCCACTC
Source organism: Notothenia coriiceps (assembly GCF_000735185.1). Classification (NCBI taxonomy): domain Eukaryota; kingdom Metazoa; phylum Chordata; class Actinopteri; order Perciformes; family Nototheniidae; genus Notothenia; species Notothenia coriiceps. Next base: position 14,837,543 of record NW_011369945.1, on the reverse strand, counting down.
TCCCCTACCATAATATGGAAAACTGTTGCATTGTAAATAAAAGATTCATTCTAAATGCACTACTAAAAACACACTGACGTCAATAACCATGAAATGTAGATCAAGCATTTAAAGTTTAAACATTAATGCTCAAAACATTGTAGTAAACGAAATAAATGTCTAGTGCTTGTCAGCACTGTATAGTAATACACACTATATAGCTACTGTAACTCTATCAACCATAACTCATATTTGCTCAATTTAACTGAACTCTCAAAAGAGCTAGGTGGCTAACACACGAGGGCCGCAGCATGCAGGCAGCAACTAGCATGTAGCGTGTTGCTTCACTCACCGAGGAAAATAAAATAACAATCAAAACTCCCGCTTTCCAAAGCAGCTCCAACCTCCAACGACAGCCCCAGAGATTGGTCCACCACCGCCCCGGTAAAACTCTCAATTTGCGCTGTTTTGTGCTGTAGGCTATAATGATCACAAGTGTCTCCGTTCTTCCAGCCTGACGCTGCTCCCTCACACACACGTCTTCGACTCATGATTGCATTATGAACCAATGAGCTTTGGTAACCTTGTAACCTTGGTTTATCCAGTGGATTACACGAGGAAAACAGAGACAGTGGTCCACCTTAGAGGAGCTATTGAAGTCTTGCAGACCTTTCCAGGCGTATGATTGGTATGGTAGCTATGCCGCATCTACTTTCTACTCTGTCATTAAACAGACCGGGACATCTATAATAATAATAATATTTTTATTTTATTAGCGCTTTGCAGGTGCTCAAAGACGCTTTACAGAGATAGTGAAAAGAAAAGATCATCTGTCCTTTGAAGCCTTTTAAGACAAAGACTTTGCCTCTGTCACTTTCTCTCTCTGTCTTTTATTTGTTCAGATTCTCCCCTCATTCAGCCTTCTCTTTTCTCTTTGCCTCTGGTCCCAGTCTGTGAGGACAGAAATATTAGCTTACTGTACGCACTGCATAAATATTGTATGTTTCCTGCAGGAAGGCCAGCTTCTGATTTTTTGTCCCTCCATCAGGCAATCACTCTGTTCTGTGTTTTACCGATGGGCTCCTTATAGGGTTCAACATTGTTAATTAATCAATGTCACACTCCCTCTGAGATAGTTGTACTTTTTCTGTATTCTTGAATGATGGAGAAAGTCTAAGAAACAGGAATAATTAAGAATTTTCCTGTCTTTCCCAGCGACACATAAGCAGTCATGTTAAGCTGTTGATCACGTTGATGGTTGATCTTGATGATCACAATGACACTGTTGATGCTTCAGTTCAACGCTGTGATCACAGTGACATGGACTTCTTCTTTTTCTCAAAAGCTCAGAGTTGATGTCTTCACAGACTGCTATAACATTTGACCTCTTTGAAAAAGTAGAGGCAGGGATTGTTTGAAGAAGCCTCTTAGCTGAGTTTAACCGAGCAAGCAGGATGAGCTGGTCATCCATTAATTGCGGTCTTAGTTGTTTAAAACCCTTGTTTCTTTTGACCACATGTTAAAGTGTCCTTGAGCAACACACACCTAAATGGTTTATGCTTTGAATGACAATGCTTTATAAATGCATTCCCCTCTTAAACTGGAAAATACTGTCTGTTTATTCAAATGTGCATGCTAATTGTAAATAAATCAATGTAGGTACCTTTCAAAAATTCATGAATCAATGGCAACAGTGTTGCTTGCATTTAAATATTACAATAGCAGCTATTAGACTGAGAATGAGGTTTAGGGTAGAATATATAGAATATAAAAAAATTGAATATAAAGTAATCTCATTCTCAGTCTGCAGGGTAGCTCTTGCCTCTCCTTTCAATCGATCATTATAAAGTTCCTACAAGATTTTAATAACTGTCATAAAGCTACTAAAAATAAATGAATGGCCATACCCCCCTATTTTACACCCCTCCCATTCTTTACCATGTGGTGTGTTTTCTGCCTCCTGTGGAGCTAACTAACTCCTCTTTCTCTGGCTCATTCCTGCAATTTCCCTTTTTTTGGAATGTAATATATTTCTTTACTAATTTCAAAGATAAATATAGCAAATAAGAACAACTTCAATGTTTGATGTTACATTTTTTCTCTCTAAGTTTCTTAGTCGGACTGATCTAGCCAGGACTCTCAGGATGTCGTCAGTAAGATACCACAATAATTTACTGTATTTCTATGTGCTGCTGTCATTTCTTTAGGCTAAAAGCCCAACTAGGGACACAAGTTTAAAATACTATAGCTGTAAACTCTCTGTGCAGCACATCAGTTTCATGCTCTGTATTGGAACTGTGTTAAATGCATTGTCCGTATCGACAATTATTTGTTCTTTTTTAAAACGGAACTTTGTCTCGCTCAATGCAAGCAGAGTGAATAAATCCTTCAGTCCTATTTTTCAACAATTTCAAAATTCTAATGAAAGTTGCACTCATTGACTGGAATTCCTGCAGAAACACTGAGGCATTATAAAATAAAATGAAGAACACAACCCACACAGTTATACATTTATACTGAATAACACATTTAGAAAAGTTTTTTTTATTAATAATTTCACTCTGAGATGTCCTCCAACTGGCATCGCATTTTGATCATTCCCATCATCATCCCTCAGATTTAGCTTGCTTCACCAGACACGCCTTTGTCATCATTTAATATGCTTTATTAAATCCATTGTACTGATAATGCCCTTCTGTAGTCAATTTGATTAATGCAGCTCGAAGAAAATCAATTTTCCACCATCTCTCTCCACTGTTTCATCCCCTCTTCCCCTCTTCCTCTCCCTATCTGTGAAGTTGTCATAGTGGTAGCTCCGATATAATGATTTCAGACTAGTTTAAGGCTGTGCTGCATGAGTGATGGCATGGATTACTGGACTCACTATGAAAACGTTTTATTTTGGAGTGACAACCAAGACTTCAGCAGCTCTGGTACTCAGACACAGCCCCACATTATAGAGTCATCTAAATGCCACCAAACTAATTTGTCATAATTCAGCATAATTTAGATTTATATAATTCTCTTCATGTTCCATCTATGTTAATTATTCTAAGAGCCGTAAATTGGCATACACAAATATGATTGTTTTTCTCCATGTACAAATGTGTATGTTAATTCTGTTTTTCAGACATAGATTTCTGGCAAAGAGGAACCCATCAGGTCCTGGGAATGATGTGAGATTGATAGAAGGTTCAGTTAATCTCTCCCTAGGGAATGATGGGTGGCAGTCCTGGCTTTATCAGCTGCATGTGTTAACTGCAACACAGCACATATCCTCCAGGCTAACTCTGACAGGTAGCACATTGTTTGCTCAGCTTTTATATGAAATTCAGTTACAGAAAATATGGCAAAAAAAATAGTTTTAGAATCTAATTTAGGCTGCAAAATACACTGAACTCCTCACTTCCTGAGGCGTGAAAGACAATTGGATTATTCCCTGGGTTAGTGAGTGGGGAAGGCAGCCCTGCTGGTCTGTATTACCTTTGGGCTTAACCCCTTTCCAATGCATCATTAAGATTGACTGTGTGTCTTGGCCTTTAAATTGAGGTTATTGGTCTTAATCCACTGAGCTGATAAACTCCTAATAGCCTACACTATGTGGACATGAAGCGTGTCTCACCCTATGCCTCAAAAGACCTCATTTATATTTATGACAACCTCGACTCTCCATTCCTGATTAATCCACTTAATATTAGGACGTAGATCCGTAAATCTCCTTCTGCCTCTGTGGAGAGAAGTAAGAGAGCCAGGGATGTGATGAGAATGTCAACTTTGGAATTTGCACACACACATAAAAACATGCTCGCACCCAGCCAGCCCTGCTGCTGCAATCCCAAATCTTTGCTCTTGTCACACAACAAAAAACTCACAGTGGTACAGCAGATGGCTGGAAGGCGCCAACAGTGCTACATTCTCGTACCCATACAGTACGTCCTGAGAAGATTGGTCTAAGTCATGAGCAAGCTATTGAGGTGCTGACGATTATTATCCTCTTTTTTACCGGGGAGGACACAGAAAGAGAGCCCGGGGACAGACACATACTGAGTCACAGATTAGCTAGTCAGAGCTGCTTAATTCTCTCTGAGGAGTTTGAACGTTTCCTTGTCTGTGCGTCAAAAAGTTGTACTGCACACACCGAGGGGTAAGTTAAGTTTTAATGGGAGTGGACCATCAAAGTTGCAACATGCCAGGAAGGAATCAGGTAACGGGTATCACAGAGCTCAGATTTTTTTTAATAGTCTTTTTCACAATCATTTTTTACTAACAAATTAGATGTTGGCCCTCTACGATATGCACGTGTTGTTTATGCTTCTCTGGTATTGTAACTGTCTGCCTCTTTCTGGAAATGTCTGATTGAATGCATTAGGCGCGTTCACACCAAGTACATTTCCCACAAAGGTTCCTGAGAACTCTTTAGTTCTCATGAACTAAGTACAGATCGCGTTCACACCGGAAATTAGCTCCTGGGGGTGGATTAGGCAAATGAAGCCGCTGACGTCACTTCTTCTTCTTCTGCTTTGGGTTTACTGGCAGGCCGCAAACAACTTCACGGCGTATACTGCCGCCCAAAATCCCCGGCCGGAAGTCCCCGGAGTTGGGGACTGGCTTCAGTAGAAGCTGCTGGGACTCACAGCAGCTTCTACTGAAGCCTTCCGAGTAAATCGCCAGAACGCCGACACCTCCTCATCTCCACCGCTCCCATGTTTTATTTTGTGTTGTCATAAGTTAGTCTCTCTGCGTTTCTGCGCTGGGCTAATGCTAATGCTAATAATGCAATGCGAGGATAATAAAATGGCGGCTTCACAAAAGTTTTTGGGAGTTTGACGGGGCGTGGTTTGCATTCCGCCCAGCCAATCAGACACAGGAACCTTTTTTTCCCACGAAAGTCCCTGCTCTCTAGCAGGGACTGAAAAGGGGGTAAAAAAGGTTCTCTAGAACTAATTTAGTTCCTGGGACTTTTTGGTGTGAACGCAACTAAATCGTAGTTCTCAGGAACCTTTGTGGGAAAAGTACTTGGTGTGAACGCGCCTATACTGTTATGTTGATGAATACATTGTGAATAAAACTGCTAATAAAATGAATAATGCAGCATATAATAATTACCATTTACATTTGTTTTCAGAAAAAAGACTTGCAGTATCTGTGAAGGTCTATTAATTCAACCTGTATTTATTCTGTGTCGTTCTTGAAAGAACCGAAGTGGTGATATGGTTCAGTTGAGCTCTAGGAATCTCTCTCCACCATTTTTCCTAGCAACATTGAGGCCAATAGGGTATTACAGGGAATCCTCTTAATGATATGGAAATACCAAATCCTCCCTCCTGTCTCTCAGACCCTTCTTGCACAATGGGGTGAGATTAAAGCACATAGCTGCTGCATTTTATTCTATGAATCACAGGTGTTTTTTATTTATTTAATACCATTATTTATGAATGCGTCATCACTTGTTGAAGCCTCCATTCATGCTGGCTCTGTTTGAGACACATGCTCAGAGTGTTGACCTAACGAACGGCCTTCTTTTTCCGCTCTGCAGTTTGATGTTATTTGCCAAGATCTGTGAAAAGACTGTGCTGAAACGAGTCCTCAAAGAGCTTTGGAAAATCGTGCTGAACATCATCGAGATAACAATAGTTCTTCCTCCTCTGAATGACCAGAGCGTGAGTTGGATCAATTATCTGTCTCCTTCGTTTCTCCACCTCCCTCCTCTTCTCCGCCTGTCTCTTTTTCGATTTCCTCCATCTGTTCAGCTCCCCCTCATAACACACACATTACTGAACATGAGATGAAACAACATGGCATCTCTAAATCTTCACACACATGGGGAGAATTGTTAATCCTTGTCTAAAATACGTGTTTGGAAAATCACATTTACTGTTTTTTTAAGTTATCGATGGACATATGAAAGTGCAATTCACGTCAAGCGGTCTTCAAACATTTTTGTTTGTTGGAGCTTCCAAAAAAAAATGAAAACACAATAACTGTAATAACTGGTGGCGAAGTCGATAGGGAGTTGGAGGCTTGGTAACTGGAAGGTCACCAGTTCAATCCCGGCAAGACCAAGTGCTACCGAGGTGACCCTGAGCAAGGCACCGCTCCCTACACTGCTCCCCGGGCGCCGTTCAAAATGGCAGCCCACTGCTCCTAACACTAGGATGGGTCAAATGCAGAGAAACCATTTCCCCACGAGGGATTAATAAAAGTCCATCTTATCTTATCTTAACTGCATGTTGAGAATTTTAACCCTTCATCTTCACTTGCTTTATATTTTATAATCCTAATCTATACAGTCATTTCAAATGTAATCTATTCCTTGTGTAATGATTTATCTGTCTGTCCAACAGCAAGGAGCTCAGATGATCTTCAATGCTGCCAAGGACTTGGGACAGCTGTCCAAACTGAAGGTAATTGTTGGAGAAACCCAAGGCGTGTTTTGCTAATCTTAGCTAAGCTAAACCCACTCATTGTTATCTCAGTAAACCATGACATCTCTAATTTGGCTGAACATTATGTACTATATTGTAAACTTCATATAAGATGAATTATCAGATAATACAGCTCCACATAAACGCAACGCAATACACTTTCTCAGGAGCCCATTTGGTAGAAATGTAACTAAATATCAGCATTAATCACATCATGATAACTTCCAAGAGTTTAAAAAAAAAATCTTTCTGTAATTATTCATTAAAAGTATTTAATAGGAAATAAAATGATCCGTTGGCTGCAGTTATTAATGCATATGGATTTCATCTACAAATGTGTATAGATGGGTTATGTCATTTGGAAGCATCATTATGTGATCCAATCCAATCCACTTTATTTGTATAGCACATAATGAAAACAGAGGGTTTACCAAAGTGCGTCACACCAAACAGAACATTATAATAAAATATAATATTACAATAATAGATAAAAGGCACACGTAAGAATTAATACAAGGCACACAAAGGCTATGGACAGACAATAAAAGCATACAAATCGATAAAACAGCTCAGACTGACTCGAAAGCGAGGGAAAAGAGGTGGGTCTTTAGGCGAGACTTAAAAGTTTGAAGGGTGGGCGACAATTTGACATGGGGGGGCAGGTCGTTCCAGAGCCTGGGGGCTACCGCTGAGAAGGCTCGGTCTCCCCTGGTCTTTTTCTTGGTTTTAGGCCTACCAGCCGCAGCTGATTAGCCCTTGAGGGGGTCGGAGATTTACTGAGGGGCCAGCCCATTAAGCCATTTAAAAACAGACAATAACATCTTAAAATGAACTCTAAAATGGAAAGGAAGCCAGGAGGGAAGCCAGTGGAGGGAAGCCAGAATAGGTGTGGTGTGTCCATGCTTGCGTGTTCCTGTAAGCAGCCGAGCCGCAGCGTTTTGTACCAGCTGCAGGACATGCCAGCGAGGTCTTGTTTAGGCCAGCATAAAGTGCATTACAATAACAACTGGACTCAACCAAAGAGTTTATCTGTTTAAAAACACTGTCGATTTTGANCTTAATAATTCTTGAATATAGTGTGATCTACGACTAGTTTTACTAATGTCTTTTCGTCACGTCGGTAATAAAAGGTACAGAAAGAAAACGTCTACCTTACTGGAGAATTGCTGTAATTTGTTAAAACTTGTGAGAAATTGTGGAATTTACTTGAACCTTGACGATTACAGACTAAACAAGGCTGTTATGACACGGAAGTGGTAAGTATTGTTCTTAGATTACACACACCAGAGTCCACAACAGCGCCGACTATCCAGCCAACTCGTAGTACTTTTACGAGGTCGACTGCCGGTACAGCGGGACTTGACAAAAGTTGGCCTGGAGTTTTGGGTTGTCGACTTGCGGGCGGCCAGCGAGACAACTACTACGAACACTAAGCGACGCCTACTCTACGCGCTACCCGGACGAGCCCACTATCATAGCTTCGTCTCTCACTCGTTGGACCTTCCACAACAACAAACTGACCTACAACCAACACCTCCGTACACCTCTCCTATCTATCACGATCACATCACACCTCCCACACCCACGTACTACACACTGTTCGTACGCCAAATCGCATTATCTCTACCACTTCTTCCATGAGTCCCACACCTCATGACCGCGACAAACATTTTTTAATGAGACCACTTTCTCTTCCACTGATTTGAATAAAAGAGTTCAGCTTCATTTCTCCGACCTTTACAGAAGGGTCACTATCCTCATGAAGCATCACCACACAATGACTCATCCCAAACATTTCTCATGGACTGGGAGGGAAATATAATTATCTTGTTATTGTAAGGTAACAATCCGATTACTTCACAAACGGTACGACTTTGTGGCCCCGACATCTTACAGGACCACGTCTAACAGCAAACTCTCAAGGTAACCAGCGGCACAGAAGAAATCTCTTTCTGGTCTTTACTACCTATGTGCCTAGCACAAGTTTAGTTATCCGTGCGTATACTTGTTTATTATTACTAGGCGGGGTTTCGTCGTAAGTCTGATTCCTGGTCGACAAACCTTTACTCTCTTCATCTTTGATGTCGCATAAACCAGTTGTACATTTCGACCATCTTTCATGTCCCAAAAACTCAAGTTGTACATTCTACCACACACACACTATATGAACATTCATATGCAGTCTACTTAACCACAGAGCGCACACACAAATGTCGATTTAAAAACGATTAATCGTTCAGCCCTAATGCAGAGCACACAGCACACACAGTGAAATGTGTTCTCTGCTTTTAACCAATCCTAGTACCAGGAGTCTAGTACTAGGAGCAGTGGGTAGCTAGTGTACACCGCCCAGGGAGCAATGGGAGTGAGGGGGAGTGAGGGGGGTGTCCGGGGCCTTGCTCAAGGGCACCACGGCAGGGCAGGAGGTGAACTGGGACCTCTCCAAGTAGCAGTCCACTCTCCATATTTAGGTCTGTTCGGGGACTTGAACCGGCGACCCTACACAGTTGACAGTAAAACACCACAAAGTCACTCACTTAAAACACAACCTGATCTTCATCCTCCAAAAAGATCAGAAGATGAGGCTCAATAAAGTCGATTAAGTATTCAAACAAATATAAAATGTATTATGTTGTGTGTCTGTGTCGTAGGTCCAATCCAATCCACTTTATTTATATAGAACATATATAAAAGGCACATAAGGGCTGTGGACAGACAAATAAAAGCATAAAAATCGATAAAACAGCTCAAACTGACTCGAAAGAGAGGGAAAAGAGGTGGGTCTTCAGGCGGGACTTAAAAGTTTGAAGGGTGGGCAACAATTTGACATGGGGGGGCAGGTCGTTCCAGAGCCTGGGGGCTACCGCTGAGAAGGCTCGGTCTCCCCTGGTCTTTTTCTAGGTTTTAGGGACTACCAGCAGCAGCTGATCAGCCGACCTCAAAGCCCTTCAGGGGGTGTACACCTTTAGGAGGTCGGAGATGTGCTGAGGGGCCAGCCCATTAAGCGATTTAAAAACAAACAATAACATCTTAAAATGAACAGGAAGCCAGTGGAGGGAAGCCAGAATTAGGGTGATGTGCTCATGCTTGCGTGTTCCTGTAAGCAGCCGAGCCGCAGTGTTTTGTACCAGCTGCAGGCGTGCCAGCGAGGTCTTGTTTAGGCCGGCATAAAGTGCATTACAGTCATCTAGATGAGTAAAAACAAAGGCATGAGTAACACGCTCAAAGTCTAAAAAGGATAAAAACCGGTTTAATTTTGGACAGGAGCCTCAAGTGATAAAACAAGCTACACCTAACAGTGACCAAATACCTGAAAAACTAAAATAATCTAGCCCTCACTTTCATCAGTCATGAAGTATTAGTTTAAAATGGGTATCAATAATACAAACAGACGTATGATAAGAGGAAAATAATGGTACAAATTCAGAGAAGAGGTTGTTTAGAAGTTACCAACCATTTAGTGCATTCATATTTGATCAACGACTGCAACCCAGAACAAGGGGGGAAAAGTGTTGTTAAGGTCAGACAGTCTTATATTTTGTGCTTGAGCAACACACAGTGGAATTCGCATTTCAGACCAAATAACACTTACTTTGCCATTTTGTCTCGCACTCTGCTAGCAAACAGAGGAGGGCATTTCTTTTCCTCCTCTGTGGGGATATGTGTCGGCAGGAACTTAAAAAAAAAGAACGAACAGACAAAAAAGGTCACAGGGAAGGTCAAGCAGAAAAATCAAATCCTAAACCTTTGAATGAAAGCCAAATCTAAAAACACACATTGTGCTTACTTTGATGTAGTATATAAGTCACAGCATAGAGATTAAGGTCACATACTTGTATAGTAAATTCAATGACAGAGATAACCTGATTCTACCAGTAAATAACAAGATGAAAACATTACATAATATCTTAATTTACAGATTTTTACAATATTAAAAACGACCCAAAAGAGCATGTGGTTTATTAAACTTATATACAATTAGATATATTATATTAGGATGCACATTTGAGGAATGTTTGTTACCTCTATCTCTACTGTGGTGTACAGCTGGCTCAGAGTTAGCAGCAGCAGCGTTTTCCTGCATGACACAAGCAGGACAGTTGGTTACAGTAGTGGCAATACAAAGCAATAGTGTTTGTTGCTGAGTTAGAATTGTGTGTTTTGCCAAGAGTACTGGCATGCACCACTTTCAGGGAACATGCATACTATAGGTGAAACATGAGAAACTGTAGAAAGCACACTCACGAGCTGAAACCCTGCCAAGTCCAAGACACTGTGTCCTGCAGGGAAGCATACATAAAGCTTCATTAAACATTTACACTGAAAAACAATGGTATACATGATGTTGTGTGGTACAGCTGAGTTTATAGTGTAGGTAAACATTATGAGATTATGTCAACAAAGTTACCTCAAATATGTGAAAATTCAGCTGGTAATCCATGTACAATTGCTTGGATGGACATAAACTGACTATTAATACTGTGAGCGTGTGAACTGCACCCCAACAGGAAGCATTTTCTCTTTGGCTCTGCATTTATATAATTATCTTCCAACTACCCTATTTGCAAATGATTACATTGTTGCTATGAATTTGGCTCGGAAAATCTAATTAAGCAATAGCTCACGACAGGCCGTGGTGTATGCTCATTATATCACAGCTAAGGGGCGTGGTTCGGCCCGACGCGAAGGATGCAGTTTGCTTTTCAGCCCAACTGTATACAGTTAAATCNAGCTCACGACAGGCCGTGGTGTATGCTCATTATATCACAGCTAAGGGGCGTGGTTCGGGTGTGCTAGTGGATCGCCGGAGCTGTATTAGATTAACATTAACATGCTTATTGTAGTTCTATGTGCACTGCGGCCTGTAGAACCATCCTTGATGGAGCATATGTGTGGGCTGGACCTGTATTTTACAGTAAATGAGTGAGCAGAGGTTCGAGTTGTCGATTCTTGTTCTGTTTTCTGTGACTATCTTCCTCACCTTCTTTAGACTTTCAGTTGCGCGCGCTACTAAAGAGACGCGCTACCATGGAAACCAAACAATGGTGTAGCTGTATTAAAGTCCGAGTGGAAACAGTCGTGAGTAAATCTGATTTTGTCAGAAATCGGGAGAAATATGACCACGGGAGGAAACCGGGAGAGGGCAATGAAATCGGGAGTCTCCCGCGAAAATCGGGAGGGTTGGCAATACGCTCAGTATATCACGGCTAAGAACCAATCAGATTGCTTGATTTGACTTGTCCGTTTTATAAGGTTGAATATATAATCGCTATTTTACAATCACGATCACATACCAGTTTGTTGGGATATCTCATAACCACAGGCTGCACAGGGACCCCTGGGATAAAGGCACCTGAAGGTGGGGAACACACGGTATGGATGAATTAATGGAGGCTTCTCATTATGACTCAATGAAAGCTGAATCGCAGTCATAACCACGGTTGTATGGGTATCAGTCAATACACAAACCATGTTGTATCGTGAATGAATGGAGCAGTGTAGTATCAAGTGTCATTTCTGTTAGTCTATCGGCTCAGTGTAGTGCAATTCAAGCTAACATGCTACATGTGCTATAGGCTACAAAAGAATCTAGTTTGTTTTATTCAAGATTCAAGGCTTGTATTGTCATTAGCTACAGTGTAGTTATGTCAATGAAAATCTTAGGTCACAGGCTCCTCCAACAGTGCAACACAATAAAACGGATAAAATAATGCAAGTAAATACAAATACGATTGAATATAATAGAAATAGTGCAAGAATAGTCTATAAGTAATTGAAATATGATTTATTAGAACAATTGTTTTTTTGTTTTAAGTTACAAACAGATGAATGTTATGGATGTTCTTTCAAAAGTTCAGGTGCTTAACAGTCTTATGGCCCGTGTTTATGTTGCATTTGCAAATGTTTCACCAAGTAAGGTCAGATAGGAATTGTATTGTTTACTCCGCACATGAAAGCTGTAGGCCTATAGCTGTCAAACTGTGATCACCAGTTCAATACATTTGACAAATTCGACTTGGTTTCTATACTTATTTGAACATGTATGTATTTATTTTCAAAAATTATTGAATTTTTTTTTGGGTAAAAATAAAAGAAAAATTTGGAATTATTTTTACCCCATTTTTTTTTTATAGGATATGTACATTTCGGTTAACCGGTTAACCGTTTTTCGGGGGGTCGAATATTCGAATATACATTTGCTTTCAAATTCCCATCCCTACATTACAGCACATGTATATCTTACCTTGTTTGAAAGTGATGAGACAGGAGCGATTTGTACATGTTCCCTCTGGAAATATCAGAACCTGAGGAACAAAACATAAGTTAATGTTAAGATCTTAAAATTTTATCAAGTTTTCAATGTAATGCTGCTGCAGATTTCAAAGGATGCTTTTGAAATAACAGTATTTAAATGGTATCTACTTTGTCTATCTCTCGTGTACAGTTTCAAAAGAAACATAGTTATCCTGTGGCGCTGCTCTTGGGGTTTTTCTAAGATGACAAGCTTAGAGTTGTCTCTTCAGCTATAATAAATGATTATACCAAATGAATATTAGAGGATGCTTTGTGTTGGTACACACCTGTGGCCAGTGTCCCAATGACTTGGCTCTGCTCTCGATTTCCTGGATTGTATTCTTCCTGGAGTCGGGGTCCTTCCTGGACACAAGCACCGGCTGAAGACAGCGCACTAACCCTGCAGAGAGAGCAAAACACACACACATTAACACATTTAACAGAGGAAAATGCTCTTGTCAATTCAATTAAACAAACTTAGAGGTGTCACTACTCTCAAAAACATTGATGTAATATTTAACAAGTGCATTCTCACCTTACAAAACACATAAGTAAATAATAGATAATATCTGATTGACAAGGATATGTTCCAATGGGATGTTTAAACTGAAAGGTATCTAATATATTATAATATAAGAACGTTGCATTGCATATGTAACAAAGCCTTCTGCAGTCAGATGTCTATAAGCGGTTTCACACTTCTGTATTTGTCACGTATTTTCACAAGTTCACACCATAGACTGTTTATTTAAAAAGGTTCACACCCAGCCTTTCCTGTAGCGAAAAAGCAAATCACATGCTAATCATCTTACTGCCAAAGATGGGTGTAGCCAGGTTCTCCAGTCGTGAGACGGTGGAGGGCATGCCTGCAACGATGCACACTATCCCATCGAAAAAGGTGGAGTGGGGGGCTACAGCCAGGATGGGGGCCTCACTGCTGTCCACCTGCCTGCCCTTGATCACCACTCTGAAGCCCATGCAGAAGTAGTATGCCCTCCCCAGGGCGGCCATCACTCGCCGACACATGATCCTGGAGATGAACGGAACATTTTGTATTATTTAATTTAAAAGGTCCCCTGTTATACTGTTTTTCATCAATATATTATAGGTCTCAGATATATACAAAACATGCCTCTGAAGTGTTTGGCTCCAAACACCAAACAGATCATTGCAGCATTACCCATAATCCCCTCTGTTTCAGCCCTGTTTCCAAAGTGCTGATTCTCTGTCTGTTACTTTAGATGAAAATAAGGAGCCCCTCCCCACGCCCCTCTGAGAGATATTTGGTTACAAAGAACACAATGGTGCTTTGGAGGGGAGGAGATTCAGGTGATGAGGGGGGGGGGGGTTACCTTGGTTGGTGATTGGCTAATGGTTACTCAAGCCAAAGCATCGTGATGACATCATAAAGTGGCCAAAATCTGATCAGCTCATTTTCAGACAGGTTTTTATAGAAATGGATCAGGACAAAAAGAGAGAGAATCTTTGTTCCTGAAAATGTCAGAATCTCTTTACACAGAGGGGACACATGTTGATGTAGAAGAGACATGAAAAAGTGGATATTTGCTTAATAGTTGACCTTCAAGGAATGATAAATGTGTAGCTCAAAAAGGCACTACTTTGTTTCACACTGGGATCAGCCATGTTACGTTGTTTCTGTGTTAATCATTATCACTTCCAGGGTTACTGTGTCACAGTGGGCAAAATGTCAGTTTCTTTGCTAACAAGATGTCTGAGCACAAGAGTTTTAGTAACAGGATGAGTTGCAACACTTTGTACTTCTCTTGCTGAGAGTCTTAGCATCTATCAGTAACTTCCTCATTATCTAGAGAAAGGATATTAAGTCATAGGATAAATTGACATCATAAGACAAAATGACAAATGGTGAACTGTAACTTTTAAAACGTTTTCCAAGAGAATACAAACCCATGACTTTTAAAAGCTGCTCATTGGTGTAGGAAGCTCAACGCAATGCAGATTTCAGAGCAGAAAGCTTCCCATTAACAGCACATTGACGTACCATCAGCTGATTAAGTTATAATGGGTACTTATAAATGCAGAAAGCTTAGAGCAACACAGAGCGGTGCAGGCTCTTATATGATTCAAAGAACAAACCATTAAAACATCAATTATTTGAACTTTCTAAGTTATCATTCAAAAAACAAATACTGATTCAAATAGTTACATTTGAGTATTTAGTCACTGTTTCCTTTCAGCGTAAAACATAAGCTTCAGTGTTTACCTCCCAACCCCCCGAGGAATATGGTAACAGTTAAGCAATAAGTAGGTGAGGAAGATAAGCTTCTCTCTTGTTTCCGCCACCAACACCATGTTTGGTCATAATCACAGAAAAAGCCTTAGTCTAAGGCCACAAGAATGTTAGAACGCCCCACTGTGTATACAACAGCTGCTATCTGCACAAGTGAAACGTTTAAAATCTCCTTCCCTGTTTAGTACTCAGAGGTAAAAATCTACAGTCTTACAACTAATCCTATCCAATATTTTACAAACGTATTTATCAATACAGAACTATGGTATTCCCCGCACAGAAGAATATATTCAGATACCATCTTAAAAAAGAATGGAGATCAACGATCTAACTGAAAGATCAGTTTAATTAATCCACCCAATAGTAATAACCATGGTGGTTTATGTTCATAAAGAGATAAATTACTCTTTCAGGTGCTTTTAGGGTGCCTCACCAATACCACTGGTTCTTTATTTTCTGAGAGCTGAGTGCAGATGTGATCAACTCAAACATGATTCAGCGATAATGCAAGCTGCTACACGTTCTTCCTGTCACGTCAGGAACTATTATTTTGAGAATATGCTGCAGCCCTGTGTTTCCTGTCCAGTTTATGAACCCAGCAAACACAATGCTTCTGCTACCTCTTGCTTTAGTGAAATGCACTGAACATGGCGGCTCACAGGCTATAGAAAAAAGCAAGTGTTAGTGGCCCTCTAACGTAATGTAAGCCTGAAGTATTCGGTTCTTGATTACAGTTTTTTGGTGCCAAATAAGAAGTAGTTTTTCGGGTTCAAGAACCGGCCCTGCTGCAAACAGGAATAACTGGTTCACATCAGGCACTTGCTCCGAACTGGTCCTGGAACCGGTTTGGTCGGAATGGGGTATCAGTGGGGGAAGTGTAATTTATGGGGACGAAATAATGGCTGCAAGGTTTGACTATGTATTTGCTTTGCAAACACAACATGTTTGCATGATACAGCACAGGTAAGTAAAACCGGACACTATAGCACAGGTAACTTTACGCATTAGGCCACACTGAATTTACTTAAGTAACCATGTGAATAAAAGAAACATTGTGTACGTAAACAAAACTGATGTCACAAAGGCAGCTCTACTGGTTTGCAATTCATACGTTTTTAGATGATTGAGTGAGTCATATATCATCATGCCAGCCTGGTGAGTGTGAAGGTGCCTGTGAGGTGTGTAGCTCTGTGGGAAGCTGTGTTACAGTCTGATGCTGTTTGTGTCCTAGTTACCGTCTCCATCCTGTCATTGGTTCGGCTCCTTTCACAGGATGGTTGAAGGTTATTATGAAAGCCACTGGCCATGTCACCATCAGAACCAGGGACACAAGGACAGCGCGAATAGGGACCAGGAAGATCCCCAGGAGGACACACTGCATGGAGAGGGGCACACACACATAATAAATCACAGGCCTATACGATAATCAGAGAAGACTGCTGCCAGGGTGGTTAACCACCCTATGGCTGTTTCATTTTTCACAGACGTATGCCTATGCACGAGTCCAGAATCCACATCACTGCACGGATTTCTAGAAAACACACAACGGCTCTCATTGTTTGTGCTTTACAAGCCGATTGTCAAAGCCTCATTGGAGAAGATTACAGGCCCTGGTTGCACAGCAGCCTGTGTGTGTGTGTAATCTCACACAGCATTGTGTGTGTTAGCCGTAAAGCGATGACTATATTCTACCAAATCTTGCCTTAACATGACCATTGATCTGAAACCACATACTCACTTTAGTTATAGCTGCTTTGGAGAGTTTGGTGTCTTGCACGAACGGGTTGATGACCGCAGGCAGCAGCAGGGACTGTTGCCTCGGCAGGGTGAAAACTCGCAGCGGCGGCATTGCAATCCAGAGAGCGAAGAAATAGGCAAATGCTTTAGTTGAAACGCCGTTATGTTATCATTTCACTTCCTCATCGGAGTGTTTCCTTTCACATTTATCCTCATATCAGACGATCCTATGGGCGACGGCGACCGCAGAGCAGCGGAACCAGACGGTCTCAGGCTCCGCCTCCAACGTGGTCGCAGCGGGGTCCGAGTCCCATCGAGAGTGTGTATTTTAAAGCCTGCAAGCGGATTTGCATCCATTTATACAATCTGTGAAACCTTATTATGGTGTGTGCAGGATGCTGTTAATGCATTTGACGTATTTATAAACCTGTATCACAATTCCGATGCTGCATAAAGACAAAATGGTGTGATGTCAGTCCCCATGCATGTGCTTTGTGCAACCGATTATGAATCAGATATGTATTTTGTATCAATATGTGCATAACATGTCCAACAATATATAAAAAAAAGTATTGCATCAGTGAAATGACGCCGATTTTAAAGGGAAAATGTGACATGTAAAAATGTTTGTTTACAAGATCTTATAAATGTCCACAAGATGGCGCAGTTTCATAAACAAATGTGTTTTGTTCTACCATAATGAAAGTCCTATAATGAAAAGTTGCCTTTTCACCATAGGCATCATTTTCATCACTTTTTGAAATGGCCAATTTTGTCCCCACTACTTTTCAAAAGTATAACTTATAAATGTTCTGAAAAATAGCGTGCACAGAGAAATGTAATAAACAATAACTCTGGTTTAGTTTCAAGATGTGCAATTTGGACATGTTAGTAAACTTTTAATAGAACATGCAAAATATAAAACATTGCTCCCACTTTGCAACAGCAGGGTGCAGGCATAACACATTAATGTAAACAAAACATAATTCCTCCTTACTCAACTGACTCTAAAATGTTAGTACGTTTGTTTTGTTGCAATACATTTAATAATGCAATATTTCTTCAAGTTTTGTTTTTTAAAAAGTAATGTATTTAATTCTTGTTTTTATCACTTCATTTTTGTAGTTTTAGTGAAACATTTCTTTTCATATAAAATGTCTTTATATATTTTATGTCAAGTAAGTTTTTATGATTGTATAACACATCTGGTACCAACACCGGCAGCCCCTCCTCACCGAACGAATATTAAAAATTATCTTTCATGTCCCGTTGAGGCTTTTTTTGTAATGTTTTTTTTTGTTTTTGGTTATTATTATATTATTATTACTTTTTGTATTTATTCAATTTTTTTATACCATTCATTGTATTTTTTTCATAATTCTTTATTATTATTATTTTAATGTATTTAGTAGATTTGTACTTTCTCTTTTTGTAATAACATGTTGTTGTATTATGTTTTTAGTTGAATGCTTCCTTATACTTCCAATTCACTAACTTTTACTAGGTAATGTTTTACTTTTTACTCCACTTTTATTTTTCAAATGTTGATAACAACTGGATTAGCTCATAAATAAGATGTTAAGTTTGTAGCAATAAACAGTTTAGTATACTTATATATAGAGAGATACATATATTGTATACTGTATATTACTTTGTGATAATGATTATTATGTAGGACCTACTTTCACTTATATTTGAATACAGGACCTCTACTTGCAAGAATATTTTTAACAGTTTGGTATTGCCACTTGGTCTCAATAAAATGTCCTGGATACTTCTTTCACCACAGGTATTTGGTTGCTGAAATCACATGCTTTTAAAACGTGTAGGCTCATAATGGCATAAATAACCCACTTTAATTTTTTTCGCAAGTATAGGATGTTGTTCCTCTGTTTATCACTGATCCACATTATATTGACCATCTTTATTGATGACAGTAACAAAGTGCACAAGCATAAAAACAACACAAAACACAACGGTATTTTTAAAACCCAAGAGAAAAACAGAGAATATAAAAAAAGAGATTATTAAACAATACTACTGCGGTACTCGTCATGATTCCATCATGCAGCAAACTAATACAGACTCTACGGGCAACCTGTGCCCTTAATCTCCCTGTACCATTAGTGTAGGGAAATGCAGTTGAG
Organism: Notothenia coriiceps; assembly: GCF_000735185.1. NCBI lineage: Eukaryota > Metazoa > Chordata > Actinopteri > Perciformes > Nototheniidae > Notothenia > Notothenia coriiceps. The sequence goes on along the minus strand of NW_011369945.1, from coordinate 14,818,692 downwards.
CAGTCCCTTTACAGTCCTATACAAAGTGCTAACCAAATGGAGAATAATGTGTGCCTGTGAATACGACTTTCTGACATCCAGAGAATGCTAAGTAGTCAGACATAAGCACAGAGAATATAAAATGTATATATATAGGACTAAATGCAAAAAGCTATCTCTAAAGCACCATCTTCGGTCAAACACATTGTGCAAATTCATTTTTTTTCAAATGTATTAAACAACAATGAGAAAATCAAATAAAAATCATACATTTATAAAACTGCACTTAGTAAACTGGACATAGTAAAAGTGATTCAAATCCAACATCAATTCCTCATATGGGGTCAAACAGCGTTCCAGAATTACATTTGCATAACAACGGCAATATCTCACAGCACAGTATAGCACTGCGTTCAAGGCAGTGTTGACATACCTGATGTCGGAGTTTTTAAAAAACACATACAAAAGCTATAAAACAATCACATGGGGAGTACATATTGTAATAAACCTGCATCAGCATATAAAACAAAATGTCAACATCAAACAGTATTATATCCAGTTGCATATGTTGCCTGTGCAGACGGTCCCGAGGTGCCTGTCTACAAAGCAGGACGCTGGTTATACAGGCTGGAAGGGGCATGTCTCCCACAGAAGCGTGCAGAGTTGCCAGAATAAAAACTTACAACAGTGTGCACTGCAGCCACCTCAAGTTGTGTGCGTTATTATGGCAATGTCCTTATGAGGCCAGATGTCATTACATGATTTAGCTAGTTGTGAGACTCTTTGGAAATGCTCAACAGCCGAGCCAGTCCTTTGTGATTTCACCCAACTTGACGATCTTCAAGCTGCTGTCTTCCAGTTTGAAATAGTGGTTGCCTTTGAAGAAGTAGCTGTAATCTGTTTGAAACAAGCACAACGTTGTTTAAAAGAAGAAGGTATGTAGCCTGTGTAAAACGAGGTCAAAGTAACCATGTAGTAACAGCAACATAATCAAGCTTTAGCATAACCATATAAACCAACAGTCTAATTACATGTAATCAAAGTTTAAAGCCTTACACTCTGTTAAAGCGAATGTTACGCCTCTCTCTCAGAATCATGCCAATGGCAGGCATACAGAGGACCCCCTTTAGAGCGGCACAGACTTGCTTTATAGTAATGTGTGTGTTCACTATGTGGGGAAGGGGCTACCTGATGCTTACGTTCATTTTTGTAAGTTGGGCTAGCAGTTACAGAAAAATCCTTGGTTTTCTGCCATAGTTAAAAATCTGTTTCTCACCTCTAACCTCAAGGATTCATGGCTGACTCCTAAAGGGAAGTTTAATAGTGATGTCATGACAATAATTGACCACCATAAACGGCTTGCATGCAAGTTGCAACGCCCTAAAGCTAACCATGATAATGTATTCACTGCAGCTCATTAATTCATGAAAGACATACAAAAACCTGCTCTCCCCCACACTGTTTTCTATCAGGCCATAGATGACTCCCTAACTTCAGAACTGCTCCCTTTTTTTACTTTGTCAGCTCCCTGAAACTGTTCTGTTCTGGCTTGATAACATAATTGCTGAGTTGTGGTATATAAGGGGTTTGTATTGACAGAGGCATATTGCCAGAATGTTGATAGAGCTGACTGGAATTCCCTGCAATCTAACCACAAGGAATGCTAGTGTGAAAAGTGTAGATTAGCACCCAGAGCACCAGCTTTAATCAAAGCACCACAAACACCACAAATAATTGTTCCCCTTCGGTCTTCTTCAAAACTCAAACAGAGTTTCAGGCCGAGAATGCCATTTGCAACTTTCTGTCTTTCTGAGAGGGATGTGTACTTTATTGTAGAACATATTTAATGTATAAAAGATGAGCATACCCTTGTGGTGTTCAGATTCTCACGAAACTATCTAATATATTATTCCAATAACTTGTATATAGACTCGTATTGCACTATTCCACTTTTGTTTTTCTCACTTTTTTTAAAAACTATTTTCCTTTTTGTATTACTTTTAATATAGTATATTTTAATATTGCTTTAATATTGTCTGCTTATCTGTATTATTGTGTTGTTGGAGAAGCCTGTGACCTAAGATTTTCAACGACATAATTACTCTGTAGCTATGTTAGTTTGACAATAAAGAACCTTGAACCTTGAACCTTGAACCTTGAAACGATATGGTTCATTTTTAGCCATGCTAGTGACATGTTCAGACTGGGCTTGAAACCAGTGCTGCTCGGAAGATACAGTTAGACATTTAAATGTATATGTATGGTGAACATAAGAAATTGGTTTCCAGTAATATTAAGTATGTAAACGACCATGCTTCAAAAACCTCAGTTACGGTTTTGGTCATGGATTCATAACACATGCTGCTAGCTTCTAGTCAAATGTCCCTTCATTAATTCATACCAAGCCTGTAGATTCACGAATGTTGGGATAATAAAAGTTTTTTTTACCAATGCCATTAAGACTGAAGGAAGAGTCGATGTCATCTGGGAGACCATTCCAAGAATCAGCAATAAGTTTTGGGAAGCCAGCGTCCATTGTCTTTGTATCTTCATTGTATCTGTACCCAAAATGAGAGTGGATTTACACAATAATCCTTCAAATTTGTGCAAATGACACACAAACACACCACACACAGAGCTGTTTACAGAGCAGCTGAGGCCACACAAATTGCTAACTACATCCAGACGTAAGTTTTGCAGCTAGAGATTATAACCACAACAGCTCAAGCTAGGGTGTGTCTGACAACGATTTGAGCCTAACACATTTTTAGATAATCTTTGCCCCTCCTCACCTCCAGAACTGGTCCCCAGCAAACATGTAAGTCTTCCTGTTCTTCTTGAAGCTGAACACAGAGTCAATTTTCTCCAGGTCAGTGGGAAGTCCGAAGCTCGAGAGCCTCTTGGGATAGCCTGACTGCAGCGCGTCTGCTTTGTAGACCCACACCTCATTACCTGTGAGGGAAGAGTGAGTAAGTGAAAAGCAGAACCAGGGATACACTAACACTGAAGACATGTGTTTTATTAAAACAAGGTAAGTATGTTAAAACAGAACGGTGTGATCACGGTAGTATCCCATATTGCTGCAAATATGTTATTAACCAAATGTATTATATCTTAGCATGAGATCATCATTTAGCCATGTAGGGTATTATGCATCTTCTACAGGCAAACCAGCCCTGCTGTTAATCTCCTCAAAGCTGATACATTGTAATGTTCATCAGTATTCAGGAAGGTTGTCATATTAATAAAATGCAAGGAATGTTTCATAAACCACTAATAACTATGGTCAAATATCTTAAGTGTTCCAGGAGTGCACACCGCACTGAAGAGTGCTCAGCCAACATTCCTGCTTCTCCTAAAGTTTTAGTTTGTAGGAACAATACTGCAAAGCGAATCAAAGCCTGTGACCTAAGATCTTCATTGTCATAACTACACTGTAGCTATGCACACATGAAAATAAAAGCCATGAAACTTGAACTCCTTGAAACTTTCTTGATTTCTCCAGCATACCTGCGAAGAACACTGTGTTTTCCTCCACTGGGTTTTCATATGCAGCGTCTATCTTGATAGGCAGGTCCGGCCAGTAGGTGGCCACGAGCATCGGGCCGGTGGGTTTGCTTCTGAAGTTTACTGACCTGAACAGGAACCTGGCAGAAAGAGAATGAGCGGGTGAGCGGCTGTACGAGTGAGAGTGGAAGAAGGGCAGAGGGGGATGATGAGGAGGAGGTGGGGGGAGTGTGTGTATGTGAGGAGCTTTTAGTGCAAGTGCAGCCACAATGGTCTGATTCATGAGCATCTGGTTCTCGTTAGGACTGAGGCTGCAGACGCCAGCGGAACAAGACCTATCTTGCCTGGATTTCCAATACACAGCTGCACAACAACGGCATATTCCCAAAGCCTTTTCCACTGACCTATTTTTAAGAAAAATATCAGCCGATTCCCCAAAAAATTGTGGTCAGAATTGGAGATGAGACACAACAGACTTTTTTGTAAACATTTGTCAAAAGGAAAGAGGCAACATATTTCAATCGGAACAAACCATCTTCAAATTGCATTATTTTAACAGTGTTCTTGTAGATCGGTGTACCAACAATATCCAGAGGGCTTTTCTGTCTCTTCTTCCTTTCTTTATTACATTTTAAATCAAAAACATAAACAAACATCCTGCCTGATGGACGGTTAAAAGGATACACTCACAGGATATTGCCATGTGGAAGTTAAAGTACCGCACATCAGTTTTCCAAACCATTGCTGAGACTTCGAAATTCAAGTAGGTCATCCGTCCATCCTGCATTTGTTGTAATCAAAGCAATGTCATACTTGTTGATTACTTGCATGACGATAGATATTGTTACTCTTACAGGAATGTCATCAGCCACGACTTTAACAGGTTTCGTATCCCACACAAGTTTGACTTCTGGAAAGTTTAGGTAATGTGATTTCCCATAACTCTAAAGCTGCTGTTGGGCAACAGATTCAGTGGAAAAGCCAACTGGCAGTTCAGAGGATTGTTCTCTGTACTCGATGAACTCGCCTGCTTTAAAGTTACAATTCTTAAGATTGTCCTGAAATTAAAAAAAATGTTATACTATTTATTGACAGCATTTATTTTACCATAACCCTTCAATATATCTACATTCACGAGCATATGGTGTCATTAGTATTGGCCTCCATTCCCAAGCTGGATTCATCTATATAACCAGCATGAGGGAGTTACAGGTCATTGTGTAAGGGAGTGCAATTACATCTCTATATTATTGATGACATCCTCAATGTTCACTTGTTATATACTGTGAGCTGTTTTAGCTACTGCTAATGCAAACATAGTGTGTCCTATTGCCATTGCTTTACATTAAAAGCGTTCAAACATGAGTATTTCTACTGTGAAGCAGCTACTGGAAACCCAATGTGTTGCTAACAATGGTTAGTGCTGACCGTGATTTTAAATCATTGTTTAAAATGCAATGGTCACAGTCTTTTTCTGCACTCTGCAGTCAGGGGATGATTGTACATGTTTGAAAGGGAGAAATGGAAAAAGAAGAAGCAGCCACAGTGAGCAGCTGCAGGCTACACACTGCTCAGCATGTAAACCAGCTCTACAGCACTGTGCTCTGCTGTTGTGTGGAAAACTACTTGCAATGTAAAATCTGATTAGCGATTGTCATTATTTTGGATTGACTTCTTTATCAAAACTATTTGACCCCAGTGGTGTCACCAAATTAACCAGGACTGAAATCTGAAGGGTTACAACTGAAAGAAAAGAATGGACAAACAGTAAATAGCTTCTTTTGGCAACACGCTAGTTTATAAGCAAATAGCTGCTTCCTTGCAACAGACCTAGTCAGTAAGCTGGCCACACTATTTCTATTCGTCTTTATAATAATTGCTTTCTCCTTAAGCCTCCAGACAGGCAGGCACAGTTTTATGCTGAGCTCAGGGAGTGCCATACATATTACCATTCAGTCATGTCAAGATTTGTCCTACTGTACATTATAAATATGCTGATCCAGAAAGAAAATGGGGGGGATCCAAACTTCATTCTTAGAGAGTCAAGTGAGCATTAGCCCTGGGGCACAGAGGGAAACTTTTTGTTTCTACAGCTATAAAATAGTGTTAGAACTGTACAGCTCAAAAACCTGATATCGCCTCCTACATATTACTTGATATTCAAATATCAACTCAAGAATTGCTTGAACATATCACCCAGCCGTGTATGGTTAAATAAGGGAGGAACAAACAGTCAGATGCTGATCTTGGCCAAACATTAAACACAAATCATTTTGGGGTAAAGCAACTGTTAAAGGGGCCCTACTGTCTGCAAAGGCTCAAATCCCAAAGGGAGTTTCTCTCCCGAACACTCAAGTTCAAGTCCCAGACCAGACCTAAATATGGAGTGTGGACTTCTACTTGGAGAGGTCCCAGTTCACCTCCTGCCCTGACGTGACAACCCCCTTCCCCCCTCACTCCCATTGCTCCCTGGGCGCTGTACAATAGCTGCCCACTGCTCCTAGTACTAGACTCCTGGTACTAGGATGGGTTAAAAGCAGAGAACACATTTCACTGTGTGTGCTGCTCTGCATGTGTGACCATTAAAGAGGGTTTCATCCCTCCTAATTCTTGACAAATTCCACCTAATGTACATGGCAGGTGAATGTGCCTTTCCTCACGTGCTGCAAATGATTGCTCTGGATTATGATAGAAGTACATTTGTTTTTTTGAATTTGGTTTAGCTGAAAATACCCAAAGAGTGCTGAAGTCTCTTGACTCAAATAAAATATACGGACTACAATAAATATCATAGCTTCAAACCCTACAAGCACCTAATGCATTTTTGCATCCATGTGTTACAAATGATGGTCATAAACTGCCATGCCGAAGTTTGTCTGTGCATCCTCTGACGAGCACTGTTCATGTCAGAGAGCCACAGAAGGTGAAAAGTCAATCTGCATTGAAGCAGGATTTGTGAGCGTGGCTTTTTCTAACCCAAGGTTCTCAGAGAGCCCAGTCAACTGAATGACTACACTCTTTGGTACGGAGGTATGCTGGCCTGTTTGCTTTGGACACACTTATGGCCATGACAGGTATACAGCTCTGTTAATCATGAAAAACCTATGAGTCGATGTTATAGCACAGCTGGAAGCATTAACAAATCATAACTGACACGGTCACTGTTTGAGTTTTCTATAAGTTCCTTTTCAAAAGCTTTGTTACATTGGTTTTAAGTAACTTTTAGGAGCATTTATAAGTAGCTAAATTCAGCTGTTGTGATGTAAATGTTTAATTTACTACGTGAACATCCACTGACTCGCAAAGACTGTTGACAAAATCATATCACTTCTCTTCTATGCACGGTCAGCAAGTACACACAGTGAGCTTACAACACTTGACATTCACTGGCGCCATTGGAGAGGACTGCCTGTAGACTGTGTTTATGAATAATTACTATTTTGGTTCGCACTGCCATGGAGAGGCAGTTTGTCCCTCCTACTAATTGTCACATCATGAAACAAGCATCTAATTCCCAATCTTTAAGTGGCACACATTTGCAATAAGATAAACTATAATTAACAAGAAACCTCATGTCAAACTGCTCATTGTATGTGGGCAAATGTTGATCAAATCTGACTTGTGAAGGCTGCCTTATTTCACTTGCGAAATCATAAAGCCAGAAGTAGACTGTTGGGTTTTGTTTGTCTATCTTCCAATGGATCAAGGACAGGAAATTTAACCAGACGTTGGCAGTGCTTGCAAGATTCAAGAGAGTAAACCATGGACTTCATAATGTCTTCATGACCCAGAGAGCAAATAAAAGATAGCTAGCATAATCAAACAAGATGGGTAAGAATGGATTCATTGTCAGTGCTCTACCACATGGTCTTAATGTAGCATATGCTCAGTTGCTGAAATCTCATTTAGTGCAATCAATACTGTGACCTTTTGTTTAATTTGATTACCTGTCCTTGAAGAAGAAGGTCTCTCCTCTGATTTGTGCTACAGCATCAAAGACAACTGGCTCTTTACAGATGTCCATTGGAGTGACTGGACCCTGGGTGGGAGACAAAGGCTTGTCTGTCGACGCACCTGTTTATAAGAGAGTTAACAAATTACAGTAATTCATCTTTCATCAAGGAGTGATTACACACTCACTGTACATAAGCCTTTCCTTGCTTCTTACAAGAAAGAAAACATACCCCAAGACCTCCGTGAGTCTGAGTCCCTCACCCTGTTCCAGTCCCGCCTCAAAACCCACCTCTTCAACTCTGTATATCCATAAGCCCCCCCTTTCAACCAACTTCCTCCTGACTGATTTTTCTGTTTGTTTTTTTGTTTTTGTTTTGTTGTTTTTGTTTGATTTTGCCTGTCCTTGTTTGTCCACCCTCCATCATAATGTAAAGCGTCTTTGGGTTCTAGAAAAGCGCTATAGAAATATAATCTTTTAATATTATTATACCGGTACTTGTATTGTTTTGTTCTAGGGTTAGGCTTGATCCCTGTACAGGAAACTAGCCACAGATAACATTTAATCTCACCGTAAAGCTCCTGGATGCCGTTGATGTCATCATTAGAAAGTCTGAAGTCTTTAGTGTAAGTGTAGACGGGGGCCATCAATGCTCCGGGGTCCTGAGAGTGCTCCAAGCCAAGGGCATGACCAAACTCATGAGCGGCCACCAGGAACAAACTGTAGCCTGGGAACAAGCAGCACAAAGGGACAATGTTGACTGTCCTGTTCACAAAGCAATGATACTGTACAGTAGGAGTTGGTAATTATATCATATGAAGAGGTGTTTCTGTGTTTAAATACGTTCAACCGGGGCATGATGTTGGGACATATCAAAGTCAAAGTCAACTTTATTGTCAATCTTTCAGTTGTGTGTACAGACAGAGAGATCGAAATACCGTTTCCCACAATCCTGAATACAAAAACATATATATAGAAATATGTATGCAAATATGTATATACCTATATATACACAATCAAAGACACATTTATACATATGCACACATTAAGACCTACATAAAAGCACAACAATCAATATATACAAAATAACACTCACTTCAATATCTTTGAGATTTTGAGCATTTGTACAAGAGAAAAACAAAAAAGGCAGCCTTATGTTACTTGAGAGTGCCAAAAGACAAACGGTTAAAGACCCCTACGAACTGTCCCAATGACTTTTCCTACCTTGGTCAGGACAGAAACCCCATTTGCGGTCATCATCGTAGCTCTTGGTGGAGGAGCACCACATCTTGCCATCACTGCGCCCGGATGAGGTACAGGCCTCATAGGTGTCACCCAAGAAAGTGAAGGGGAAGACGCAGGGGCTTCCCTCTGCATTCCCTCCAACAGTGGACATGGCTAGGGGGAGAAACAAAAGTTAACTGAAGAAGTAAAACGTGTAGTAAACTGAGTCAATTGATATGCCAGAATATATCCTCAGAACAGTTTGTATTGTGAAAAAGCACAGATGGTATTGAAAACAGCATCATGAAAGCACTGGCACAACACACATGACATCAATATCTAATCAACTGGGCCCCAAACCAACAAGCACCCGCCCAAATTGATTTTCTTTCAAAGAGAGATCGTTTTCAATCTGGCAAGACTGGTTGAGTGCATTTTTTTTTAATAATCATTTCTTATTCAGCACAAGGTAGCGCACGCAGCTTTACAACAAAGCTACTTTCCTAACCAATTAGTACCAGAGGAAAGCTCCAGTGATCGTATGTCTCTCCGTCTATCCCCCCATCCTACTTCACTACCTCAAAACTAAAGCCAGTCCCTCTGACAGAATGGAAAATAAGCCCTGCCACTGCACATTAAAATACTTTCACAGCCACTCAGCAGACCGCGAGCAAGACCGAAAACCCCAGCTTAAGCATTCCTGTAAACCAACACACGGCAGGGCACCATATACTGCACACCAAAGACAGTAAAACACACTGTATACAGCCAGCACATAACCCTTAAACAGGACTTCTGTTGTGACATTCCGGGAATGTTCAAAGTGGAAACTTCCCAAGGGAATTAACAGGTATAATATGGAAATATAGGGTTTTAGACTATTTGTTTGTAGAGAAATGACATGGTATTTATCCAAACAATAAGTGTCCACAATCCATTAATTAGCCCAAAATACAATCATCTGTTTAATACATAGGCTAAAATGTAAAACATGCCAGCAAGCTAGCAAGTTGGGGAAAGGTAACACAAAGATTACAGACGACAATGTGGGCTTTTTGCAGGTTTAATTTGGATAACAAATACATTTTTTACCATTAAGTTTGAATGAAAATATATTCCCTAAAATCCCTCAATTAGCATACTGATTAAAAGCTACACAATCATGGTAACGGCTAGCTAGCAAACAACAAGCAAAAGCTGTTAACAAGTGACAAGAGTTGCTTTTTTATGTGTAGGTCTGTTTTCCCAAAATAGACTACGTTTTCAAAGGTAACATTTTTATATTGAAATTGAGATACATTCCTCTGATTAACTTCCCTTGGATGGCTTCCAGAAAATAAGAAAAAGAAAATGCAGGCTATACAAAAGTACTAATTTAAAGGTTCTCTGTTTATCGGGTAGGGACCATAATTCCAGGCAGTAGAAGACACCACTCACCAGTCTCAGGGCAGAACCCGAAGGACGTGTCCACATCAAAGTTGTCAGTGGTGGCACACCAGCGGTAACCATCATCCCTGCCTTCAGTCGTGCATGAATCATACTTTTCTCCCTGAAAGATGAAGGGGAATTTACATGCAGCGCCCTCTGCGTTTCCAGCAATGGTGAATAGTACTGTAAAACAAACAAAGACAAAAGGTGTTATCGAGAAAATAATAAAAAATGTATTAAATGTGTTCAATGCTTACAAAGCATTTGCTCCAATTCCTACAATAACTCAGACCCTTTAACCCCTGGGTGATGATGTAAGACAATGTGTTCAAAGAAAAGGGGAAAGTTATATAAAAAAAGATGGAATGGGACTTTTTTACATAAAAGAAATAAAGCGAAGCAAAACAGACGGCTCCAGTACAAACAGGCCTCACTCGTGTTCTCAACTCGGTACATGTGTACTTTGGCGTTGTAATGGGCATGTAATCATGTTAGTACCATGGACAGCAATTCAACACAGATAAACAAAATGTTTAACAAAGCCCAGTGTTGTAAAGTGGGGCAGCGACTTGGAAAAGAGATATTCCATAATCCATTCCAAGCGAAAAACAACTCTTTCCTGGCATACTGCTCAACCTACTTTCTTTCTGTCCATAATCAGCAGAAAAGCTTTGAATAAAACAAAAATCTGGTTTGAAGTATTGCTTCGACAGTATAAAAGACACTGCTTCAATTTCAGTCTGGATGCAAGTAGGGGATGAAACCACTGAGGTCAAGTGGGGCCACAAAATAAATATATAAATAACACACTACAGCAAATGTGTTAGAAGGAAACAAGAAGACAGCCACAGGACATACTTACATTCATGAGGGCAGAAGCCATATTTGCCATCTTCTTCAAAGTTGTAAGTGGTGGAGCACCACAGGAAGCCGTCGTCTCGACCCTGAGCTGTGCAGCTTTTGTATTCAGTGCCCATGAACATGAAGGGGAATTTACAGAACTCCCCATCAGCATTGCCGAACTTCACCTTCACCACTGTTGAAAAGATTAAAGATCATATTGACATATTTTATTTTAACAAGTACTCTCACTTACACAATACAAAAGCAAAGATATGGTATACATGTATTGTAGTAAATTGGATACAACTTCCCAAAGCACTGATCAAATAGGAAAAAGGAGATTTCTCCGTGCCATGAGAATGGGAAAATAGGCTTATAGATTACTTCTGCAGAAATGATTAATTCAGATGATAGGATTCTGGATAATGGGAAATGCATGAAACTATCTGGGTCAATATGTGCAAAAACAAATGCCTGCAAAGGGGATTTTTTTTTCTATTCAGCTTCCAGATGGCTGAGGTTTGTCATATCTAGTGCCAGAAAGTTCAGGCAAAGTTAAGACGATTTAAACAAAAGTATTTGAAAGTCAAATGTATTATCAGAGTCATTTTTTGGCGTAGGTATGCCCGGTAATCTCAACCTATACTTTGTGTCCAAAAAAAAGATTGAATATGGATTTGAAAAAAACACTTACTTAGCAATATTTACACAAATCAATACAAATTATAGGAGGTTATACAATAAGCTTTTCTTTCCCCATTACCTTGGCCATCTCCCAGCGACCACTGCTCATCATCATCAAAGTGAGAGTCTCCGCCAATTCCTGGTCCCGGAGCAAAGGCATGAGCCAAGAGGCCGTCTTTGCCGTCGAAAGGGTAACCGTCTCCATGTTCTGTGGGTTACATTAGTCCATATTAACACGTCAAGACAAATATCAGATGTCATTTGCTTCTTTTTAAACAGATGGAACCGCTTTGTAGAAATTAGCAAGGCAATACGTGTCAAGAGAAACTATTTTGAAGAGGAAATACTAAAAAAAACATTTCAGGAGTATATTTCTTACTCCATGTGTGTGTGCATTAAATCAATAAAATATTCCTTGTTACTTTTCCTACCAAAAAACAACAGTTTCAGGTTATTTTTTGTTTGTGTTTCACTATAATTGTCAGATTCCTTCTTGACACTGTCCCCTACGGCTGCCAGATTGATATTATGACACTGTGCAAATATGAAATGTTTGTTTTGGTTGGAACAACTGAAATGACTTGAGTGAAGAGGTGTTACTAAAATATAGGTTGGAGGAGTGCGGAGTCACTGTAATAACATGTATGTTGTTGCTCCTTCAGCATACGCCAGTGAACTTTGGTTCAACTGTTTATCTTCTTGGAAGTGGAAAGCAACTTCATGTTGAGGGTCAGCTGGAACTCTTTACCCGTCCATATCATTCAGGAACATTCTCAAGTACATTTCAAAAGGTTGCTAAAAAATTATTTCAGTATTATAAAGTCAATGTGAACTGTGCCTGTAGCTATGCATATATTATTATGTACACTTATTTGTATTTACTTTTGTTTGGCCTTAGGATGGCGATAATTGGATGACCTAATCCAATGGGGATCCTAATAAAGACATAAAGACATGTAACAAAAATGTGTTTTTGTTGTGCTAAGATCATTGAGTTTTAACCTGTAATACCGTGCCACATAAATAATAATAATAATAATAATAATAATACATTACATTTATAAAGCGCTTTTCCTGGTGCTCAAAGCGCTTCCAAGCAAGTAAGTACAAAGACAACTTGTATGTAGGCAGGCATGGAGTTATGTTCCCCGTATCCCAACAAAAGTGATCAAAACAGTTACTAAGATTTAATTTCACTATAAAATAAACCTATTCTTAAAGGAATGTCAGTTGCAGATGATGGTGTTTAAAACAATATCTATAAATGTTTTTTTGTCTTTATACATGGCATACCATTGCGGCCAAAATTAATCATGATGTCAGCCTCTCCGTCCATTAAGCGTTCGAATGTGAGTGGGGTGACGTCGCTCCACACTTTGAAGGCTCTGAAGAAAGCATCATTAATGACTCCCTCGTCCAGGTCGGGGCTGTATCCAAGGATTCTACAAAGTTCACAGAGTCAGAGTCAGATTCATTGAAAAGCAAGACAAACCATGGAAACTAGGACAACATATGCCATAAAAACAAGAAAATGTCTGTAATCTGGAAAGTGATGATGGATTTGTATGTGTCATGTTAAGAAAAGCGTGTAGAATTATCTTTAAATCTATTTGCCAACATCTGATCATGGAAAATAACTGGTAAAAACATCTGGTGAAAATGGTTTATGAAACAGTTTTCAACCAGAAACTCTGTTGTACAGTATGAAAAACAAAATCTAAGATCTCTAAGTTGCTGTTGACTTTGGCTCCCCGTCCTTCTTACAAACACACAAGCAGATGGGCTGGAATGAACAGGGACAGAGAAAACCGCTGATATCAATAAACCCATTCCACATTGTTTTACTGTAACCCTCAAACAGCACGAAAACAAAAGACCTGACACATACTGTGTAGGAATGCTGGTGTAAGCAAGACACAAGATGCAAGGGCGCAATTACTGTGTGGATG
>NW_011369945.1:14787564-14805096 GCF_000735185.1 Notothenia coriiceps | reverse complement strand
GGGGTCAGACGGGGCCAAGCTGTGGTCCATCTCTCAAAACAAACAGACTCTGGCTTTGTTTTTATACTTTTGTTCACTCATCAAAAGCAGCTTTAGGAATAATGTTCAAACTGTAGGGATATTGAATGACTCAGACATATTTCAAGTAGTTTCTCAATACTTACGGTTGGATTTATGGGAAGTAGTTGGGTGGGGCAAACTCATTTTAAATTTGGCACTATACTGTATATATTATAATGTACTGGTTTTACATGCAATGCATATCAAAAAACCTCGGCGAATGTGTATCTTGTATCAAGGGCCATACTGCTTAAAACTTCCATGATGTCATTTTTACGAGTATTACTAAGTTAGTTTGAATTAATTGGGACCCACTCCCATAATAAAACCCCCCTTGCAGGATGCAGTTTAGCTCTTAAAGTGCAAGATAATCCAATGCTTGCTCAGTAAAGGTGTAGGTAAAGTTAATCCTCTGACCTGTAAGTAATGTCTTTTTTCTGCCACATGGGTTTCCTGTGGAAGAATTGGTAATTGGCCACATCTGGGACGCCACAGCGGGGCTTTTTCATGATATCCACAGTTTTGGGGTCAATCTCTCCAGTTTCTTGCAGAGAGAAGAACTTTTGCATTTTCTTCAGGGTGTCCTTGAGCACCATGAGGTTACATCTGTCTTGTGGGCATCCATAAAACTTATTCAGATAGTGCTTAAGGAGAAAAAAAGACAAACAAATGGTTAAACTCTTCTGAAATAGGCAAAGTATTCATATGAAATGATTGCAATACTTAAATGCAATATATATTACCCAGCACTTTACAGTTGACTGACCCAGTAAGTACGTTTTAAAAAAAAAAAAAAAGCAATAAACTTACCAGAGCAACTTCTTTGTCTGTTCTTGGAGTATCGTCTCCTGGAAACCTGATAATAGGCGAAGGGGCAGCATATGTTGATTGAAAAGCCATGAACTGAAACAAAAACACTTTGAGAACAATCCGACGACAGCTGAATATCATCGAAGAGCCCATTTTCACAAAAAAACAAGCTTTGGTAAATGCCGTTCGCTCTGAGTTGCACTCCTTTCCCCCTTCAGCTTGTGTTGCTTCTGCTCCTCTGCAGGGCTTTTTTCTCCTCAACGGGACATCCTGCACCTCGGCTCTATGAACTTTCTCAGTTCTGCTTGCACATGCACTTTTCTCCCGAGAGCTTTCTGCGCACGCTCCAGGTTGAGAAATAGGAGCAATCAAACACAGGAATTATTTCACCATTACTCATGTGGGTGACTTATCACTCGGCCTCTTTAAAAAACACGAGTTAGATACTCTCTTCTAATTAAAAAGTATATGCAATGTCCAGAAATGACACTTCGTTGCTGTTGTGAGCCTACAAAGCACTTTGAATGGCCTTGTGTTGAAAGGTGCTATATAAATAAACTTGCCTTGCTTTGCCTTGCCTTACATATTTTGACATCACGCCCCTTTTGAGAACTAAATGTTGCAGAAATTATTGGAAGTTATATTCCATCATGGTTGATGCAAATCATTTAACCGTAAACGACGTGCATTTTTTATACTGCTTGATTTGAATTAAGCTAATATTTGGGCACAGGCTATGTTATTGCAGTTGGTTTGGTGAGTAACTTATATTGATTGCATTTATGATGTACTTATTTACATATAAAATGACCTGTCAGTGTGTCTCTACTTCTTCAGTAGACACACAGACGCCCAGCTGTAGACAGGCCAACGTTATTTAAAGGGTTACATTGACCTCTGGTGGCGAGATGTGAAAACTCACCTCAGGTTGAAAAGGCCTCATCAAGCCCACAAACCTGGTATGATTGATCCTTCTCTCTTCTTTGGTTTTGTTCTGTTAAGTATCTGATAGATTTGAATGTTATCACTGTGTTATATGCTTTCTATGATGTGACATTAGTGTGAAGATCCTATCGTGAGAACTAAATGCAAATAACGTTATAACCACTTTGTAATAAGTTACATTTTTAATTTCCATCTATTTTATTGCTTTTTTCCCTGTACTTTACCTTACTCCAGGGATGTCATTATAAAACCATGCTGCACTGCAGACCACTGAATCATCACAGGCTGAATCTGAAATAAGTTCCTAATCATTTCCAGATATTCAGATCACAATGTAGTGACTCACACAGAAGCTGTAAGAGTGGGTTGTTTAAGGTTGCAGCAGAGAGCCATCAGTATGACTGCCCTCCGGTGGCTGACATGCGCGTTGCATCTCTGTTGTTATGAGGCCCTTGGAGCCATTCCTCTTTACTGACTTGTAGTGTACGGTATAGATTAGGATTTACTTTAACTCTCTTTGACATCTCTGTGTTTCCGCTTTCATACTGGATTACTCAGAACAGCATATATGAGGAGACTCTTTAATGGAGAAAGCTGAAGGACTTTTCTTTTTTTTTTTGCAAAGAGATCTGACAGATGGATAGCTCACAAACAGGATTTCGTGGTATATCTAGCAAAGCAATTTCCCTTCCCTTTAGCCAGAGTACAGTTAATTTTTCATAACCAGGGCGGCTGTTGGTGGTTGCAGAGTGAATTTAACATCCATTTTCTAACAATATCCAGGGCCTGTCACTTTGGAGCAGGAGCTTTATTTCATGCACTGATACATGCTGCCATCTCCTCTAACTGACACACTCTCAGTGATCTCTGGCAGAGCCGTGGAGCAGGATGGCTACCTATTAAATGTACATGGGCCTGCCTCTCCAAATAGAAAACGCTGAGATGTGAGAAGTTGAGCCACAGCTACAGTAATTGAATGCCTTTGTGCATATGAATGCAATTTTGCAGGCGAAAGTGGCATAAAGAGATTTAGATGATAAGGTTTGATTTGCATGTAAATTGTTTTCTTTTTTCTTCCCCCGTTGAATACTTCAGCTTCGTCTAGATTGAAGCAGCACACAATGTGTGTGTGTGTTTTGATGAAATACTGTTGGCTTTTCTAAAAATGTGCATCTTGTTGCTGTTGATTGCCAGTGCATCTCTTTCATTTGTATTTGTTTGTCGCCGAGACGGCTGGTTTAAACACAATCATGGTATGCCCTGTTTTACACTAGTGGAGCTTATTTGTGCTTCAACGTTTACATTGCAACATAATAACACATGTCACCTTCATTACAGACTATTTATTTTGAATTACTTTTCGGGGTTTTTACACATGCAACTTGATGCTATGCTACAATGTGCTTGCTCTGGTCATACACCATAGAAACTCGTGTCATTAATTATGAGGATGAGTGGCTTTCTCCAGCATGCCAGCAATGCCTGCTCCTGCGACTGGGAATGGGACATTCTGGACATGAAGGCCAGGCGTATCATGGCTCTCCAGCTGGCTCTGGATCTTCAGGCCCACTGATTGACCTCGGTCCAGCTGAACAGACCGCAGCCCTGGATGTCACCCTCTTCCCTCAACCCGGTCCACTGGCTTCTGCAAGGACCCAGACAGATTCTCTGATGGGTCATCAAACCAAACTGCCTGTATGGTTGGCTAGCACTAAGGTCATGAATGACAAATATCACAGTCCCCCTGCTGCTCCTCTCCTCAATCCCACTCAGAGGGCTTGAGAGTGTGTAATGTTCACTGCTGTTTGGTCCTGCCTTGAATTCATAGTTAGCCTGCTGTGTAGTTAACACTGACACTGAGTGGTTTAGAATCAGTGTATTGGCATTGTTTGTTTTATGTGCTTTGCAGGAGTAATTAAGCAATGGTTGCTGAGTAAATGAATGCAGCAACAGCACTGTCAATAAATCTGTTTCAAGATAACTTAATTTGGCTAAGCACTGTGTTACAGAACACTGTGACACATATTATATCACTCGGTTTGCAACATTCTGATGATGAATTATTGAACATAAATCCATTATCTTGAACATATTTTATTTATGAATGCACCAAGACACTGGAGGACTTTAACACTGCAGGGTAATTATTGTTCCACATTGTGTCACCACTCTACTCTCAGATGCAACAGCCTGAGCAAACTGCAATGAATCAAAGATGGCAAGTTTTGATTGACATTTTGTGTGTGCACAAGGCCCAAAGCGACATTAGCCGAATTGCTTTATTTAATGCTTTCTCCCACATTCTGTTTCTCTTTTAGCACGCCTTGTAAACACTGATGCAATAATGCATTCCATTATACAGAGGAGAGGAGATGAGTGTCTCTCGTGGCTCCTCTCCATCTCAATAATAGGTCAACAGCTGTATTAAAAAAATTAATCACATTCTTGGCAGTTGCAAAGGTTAGCCGCGACGCTCCGAGATGCAATATTGGAAGCTCAGATCAGCAGCAAATCTCGGCGGAGATGAGGAAGAGTTGCCTTTGATGAGTACAGCATGTAAATGATTTGTGTGTGTTTATAGGACACGGGGCTGGCCCTGCCTCACTCCAAGACAGCGGTGTCGGCACCACTCTGTGGCAGACGCTGGCAACAGCAGATGGAAATAAGCAAGCGAGGGGAGGGTTGACCCCGCTTCAGCATTTCACAGTTTGTACTCGCTTTCAGCAGAATGTTTGTTTCTTTTTCCCAGCTTGTCTCTGTTTTTGCCTCTTTTAATTCTGTTAGCCTTAACCTACTGCCTTGTTTGTTTTATGTTGACAAGTCCACTTACATTCAACCATCTGAATGATGTTTAAGAAGGTCTCTGTAACATTATCAGAGATCTTTCAGCATTACAATGTGGCAGCTTCATTAAAAAAAACTCCTAGGATTCTCAAGGTTTAATGTGAGTTATGACTTTTAGTTGCCACAACTTAGGAAAACCAAACAGTTTGTTTGTTAATGCTATGTTTCCTGATGGAGACATTATTGGCCAGTTAGTGTGAACTTTTAAGAAATTGAAATATTGATGCCTTTCTCGCATCAAAAACAAATTACTCTCAAAGATATCTTGATGTACCAGGACATGCAGATAAAATATGAATGCCTACCTTGGATTGCTT
The DNA here is from genome assembly GCF_000735185.1 of Notothenia coriiceps. Lineage (NCBI taxonomy): Eukaryota > Metazoa > Chordata > Actinopteri > Perciformes > Nototheniidae > Notothenia > Notothenia coriiceps. The sequence goes on along the minus strand of NW_011369945.1, from coordinate 14,800,120 downwards.
TTAGTAATTCTGAAATATTCACAGTGGCAAGTTTTGAGTGCCGTGGCTCTTGCTAGTTGTGCACAGACTGACACTTGGGGATGAATTTTTCAACAGTGATCTGATTTGGCCGTCACAGTAAACGGATAGCCTTGATAAATCAGGAACATTGCTACCTGGATTGTTGGATGGAAATGGAATACTGCATGATGCAAGTGAAGGAAAGCAGTGTTGAAACGCTTCCGTCTGTCTGCTGCTCTTGACTGTTCAGAGAGCTGTGCCGCTGATGAGCTATTATGTTGTTTGCACATGTCGTTATTGAAGCTTCTGTATGTCCATTAGTGGCGTTTAGCATATAAATTAGTAAACCCTACAATAATTATTAGGTCTGCTCTTCCTTCGCTGTGACCATTTCTCTGGAAAGAGTATGCTTTCTAATCTGAGGGTCCCACCTCAGCCAGAGTTCATCCATTAACACCAGTTTTCTTTATGCTAATGGTGATTTTTCTCCCTTGGAGTGTAATTAGGAATGAGAAAACAATCAGTAGATAAGTAATCATCTGTTAAAAGAGAATGAGAATAGTGCTTCCACAACAACAGAGACCCTTCGGGAAATCAGATTCACTATCATTTCCTTTCACGTCTTCTCCTTTAAGAGGAGAAGACGACCAAGCCTGGCAACTCCTTCCTGTCTCTCCAGAACAGCTTCCTTTTGACATCATTCAATTGTGATGTAATTTCCTTTCTTGCCAGCAAGAAGAGTTTCAAACCCAGGCCGTTAAACCATTTTTAAAAACAGGTCTTTATCAGATTTGGGAAGATGGTGCACAGTCAGTCAGCTGAGGTCTGGAGCAGAGGTGGAAGAAGTACTCAGATCTTGTACTTAAGTTAAAGTAGCAGTATACTACAGTGAACAAATACTCAGTTAAGTAAATGTTGTGCATTCACAATTGTACTTAGCGTAAAGTATTAGCGTTCAAAATATTTTAAGTACCAATACTTGTTATGCAAAATAGCCATTTTAAGCACCATATATTTTAAATGATTGTTTAAAAAATATTGTTGCATTTATGTGTTCATCACTTCAATGTTGCACTTGGTAGGGAGACCAGGGACAGTTGTAACACGGGACAGTTGTAACGCATTCAATATCTCCAATCACAAACAAGCTAGAGTGATGAAACTCACTCTGCAAATGCACAGTTAGATTGAAAGATCGCTGTGAAAAAAAGGAGCCACGTTTAAATCTCTCGTGAAAGATATCAGCAAAAGTGTGTTTCTGAGGTAAAAAATTTACAAAAATGATATGATGTATTTTTTGGATACTGTCTTGAGGTAAAATGTCTAGGAATTCACACTAGTATTATTAGAATCACTGTTTTGTAAGCTAAAAATATAACTAGCTAAATATGAGTCAAGCTAGCAATCAGGCAGGTTCACAGGGGGTGAAAACATGACTGGTGGTCCAGGGACGGTTGTAACACGGACCACAAAGGGGAGAAAAAGTAGAGAAACCGCTGTCCTCACAGACAAAAATCTACTCGAGGCTGAGAAAAAAAAGTCTAACGCAAACATGTCTAAAGCAAAGAGAAAAATGAATTTCTGCAACAAAAAAACCCAAAAAGAAGCAGAAGATTCAGGACTCAGATGAAGCTCAATACTGCATTGTGTGCCTGGAGAGCTACTCCAGGTCCAAGGAGATCTGGCTGCAGTGTTGCTCCTGTAAAGCCTGGGCACACAAGGACTGCACAGATGGAAGTGACTTTTACACCTGCCACCCACAACTGTGAATCAGATTAATTCCATCTGGTGTAAATGAAGTTATGTTCATTGTTTGTCGGAGGATGTGTGAAATCCCATTACAATCTTGTTGCCTTAGAATTTGACAGCTTTCCCTCTTTTTTGTCACGGTGTGAAAATAAGTAACCGTTATTAACATGTTACAACCGTCCCTGCTGGCATGTGTTACAACCGTCCCCGTACACTGGTATGGTTGTAACAGTTGAGTGACTGTATTTAAATACATTTTCCAACCTGTACTTATTTCATAAAAACACTTAAATACATTGTTTCAGTAGTTGACACATTGAGAATGTATAATATAGCAAAATGGCTATCCTAGTGTAAATGTTTTTTTACTTATTGGGGAAGTGTTACAACTGTCCCTGGTCTCCCTAAAGGTGGGGTTTATTTGAATGACTTTAGGTAGCTTAATTCATAGTATTATAATATAATGTGTCTACAGTACATTTTGCACCTAATAACTTAACAAAACTAAATCTGCAAAGTAACTAGTAACTAAATATACAAATACATTTAGCGAGGTAAAAAGTACAACATTTACCAACAAATGTAATGAAGTAAAGGAAGTATCAAAAGTACAGTAGCCTACTTGGGTAAATGTACTTAGTTACATAACACCACTGGTCTCGAGCAACTTCTATCTCAGGGTCTTCAAGCAAAAGAGTCAAAGGCCTGTTTCGTACTGTTAGAGTGTGCGGTTCGTCAGGGTCGGCTCTCCTTTTGACGCAAATTACGTAATTCATTAACTTTTCTCTCAACGGACCGCGCGGATTTATACCTTAAAAACTGTGTCCATTGCGCATGCTCCTGCTTTGTTCTACACCGTCCCATCGCTGGTATGCACTTGTTTTGTCTGCAGAGAAAAAGAGGAACAAGTTGAAAAACTGAATGGTTGTTTGAATCATCGGTTGTTTGAATAGATTCGCCCTTAAATCCGTTACCAAATTGAACATAATTCGTGTTCAAAGTAGCACAAAACAGTCAAATAGCGTTGAACTCCTGGCAAACAACGTTACGTGGGCTAAGTGCGCATTCGTGGAATGAATGGGACCCCCGCACATCCGGTCTAAAGATACGCAACGCAGAAAGTATGAGCCTCAATGCACCCAGGTAAGTAGCTTGATTTAAGCACGAAACAGGCTAAACAGATAAGACTTGATTTGATGTATTGTTCAAGGTAAAACACCACATTTCAACACCTGGACTTAATTTCTTTATTTTGCCACCCTTTCCCTCCTAATTTTAAACATCAGTCACATTGGAAGTGTCTCAAACAAATCTCCACAGTCACCTTACTGATCCTGCTTAGAGTAATGCCTTAAAGATCAATAGGCCATTCATTATTATGGTTAGGGCCCACCTTCAAAAATTCCAGACAAAAGGGAATTTCCTATTCCCTGTCAATAACAAGCTCGATGTCACCTCCAGAGGTGAGGGAGCATGATTCAATAAAGTTTTCTCTTTTTTCTCTTTGACCCCGAGTCACCTTGTTAGTAAGAGAGAGTTGAATTACAGTTTTGTTTTTACTCCAGCAAGTGCCCTACAGGCTTCCTAGAAACACACCAGACTATCTTGTGCACACCTCTGATAACAGCTCAACCAGTAGCCTATGTAGCTTTTTCTACTGTTGAAATATCCATTTTAGGTTCACATACAGCTTAAAGGGACAATATCCTTTACTTCCACATGGCGAATAGCCATAGTCTTATATTTGCAGGGGTACTGAAATGGGATTTGTTGTACTGAATTTACTCTCCTAGCATTGTGGCTTATTTATCCATGACTCCTAGACTATGCTCTTGTGTGTGGTAGTGGCAAAGGTGTGCCAATGTATGAGCCAGTGTTCTGGCCCTGGAAGCCATGCCTCCTCCTATTGCTGCTACCTGTGATCTGAGTGTTGTCGGGTCGTGCCTGCAGCCCATAGGCCCCCTGTGTTTTAAGTACCGGATAGCATGCACGTTGCCGCCATCCATGTTTGCAGGATATTGAAAAAGACCTTTGTCAGGAAGCTGAGGCCCACTGACCATTGGGGAGCAGTGATCAGGCTGCTCCAAATTACCATATCACCTTTCTCTATTCATCCTAATAAACAACAAAGTCAGATGTCTGATGGGTGACACTCATGCAACGGGCTCTTTTGCCTAACTATTCCTTAAAAAGCTAGCAGAGATGATTATTCTCTTATAGTCTTTGTTTGATGTTCTATCAGGATGTATTTATTGCTGTCTAAAATAATATATAACATATGCCAGGCGGTGACATATCTTCCTGAGTGCATTGTGTTTGCAGCATTGACATGTGACCTGAAATGAATCAATGCACAAGGTAGCGCTGTTGCTATTACTATGCAAACCAGATAGATGGCTTACATTTAATTTATATAATATTCCCAGCAGAAACATTTCTATTACGGGGGATCTTGGTAGGAATATTTGGCCTATAAAGAAATTAACTTTGTCTCTTTGCTAAGTACACCAATGCATCAAGCCATTATCTTCTTGATAGATGAATCATATTTGATATTATGCAAGACAAATGTATTCATATTGCATATTTTTCTAATTTTTTCCTGTCTGACCATCTGTGTGTGTTACGACTTACCAAGATTAATCCGTTGATCCTATTGGGATAGAGGGCAGGTGTTTTTTTTCATAACACACAGTAAGAGCTGATATCAAAGCATAATCCATCACTTTATATTTTAGATCTTTTTAATGTATCTGTGACAGTGATTTCCACCATTGAGACCTGATTTATTATGTTTGTGAATGTGTGGGTGTGTTTAGACTAAGCGGAAAGGGGGCAGGCCGTAGTGGCAAAAGTATTGCATGTGAATATCACTGACATATGAAATAGTACTCTACGTCCTTGGATCAAGTGTGCTCAATCATTTAAGCAGAATGACCCCTGACTGGATTAGAGGGAGGAGGGTGAACTGGGAGTAGAAACAAAGGGCAAAGGTTGCCCTCCGACATGGTCACTGTTGACCCAAATTCCATCTATCCTCAGCTACAAAGATCTGTTGATTATTTTTCCAGGAAATTGCAGTATTTGATCTCACCTACACCTCTTTTTCTTTTACGTAAGTAGCTCTGGGCTAGGCGTGATTGAAGTCAGACCATGATTTACAGAGACAACACTCACCTAGTACGCTGTTCGGCCTGTTACAGCCAATGTCTTACATGTGCCCTCCTAAATTCACTTATGTAGAACACTTGTGTTTTCCAAGGCGTTGGACAGGACGAGTGGATGCACAGACAGATTGCAAACTAGTGTTAATGATCGGCCTGTCAGCCGGAACCTGTATTACTTAATCTCCCGGTCCTGCTGTACGTGATCAAAGCAATGCAAATGCAATGGGGTATTGATTTTTACAGCATCCCCGCCCCTGCACTTAAAGTACTCCTTTTGTTGGTAGCCACAGTTTCCATCCACACGTCTAACCCTGGAACTTTTGTCATTTGAACAACCTGAACAACAATGCTTGCTTTGTCTTGTTAAAGGATGTTTTTGTATAATGATATGTTGAACATAAGTGAGAAGATCTGATCTCATATTGTGTAAGTACAGACAGGTGAGAATGTCAATAGTATGCAATGTTTTTGCAAAACGATTAGTTAAATCTGTATATCCTATCTCATTGCGGATATAGAACTTCTCAATTGAGGATCAGGGGATTAAATAGGATACAGAGCTGAAACAGATGGTTTGCTATGATGTGCCCTAAATGCTAATCCCGTCAGGCTTTAACATAGCCAGCTGTGATTAATAATTCAGGACATATTGTAAAAGTTATATTCTCTGCAATGTCAACTCTGTACTTTCTAAAACCCTGTCCTCACAACCAATAGCCTGTCCCTAAAAAAAAAAACGGACATATAGAGAGTGAACTGTAATTGATGCTGTTTTGATCAAGAAGTCTGTCTGAATTTGGTTAAAACCTGTGTAACTACTCGTGGAGAATGTGATTGGACAGCAGTAAAACTCATTTCAGGTCCCATTCTTGAAATGTGAGCAGCCACAGTGAACTCTCTGTCACAATGAAACATGGTGATTAAGACAGCCAGTCGGAGATGAAAATGAATTCCCTCAGCTCTAAAGAGGTGTTGTATGGAATTGTCACAGGTCACCCTCTAGGCGCCTGGCTCTTGCAAAGTAATTCATCCATCGCATTATCCCAATAATGATACATTTCGAGCATTATGAATTGGGATGTTTCCTCACACAAGACTTTAAATGATATTTAGGTAAAAGGTCTAAGGATCATTAGCCTCGTGTTGAATTCCTCTCATTCTGCCTTTGCAGAACTGAGATTCTGTTTAATCTCCAAAAGCAATTTGTGACATAGAGAGACAGAGGGAGGTCTTGAAGGCCCTTTGTCTTAAAAATTATGCACAAATAAAACGGATGTCCTATTCCTTTTCTTTTACATTTTTTTTAATTTTCTTTCTTTGTCTTTAATTTGTTTAAATGTCATTCATAGAATTTCAATGCCGGACTCCGTTAACCTTCAAGAACTATTGTGTTTGGCCACTTGGGGGCAGCAGAATCAAACTCTGAACACACTGACATATTATTACCTACTTTTAAGTTTAATTTGGCAAACTTGTTAGCTAAAATGTGCTTATTTTGTATTTCCAATCAACCATTTAATGTACAGGGGGACCCTATGAATAGTTTGGATTTGTATTTTCCGACAGTTCAACAATAATCCGAAGTAAGAATAATTTTACTAAGTTCATCAGCTAGTCACTCAATAGGTTTTTAAGTTTTTTGGCTTTTATCAACTACTATTTTATAGCCAAGTTGTCATATTTATCATCCCTTCAAAACATTTGACTGTCACAGAAGAAGCCACCCCAAATTCTTTAACATAAAAAAGTCTGTCCGTAAGTTAACATGCGGAGCAAACATTTATCAATTTTTCCAAATGTTTTCATTACATTTGGTTTGAGTTATCCATTTTAAAAGAAACAAGGTTTTTCCAGGTATTCCCCTTGATACATTACTTTCAAATAAAAGGACTTTAAGCCACAAAGCTAGGAGTGCAAAATAATATAGGAGGATTTGTTGTGTATATTTGCGTATTTTATAAACACTACCCTTTATTTAATCTGCTGCAGATTGAACATATTTTACTAGTAGAGTCTGTTCAAACAAAACACTGTTGCAGACTATCATGTAACTTTGCTGTTTATTGGTCCCGTATGATTGTAGGCCTTTTCAGCAATGCTGTCTTTTCCACTCACGCCCAAATAGTGGCTGTGCTTTTGTGTAGATGGCACCCTTCAGTTTTCTAATTGATGACTACTGGGTGCTGTCCGACGGAAGCAGTCTGCTGGCAAACACACGGGAGGAAACCACTGCCAAGACAGCTTATCTCTCAGATTGCTCTTTGAACTTCAAGCTTATGAGCTGCTGACAAACTCAGACTCTGCATGGCGGCGTACTGCAGTGCCCCTTGCCTTCCTTCCTCTTCTCAATCCCTGAGACCTTGTGGAATCTACAAAGTCAACATCAAGTCTGAAGAAGGGAAATATCCTGCTGTTTTCCCCTCACCAATGTGTGCAATCTTTGGCGCGCTGTGATTCCGACTTAACTCTAAATGGAAACAGTGTTGTTTCTTTTCTTTCACGCCACCACCTAGCAGCAGAACAGCGTGTCAGACCACTTTCCTCTGGATAATTTCAGACATGAGAGGCCCGTTTCAGCCCTCTCCAGCCCCCATTTACCCGCGCGGCCTGGCCTTCATTAGGCCGGCTTATTGGTTGCACATGGCCAAAGTGGACTGTGTGTTATCCTCACGCGAAAGGTGCTTAGGAAATTGCTGAGTCTCCTGTCATAAGACAAGTCTTGAAGGCGATTTCCTCGACTTGCTTTGCACGCGTGGCCTGGCGTCAGCCCGGTGGCAAGGGGTATAATAAGGCTTAGAGTGAGCAGGGCCTTAAACCTGGCAGGTCCTCATGCCTTACAGAAAGCTGATATCTACACTGGGCCGGACATGGAGCCCTGAGGGATCTCTGATGCCGTCCTCTGGGAGATTAACTTTGCTACCCTTCGCCTTGTATGCTTCCTTTCTTAATTCACTAAACTAATAGTGTACTCACACATCAAGGATATCTTTTTTCATTTTGCTTAATAATCACAGAATGTGGCTTCTGTTAAAATTAGATGTAGTGGGGTAATTCATCTGCAAAAAAAAATCTGATTTAACATAGGCTTGATGTAATGCAGTCCAAAAGATGATTATTCATATTTGTGTCTACTTGCAGGAACGTAGAATTTTAGCTTCCACTTTGAAATGATGCCACAGAATAGTAAAATATATTGTTGAAAAGCTGATTTTCTATATAAGAAAATATGATCCGTGAATCATGACATGCCGTTCTAAAGAGATGCATTGTTATAATGAACATAACAAGGCGCAGATTTAGACATGACATGCACCCACAGATACATGCATTGTTATTACGTGTTTATATGTATTTCAATGTGTGTGCTCTTGTGCTGCCCTGGGTGAAGATGAAAAGTTTTTTTTTGACTTGTAACCCCTCTTCCCCTGCCGGTAATCACCCCAGAGCCCTGTAATCCCTGGCGCATGCAGATGCCGCCGGGGGAATATTACTGTTCATAATATTAATCTGCTCTCAAATTCCTTTCTGTTACCAAGATGAGGGGGCCTTGTGCACCATGTTCTTATGGGTATTAAGTGTGCTACAAGAGATTCATCGAGAGGTAGATTCTGACTCGTCAGGGATCAAGCCCAGCCTGAGGTCGTATCGCTGCTTTAAGGAACACCCGTGAGCACGCAACACCCATCTCCATATTCTCATAAACAGCCTGACATGAAAGACGCTGTGCCACAGCAGGGACTCAAATCCACACCCAGCCCACATGAATCATGTCAGCCTGATCCAGAGGAGGGTTAAAGCCTCTTTAAGGTGCTCGGTCCCTGGCTGTGATACCTGACTTAGCAGCAGGTAAACCCCCGTGCCACCGGGTTGAGGAGAGCGGCATTGTCCCCATCAGCTGATCAAAGGCTCACTTTTTAAAACCACAGGAACAGAACTGAATAGAAGCCTGCCAGATGGATTGGAACCTTTTTCCAATTCAGCCGCTGTTCGTCATCCTGTACCTGGAATTTGGCATTGTAACATTTGTCGTACATAGCTTAGCGCCAGGGTGGATTTGTGGCTTTTCAAAAGGCCTCAGCACAACAGTGTAATCATACTAAGCCTCTGGGATTTATTATTTAAAAAAATGCAAGGCTAATGACCACAATTACTTTAATCATAGAGTAGCTGTCTTTGAGGTGTGGAGACACAGAGTATTTAGCTAATATGAGCTATTAGGCACTATGATGACCCTTTTCCCAAATGACACATTTCTCAGCTTTGCTCATATTTATGATGATGATGTACAGCATCACGTGAGTGTGTTTTTAATAAAGAGCCTCTCGAGTTCAGGAGTTGCGAAGCCAGTCTTGCAGATAAAAGCCTCACACTGTCCTTAACCGGGGCTCTGTATTTATTAGTTCATATTCTTTTTCCTTCTCCCTCGTGACTTGTGCATGTACTTGTCTGAGCTGGAATTGGATGCAGTCCACTGTGTCACTGGGAGTATTTATGCAATCAGGGAGCGAGCAGCCCGAGGTGCAGTGGTGCCAGTGGCGTGTGAAATCTGCCGGCAGGATTGACACTTGGATGACGGATACCTGTAAAATACATTCACGCCTCTGAGAAGGGAGGATTATTTGTCTAGTGTTACACAAAACACTCAGCGACACTACTGAGGGATTCCATCCTCCCCCATGGTATAAGAAGAAAACCCAGTCTGAAGTTTGGCTGAGGTAAAATGTAGAGAGAGGCCTCTGCTGCGACATTCAGATCATTTTGATGTCTGGGAAATGCACATTCAATTATAAAGGCAGTGCTGCATGTAAAAGCTGTTTGTTCAGTTCCCTGGGCAACAGCCAAACTGAGAACTTGTAATGGAAAGTCGTTCTCTTGAAACAGTGAGCATTTACATGCCAGGTGTTTGTGTTCTGCCTTCACCAGAGATTGGATGGAAATCTACATTATTTCTACATTATGTGTCTCTGTGTGTGATCTTGCAGAGAGGAACAAAGAAAGATGGAAGAATTTGTAATGCAGCATATTGATCGGTGTTCGCTGGTGTCTCTGTATCGTTCTCCTGTAAGTGGTGTGGCGTGTTATGACCCCTAGCTTCCCTCTACAGGCGAATTAGTCACCATTAGCTGTTCTAAGGTCACCTTGCAATGAGCCGACCGTCCCTGTGGAGGTGACACTGTCAGAGTGTCACTTGGCATATGTAGACTTGTATCTTAACCTTGACCAAAGAAAATGTGTTTTCCAGTAGTTAAAGATTTCCAATGGGGCCCAAGGCTATAAGGCCTCAGGGATTTTACTGTCCAACCCCCTCTGCTTATCCTGCTGCCTACCCTGTTAGCTATCAGTATAAATGCAGACCACCAGTCATGCATTAAGTGCATAATTATTCCATTTCCAAGATAAATCTGGTGTATAGTGTCATATCCATCATGGCTGTCACCTCCTACATGGAGAGTAGGGCACTAAATGAAAGCCTTTTTGCTCATATGCACTTCTATAAAGTCATCAATTTTGAGCAGTCTATTCATTGTTTGGTTTGACAGATGTGAGCTAATAATGAATGATCAAGCAATGCCCCTCAAACAAGAACAGCCAGCATACGCATACACGTGTAAAGGTGTGTGTGTGTGGGGGTGGGGTCATTCCACAACACAGACAGAGCTTCAGTGGATAGGCAATCCTCTTCTGCATTACCCCTTCTTTTTTTCCAAGGTTGCTGTTTGGGCAACGGGGTCAATGTTAAGAATTTGTAGGGATCAATATTTGCGGGTGTGTATGATCAAGAGGATGACTAATATACAAGTGTTAACAAAGGGCCAAGGCCACGCCAGTGCAGGTTTACAGCTTGTCTACACTGGGATCTGATGTGAGAACAGTGGTTCTGTCCTCAGATGGTGCCCACAGAGCAGCTCTGATCCCTGTCCCCGCCTTGTTTCACACTGAATAACATTGCTTGTCCACTCAGGATGGACATGGAAAAGGGATTTAAGCCTTGACCATGGATGATGTTTATTTTTTCCCTTTTATTATGTGTTATTCCCTTTAACATGGGATTAGGCATGTTACAGCTGATACAAAGCTGATGTAAGGCTTCTGGGCTGATTGGAAGTAAAGCAGGTTAGTTCGTGTACATAATAAGAATATTTGGGCAATATTGGGGTTATTTTGAGAGGCTTAGGTGAGGGCTGCAATCCAAAGTGCTTTCACACTAAGTTTCACTGGATGCTTGTGGACATGCTACAATGTGCACAACACAACTGCCGTCAATGTGAGGTATGTTCGTCTCACAAACTGCTGCATTATCTATTTTTTCTCATTAAATTGGAAGAAAAAATCCCTTCCTACAATTTAACACGTTACCATGGTGCTGTGTGTTGTATCAAATCTGACACTCTTTGTTGGCTTATATTGGTATTTCACAAAAAGTAGCATTAGTAAATGTATCCAGCGTCGTCAAGGGGGATGTATGTGCCATGTATTATGGGTATTACTTTAGAATAATTGTGGCTAGCCTACAGAATCTCACAATAGATAGTTTAAATGCGGCTTTAGGCTATACCCAAACTGCAATGTGTAGATATGTCGCGCGTTACATGCTTGACTGCCCCCGTTGCATTTCCTGTAATTGATTCTTTTCAATGATTTTAAAATGCAGAGGTCCCTGCTGGCATTGCATGTTTAAAGGATTGCAGGCATGTCACGCATGGCTTACTTCCGCAGATATGCTGCTTTCCTGTAATTCAATCCGGCCTTTCTGCACCTAAGCAAGGTGATTAACTCCCGGCGACACAATTGCTGTTGGACTTTCTCCTCTGGATTATGCCCATTCACTATCAATTTCCACATGTAATCTTATGCACAATGACACACATCCACATACCCTCATCCTTTATCTGATGTGGACTTGAAAAGTGGATGTTATTGTTTTTTTTTTCTCTAAATGACAACAAAACGGGTGTAAAAAGTCAAAACGCAGTAACCTAGTACTTGGTTAAAATGTAAATATGATCTGTGTAGACCTATTGGCATGTTCAATTTATAAAAAGATACTATTTTGCAAAATGTAGAATTGATGAGATCAAGCCATTTAAAATGTGTAAACAAAACTAGCTTCCGCTTTTTTACATTTCTGCTTTTTACATTCTTATATTCTACACATACATCACACTGCACTGGCTCATTTGCTCATCTGGATAGATGCTAACTGCATTTTGTTGTCCCAGTACTTGTTCTCTGTGCAATGAAAATCAAATTGGATATAATATTCTTATTTAACCCTTAGATGCCCGAGTGACTGGACCCTACCGTCTTCCATAAGTGGGTCAAAAAGGACCCGTATTAGAATAATATATGTTTTTATGCCATTTTTGTCATTTTGGTTAAGAAAAATCACTTGTATAATATTTAGTATTATATTTTGGTTCACACTAGAAATATTTTATATTAAATNTGAAATGTGTTCTCTGCTTTTAACCCATCCTAGTACAAGGAGTCTAGTACTAGGAGCAGTGGGTAGCTAGTGTACACCGCCCAGGGAGCAATGGGAGTGAGGGGGGGAAGGGGGGTGTCCGGGGCCTTGCTCAAGGGCACCACGGCAGGGCAGGAGGTGAACTGGGAGCTCGTCTCCGAAGTAGCTGGAGACT
>NW_011369945.1:14758023-14787542 GCF_000735185.1 Notothenia coriiceps | reverse complement strand
TATTTCTACCCCAAGTTTCCATAAGTGAGTCAAAAATGTTTTCTATGGAATTTCGTTTTTTTTTCAAAATGTAAAAAAGAAAATTCTAAAATTCTAAATAGTGAAAAATTTAATATAAAATATTTCTAGTATTTAGAATTTTAGAATTTTCTTTTTTACATTTTGAAAAAAAAACGAAATTCCATAGAAAACATTTTTGACTCACTTATGGAAACTTGGGGTAGAAATACAAAAACTACAATTTCTTCAAATTTAAAATGTAAATGGCATGATATCCAAGGAATAGCTGGAATATGAAATGATAAAAAAATGTAATTACAAAGATACTTCAAGAAAACCACCTCACCGGGTAAAAAAGACCCACTTATGCATCTAAGGGTTAAAACCAAGCTTAAGTTCAGTATCAGTTTATGCCTAACTGCAAAGGCTTACTGAACAGCAACAGTATTATCATAATAGCTAGCTCGTGACATAGCCATGGCTAAAACTAGAATGTACTTACTGTTGTATGTATTATTTTTTTTATGTAGTTTCTATGTCATTGATTTTGAGGTAATATAATCAGGCTTTAATGGCACAAAACAAAGTATTACAACCTTTCTCTGTAGGGCAGATACTGGGGTGAGTGTGAGATCAGTTCTTCTGCTCATTTCTTTTCATGTGTTTCCATTTGTTATGCTTGCAATATTGCTGTCAAAAGAATCTCATCCACATCATTCCATATTTTAAAAAGCAGCCTATGAATTTTTGATCAACACATTGTAGACCAAGCAGTGAAATAATGCACAAAAAAAGAAAGAAGGATGCATCAAATGCACTCCAGCTCTGCTGCACACAGCCTTTATCTGTATTGTGCTGGTAAACAACAGAGAAGTTATTTTAGAAATGAAGCAATTAAGCAGATCCAAAATGAACACAACCCCCTTGTAAAGCAGCACATGGCGATGTCATTTGCATGCCTTTGAATAACTAATCTCTGAGGGGAGTTCCTTCTGATGGAATTTTCAATGCCATGCGCTCTTTGTTTTAAACACAGCAAACAAACAAACAAAAGCGTACTGGGTCCAGAGTTACTGCAGCTGCCCCCCCCCTCTCCGAATCTCTCTCCCTTTGCTGTCAGGTGACCTACAGCTGACTGACAGTGACGCCATCACTCGCCACTAGCATGAAGGAAAACATATGTGGGTTACCCTCTTATTAGATTTACAGATAGTGTTAAAAAAGGAAAATAGAATCTCAAGTTAAGCGTAGATTTTTTTAAGGATGGGGGGGGTTGTTAATTAGAATCACCATTCATCATGGTCACAGTATTTCTATTCATCCAGCTGATTGGGGACATGACAAATGAATGTGGGAATAAACGGAGTGTCAGGCTGGGAGGGAGATGGATGTTCTCTCAGCAGGGGGGATTGCGAGAGGTACAGTTAGCGCTGGCAAGTGGCCAGAGCTTCTGGGCTCCATGTCTCCCCACACATCACCCCAGGGGCCGCACACAGGAGCACTTTCCCTCTTCTGGACCCCTCTGTCGCCCTGTCCTTCTGTATTTATTAGTAAATGAACAACATGTCTCACTGATACAAATTCAACCCCCTTACCACCTGCTCCAAATCTCCAAACTCACCGCCATGACCTCAAGTGTCTGGATGTCAATCAAAGACAATAAGAATTTGTGCAGACATTAAAAAAGGCTTTTTTAGCAGTGGTAGAAAAGGTACTCAAACCCTTACATAAAAAGTGGCAGTACTATATTGTAAAAATACTGTTTCAAGTAAAAGTGCTGCCTTTTAAAAGTCTTATTTATGTAAAAGTACAAAAGTATTGGCCTCAAAATATACTTAAACTATCAACATTGAAAGTAGCCTTTTACGCGCAATGGCCCATTTCAGAATACATGTTAAATTATGATTATATTATATTTAATATCAAAACCTGGGTTATTATTGCAGCATAATGTGTTTATGAGATCTGGTCAATGTTGAGCTTATTTCTGTTACTGTGTATACTTCTGCTGGAGATCCTAAACTACAAGTATATGGAAATAGAATTATTTATTAGATATATATATATTTTTATATTACCTAATAATCTGAATATGTAATGAACTAAAGCTGTCAACTTAATGTAATGGTGTTAAAGTACATTATTTGCATCCAAAGTGTAGTGGAGTATAAAGTAGATTAACATTAAAACAGTTCAAATACCTACACATTTTACTTCACTAGAGTACTTAAGAAAACATACTTCATACCACTTCCTTTAATCGACCTCTCTTCACATCCTCCACGGGGTGTGATGTAGAACGAATGAATGTTAAGAGTTGTACTCGTTGTTTTCTGGATGTAATTATAAAACGGAGACACTGAACATTAGGCGAGCCCTTACAGTGAATAGATTACAGGCAGTTTAGCACAATGCTGTGTTTTATTCTGCACCACCGTGTTCTCGGCAGGAGCTGCAGGGCCACTGTGCCCATTGAAGCGTAAAGAGAAGCCAAGGGTTGCCGAGTTCAGCCTGAATTAGACACCATTAGAAAGTGTTTGACTGACACACTGTAAGCCCCTTCTTCTTCACACATTATTAGCAAACTCACTCTGATCCCATTATACAGCAGACAATTGTTATTCTAGAAATGAAGAAAAAATAATAGTGTTATAAAGATTAATGCACCCCTACACCTCATTCTTCCATCCGCCCACTTTTGCATAGACCCGTCTCTCATATCAATTTGAATTGGGTTTTCAATTATTAGAGTGCCTCAGCTCTCTCTGGCTAAACAAAGAATTTCCGTCGGTTCCATTGAGATGAAGTTAGATTATGCATTACGGCAATATCCAATTTAATAACTCAGATTTTCCTTTATTGTTTTTTCTGTTTGCATTGTATTTCTTTAAACGACTCAAGCGGGCAGGAAGGCAGGAGTTCTGCAGCTTCGCGTGACAAAGACGTACATCGATGACTGGGAGCATGAATACAAACAGGCCCTCTTCAGAAAGGAAGAGTTCATGGTTCATCTGACTTAGTGCAGCTAAATGAATGTGATTGAATTAATAACAGAGTCATTCAATATGTGTTTAATCTCAAATAGCTTCAGAGATAACATTGATCATTTCATCTTCTGTCACTCATGCCTTGACTGTACAGTTTGAAACTTCAAATAGTTCATCGACAGTTTCTATATATTAAAGTGTTTGATACACTTCATGCGTGTATGTACTTATTTCCCAAATGACAAGTGGCCAATCTTTGCACAAGATGATCTCACGGCTCCACTTTTCTAAAAGCGCACCCGTCAATGGTGTCATTTCAAATTTGAGGAATTATAGTGATTGAGCTGCGTAAACAACCTGCAGAGGAAGTCAGATGCACTGTCACATCCAGACGCTTTGGTTTGAAAACAAAGAGAGTGGAAAAAGGGATTGTGATCGCAGCTCCGTGGCATATTGGAACAAAAGCCCAACCTGAATGATTTATCTTTTTCCCCTCTTTGAAGCGCAGAAACGCTGTCTCCCCCACTGCCTGTGTTTGAGCTGCGCTGGTGGAGTACCTGGGGAGGGCAGCACCATGCAAGACAGGAGGCTGTGAAGCTCTTGTCCCCATATTTAGTCTATGCAGAGAGACAGTGCATACAAAAGGGAAAGGGAGTACAGCGGATTTGGCCTGAGGCTATCTTGTGTTGGGCTCTCTGAGCTTGAACAAAGTGCGTGAGACATTTGCGAAACACAAATGCATTTTGTTACAGACGAAAAGAATAGATGAGAGGTAATGGCAACTCATGAAAATTAAAAACAGGAAAGCTCTGATGCGTACCATGTTTCAGCAAGTTCCCCGGGTGATTACATCCTATTGAAACATCCAACACGGTGCTTGCTATGGCTTGCTAGTATTCAAGCCGAAAGGCAGTGTTAAATAAGGCCATTTGATACAAATGTGTCACTTGACACCCCCTCTGGTACCTTTCAACGCATGCTATAAGTGAAGAGCTCTTGAACTCTGCGGTAACTCTTGTTGTATGCTAGTTTATATATTTATTTCTGCATTTTGGAGAAACAAAAAGTCAGATGTTCCTTATTTATACCAGAGATAAGATATTCTGAAGACATCTGTTATGTTATTAATTTCACATAAATCTTAAGCTCCTCTATGCTTGAAATGGGGCTTCATTCAAGCTGAATTAATGAAACATGATTGTAAGTCCCTCACGTGGAAGAGGCTGTCATACAATATTGAGTTGCTTATAATCACTGTGTAATCTCACTGTCTGCCAGGGGAGGGCGGCGCGAAAGCCCCCCGTAAAACAATGTTTTGAGGAGATCAGAAGCCTTCGCCTGCTTCTGGCAGGATGAACAGGCAGGGAGTCTGCAGCGAGGGAGGACAAATGACTCATTGGTCGTCAGCGGAGGAAAAACTGCAGATTTGTGTACCCGACCGCTGTGATGTGTGCTAATTGTCGAGATCAGAGTGTTGCGTGTTTGCTTGAACTCAGGTAATTGTGCACAAACACACACTCTGAAACCTCACATGTGAAACAGAGGTGTGAGGACGCCCACTGCCATGACTGACAGCAGCAGTAACTCTCAAGCTAGCAGGTGAAAGACCCATGGGTGCAAGCCACAAACGGGACTCACCATGAGGGAAAGCAGTGGTAGTTCCCTACTTTGCATGAATAATAAACGTGTGTGTGTGTGTGTGTGTGTGTGTGTGTGTGTGTGTGTGTGTGTGTGTGTGTGTGTGTGTGTGTGTGTGTGTGTGTGTGTGTGTGTGTGTGTCTATCAGTAGCTTATACCGTGTTCTTTGGCCTGTGCTGTGTTTTATCTGGCGTGCACACACAGCTGGGGCTGAATGCCTCATGCTGAAGGTCTCAGGTGTTTTGATGTGTTTAATGTCAGCGTCAGGAACAGCACTTCATCAGACAGACGGGGGTCAGCAGCCACAGGAGGAGTGAGCTCACACTTGGCCATTCTTGTCACATCGTGTAGCGCCTGTCACACCTCCGCTACAGTGTCATTGCGGTACTTGGCAAAGCTTGTTACACACCTGCCCTTAGATAGACTAGTCGCCAAAATAGAGTCATTTAGTAAATCATTTCTAATGCCAAAACAACACATGGCAATCCGTGTCAACACACAGTGACGTATAGCGAACTTCTTTATCTCCATCTCCATCCACAACTGCTGCTCCAAACCGGCCTAATTATGTTTGAAGCAAAGCAACAAGAGGAGCGAGTGACACAAAAACACAGTTGAAATTGGGATAGACCTCATCATTGTTTGGCTGCGCTCACAACTTAATTAAAATTCACAAGGAGCCTGGCTCCTTCGTTCCCCTTCATATCGCAGCATTGTTCATCAGAAGTGAGCAGGAGTACAAATAATCGAGTGCAAACACTTCCTCCGGTGAAGCTAGCCCTTTCTCTAGAGCTTTACCCTACTTTACTTTTCAAACTGACAGAAATGGGTTGTCTCAAATCTGCCACGGCATCACTTCATTAAAGAAGTAGCCTGTTTTAAAACAAACAAACAATACAATACACCCACCCCACCCCAACAACCCCCCCAACAGGCACATGCACACTTGCCACCCATCCCATCCGAAATGTGTCACATCCCCAGCAATCTGTAATTCTGGACTCGAGGGGTTAATTGCCTGCCATGGCATCAAAGGAGAGTTTTGATGTGCTTTTTGAGGGCTGCCTTTAGCCAAGTTGGGGAGTAGTAGTAGGGAGAGAGGAGTGAAAAGGGGGAGGGATGTGGTGAGAGCAGACGGAGAGGAGGGCACATGAGATTTCACTCGCGGCGTAGCAGCGCAGGCGTCTCCTCAGGTAATCCTGCCTCTCAAAGGCATTATTGAATTTTCTTGTTTTTCTTCTTCTCTTTGTCAAGGCAGGGAGGAGAGAGTGTGTGCAGAGGGAGAGTCAGGGAGGGGGGGGGTTAAACAGAGTGAGCCTGACTTCTGAAGGGTCTGCAGCGGGTGCTTGATTCTCATTCACCTCTGCAGATCCACGTCAAAACACAGCCAGACCTTTTAAGGCGCCTGGCTTTGAAGTGAGAGGAGAGCCTCAAATCCAAGCTCTCCGCCACATATGCCCAGTCTGAAAAATTAGCAGCCATGTGCGTCTCCCTGGCCCTTTGAAGTTTCACGGACCGCTCCTCTCTCCATGTTCTAACAGAGAAATCAGAAGGTATGCAGTCTGACTCCCAGATCAAGGTGGTGGTGCGGCGAGGTAGCGCAGGCAAAAGGGCCTCGTCTCTGGCTTTTGTTCAGTCAGACCATGAAACCCTCTACCTTGTTAACACTGTTTACCTAACTCTTCAGAAAAGCTCTGCAGAGTTGAAACAACTAGTAAAACAGTCAGTTGTGACAAAACCCCCTCTGTGATCTGCCTGACGCCGATCTAAAGAAGTGCTTCTTCCAATCAGCTGCACTCATCTACGACATTAACCGATTGTCTTTTCTCTACCTGACAGTCAGATCTTTATTTTATACGAACGGCAAATAAGAATTAGTTTTGAACCAACAAGCCTGATGTAAGGTTACTTCACGTGTCATCAAATGTGCAACACAAGGGCAGCGTTAAAAGACAGAGCATCTGCCCTGAGGGCTCACTCGAACAAAAAAAAGAGCAAAGAGACTGGAGAAGAGAAAAAGAAAGGGTGTGCAGAAATCAGAGAAAAGTCCCTTTGACGATATTTCTAGATATTGCTTCATCACGCTTGGCTAACCTACTTTATGAAAAGCAATATTGAAAATCATTTGCATTATCTTTACACAATGCAGCCCCCTTTTCTGCTGAAGGGAGACTCGTCAAGAAAAGAGAATTATCCACACAATGTGCTGAGGCTGCTTATCCCATTGTAATCTGACCTGATTGGAGGGGTTTGATTAAAAGCGAAGGGGGCCACACGCCTCCTAATCCCCGCTGAGCAACGCTCCATGACCCCGGCTAACCCCTCTCAAATGCCATACGGCCCCCTCCTGTCAAGACGGCTCAATGCACAGTACCAGTCGACAGCGTGTGCTGTGCAGGAGTTTAGGGCTTCTAATCCCTGAGCTTGTCTTGTCCCTTTCTCCTCTCATCCTCATCAAGGAGACTTTCTCTCCTCACAAGAAGATTTGGGAGATGACTTCTATTTTGGTGGCGGAAAGTGAAATAGCCTCGAGGGGCTGTGTAAACATTGTGGCTTACCGCTAACCGTCATAGGAGAGTCTACGAGACTAGTCTCCATACTTCTAAGGCAAGCAAATCCGCATCTTGTTATGAGGGAATCGGCGGTGCTAAAGCCTTGCTTAGTGACACATCTTGTTGTCAGAGGGTTTGTCTAAACAGGTATCACTGCTGTAAGCTGTCGTATCACTGCGCATCATCTGCATCCTCTGAACTTACTGTCAACGCATCATCCACCCAGTTCATGAGGAAGTGCCAGTATCAGGGGTTTTTAGGGAGAAACATCATTTTGGTGTCAGTAACACAGGAACAACATCTGGGTGTGAGCGCACCTGTGTGTGTGCTTTCAGACAAACGTGCATTTAGGCAAACCCCCGTCCTCAAGAGCATCTTTAAGGCGCCTCGTTTGCAGCGGAGTGTCAGAAGTCATCGCTTAAACCCCTCCACTGCCTCCTGTTTGGTGTCTGACTACAATGAGAAATTGTCAGGTAGAGATGAGTTTGTGTGGGAGTGTGAGCGGGGGAGAGATGAGGGGAAGGGATCAGCTTCCTGTCAGTGTCAGTCTCAGATAGTTTCCTGTTAGTGAGCCGAGAAAAAGTGTATGTTTTCTCTTGGTTTCTTACATGGGATGCCCGTGTGTTCATACATGTGTTTGGAGGTAGAAGCTGGTTCTCTGCATGCGGAGTGGCTCTGATCAGATCCAGAGAGGAGGCCTTTGCTCGGGCCGCTGGCTGCCGGGTGGGTCTGGTTCAAGTGTCAGAAAGAGAAGGGAAGAAAGATTAATGGCCTCTCTGAAGTGAACGCCTTCCTCCAGTTACCCCAGCCCTGCCTATCAAGGGACGACTCCGCTAACTGACCGGGGATGGCCTGGGACAGGTAGGGTGAGTTTTTTTTTTTTTCAAGGCCTCTCTGCTGATTGGTGTGGCGTGTCCTGTGGAGGGGTCACTGAGTGATGGAGTGGCGAGGAGACAGCGCTCTGCCTTTGGTTGGCCTCTTCGAACAGCTCCCTCATTCATGGCCCTGTCTCTAGCAAGTCTCAGGAGGCGGGCTGCAGATGAAAAGGTCCTAATAGGTTGTCAGTGGACCTCAACACTCGGCAGCTCTCCTTATCTAATGAGGATGTGAAAAGAAGAGTTTGAATAGAACCAAAGTTCTCGTTCTGCTGCCAACACGTTGACACATAAGACATGACTGCGCTTCACGACATTCAGAACAGGCTTGTATTCTTTAATCCAATGATTGATTGCACACGTTTCATAATTATCTCTGATGTGGTTTTTTTAAACTAGCGTACTGTGTTATGGCAGATCAAGGCCAATTCAAGTGTATTTCCTTTCAGGCGGATGGCACCAAACACTGTGTTGAAGAAACCTCAATAAGAGGATTTTCAATTTAAATGTTTTTATTATACTTTAATTACAAGTTTGAATCTGTTCTGTATGTGTTTTGCAAGCTTGAAACATGTTTTCAGTCTCAGTAGATTGCTAGTTTTGGGAGTGCTTTTTAGGCAAATAAATGAAGTAATAAATAATGCAATTTAAGATTAAATTAATATGTGATTATGTGCCTGCCTATACCTCTGGGGTCTTTAAGGAGGCTGGAAAACTGTGAGCGTTGCCAGATTTGAGGAACACAATGCATATTCAGTGTGTTTTAGTGAGATTTAATTAGGGAGAGCGAGTCAGAGGGGTTTGTTTTGTATCCATAGTGACGGTAGGCAGAGACAGAGACAGAGGCCTATGGCGGGAATATGTAAGAGTCTCCTGCATTGTAACGCTCAGAAGCTCCAGTCCTCTCACCTTACACGTTCACACTGGATCCACCACTGACTCTTTTGTGCTCTTCAATTCAAGCGCTATTAGCCAGTCCCCACCAAGGCTATTTGGTGTTATGTCAGGCTAGTTTCCCTCTCCCTGATGGGCTCAGACACTTCTTTTTTTTCTTTGGCTGTCGTCACCAGAGTTATAGACCTTTTATTGCATAAACATGTTGACAAATGGCCCTTTGTAAACTTTGTTGCTGGCGACATTTATTCGGCAACAAAGCAGTTACTTGAGCTGGCTCCCTGGGCTTGCTTTCCATTCAGGCTAGTGATCAGTTGTCTGCACGCCAGTGGCCCCTGGGCTGCTAGCCCACCCATGACGGGGGGGCTCCATGAAGGAACTTATTTATAATTGCAACTGAGGAAAGGTTTCCTAAAAGCATTTTTCGCTTTAATGAAGTTTACTGGCACCGGTAGCCTGATGTGTAGCCAAAAGGTTTTAGTCTTCTTTAGTAGCATGTTAATATGATTTGTCTTGGCAACAAGCAAATAAGTGGAATTGGCACAGAGAGTAGCCATGAGCAGGAATCCTAATGC
This sequence comes from Notothenia coriiceps, assembly GCF_000735185.1. NCBI lineage: Eukaryota > Metazoa > Chordata > Actinopteri > Perciformes > Nototheniidae > Notothenia > Notothenia coriiceps. Next base: position 14,778,021 of record NW_011369945.1, on the reverse strand, counting down.
CAAATTTGTCATCAGTGTTTTTACTTTGAGGTGGGGTTGGAGGAGAAAAATGTAATTAAGGCCATTGTTGCAGTTCTCTGTGGGGGAGCACTTGCTTTGGCTAAGCCTTGTAATTATGAATGATATCCTCTTTGGCCTGCTTTACTTTCTGTCCCAGCTGCAAAAATTGGATTTGTTCCACACACCCCTGGAAGACGCGAGATCATCTTTGACCTGCGTTGTCGTCACCTGCATTCTCTGCGCGGAGCGATGCTGTTTTTATTCATTTAGCCCATTCTCCTAAAAGCTTGCCAACTCATAAGCGAGCATGCTAACACGATGATCACAAACAAAATGACCGCCCTGCCTGTAGAGAGGCTGAGTGATCCCATCAGCGTTGGGTTACCTGCTGCCCCCCTGCTCACTGTACCTGTTGAGAAAGACATTTGTGCCGCGGTATGCCGAGCAGAAGGGTGGGATGACCCCAGAGGGTTTGGTTGACGGTGTGAAGGCTCCTCCAGGCCTGAGTGCTCTCTCTCTCTGCCAGCAAGGCCCCGCACAGACCGGGCTTTCATTCCAGCCGGCCCTGTGGCTTCAGCTCCTAATAAAGCTACCATTTGATCCCCTTGAATTTCTAAATCGTTCTCCTTTTGATTCCCTCTTAACTCGGCCTGCATTTTTCCACTTTGTTCTGAATGGAGGCTCGGGTTTCCGCTCTCAGTGATGGAGTGTTTGGAGAACTGTGTACGTGTAGAAAGTGTGTACGTGTCTGTCGATAAGAGTTGTGGCTCATGATGAGATCATGTAAAGCAAGACGGATATTATTTATCAATTCATAAATAACTTATTAGGTCTGCGTGTTTGTGTGAGATTGAAAAACAGAAACAGTGTTAAAAGAAGAGATGGGTAACTAATATTAGGTCATTACCAATCACATCGTTTAAGCATCTCAATCAATCAATCAATCAATCAATGTTTATTTATATAGCCAATATCACAAATGTTACATTTGTCTCAGTGGACTTCACAGTTTGTACAGAATATCAGTATGACAATACGACACCCTCTGTCCTTAGACCCTCACATCGTACAAGGAAAAACCTCCAGAGAAAACCCCACAGTTTAAAGGGGAACATGGGAGAAACCTCAGGGAGAGCAACAGAGGAGGGATCCCTCTCCCAGGACGGACAGACGTGCAATAGATGCCGTGTGTAAATCTAAGAGATAATACATTTTACAGCATAGGTAGACCAAATGTTTGGAAATGCATGTGTCTGTAATAAGAAGATGAATCCACGAGGATGTCAACAATCCTGTGGGAGCCATCAGGGATGATGAGAGTCAGGTGGGACCACAGTGATTGGTTCAGCCACGACTCGAAGTCCAGGACTCAGATCCAGGACTCAGGATAGAGGACTCAGGACTAAGGATCCAGGACTCAGGATAGAGGACTCAGGACTCAAGGATCCAGGACTCAGGATAGAGGACTCAGGACACAGGATAGAGGACTCAGGATAGAGGATCCAGGACTCAGGATTTTCACATCCAGTACAAAAAAAACGCAATTTGGCATTTTCAATCCAGAAATACGTCTTATCTTGGTTTATGTAATCTTTAGAAATACCAATACAGCAGTGTAAAGTTTTGCAGTATAGATGGAAATTGTCTTCATATTTCAAAAATAACTTTGTGTGAGGGAGTAGCCTGTCAATACATATTTTCTTTAGTTGTGCATGCTAGTGTGTTAACCTTGTAAAATGAGCTGTAGAGTGACATTTTGATCATTATCATAAGTATTATTGAGGAGCGACCACAGATACCAAACGTTGGAATAAATGAGCTCTTGGGACACACGTCCAGAGAGATGTCGTGCTTTCAAGTCACAGTACGGTGAGCAGCAGCAGAACGATTTGAACAGACCTGTGGACTTCACAGACCCAGAAGATTATAGGTTTGTTTTAAGAGGCTGATTATTCTCTGGTGTAATGAACAAAGCACACCCATACGTTTGCTCGACTGCCCCAAGGCAGGTCCCAGTGTGTTAGGACTGCATGGTGTTTCTCTTGAACACCCCTCTTTAACTGCAGAGGGTGGTGTTTAGGGAGATTACAGCCCAGGTAGCGGGCACTCCCAGGCGTCGCTAATCGAATGCCCTTTTCATCGCTGCCGTCCAACGGGTTCCTGCTGTGAGCTTTGTGTTCATGATTACTGCTTTGAATACAGAAATTAAAACACAATTATTGAATGAGCTGTAATCAAAAAGGGCTGAAAGAAGTTGTGTCTGACCCTGATCCTATTCTCAGCTTTGAAACCCAGCTTTTACCCTCAGGAGGAACACCCATGCTTCTTTAGTTTTCAAGTTGTTAGACGTGCTCAATCATATCGTTGACACTTAAATGACTCATTGCTACACATGTGGTGCAATATTTCTTTGATGCCATTTTTTATTATCCATTATTAATGTGTGAATCATAGGAAGGGATGTTTAAATGAGTACACGTGTCTGACTTTGTGTTTTATTTGTATTTTATTGACTGACTTTTGTTTGATTTGATGCGTAGTTATTGCATACTTATATATTTAAGTGCATTTCATCATGCTTTAACTTATTTTATTGGATCATAAATTATGTCACATCATGTTTTGTGTGCTAGGCGGTTTATGGAGGGATGCCATCCCTCTTGTCCCGCCCCCTTATCCTCTTCATAGCAGAGAGAGAGCCGGGGGCAGAGGAGTTGTCCGGTCCAGTATGCTCGTCTAGTCTGACTCATTGATCTTTTATCTGACTGAGCTTAGTGTTAGTTATACAGTCAATGGCTCCTATAACATCAGTAGTCCAACGTGTGCTGTGTATCGATAAATGCACCGCGCTGTCCGTGGTGCTGAAGTAGAAAAATGGATTTGTAATTGCGACTTTTTCTCTCAGTCCTCCACCCTCTGTCAGTTGAGTTTTGGATTCATTGAAATGAACTGGGTCCGCGATCTCCTATTAAACTGCCATACTGTGTTGTACTGTGTACTGGGTCGTATTGTACCAAGACTTTCCTGCCAAGAAGAATGACAGCGTCCGTTGTTACAGCAAGTGCCCAAAAGTAGGGGCAAAGCGCACTGACAAGAAATGTTGTCCTGCTGATAGGGGACATAAGATCAGAACAACATTTCTCTATGTGGCTCTACCAGGAGGAAGACCACATGTTTTCGTTTGATTATCAGGTTGTTTTGTATTAATATATCATGGTTTCATATTGTGTCACATTGTATCATGTATGGTATCATGCTGTTTCCTGCTGTATCATAATATTACATGCTGTATTGTAGCATTTTGTGCTTGTGAAATTAGCGTTTCATTTAATACTATCAGAAGTACACGATATACACAATTAAACGCAGTTCAAACATGGGCGATAATTTATCAAAAGCAAATGTAGATACAGTTCAAATGTGCCAGATCCATCAAAGACTCTCAGTACGATATTCATTCTTTTTCAAAGTTTTCAACATGTTTAGGAGTAAAACAAAAATGGCCTCTCTTCTCTTTGGCATTTTGTGCAGCTTCCACACTGCAGTCCAAATGTCGGGGGAGCATTGACTCGCTCAGATCACAGAGAAAGTGTTTCCTGACATGTGTCGCTGCCCTGGCCTGTGCCCGTGCCCGGCTCTGTGTGTGTGCCCGTGGCACTCTGCAGAACAGGGGGAAATGAAAGAGCTCTTATGCTGGTGCCAGTCACAGATGCCCAGCACCACGTCAGCGCTGCTCCGTCTGCAGTCCCCTCTGACTCGGTCCGGACGGGGCCCAGCAGACCTGCAGGTGGCCCCATTAGCAGGGAAAGTATGTCAGTGGAGCTGCACGGGGAGTGTGAATGGAGCGGGCTGTTCCTGGAAGCTGGCTCCTCAGGAACCAAAGATAGGACGTGGGGCTGGAGGTAATTACAAAAACATGGAAATACTGACTGCTGCTGGTTCTGAATTATTTTTAGCTTAATGGGATTTCTGTGGCCTGAATTTTCTAAGAATCAGGTTGTGTTATTTCATTCAAACTTAGAATATTAGTATGTTGAAACAAAAAAAAAGGCAAGCTTTACATAAAAAACTAAAAATGTTATAAAATGAGATCAGATGAGTTATACTTGATCCTGAATTGGTATATATTTTTGTTACAGCATCAAACTAATAATGCACTGCACATGATTTGAATATACAATAACTATTTACAAAGTAAATATATACATATCAACACTAACCAGATATAACTATGTATGGAATAAAATCATAAAATATGCAGAATAAGTAAGAAGACACTATAATTGATCAGTTTACTTCCAAAATAAATTAAACATTGAATACAATATATAAAAAAGGCGATGTGGAAAAACGGTTTCAGTTTTTTTAATTAAATTAAATGAGGTCGTACAACATGTACAAATTGTTAAGGTTTATTGCAGCACATATTGCAGGAAATATTGCCAAACTGGTTTTGGTCAGTTTTTGGTCATTAAACAGGAGTCCAATGCGGGAGGAGGTGGAGGGGGAGGCCTGTGGGAATGGGTCTGATATGTGTGTTTCTCTCCCAGCCAGATCCAGCCCGGCCTCACAGCTATCTGTTCCACAAGCTGAGATCAAAGTGCCGGCGCTGGCAGATCCGCCCGGGCTCCGGCACAGCCTCGCTCCAGCAGCTGCTGAGCAGGAACAGCCCCAGCATGCCTTGTTGAGGTTGGGGAACGAAGCTGAAAGATTCATGGGCTGGATGTGTCATTAAATCACTGCATGACCGATGTCCCACATGACTAATAATGTCACATCTCAAAAGCAGACAAGAAAAAGGCAAATATTGTTCATTTCTTGTTCGTTTTTAACTCTGCCAACGAAATACTGCAAGGGAGTTTTCCTCCCGTCTTCCTGTCATTTGCAACTCATGCCGCTCTCGTATTGTTAGCTCTCGAGGACTTGTTTGGCACTTGGGAAGAGAGATGATATCATTGATTAGATTTTTGGATCCCGTGGTGGCCCAATGGGTGGCTTGGCAGCTTCTATAGACTCATGCTGCCTTTCTGCCACTTTCAGAGACTTTCTCTTAAGTTGTACAATCATGCAATATAAATTAGCATTTCTTTAGATACCTGTCCATCTTTTCGAGCTGTATTTAAGCATGCAGGAAAAAGGAGCCAAGAAATGACCTTGGCAAAGTCCAAGCTAACACATAAACATACAAACACAGTGAAACTTACACAAATGTGTCTTTGGCACACAGAAGGAAACACAAACTTGGAGGGCACCAAAGCCAATTGAGTGCATGCAACTTCACTCAGCAAGGCTTTCCTATTCCACCATGATGCATGAATATGTTGCACTATGAGTAATACTATTAAATTATGATAGTGTAAACACAGAAACCTTTTGGAGCCAAAATGTGAGCACAGATTTGGACAATCATCACAAAATACCAGTAAGTTCCGCCTAAAAGCATCTTTCAAAAACTCATTGGTCAGAAACTGTGTGTGTGACATGTCATGCTGTTCGCTGCTACATTCTGTCCAGTTGATCTAATTTATTTCCCTTTTCAATAAAGGGCCTCCTGAGGCAGCGCGGTGCGCAGAAACAGACATGTGAGCCTTCGGCCGTCTGTGAGTGTCTGCTCATTAATTAGGCCAGGGAATTCCACCGGCCCGTGTTCTGAGGGGGAGCAAAGGTACCAGATGGACTCAGGGAGGGGTGTTAAGATAGGAAAAACAAAATGGCCAGAAGAAGACAGGCCAGAAGAAGAGACAAAACAACACACCCACACACAAACAATTACAACATTGTTATAATTGTCATGAAAGACCAGCCCGCCCCCTCCTCCTTACGCCAACCCTGACTATATGACCTAATAAGAAAACATATTAAATGCTTTAAAATGTTATCAATCCACTATCAAGCAGAATTTGTGTTCTCCTCTGGAAAAAAGGGCATAATCTGCCATAAAGCCAGCTAGGCTGTGTTTGACCCATAAATACCCTGTTTGCATTTTGCAACAGTAAATCCTCCACCCTCTCCGAGTAAACGCCAAGTCAAAGAGCTTAAGCTTAAGAAAAGATAGAGCAATGAATTCATCGCTCATGAATACAGTTAATGTTGTTTTTTCACGTCTCATATGTTACTTGATTTGATTTTCTGTTATTGTTATTCCAAAATCTTAATCTTCTGGGATTGGAGCTCTCCGGGGGTGAGACAATGAAATTACCAGACCTGGCACTTCAGGCTAACGTGAAGATGTTTACTGTTATGCTCTGTGAGGTTTTAACCCTCACGGTTGTTTTTGACAATTTATCTGCCACGAGCCAAATCATTCACAACGTAAGGAAAATATTGTGAAATAACTCCCGCACAGTGATTGGCTGAATCGTAATTCGTCGGTCAAGCTTATCCAAAATCTGCTCTTGTTTTGCTCACCCTCATTTCTATTTCCTTTTGTATTATAAGACAAAAATAAAATGTTGATGAAAAGACAGAGACACAATTCTAAAGGCATATTTCAAAAACAATTCCCATTTCCATGTTGGTAGCAGAACAGTGATAAAGTAGGATGGATTGATGAATTATGAAAAGGAGGGGAAATGCGCAGAAAGATGCAGATAAAAAATGGAGAAAGTGATGATGACAGAGTGGGAGTGAATAAGGCTCAGTGAGAGCACGGAGAGAGTTGTGATAGATAGATAAAGAGGGAGAGTGAGCGCTTCCTGATTGCCGGTCTCAGGCAGTTTGACTGGTCGCTGACAGCATGCTCCTGCTCCGACCATACGGCCTGTCTCCTTAGCAACAGCCCAGCTGCACGGGGAATTTCCCTTGGTCTGACATTTTGACACGGGCGCCACGTTGACAAATAGCTGGAGTTTTCACCTCCTGCTACACTGTCTGCTTCCTGCTAAACCAGCCCTCGCTGACTGTATGAAGCGAGGGGGCAGGCGGGGGNGGCGGCCATTGACAGAACACTTGAGCCAGTTTTTGGACTCCTTGCACACCGCAGTTATCTCGTACCCGGCCCCCCTGCAACTCACACACTCAGAAACACACACACACACACACACACACACACACACACACACACACACACCTCGTCCCTGTATACTCCCAGCTGAGAGGGCTTGTCAGTTTTGGTGTTGGCAAGACCGCGGTGCATTCACAGCACAGCGTGGCATTATAGAGCCAGACCTCAGGTGTGAGAGGTGTGGTCATGACATGGAGGTGTTTGTATGTGACAGGACAAAAATGTGGAACAATCTTTTTTTATTTATCGGTATTATTGCATAAAAACAGTTTCTGTGGAAAGAATAGTTTTCATTACAAACTTAGTATTACAATTAGGAAACATAATGTGACAAGGGATGCATTTGTAGTATTTGTTATATTAATATTTTTTTTTCTTTTTTGCACTAAAAAACAATATCTTCAAGAAGCCAAGAGATGATTTGTGCCAATTTTAGCTCTACTCTATCTGCAGTGTCTGTATTATGTGAAGATGGCTTGGAATATAAATGTGATGATTTAAAAAGAAATACAGTCTGCATGTCCTCACTTGAAAAAGCCCCACCCAAAAGAAAGGAATGAACGGATGAGTCAAACGATTATTTTGATGATCTAAACCTCGTTCCCACCCAGGTATTGTAACCATAGAGAGATGGCACCCATGCAAGGCGTATTCATGACCACCAGTCAGTTTGGTTCACTTTTGTTCTCACAACGTGTTCCAATCTCTTCCTGACAAAAGTTATGAAATTAAAGTATTTGTATTGAGTTTGTAAATCCATTTTGCCCAAGGTGTCATGACGTGCTTCACAGAGAGTTTCTTTCACACAGAATTGTGTGTGTGTGTGTGTGTGTGTGTGTGTGTGTGTGTGTGTGTGTGTGTGTGTGTGTGTGTGTGTGTCCTCCTCCTCCTTGTATCTCCTTGTGAGTTGGTCGCCGTGAGTGTGTTGTGCCTTGGTACCGGTGGGGCTTTAAGTGCTGGCGGTCGGCTGTTATTATGGGCTGTATTGATTAATCCCCTCGCCTGTATAACCTCCAGCTCACTTTGAGGTGTCCCCAGTGTGCCTGAGCTCTCAGCAGAGCACACGCTGTGATTAATGCCCATCTCCCGAGTCTACCCGCTACAGAGCACCGTGTCAGGCCAGATTTGTCAGCTCACAACTATAGATTAGTCTCCGTCTCGTCCTCAACTTCGGAGCCACCAGTGGCCTGTAGTGTGAAACTGTCCCCCTCTCTCCCCTCTCTCCCCTCTCTCCCCTCGCACTCGCCACCCGTCCCTCGGGTGAGAAGATGGCAGATGCATTAAACAATTCACTTAATAGATAAGCTACATTGTGCTTGACTTTCTTTTCTCATACCCTCCCCTCTCTTTTCCCCCCACGTCCTTCCTCCCTCTCTTCCCTCATATCTCCCGCTGCTGAAATGGAATTGGATCAAAGAAGGAGAGAAAAGGGGGTTGGGGCTGAGGGAGGGGTCCTCATTGGGTTTTGTTGAAATATTTATAGGTCAGGGTTGAGTGGTTAAATTGAATATCTATGCTGATCTCACTTGCCTGTTTAACTTGCGCCTAGGCAAATATGTTTCCTAGGTGATAACCTTTTATGTACCAGTCTGACTTCATTGAAATGCATAGAGATAAAAATGTGTCACACTTCACAGCCAAGCCAGGCAGCCACTGATGCTCGATTATTCAAATGGTAATTGACCCCCACCTGTAGCTTGCTTATATTCAGTAGTCAATCACTCCATCCGCTGTTAAGATATGGAGAAAATAGCTCCTGTCATTTACATTACAAACCACTGGTGAATGTCAAGTACCCCAGGCGAGCCATTTGTGTGGAGAAGAATGGGAAAAATATATGGCCAATTATGATTTCCAATCTTTTTAATAATTTAAATGCTGGTGATATGTGAATTACTGGCAGCATAGCTCTCAGTGCTGTGCCCTGTTTATTTCCTAGCAGTATTATTTTCTCCCTAACAAATGACTTGATGTTAATCTTCATATATAATTTTCATTTGTCTGATATAATGGCTTCTAGTGGCTTGCTGTCAAGGGCTGATAAATTGACAAGCAGTATCATAGCACTAGAATCAACAATGCAGAAATGTTTGTTGGCCAAGAGAGGGGCTTTTTTTCTACCAGAGGGCACTCATGGTAATGAATGAATGCATATTCATGTATGCACAAACACACATGAACACATTCAATCATCTGATACTTGAGCACTGCTAGCTTTGATCTTCATTGTACAGAAATACCTGTTTTTCCACCAAACCACCGATGGCTTGTCGGGTTCTCCTCGGCGTTATTGTGTGATCTTGGTGATCAATGTGTCCTAATGTTGTCAGTTTCATCTAGGAAAACACACACACGATACGGGTACGATTTGCATTTCCAAACGCAAGGCGTGAAAGCATGCTCGGAAACTGTGCCTGTTTGTTTAAAGTCAGCCAAAGCTCTATAATTAGCAGTGTTTAATTATGGAAATGGCTGCCGAGGAGAATTTCAAACACACTTCTTCCCTGGATCATTAGTCACAGGGGCAAAAAAATGAAATGCTTTCAGCAATGAAGGGTTCATATTTCAAGCTTATAGCTGCTAAAAGGGTGTACTCAGAAAATCAATTTTATGAAAGTCCGTTCAGCACTAAAGGGAGTTCCATGCAACTAAGCAATTTTGAAATAATGTCGGTGGGGGCCTGATTCATGGACGGTAACAGGACTTTGCTCTCCTTGCCTGGGACATTATCCTCTAAGCCCAGGTCAGAGGTCAACCTCTGGTTTAAATCAACCTCTGTTTAGCATAACTCGATTCTTTAAGCACTGCTAGCAAACCCCGCGCTGAATAGATAAGTAGTCTTCAGCAGGCAGAGTGTACCAGATCAAAGCTCGTGAAAGCTGTCTGAAGACCAAAGTGGGAGTGGAGAAAGTTCAGGAAAACTACGGGAGGAAACCTGACCTTGACCTTGAAGTGCTATGTACTCTACACCACAACAGTGATGTCTTAACCTCGGCCACACACTGACGGTAAACATTTCTGCATGCCTCCGAGCACACAGGCGCCCTCCACGCTATAAATCCACTCTTTGATACCCCCCCACATTAAGCCTGGTGTCATTCCCTGGTATGAAGGATATGGACGACACATGTGCTCCCGGAGACGATGGGGAACGTCAGGTCTCCCGGTCTCCGCTTAAGAAACCACATCATCACCACGAGGCGCCCACACACTCAGTGGGCGGCCCCCTGCGCTAATGGCTTGTTGTGAGACTTTGGTGTGTGTGTTTGTACTCTGCTCTCCGGTGGCTCCGGCAGCAGTTGGGACCTTTTGGAGGGTCGTTTAAACTGGGAGGTCACGTATACAAAAAAAGCTACAGCTGCAGCGGGACGGCTGGCCCACGCTCCTCACTGGGGATTCCCATTAGGCAGATTGATTGTTTCCTCTCCTCTCCTCCTTTGATTCATGTCTTCCATCTGAGCTCTAATGAGCCGTCGGCCGTATGGCACCACTCAGGGCATCTGTGCATCGGCCCCTGTACTGTACACTGCTAATGGGAGGCACATATTGCACTGTAACTGCACACAGTACAGACAGTTGGGATAATTATTGTCAGTCCATGCTGCTTTCAGGTGGTGAATTCTACCCAAACAAAAAGTTGAACTTACAAAAATCCAAATAGAGAGTAACCTAGGGTCAGAATTACTTTATTAGTCCTACAGCAGGGCATGTATAGTGTTACAGTAAAATGGTATAGCAGGTTGAAAAGGCAAGCAATAATACAAAAAGAAGAGAAGTAATAAAAACAATGAGAAGCGGCAATAAAAAAAAGTGATATAAATAACATATTAAAGTATTGAGATCTTGTGAAAATGAAATGTTCGGACATTTATAAAAAAGATAACTAACTTCCCATCCCAGTATATAGTGACCTCACTAAGCAAAGCAGATTTCAGCTCTGAGCGTGTGTGTGCACACATGTTATTTATTCTGCCACAGAAAAGAGGGGACAGCTTTACGGCCCTCCACCGCAACCGCTATTTACAGCCTCAGTCATCCATATATCCTCCATCATCCACTTTTATGGTACACACAGAATGATAATTATGATAACAATAACTACCCATAAAAAGTACCTTTACTGCACTTGGGAGTATGAATGAGCTCTATGCTTCACCAGACACTCTGTGTTCCTCAGCTGAGAGTTAAAGCACCAGTTTCCCTCAAAATGAAACTCAGCCTGCATCTGATATTGATTCACGGCTACATTTTTTGGAACGGTTTATCCGGGATAATTTTCTACCTTGGGAATTTTGGGGTGTAAAGGCTCCATAGCGAATCATTCAGCATGTTTCAAGATGCCGTATAATTGTCCGTCTACTTTCATAGTGCCACTAAAGGTAACACTCTCTCTCTCTGTGGTGGTTTTGCAAATCAAAATGAGCTGGAAACGTGGCTATTTCAATCTGTTTCCTTATCAAAACATTTTCTATTTGCTCAGAGGAACCATGAAATACTATTTGGTCTCGCTTCTACTCAAAGACTTACACTCGCAGCTAGACGGACACATTTGTTCTGAAATATGACATCAAATCTTAAATTTCCCTTGATCCATGTGCCTCCAGGCATCTCAGTATTAGTTTTAATGTTACAATGCAAGTTCAAAACAATGCTTAAAATTAAAGGTGTATGTGAGTGAGGAAAAGAAGTGATATAAAGAGAGAGTGACAGAGACATAGTCATCGACTGCCAGAGAAAAAGAGATAGGCTGGAGGGTGAATCAGTGTTTGGGCTAGGGTGAACTGCAGATGAACTGAGCGAGTGGAGGCAGAGTCATAAACACACGCTGCTCTGTGTTATTGATTGGGGGAGAATAAATGAATGTTTGCTAAACATATTAGATCAGAGAAGACACGGCTCCCACACTGAGCGGGCTGATCTGCAGGGTGGCCCGGGGTCTCGTCTGTTTGTGTTTGTTTAACTGTGTGTGAGTGCCGGTATGCACTTTTAATGACGAGTGTGTGTGTGGTTTTGCATGTGTGTGCGATTAAGTTTGTGTCAGTGTGTGCTTTTAACGATGCATCCAGGCTTGGCCCCGGGGCCGGCCGCAGTCTCGACTTGTCTGTGATCATCACTCACACACACACACTCACCTGATTTGTGCCAAAACACCTCAGGTTGCCTCCACACTGTATGTGGGGAGAGCTGTCTCTAGAGGTCACTGCAGTTCCACGGGTGACAGATGCAGCAGGGGCCAGCAACAACATCCTGTTCAGCACAGCCACTTAGACAATACACATGGACAGGAGGGCAGAGCTGAGAGAATATCACAGTGAGTTTCACACTGTCAGATAGCCAAACACGGACACACATGCACCTTTTAAACAAACCTGGTCACCAGAAGCTGCAGATCCAAATCCGCTTTGTTGGGTGTTAATAGCAGTGATTTCACACCAACACTGAGCGCTCCATGGCTGCAGATCACATGTCTGCTGCCGGAAGAGGCAGGAAGTGAAATGCATCCAAGTCTTTGAGCTTCTGATGTTTATTCACCAGCGGTGGAAAGTAACTAAGTATTTGCATTGTATACGTCATCCCCACTATATTTGAGGCAAATAGTGCAGTTTCTCTCTCAGTTAATACAAAACAAAAATTACTAGGTGTTTTCTGGCAGTTCTATATATATTATATTAATACAATATATAATCAACAAATACTTTTTTATTATATTATTAAAGAAGTTGTGTAAAGTCGATAAAGCATTATTGAATTATTACAAGAATGAATAAATAATGAAATTGAAAAAATAATTTTGATATTTAATTAATTATAATCAGTTGAGTGTTTTTACCGTTTGGACTTGCTACTTTTCCTCAAGTAAAAATATCTGAATAGTTCTAATTTTCCCAGCTATTATTTTACAGCTTTTTAAATGACATTATCTACTTTGGCATGCGCGGCTCAATAAGTTATGCAATTGAGATATTTCGATTATAAAGTGCTCTTTTGGGGAAGTTAGGCATACAAAGAATGAGTGAAAGATGCCTCAGGATTGCCCAGGCAGCTTGCTTGAATGATCTTTAAAAACACAAAGCAGCCTCATCCTTTCTTTAGTTTTTGTTATGTCTCTCAAACTATTATTTTAATCTGTCGCAGGAGGCGAAAGAAAGGGGAAAACATGCTGCCAGGCGCCTCTCTCCCGCTAATTCTATTACACTGGGTTATTTTTAAAAGTTTCTTTTCTAAACATTTGCTGTCAGTAGTACACTGCGGGCTGCTGTTCCATATGCTTTGTTTGTATTGTGGTTGTGGTCTCAGTGGGGCTGAGCCCGCCTGCTTCCAGTGAGCTACGTGGTCCGCCATGCCAAGTTTAAAATTAGTAACAAATTTAATATGTACTCTGCTGGCATCCGGTGCCTTTTGTAGAGTGCAAAATGCTCCGATAGTTTGTCGGGGGGTCTTTCTGTAAGACCACAACCAGGCCCAATATAGAAACTCCAATTGGGAGACAGGGGGGAAAGAAAGAGGCGAAATCCAGAGCAGATGCGGATAACGTCTACACTGATCAGGCTAAGAAAGCTCAAGCACTAACACAGGACCACCAAGACAAACTCTCTCCTTTTTCTGGCAAAGGGGAACATGCGTCGCTCCGTGATCCTTCCCCCACGGCCACAACCTCAAGCACCAAACTATTAGCATGACCTAAACGACAAAACCATGCTCCTGTTAATGGCATAATCATGAAGGGAAATGATTTATGGCTTTCATTTTTAAGGATCACTCTCCTCATAACTCGCAATATGGAGGAAAATATCTGCTTTCACTAAGGGAGCCCTCCCATAATGCCTTATAGGCTGTTAAAGCATGGAAAAGAACATATTGGTGTCATAAATCTAGATTTCAAAACTAGACAGCATGAAACATATAGTGCACGAGTACAGACGGGGACAACAGTGGAGAAGTTAAACCCAAAGCAACGGATTACAGAACATCTTGACTGGATATGATGTCTGGAAGTTGAGGTAATTTCTATTAATAGTGCTTCATCAACATATCTCTTCTTGGCTTCCTTTGCCATCCATCACAGCTGCCACACAGTAATATACAGGATTTACAACACATTGGATCAGACATGTTTTTACTTCTGACTGGTGCTAGGTAATTCAACTTATCCATGAGTTTAAAGGGATTTGCGTTCACAGGATGTGCATAATTTGTCCTCTAAATGTAATATATCCGTTGTTCTTTCGGGGTGTGCTTGCCATTTTTCATGCCTTACATTTCTCTCAAAGGGCACATAAAACAAATGTAATTTAGTTAACCAAAAACAGAAAAATATGGAAGCATATTTCATGTTAAAATAATATTTCCTTGACAAACGCTGGCTAACTTTCCAGCATATTTCCCCCTTGGTTATGAGAGTCTGTTAACTCACTCCAGTGTAGTTTGGCCTCTGACCAGTAGAGGGAGGTCATTGATTTATTTCTGCCATGTTACAGCAGGGATCTGCATTTGCCTCCTCTGGGTTCTTGATTATGAGTGATTCTAAAGAAATGTGTCAGTTATTATTTTTAGACAACCGCATAACGCAAGCACAGTGGGCCCTCTGAAGGCTCGTTTATTACCGAGGAGATAAGCGTGTTCCAGCGGCCAGATTCCTCGGGAACAGGTCAGCCGCCCTGATTAAAAGTGACTCCACGTCAGGCCATAAATATTTGTCAGCCCACCTTTTGAAAGGCAGGCGAGCCATGGCTTCCCTGCTCGTTTGCCACATGAAAGTGCAAATGGAAACACTTAGGGTTGGGAGCAGCATCAGTCATAGCTGGAATAAGATGGCCAATAAAAAGGGCGTAATTATGATGCTCCATCATTTGACACAGCTCGAGGCGTTGGGCTGTTTGCCTGCATGCTATAAGAGATTGAGAGAAATCCCACCCGTGAATAATGGGACATGTACTTTTATGAGCGTACTGTGTTTAAGAGTGAACTTTGAAAATGTGTGGTCTGTGTGTCCCCTCCCTCCTTCCTCCCTCCCTCCTCCCTCAGCTGTTTACCTTGCTGCTGTAGAATAAGGAGCGTGTTACGACTCCCCCTCTTCGATGCCTCTTATTGCTCCGCTGTATCAAAGCCAGGTCACGACTGGCATGCAACCCCAACAACAGGGCCTTGTTGTGGGCCGCTTTATGGCCCATGCATTGAGCCTATTCACTTTGTTTGTGATCAACAAACCCATGTTTCACATTTCATTACCTCCATACAATGTATTTTTAAAGGATGTGATTTGATTTACGGGCCATGAGGTTCTCCCCCAGTGTCTTAAATCACTTTTGTTTTTGATCAAGAGCCGTTTGACATAATTCCTTCAAAGCGGTCTTCTGTAATTTTTACTCGCTCTGCGTACATATGTTTTCGAGGTCAGCATTTTCACAGTAATGATAAGTTCCGTAATCATTAAGATACTTTTCTTGGAGAGGCCTCTGCATTCCTTGGTGTGTCTGCTTGATATATGAGGGCTGTGAGTAACAGAAAGCAGGGCTGATGTAGACATCAGGCAGGTGTGGAGACTCCATTACAGCGAGCAACCATTTGACTTGACCCCAGTGTCTAATCCTACAGGAGCTTCACACAGAGAGGCAGGGCCCCAAGCAGAGCCCAGTGGAGACGAGTGCTGTCGACACCATACTGTTACACAGCCCTGCTGAGAGTTTTCCTCCTGCCCGCATGATGCCAATGAAACTAATGTTGTGGAAATACTGAGGCGGAGGAGGCTGTTCATTATAAGTGCTACTGCTACAGCTACTCATTGTGCTGCACACCTATGAAGAAGAGGGGGGGGGAAACAGTCAGGTGTAGAGTCTCCAAAAGAGACAAGCTGATGGCTTTACATGCTGACTTCATCTGTCAAATGTGCAGCGGAGTTGGCACAGGAAAATAGAAGTGAGGATATTGGAGACATAAATTGAAGAGAATTGAGAGTGCTGCTGCCTCCCAGAAAGCTGTTGCTGAACATAGTTGCTGTCTGCAGTCCAAATGAAATGTTCCACCTATGCAGCTTCACAAAAATACACATATTGTGACACGGCTCTTCTCATCCTAAATCAGCACTAACCAAGAGCTCGACCTCAAATGTGATTTGTGTCCATGTAATGTGATGTTACTAAATTTATGTCTGTGGCCTGTCTGAATATTTATGTGACTTTTTTTCTAAACCAATAAACTGCAAACAAACATCATAAAACCGCATTTTACAGCCTTAGAACGACTGCACAATTAAAATATTCTTGTTTCTTCTTTAAAAAGCTAAGACCATAAAGACACCAAGTAATGAGAGTTTTGCAACCCAAGGAACTATACTCCAATAAACTTCTGTAATTTGGACTGTTTCTCTTTACAAATAAATCAAACAGTGGAACAGAAGAAGACCATACAAAAAGCGCTCTTTATGCAGTATTTAGCCTTTTAGCTTCATTGTACCTCCCGATTTATTTGATAAATACAACTTTAAGATGACATTTTACAAGAAAATGGATTTGTGTGTGTGGGTTAGAGCTTGAACTCAGATAATTGTGCACAAACACACACTCTGAAAGCTCATATGTGAAACAGAGGTGTGAGGACGGCCCACTGCCATGACTGACAGCAGCGGTAACTCTCAAGCTAGCAGGTGAAAGACCCATGGGTGCAAGCCACAAACGGGACTCACCATGAGGGAAAGCAGTGGTAGTTCCCTACTGTGTGTGTGTGTGTGTGTTTATTAGGCAAAGCTCACACAAGTAAAGCTTCTAGTAACATAACAGTTAGTGATTAGTTTAAGCATCTAAAACAGTTTGCTTACAGCTAGCTTAAAAGCAGGTGCCATGTTCTGCCACTAGGGGACTCTCAATCAAAATCATAACACAAGCTTGTTACTGTTATAATCCCTTTATTGTTAATTATTCACATGGTTAAAGAAAAAACTGAATACAAATCAACTAGTTTTGCTGGCTACTCAAGATAAAGCCATCAGATGACTAACATTCTTCATCCACTTGAGATACATAGTTAAAAATGGCTAGAATCGAAAATGTGTATCATCAAAATATGGCTTCAACTAAATGACATTTTAATCAACATTTTAATTCAAACTGAATTTTACTTTGCTAAAAGAAAACAAGCATATTTCTCTAAGTTTAAAACTTTTTGACAACATTTCTAATGCATTACTTAACGGCAAAAACAACAAGCTGACAACCACAAAAGTCACTTCCTTACACTTTCTGCATCTGGCTCACATGAAGCAGCATCAGCTATAACTGTTGGTTCATGTTATTGTTCATACTCTCTTGACTTGTAGCTCTGTTTTGGTCTCCACCATTATGCAATTATAATTGTTTACCAGCAAGTCACTAACTTGTGTTTGCCCTCTGGTCATGAACAGGGGATTTATGAGAATACATACATTGACTTGAGTAGCCGAGACTCCTCTATAATCTACTGTAATGTAGGTATGTTAACATGCACCACTTTAGCCAAAACACTCTGACTATATTTATTATTTTAGTGTCAAAACACTGCCTCTCTCATTACCAGCCTGACCTCCACTTTCATGTTATTCATAGAACTGTGCATTATATTTCATAACTAAAAATGTGTTTCGACTCTAGCGTAATGGCTTGTAGAGACTTTAAAATGTGAGATCTTTGACTGTTTTGTGGTCAGGCTTTGACACGATACGCCCTGTTTAAAAGTCAAATGGAGACTCAACAGCAGACGTTAAAGGCCAACAGATGCCCTACATGAAGGGGAAGAAAAACAGAAGGAGCCAGCGAGATTAAAAATGAGATGCAGGGGATTATTAAAGGGCATTCAAATGACACAGGAGATTATTCTATGGTGGGGACGCCAACCTAAGGTCAGCAACAGAAAACTGCCAGGCGAGCACACAAACATGAAAGAACAAACGAGAAAACCGGAGCGTACACAGTTTAGCACTGCATGGGTACAATGTGGGGATTCAGGCCCTAAACACGGAAGCTCCTCTGAAGCTGGCATGCAGTAAGAATCGGGTCTCCTTTCGGGTTGGGTTTTTAGTATGTGATGGTGGCTTAATGACCTGCTTATTTGAGCGTATGTTCAACGTAAACATGGTCATCTTCACTTATATAATCCCCTGAGTACCATTTGCACCCCTTCCAGTTGTTGGTCCAACAGTGACCTTGCACTTTGGTTTACCGGTGGAATTGACACAAGAGGAGAGTCGTTTGGCAAGCAGCAGAAGCCATAAGCTTGAGCTAGGAGCTAGCCACCCTATTTGCAATCAGGCAGTAACAGACTGTGAGTGAACAGAGTTGGTAGACGAAAATAAACTTTGGTTAAAAGTCTTTACTCCTACTCTTAACATGCCAGAGCTCAAGAGTCTTCTTACTCTAAGGTCTACAAAACAAACAAGGCCTTGGGAAACACACTTACATCACTTTGTGCCATGCTCCATCCTGGTTCATTGGGGTCCAGGTGGGGGACACTTCCTCCCTTCTCTGGCCATTCCACCAAGATCATAATTGTCTTTGACAAAACTCATTAGCAGAGACCTTGTAGCAACATCGGCAATCAGAAATTCCATGGAGGGAGACATGCACAGGAACAATGTCCCACACACATTTCATTGCGCCTTTTGACAAAATGTAATGAAGTGTGTATATTGTCCCCCTCATCTGAACTCTGAGCCACCGGTACAAAGACTTTGTTTTATGAGCCTTAGCG
Organism: Notothenia coriiceps; assembly: GCF_000735185.1. Taxonomy (NCBI): domain Eukaryota; kingdom Metazoa; phylum Chordata; class Actinopteri; order Perciformes; family Nototheniidae; genus Notothenia; species Notothenia coriiceps. The sequence goes on along the minus strand of NW_011369945.1, from coordinate 14,759,300 downwards.
GCTCAGCGTGGGACACATCAAATGGCACCTCCATGCTGCCTCTTTTGTCAGACTAGAGGGCAAATTATTGTTTGAGATGTTGTTGTTGTTGTTGTTTTGGCTCCCATTCATACGTATTCGAGGCCGTTGCTATCAGAATAATTCTTATTCATTTACGTCGCAGGAACATGCTCATTAAGTGGGGTCCTGAATGTAAAGTGCATGTGATGGATGTTCCTGACAGTGCTTTGTCAGAAGTTAACCCCTCATTGACCTACAGTATTATATCGCACAACATACCACAGTAGCAGTCATTGTTAGACTGGGCTCAGCCCCTTCAGAGCATGATTAGGAGGCAATGCAAGATTAATAAATGCATAAAACCAAGACATATGATGCTTCTACATCTTTCCAATGAAACTTAAGATGTACAAGCTTATCTCTGACTCATAAGGATCTCACTTGTGTAGGCCTATATTTGACATGTTGTAGATCTTTGTACAGTATAAGGAGCAAGCTGACACCACCTTACAAGATGTGTAGTAGCAAAAATAGAAAACAATTTGTCAGTAGGTTTTTTGGTTTTCGCTCCCAATTGTATATAAATTCAATTCAATATCAATCTCTTCACTCCAAAAAGATTGAGCTACAAAAACGTAATTATATAGCAAACAGTTGAATCTGATGTAAGGAAGCATGGATCATATGTTTCATTTCTTAAATACAACTTTTACTTTCTTTCAATGCCATAATTCAGATTTTAGAATTGATTTTCTGTTTTGTGTGAGGGATTGAAACAACATTTGTGCATAGCGACAATATAACATTTTTGAGGATGACCAACATAATAAAAAGGTAAATATATATAAAGTTTCTGAAGTTATTGAATTATGTGAGTTTTATCTTTGTTTGAAAAGTAAGGGGTGAAGAGTCTAATTAGTTTAGAATGATATTGATGTTATTTTATTGAGTGTTATGTGTCTCAAACATTGACTTTAAATGAACACCTGTCACTTCTCAGTCAGTTGGCCGTTGACTTGAAAAGAGCACAGCAAACGGCAGGTTGGCCCAAAAAAAGATCAGTGCCCCGGGACAGTAGTGGGGGGGGGCATGTGTCTTTCTATTAAGACACATAAAGAATGGTTACAGATTAATAATGTCAAACCCATTCCAGTCTTCATGTTTACCAGGGCTTGTTTTTCTTTTTTTGTGTTGCATATTTGTGCCTCGTTCACAGATTATCTAAAATCTGTTTTGGATTATGTGAACATGCTCTCATCGGCACCCGGCATCTCCCC
>NW_011369945.1:14743801-14757980 GCF_000735185.1 Notothenia coriiceps | reverse complement strand
TAGAGAAGGTTAAGCTGTCCTTATTAGGCTGTAATTTGTTATATACTGTTGGAATGGGTAAGCAGGCCTATTGTTTTTGGATATTTGTGGAGTTAGGTGGTCCATGAGTGTTTTTTATTGGTTAAGTGGTCCTTGGTATGAAAAAGTTTGAGAAACACTGCGCTAGTGGATTGTCAAAGGGGCACGCCTCGTCTGGGCGGGGAAATTTAACAGATGGCCTAGTCCGCCCTGACAACTGTCTTGCAAACGTTATTCATTAATAATAATTAAAAATATATATATATATTTAAAAAAAAAAAAAAAATTTTTTTTTTAATTTTCCATTTTTATTTTGTAATCATCTCGCGACCCCCACTCTGGGAACCCCTGGTCTAAAGTATGTACAGTATATCCTATACAGTAAGTAATCTTACATTTTGTTGCATCTTAGTCTATTTTATATGTGCATATTATTCTTATTCCTGCAACTTACTTGAACTGTTTTTTTCTATTGAACTGTTTTATTGCACTATTTCATGTATTTTACTTTTATGTTAATTATGATGCATTGTTGGATGAGCCGTAGACTGGAGATTTCATTGCCAAAATTACGCTGCAGCTATTAAGTCTTTACTATTATCCATACACACTCTGCTGCTGGTGTCCTTCAAATCTCATAGTTGGGGATCATTTCCTACTCCACTCAACTCTTGACCCCGCATAATGGTTGAATTACAAGACTAGATATTGAATGTTGATAACCAGCTGCTTATAGCTCAAAGCTGCCCTGCATAACATACAAGTTCCCCTGCCCAGAAAATATGGCTAAAGATGAGAGAAAAGATGCCGATACATACCATGACCCGCGTGGTGTTGACAGTGGTGGCTGTGCTGTGGCCGGTAATTGGGCTGACAGTAATAGGAACTGTCTTTCTGCCTCTGCGGGCCCTCGGGATGGGCCACAATGCTGCCGTGGATTTAGCAGCTGCAGTCAGATGGAAACCATGTAACTGCAATTTTCCTCGTCTTTTCTCTTTCTTCCTGCGTTTGAACGCTGACATGATCATTTATGAGTTGAGTGAATTTCGTGACCCTAGGGCCCTTGAAACCTGGTCAACCGCCAACATGCGATTTCAGAAATACATGGTTGTCAATGAGAGAATGAGCCCTCCATTCGTCATTCCAGAGGAACTTGTTTTTTTGCAGATGCATGTATTTACCCGACAGCAGCGTTTTTGCTGCTGCTGGCCTTCCGCCTTGAGGGAAAGTTCGTTTTAAAGTCAGCATCCATCTTGGTGAAGACCACACAAACACAGGCATAGTAGCAATGAAGTAGCCACACAGACTTCCTTATTGCCGGATGACTGAAAATACACACTTTTTGATCATATTCAGATCCAGACTTGGACGTTAATTCACAAGGAGACGCAGATCAACGCAACGCCACCGCAGGAGCTTTGATACGCCGAGGAAAGTCATATACACAAACCCCATGCCAACAAGAACACACATAGACAAAGAGCCTAAGGCCCCGGGATGAAAGACGGCACACGGATCCCCACATCTTATGATCGACCCACAACCCACCCGTCCACGCACAAACATCTCCAGACACCCCGGGGAGAAAACCGACACACATTCATCCCACTGTCTCTCTATCTGTCTTACACACACCTACAGTGAACCAGGCTCTCGCTCCATAAGCAGTTATTTCCCAGAGTCACTGCCAGCACTCTCTCCCTCGCTCAGTGACAAGCTACAAATCCCTGACACCCCCACTGATGATAGCTTTACAGTAGAGCCTCAAGGGGACTCTGCCAGCCAGCACACACAAACAACACACACTTGCCTATTTCTCTGTCTGTCTCTCTCTCTCTCTCTCTCTCTCCCTCTCCCAGGAGCCCCAGGGGCCTCTGGGATACGCGTCTCCCAACACAAAATGCCTAGGGTTTGTTTGAGTTAAACATCTGACGATCAAAGGGTGCAAAGGAAACACCAATGATGCACGTCCGTTACTGAGCAGATCCTGGTTTCAATTGTGGAAGACAGAACTATGATGTGTCATGATACACAATGTTTTAAAGAAAAGCGAGATACCAATCAAGTACTTAAACAGCAATCACATTTGTATTGCCATCAGTTATTGTAATTTTTTTCTCCAGATCGGATTTATTGAGACAAGTCATGTTGTCATTCCCTCCCTATCTCTTATTTCTCTGTTAGATGAAGATTTAATTTGTAATTATTCAGCAGCCCTGTGGATGTTTGCTCTGGTGTTAACCGGCCACTACTGTGACCACATTGCTCTATTATTTCTCATTACAATATTCATTACTTTTTTTTCCATTTTGGATAATTTTATTGTACTAATAATGCTCTTCATGAGGGGAAGTTTGTATGCAATGTGTGTGTGTGTGTGTGTGTGTGTGTGTGTGTGTGTGTGTGTGTGTGTGTGTGTGTGTGTGTGTGTGTGTAATAATTCCAGTGCCTTGGATTTATTGCCATATACCAATTTGGCTTTAATGAGATCACACACCTCCAGGTAGGTGCAGCTCCATCCCCAGCCTCGGCTCGGGCTTCTGCCTCCGTCTCTCCGTCTGCATGCCCTTATTACCATTTCATACACCCCCCCTCCACCTCCACTGCTACCCCCATCTGATGAAAAACCAGAAAGGCTTTGTGTGGTTCATTAAGTCAGCATAGGAAATGTATTAAGTAGAAGAAGGCTGGGAGCTATTGAGTGTTGACTTAACCTTTCCAGTTTTTCCCCTTTCTTGTTCCACCCAGTGATGATTCTAATAGAGGATGCGTGCATTACTCAGTGTCATTAGTAACCGCACGGACCCGTTAGAACAAGATATAACGGTGGTTTGGATTTGCTTATTCTTAAAAAACGTGAGTGAATGTACTATACGGGTGAATGCATCTGTCTGCTACTCGTTAGATGTTTGTTTACATGACCAGTCGTGGGTCAAATTGTACGACTTTGTTGCAGCTTCTTTCAAGTAGAGGTACGGCCACTTTTTATACCAAAAGAATGCAGGACGCTAAACATTAGAAATACATGTGAATTCACTTCTTGTACAACAATTCTAATGCTTTTTGGATTTGTTGAACTTTTTGGAACTTTTAGTACTCCAAAGAAGATTATATATTATATTTCCACAGGAAAAATGTTATATAAATGATACAGGATTCAAACCCAGGGTGGTCTGGGATAGGGGCCTGAACTATGATAGGGCCCGACAACCAGTGGTAGAAAAAGTATTCAGAGAGTAGTAAAAGTCCTGCATTCAAAATCATACTTTAGTGAAAGTGCAAAAGTATTATTAGCTAAATCTACATATAATATAAAAAGTGTATATAATTATATTTATATATGTGACACTTCTAGATAATATTGTTGCATCAAGTAGCATTTTGCTGTTTTAAAAACAAACAAAGTTCAGATTGCCTTTTGTGAAATATTTAAATAAGTTGACTCTTTTGTGACTGTTAAAAGTAGCTAAAGCTGTTCAATAAATGAAGTGGAGTAAAGTTATATCATCTCCCTTTTAAATGTAGTGGAGTAGAAGTATACATTAGCATTCAATTAAAATACTAAAGTAAAGTACAAGTACCTCAAAAGTGTACTTAAGTAAAGTACCTCTGTTGATAACTGGAGGGTGGCTGCTACTGTACACCTTAATGAAGCTGCTATCTTTTAAAGCACCGTGCTCCTGTTGGGAGAGTAGCGCTCTACAGTATAGTACAGGACTTTGCCAAAAAAATAATAATGAAAAACAGAAAGAGGAATCACTAATTGGCTTTGTCAGCAAGTTTGTTGCTAAAAAACAAAAAACCTTGTAACAATGTGAGTACTAAGTAATCTGGACAAAACACTGTAAATGAAATGTCTCATCGTGGGGTTGTCACATATTTTAAAAGGAAGGGCACTGTGGTCAGTCTGCCATTACAATTAGTGTTCATTTTGGCCTGATTCAGTGAGATCTACGCTGACTGCTGGGCATGCATTATGCATGAGTCTGTCCGTATGCACTTGGGCCATCATGCATGCCCTTGTAGAAAAGCATCGACCACCGGCATGCAATTACATTTAGCTTGTTTCAACCTTCTCTGTGTGCACATTATCCTATAGAATAACACTTCAGGCATGAAAGTGTGCATTCCCCTTAGATAATAAGTCCTGATATCCATCAGTAGCGTTAAATGGAAAGTTAAGACCACTTATTGTTGCAAATGTGTTATTCTGATTTGAACTCTTGCCACTGTACATGTAAAACCATGTCTCCATAATTGTGTGATTCAGATTTTTCAGATAAACTGAAGGATTAAGAGCAGGGGCTGAAAAAAAGATCCTACTTTAAACTCAATAAAAAAAAAAAAATCACATTGGATTATCTAAAAATGGCATTGTCACAAAGACAAAACAGCGTTGTTTTTCTGATCTTGTGAAAAGTAGATTGTTTTGCCAGTTTAGATATTAGGAACACAGTAAAGCCAAACACATTAAAGTGCCTTTTTGCGCTTTGTCCTCAGAATATTTAAATGTATGCCAAAATAATAAAAATGAAAATAGTTATATAATAATCAAGCTGGCTCGCCTCTTTTAGTTGTAGATTTATTTGATTATTAGCCATTTGCACTGTCCCCTGTTTTGAGTGAGTTTTGGGAACTTAAAAATATGTTATTGCAGCATAAGCCTGGTTCTTTATTAGAATATTGGCAAGTGAGAATACTGGAATTGAACGTTGAAAGAATCAACAAGTTGATGAAAAAAACGTTTTTAATACATTTCAGAAAAATAGTTTTCAAAGATAATTCTTACACATAGTTTTTATACAGTTGGTAACATGGGGAATACTTGTATGTTTTGGGGACCAAGCAACAAGTTCCCTGCTGTAACTTAGTTGCCTGTCAGAATAAGCACTTGTCATAAACAGTGCTGTGGTGTGTGTGCGCGCGCGTGTGTGTGTCTGTCTGAGAGAGAGTTGCTGTTGAACAAGTGTGTATTGCCCGGGCACTTTCCAAAACCTGGACTCTGACCACTGTGTCCACTTTATCTCGGAGGAAAATCTCTTCACGGGAGATCTCCAACTCCTTCACGCGGCTCTTTAGCGCCCCTCTGAGAGGAAGCCCATAATAGCAGAAGCGTCTCCAAGGGATGAAACGCCATACATCAGGTCGGCAGGGCACCGGGAAATGTGGCACAAGGTATCAGTCGTGACAACAGGAACCTTACACAGCCTTAGATAATCAGAAACAGGCAGATCGTATGACTGAGGAGGACTGATCATGACTGTCATTGTCAATACAAATATAGTGTGTATGGGCAATACGACACCCCCACCCCTTCCCTGTCGAAGCTCAACATCGAACGGGGAGGGGGCACAGCTTGTTTATGTTTATGGAAGAGAGGGAGAAAACTGGTGATGGTTGAGCTGCTGATCTAATAAGGCTTAAAATGATTTCTCGTTTCATTCACTGTGAGGCAGCATCATTCCTTACCCATCTTTCAAGTGAGCATCATTCAATTAAAATGCAATTCTCGTCGCCCCCTTCCACAGATATTTAATTAGACTGGAGAGCAGGGCTTCCACTGTCTTTTCTTTCCCCAGCATAGCTCTTCGGATTTCACCTCTAAGGCATATTTTCACTTTGTTACTCGTTGGTTAAACAAGGGCATGTATCCATTTGTTAATTGATACAATTACGCATTACGCGTAATGGTCACGTAGGTCTCCAGGCGCGCATCAATCACTGGTCTATTGACCTGCCAAAAACCCTTCTAACCGTTCCTGCTGGGACTGCCCCTCTCTAATAGAGAAAGATAGAAACATAATCGTCATTAACTCCGGGATGGACCTCTGGCCAGAGAGCGAGAGGCGAACATAGGTCGAGAAAAAGAAAACAAGTCTTAAATGTGCTTCTTCAACCAGTTGTATTGGGGTAGATTGAAAATAAATATAATAGAAAATATTTGAAATCACAATATTTTTTTGTTTAAATGCTTAATTGATTCCTGTTTGCATGGGCAAAACATTTCTGGTGCTGAACAAAATCGTAATATCTCACAAGAATGCCAAAAAATTAAAATGTCAAAGTCTCTTTTTCTAATTCATTTATCTTTACAAGGGGTTTCCTCATGTAACCCTTTTAAAATTCAATAACGTTGAACATAATGCAGCTTTCCGGGACGTTATCTCAGCAAATCGGTGAACAATTCCATTACAAAAGGGGAACAGGCTGTGTACAGTGCACCTTAAGAAAATCCTGCGTTGGATGTGATTGGCAAAGACATTATTCTATCCTTGGTACCCTGCCGTTCCGGGATTACAGTGACGTCACGCTGATACCCTTGCATGGATGAATGCTAAAGAACTATAGAGCCACAAATAATAGCACAAGCAGAGTCCATATCTTGCAAGTCTTACGTTATCCTTTAAGCCTCCTTCAGCTAACACAACAACAATTTTTTTGTTGCACTTAATGACGCTTAATTTAATTTCTTATCGGGTCCTTTGGGGGGATTATTCATTCATATAAAACAATCTGCAGCTGGTGCCATCCTAAAGTCTCCCTCCTATGAGTGAAGTCATCTATTATTGAGCGAAAGGCCGTGCGTGGAAATGTGTGTAAGACGGTGGATTTGAAGTAGGAATTGGTTGCAATCGATCAAGGGTGAAGATTATTGCTGATGGTAACAAAAGAAGCAGCTATGTCTTTCTCGCAATTTGGATATCCTTACAATGCAACTTCACAGGTAAGCCTCTTTGCTTTTTATTTCTCCTAAGTGTTGTATATATACACACACAGTATTGGCTTTTTTTCTGTGCGTATTTTCTTGTATTTTACTATAGTCAGAGCACCTTTTTCTCTGTAGGAAATAATAATGACTGAGTGGCTGCTTTGACAGATATTTTCGTGTGGTGCTTTTGTTGTGGAACCAAATATCGATAGACACGCACCCGTGTCCAATTACACTGAATTATGAATGAACTCACGTGTTTTTCTGATGACAATAGAGATGAATGTCACCTATTGCTCACTACGAGGAGTAATTGGGCAACACACATTCGCAAACTTTCTATTTGTATGGGAAGCGTGGGATGTTAAACACCGTGCATTATCTGGGGAGCTTTTAAAACTCAATTAGAGTGATTCATTTAGATTTTAAGACACTATGAGTGCGCCAAATGACAAGTTGGAAGAAGTTCAACACGATCAGAGGACACAAGTTACTCTCAGCAAAAAAGTTGTCACCAAACTTTTATAGATAATATTTTTTATTTCCAGTACAATGTATATATATATTCAAAAATGTAAAAAAAATGTATGTACCTATAGTTTACTTGTAAAGGGCTATCAGCTCAGATTGTTATCTTATTTTGATCCAATGATAAACCACAGCACTTTCACTTTTACGCACAGATTGCGCACATCTTAATATCCATTTATGTGTACATGAAACATAACAATTAGATGGTATCCCTTATTGCACGTGCTCACAATGTAAACTACTTTCTCTCATCACATCATTCTCTAAAAAGTGACTTACCTTGAATGAAGGCAGGTTAAAAGTCAAGATAAGGACACGTGATCAGGATAATTGAACTTAAAGCACAATTTAACTCTTTTTTAAAATTCAAATGCTCAATTCTAAACTAACCGAGCAACTTGAATATAGATAAACAGATATCGTTATGCAGTGCATCACCCACAGTCACTTAAGAGTTGTCACAGGCATCCAGATAAGAGCAGAAACAGCCAATGACCATGTCTATCCACGATTCTCTTCATGCAGTTTTTCGTGTCGGCAAACCCCAGTACGACTTGCTGCGATTCGATTTCCAGGTCGGTCTCTGACGGGACAGCCGGCTCCCAGACTGCCGCCACCGCCGCCTCCTTCTGCTGCCCGTCCTACGAGAACCGGATCCTGGCGAGCAGCCGGACGGAGCTCAACGCGGCGCTGGGGATGTACAGCTCTCCATACGCCGCAGCGGCTGCCGCCACCCAGAACTACGCCAACTACTTCCCCTACAGCACCGACCCATCCGCTATCTACTCCACTCTGGTGGGCTCACTTCTGATGCGTAAAGGGGGGAGGGTGGCTCAGGCTGATCGATCAACCGGGTTTTGTTCATCAATGTTCTTCCACAAACGTATCCGTCTTGACATGCCGTTTAATCCGGTGGTCTTATCTTCTTCCCCTTAAAAGCGAGTCTAAAATCCTGTCACTCAGGTGAGGGGAGGAATTGTAGAAGCAATGGAGAGTAAAGTTGTATTACTGCAATCAAATGTCATTTTGTTATGATAAATATAAATCTACTATTTTTTCCTTGGCTCAGGTGGTTTTGGAAAATCAGCATTTAAAAATTATAAAATACATAACCCCTAGTTAACAATTGTTTAATTTGATTAAGTGAGATTTTAGAGTGGATAAAGGACTGTGACTTGTTGATTTATATTTTGCAGTGTAGCTGTAACTTTACTTTTATTCTCTCTTATTCTAACACCTGGAGTTAGCGAGAAATGTGCTGGCCATTCAAATGTTGCAAATTGTACCTGAAAGAAGTGAAAAAAAACATATAATTAAAAATGTTATATAAATATACATTCTAAGATCATTATTGCATATTTTGCTTCAAATTTACTTTAAAAACAAACACATTTACGTCATGTAAAGCAATTTGTTTCATCTTGGATAGCCTAATATTTGATTTAAGAGCTTACAAATAACAAATGTCTTTATAATTTAATGCTGAGAAATAACGAATGTTCCATTTCTATAACAACCTTTTTGTCTTTTACAGAATCCACAGTATGACATTAAGGACAACTCAGGCACTTTACACTCTGGCATCTCTCAAACTGCCGCTTACTATCCTTACGACCACTCACTGGGACAGTATCAATACGACAGGTACATTCTATGTTCATGTGTGTCCACTTTATGAAATATAAGTGTAGCTGACATGCCAAAAAAGTATTCTAGCTCTGATTATTACAATCAGCCTTTCACAGGGGATATATGCTGCATTCAGATCAAAGGTCAGAGTGTAACTCAACACAGTTACCTGCATGCAGCGAAGCAGTATATATTTCAAACAGCAGGGAGTTGGATATAGGATTCCTGAGTGAATAGCCTTCACTTCCTCCACTAATGGCCACTTTCTGTGTTTTTCTGTGTCCTTTTTTCCAGATACGGGACAGTAGACTTTAATGGCTCAGCCAGAAGAAAGAACGCAACTCGTGAAACTACCAGCACCCTAAAAACATGGTTGTACGAGCACCGGAAGAACCCCTACCCCACTAAAGGAGAGAAGATCATGCTGGCCATCATCACCAAAATGACCCTCACACAAGTGTCCACCTGGTTCGCCAACGCCAGGAGGAGGCTAAAGAAGGAGAACAAGATGACCTGGTCACCAAAGAATAAGGCCAACGATGACAGGAAGGATGACTTTAACAAGAGCGAAGACTGTCTCACCAAAGGTAATTTGGGATCAAGTTTTGATTTCATTATTGGTAAACTAAAGCACTTGCACTATGTAAAGTGAAATACAGCTGCCAAATGTGGACAGAAAAAGTAATAAAAGAAGAAAGAAAAAAGTTTATTTAAACATTTTATGAACAAACTATGTCTTTAAGAGTTTACCCAAACTTTTCAAATAATGTTCATTAACATCTATTTTCGTCCATGCAGACTCCAGTGATTGCAAGGAGGAGAAGGATCTGCGTCTGAGTGACCTGGAGGACATGGACGACGATGACTGTGAAAAGCTGGACAGCGACTGTGAAAAGGGGGCTGCAGACGAGCAGGACCTCCAGAGGGTCATGGCGCTATCCGGACCCCCCCAAAAGAGAGACTGCAACTCCGAGCTCCACCTGAGTTTAACTAACAGCTTCCACGCGTTCCCCTGCGCCATAAAAGGTGTTACCAGCCTCCCCCCTCTTCCGTCTGACTTCCTGGATCCTGTCGGGTCCAAGGCACCTTCCTCAACGGGGGGAACGTTGTCCCTGTCTCACTTTGAAGCATCAGATAAGCCTCGGATTTGGTCTCTGGCTCGTACGGCGGCTTCGGGGGTCATTCTGAGCCCCCAGCAGCACGGCTCGGAGCTGAGGACAGGCAACACAACCGGGGACTGCCAGCTCCAGAGCCCCAGGCTTACCGGCACTCTAACTGGACAGTGTGGGGGTATGAGAGGCCTCCATGAATCTGGCGGTGTCACCAATACTGAGAGCCCCTTCGCTGAGGGCTTATCCTTGCACTCTAAAGTCTATGGCACTGGCAGCTACAGTCACAAGGACCTCCAACTGCACTGTTCATCCTACTCTGCACTCCCAGACACATGTCAGTACTCCACTATTGAAGGTATGTCATCTCAAATCTACAATACCACATTAAAAGGGAGCAAATTCTTTCATATTTAGATGTTTTCTGTGAAGTAGGCAGCAATTCAAGAGCATGTCACCAAATGTGTGTTGCTGGATGAAAGCACATTTAAGGTTAGCAAGTGAGGGGACATATTCCGTCAACTTGCACCTAAGGAGAGTTTCTTACATGTGGATATGCTTTTATTTGGGTGTGTAGGGTTCTCTGGTGGCAAAGCAGAGACACAGTCGTCTGACCTCAGTGAAGCCTGCGGGACCGTGCAGGATGACAAGGTCACTGCGTTCAGACCAGTGATGAAGAGGTGAAGCAGGTGAGAGTCTGCACTGAACTGGAAGAAACCAGATAGCACACACACAAACACACACACACGAAAATGTGTGAAAAAAAACAACTGCATTAAACACTCACATGTAAACAAGGACAACTGGATACTCACTTTTCTTGCTAAAATGTAATTGAATTCTATCAAAATATAATGATTGCAAGGTTAAAGTGAGTTTTCCTAATATACCTGATGTCAAAAGTGAAAGAGGAAAAATATAACAATTTCTTCTGCAATCAACTTGAAATTAAATACCTTATAATTAAGCCTATATATTGATTTTTGGAGCTTATTTGTCTAATTTCTGCTGTATTTTTTTCACCTAGATTCCTGGATACTGTACCACAATAAATAATTGGACATTAATGATATATGCACTAAAGGACACACTGGCCGAGTGGTGGCCTCAATAAGACACATGGGAGCTACCTGCTGCTGCTGCTGCAGTCAAACTGTGGACGTGGCTATCATTTTGCACAACTTTGTTTTTATCGTGTAAAAGACTTTATGCAAAAAAAATCTAGATGCAAAGGTGGGAATGGCCGAATAACAAAAACGGCCGAATTTGTGTATGGCAATCTTGTAGTGTAGCAAACCTATTTATTTATCTGTGTATTTATTATTTTGTAATGTTGTCTGTTTATTATATGGCGTGTTTATCGGTTGAATTTGTACCCTCTTTGAGTATTCGTTACATGTTGCGTTTTAATGTGGCTTCGTGTCATTTTGCCTGTTGTAAAAGAGACGGATTTTAGAGATGACCATATAAGGACCGGATCCCCTGTGTTGCGCGTGGACCTGGAGGATGTTTGTCATTGTGTTAACAAAATGTGAGCTTCTTCTGTGTTTGCCTATCATGGCATTTCTTTTCTAAGAATACATTTTTTTCCAAGAGCTTTCCTTGTCTGTGTCATGGTTATTTAGAGAGCCAATTAAAGGAGTTGCGGAAGTGCATTTGATCAAAGTTTAACATCTTGACTCGCGTGCAGATCCGCAGCGCCGAGGGAAGGTCATAATTCAGAGGAGGACGTGAGTGAAATCCACAAGTTGCGGAAGAAAGGGGGACATCATCCCTCCATTGTCAACATCTAATCAGTAGTGGCATCGAACACTTTGTTACTGTTCAGGCCGGGCACTGAGGCAGGAACATAGGATGAATGCTGCTTTGTCCCCTGTGTAGCGAGCCGCTGCACTAACTTAACATTGTGTTAATTAAAAGGTCATTTGTAGGATCAAACCCGGCACAGAAATTCACATGGTCCATCAAAGTCCCTTTGATTTGACTGTTTTGAGTATAGTCCATCTCGTTATGGTGTATAACGTTGTGTTATTATAACTAATTGCGGTAAGGATATTGATTTTGACGCACAATATTGCGCAAAAAATACAGCAAAAATCTAGTTTGACAAGCCTTGAAATGTATTAGGCTACTTTAAAAAGCAAATGATGTAAAATACCGAGGAGTTGTGAACAACTTCTGAGCAAAGGAGGAAGGTGTTCCTTACATATTTTAATTTTTTTAAATCTTATTTTTGAATCAATAATTTCCCTGACCTTTCTGTTCCCTTTCTGACTTGATCTCCCGTTGTTATTCCTCAAACTAGAGCGTCATTATGACATCATGGCAAATATTTATATTGTATAGGTCTACATTTGATTTCAGACCTCCACAGAAACATTACCTGTAAATAGTCCACAGCCTGGCATAAAAGAAAAACGTCATTTGGGGCCATTCTTCACTTGTGGGATTATCCTTGTAATAAAAGTATTTTCGGTATTAGGGCAATTCAGGCTTTATTCAGAGGCGCTGTGGTCAGCTTGTGTGTCCTTGGGTTGGCCGTAGGTACTGCAGGGAGCTTGGTAAATCCTGCAGAATCTACATGGTGAGGATGAGGAAGGTCAGGAATAATATTTTAGGCTTACTTAGATTTTTTTCCAGTTTAATTTTGTCTATCTGTGCTAATCTGAAACCTAATAAATATGAGGGCTAAACAAATATATACTTTATATTAATATTGCCTAGGCCTACTTTCTAAGGTCTGAATCTCACTGATTCATTATATCCTGTCATGAGCAAGAGGACACATTAAAACAATTGGCATCCTTTACAGTTGATTAAATGTTTTACTAAATGACTGAAAAACATAAAGATAAGAACAGAATTTTAAAGGAAACCGGTGCAGTCCACCTGATGTGAGGCAGAATGACAGCTCTTGGTGAGTCAGGCAGTTCTGTAACAGTCCATCTGTTAATGACAAGCTGCTAACAGGGGGCCTCTCTCCTCTCTCCCCCCCCCCCCCCTCCTCATCAACACTAATCAGTCATGACGCCTGATGAGATGCTCTTTACGTTAAAATGTAGGCTAGGTGTGTATCAAATATTTACAACCAAATTTAATTAAATCGTGGGCTGTAAAGAAACGCTGCCTTTTGCTATTGGAGGTAATGATGCATGCGCAATGGGATTACCACCATGGCAAAGTACCTGGGGGAAAGCATAGATAATGGCCACGATGGGCTCATATAGCAGCGTATGCCTGACGCAGCTAACAGGTCAATTAGTCGGTCCTATACAGTGTTTTACATATGGCTGAAGGAGCTGCGCAGTCAAGAGACAGGAAGCTGTGAGTGGAGGCTGCCTGGATGCAATGGGTCAGAAAGCACCTCTATCATATTGTGAGAAAAACAACATTAAATGAAATAACCTAAAGTGAAAGTGAGGAAAAGTGAATTGTGGTGGGGTTTTAGATGGAAATATGAAAAGGGGGAGAGGAAAAACACAAGACATCCTTAATCTGACATCTTTAATCTGAGGCGAGACTTGAAATCTGTGGCAAACTGCAATGATAAAGGATAATCATTTCCTTAGGTAGCCTATATGCACAACTGGTAAATTACATTTTTCACCNAGTAGCCAACAATCTGTGAGTCTGTTGGCTCGGACATAAACTTGTGTTTAAAATAATACTACATAATAAATGTAGTCTACATTTCATAATAAGAGGTGTAAAACCTGAGAGGATTTGAAATCGCATTTGAACTAATACACCTCTTATTATGAAATGTAGACTACATTTATTATGTAGTATTATTTTAAACACAAGTTTATGTCCGAGCCAACAGACTCACAGATTGTTGGCTACTGAGAGATATGCAAAATACACCGCATGTAGTACGACACAAACCTCCGCTGTGGATTTTCAAAACAAAATACAATAAAACTATGGTCGCAGGCCCAAGTTTAACTCTCTGAGGCCTGCATGGTCTGTCTACAAAACAAAAATAAAAAAACGGTTATGCAGCCCCAACAGCAGCCTCTGATCATCAACAGACTTCATGCAATGCTTCATCAGATGCATATATTAGATAATAATCTCTACCTCACTCCTAACACCAACTGAAGAAATTTAAACTCGCTCCATTGCGGAGATATTCCCGCGAGAGTGCGGAAAACTGAAATTAATTCACTAGCGCCCCCCCCCC
>NW_011369945.1:14715204-14743772 GCF_000735185.1 Notothenia coriiceps | reverse complement strand
CTGGGTCTTTCAGCATGACAATGACCAACAAAAAAAATTGATACATTTTTTCGACAGGGGGTCGCCAGTCTCTGGCACTGTTATTTTGGGGGTTAGGGAACCCCTGCTTTAGACGATAAACTGTACTGTATACTATACTGTAGCCTATATATGAATTATTCCATATTAATGTATGAGGACGATAAACAGATGTACAAACTAACAGTGTATTCTGATCCATATCTCAACTATATACAATAGAAACAAATACAGATTTGTGAATAAAATGACAACACTATACAGAAATGGTTGTAATATGGTTTTGTGGTTGTATGTGCCCTCGTGGCAAGCCACCACACAAATACACATATACACCCAGCAGTGGGGAATGTGATGAGAAGTGGTCTAAATATTGAAACACTCTCCATTACAGAAGACAGTGCTCTGCGTTAAGCGTGTCTGCCGAGCTGCCTGCAGTGTTGCACCACGCGGCGACAGAAAGGCCCGGCCCCATCTGGTCCTGGTTCAGTCTGGTTTACTGCAGAGCGGTGCCAATACAAATAGCTGTGCTTGATGTTTGTTTGCATAAATTGTTTTGAAAGGCTTCACCAAGAGTTTTTCGGGTGGATTACGGTGGGGAAGTTGGGGAGCCAACCGTGGTGGAATAATCCTCACTGAGCTGACAGTTAGATTTGCTCTTCTTCTTTAAGAAAAAAAAGATTGTTTGGGATTTTTTCTCCTCGTTTCCTGGCGGTGAGCTTGGACTGTGAACTTTTCAGTGGGTTGTGCGTGTGTGTGCATTGAGTGTGTGTATGGAGAATGCTGAGCAGCTCACTTTTATCTCGTAACATAGCAGTGTCAATTTCGATCACATCAATATAGCGTTAACACATGCTTGAAGTTCAGTTGAAAGTTCAGAGGCCCGATGCGTTGTAGAGAAACATTCTCTTCCTAAAGCCCCCGCGTATCCACTTAGATTTTTCTCTCATAGGTCAAGGCTAGAGAAGGGGAAAAAGTTATGTAGTGAAGTGAATTAGGTTTGTATTACACTTAAAGTGAAAGTCTATCTTCTATTAAAGTAGGCACATTTTTTTGTTTTGATTGTACATCCTGGTAAAGAAAAAGCAACCAATTGGTAGTCATCATCACTTAGCTCTGGGTTGATTGATTTCATGTCCAAGTAAGTGTGCCAGCTCAGCACCAGACATATTCTTCGTAAGCTTTATGGATACCCAGGCCCCCCGAGTCTCAACCAGAGCCCCCGATAGGATGGAGATCGCAATTCTGCCAATGACAGTTCAATCGTTCGGCCCTTCTGTTCCTCATTTGCTGCGTAGCCAGTGGAGGTCCCTCCATGGTCGACTCCCAACTCGATCCAGATGCAGCTAAAAATATTTTTGCCGCAACATTTGTCTTTGTCTTCAGATCCTCTGCAGCCACATTGTGTCAGGCTGCAGAGCTAATGATGGTATATTTCCTTGTCCACAGAAAAATCCTGACACTTCTGCTCCATCCTGCACCATAGATGGGTTTGGTCTCTACACAGAAGTTTGACAAGCTCAGCAACCAGAGTGATACGATATGACTCAACCTACTTCCCTTATCCCAAGACTGTTATCCAAACAGTGACTATAACACAGTGACTGAATCGTCTTATTCCAGTTATATTCTGCTGGTAAATGACTTTTATAGCATCTGGAAGTATTGAAAAAATATTCCCTGCATGTCTCACTCTTAAGGATTTAAAAACAAAAGGAAAGTCTGTTTATTCTGAGCAGAAAGCACTTATAAATTCCAGTGTCAATCAACATGATATTATACTTTTTGCTCCCTGTAATGCCTCATCAGTTTGATTTCCAATTGGACACGGTTATTTTACTTCCCTTTGATTCTCGTTTTCCCCGAGTACCCAGCTCTGTGAGCAGGCCTGAGAAAAGTTTTTTTCTTACCTCAGGACAAGGAAAAAAGAATGGGGCTCCCTCAATCCGTCCAACTTAAAAGCAGATGTTACATGGTTGCCTACATCAAAAGGTCCTGCTAACTGTACAGAGGGTGAAATCATATACGTTTGATTAGCCTTTTCACTGGTTAATGTGAACGAGCTTAGTACATGGTTGCTGAGTGAACCCTGACCTTGGCCCCCATGGCCAATACATCATCAGATTACAGAAAATAACACACACTTTTGTTTCAACTATGCCTTGTTAGGGCTAATTTCTGATTTGCAGATTGTCAAGCTTACTTTGGAGAAAGCAAGAGGACTGGATCAAATCTCCAACAGGCCCCCTGCTCCGCTGTAACACGGACGAAAACCTCTAAATAAGGGGGCAGTATCCTTGAAATGTAACTTGGCTCCTTTTAGGATCGTCTTTCCTGCTCAGTTCAAGATGTTTTCCATTTTGAGGTTACGATATCTAGAATGGAGACTTGCCTTCTATTTATCTCAAGGATATTTATTCTGAGAAGGATAAGGAGTAAAATATGGGCAGAGAAGTGGTCCATGGGTGGAGCGAGGAGGGGTGACAGCATTCCTTTAAATATATGGTGAATGAGGGCCCTTCAACAAGTGTTGTGTTGACATTGCATGTGGGAAAACAAATTGACACAGGCGACGTCTGAGAGGGCTGTAAAACAGCTCTTTAGCACGGCTTAAATTCCACGCTGCAAACACAGCGGTGTCACCCCAAGGTGTTGAGAGTAAATATATGGTGTTACCTTTAGGCTAAATAGGGGGGGGGGAACACAGAGAGTGAAGTGCGCGTCAGTGACAAAGTAGAGTGAGTGTTTTGCCCAGGAGAAGCAAAAATGTGAACAAATAATAACACTTGTTTTAGTGCTTTTTATAAAATATAAATGCACATTACATATGTGACTTAAGAAAACAGTTGCACCTCAGCAAAGAGTAATGCATATCTTAAAGGTCACACTATCATAATAATGTTGCAATAAAATGAGGGTCTGTAGACTGCCATATCTGAGTATAATGCATGGGTAAACGTATTTATATAGATACATGTATATATTTAATATTGGAATGATGTACCATCTTGTATGAATATATTTCTATTTTTATTGTTGTTAATTCTTCTTCCACTCAGTTATGTTTTATAAACAACACAAAATCACTGTTTTAATGTTTAAGAGGGGGTCCAATGGAGCAATTAGTGCTTTTCTGGGGGATAACTGCTCCATTTTAGGGTAGCAATAATCAATAAGGTCATGGCAGAAGTTATCAGATATTATCGAAATTGATCCTCTCCACCAGTATTTCACAGATTGATAGTACAAGATGCTCATGTTTAAGATGATAGAAATATGAGTATGACTGTTGTTGTTGTTGTTGTTGCTGTCTGCTATGTAGTGGTCGGTCAGTGTTTGGCTGTTATAATGCAAGTTAGTTTATTGACCGACAGACTTTTCACTATTTGGTTGTTTGTGAAGCAAAAACACAAAATGTTTGCCGTAGATATTAGTCAGACATGGTGGCATTTCACTACCTCTATGTCTTGGGATTCAACATATACAACAAATGCTTACACTTCTTGTTAACTCAGCAAAGGGGAAACCTCCTAATAGCACAATGATTTCAGGAGAGGAGGAAATGTTGGTGACAGAACCTCTGATGGTTTGAAGGGGATCAGAAGCCCTCTCAGTCACTGAAACAGGTTCAATTATAGTAGCAACAAATAAGAAAAAGACGAGCACACACGCAAAGGAATTGCACCTCTTATATATAAGCTGTTCCTTCAATGGCACAAAGCAGGAAAGGTGTCTACATGTCACCTCATGTTCCATCAGATCAGGCCGTGAGCTTTTTCATCAGGCTCAAATTGATGCTGCTGTTTCCTTCATTATCTTTGTCTATGTTTTATAAGACTGTGTATACGGTGACAGTGTTTGTGTGTGCGTACAAACTGCAGTCTGTGTGGATGTAGCACGGGCTTGACCTTTGTCAGTGTGAGAGCAAATGCAGCAGGAGAGTGATACCACTGTGCGGTCCTCTAATCTGCTCACTTAGCCTCGGCTTTGGGGCTCACTTCGCTCCGCTTCATCTGAAGCCCCCTCATCAAAAACTGCTGGCAGTATTCTTGCAGAATGAAGCTGTGCTTACAGACACTCTTTCTCTGCATCTGTGCCTCCATTTCAGATTCCCACTTTCTGTCACTCTTCTTTTATCACGTATTTTTCTTTTAAGTCGTGCTCTTTTGGCCCTCAGCTTCACCTGACCTATGTTGTGTTAGTTTGATTAGGTAAGAACTGCAGTATCCAGCTATTGTACTCTATGAAGTGCATATGTGTGTGCCTGACTCGGTTTACACCCCCCCCCCTCTCTCTCTCTCTCTCTCTCTCTCTCTCTCTCTCTCTCTCTCTCTCTCTCTCTCTCTCTCTCTCTCTCTCTCTCTCTCCCTCTCTCCCTCAGCCCACTGTGTTCAGCCTGTCTTGACCTTTGTGTACTTACAATCTGTAGAAGCATTACAGCTGTCCAGGTGAAGTGGATATCCTGAGACACCTTTACAGACTCCCATACAGGAGACTTTAACTACATTGTCTTTCTCTGTGCACGTTCACCATGTCTTGTGTACCTGTCTTTGTCAGAACTATTATAATCCAGATGGAGTAGATCTCTGGACAATCAAAGTGTGACATACAGTGCTGTGATTTCATGCCGATTTATTGTTGAAATGTATTGTCCGAGCTACGAATCTAACACGTGAAAATTGTTTTATATCTAGTAGGGTTGGTTCATATGTTGGTGTTTGTCATTGTTTAAAATACTGTCATATTATTGTGTGATCACAATGGGTTGGTTGAGTTGGGTCACAAGGGTAGGGTGTGTGTGTGTGTGTGTGTGTGTGTGTGTGTGTGTGTGTGTGTGTGTGTGTGTGTGTGTGTGTGTGTGTTGTGTATTTTTTTGTTGACTGCCACTCTACTGTATATACCTGTAACTATTCTGATCATAACTTTGTGAACTTTATAGTAAGTTGATTATGTTTCATAAAATCCAGATTGAATCATATTATTTATTTGATGACAGCAATTATTTGTTTCTCTTATACTTTGTTTTCTGAACTGGATACATGTATACACGATGAGTATGTTTCGTTGTTACATCAAAATGATCATACTTCCCAAAATGTATGATAGGTAATGGGGTATAATGGTTTTGAGAAGCGTAGAGGTGAAGAAGGGGACACATTTCCTTCTCATAACAGCAGCATTACATTCCTTTGAGAGAATCTCCTCCCAGCCAACTTCATTAGTAAATATGAAAAGTAATGATCACTAATTTTATAACACAATAAAGAATACGTATACATTTCTTTTTTATGCTTCAGCATTGTAACAAGAAAGTAATTTCATTGCTCATTTGATAAGATTTTATTAGAATGTATTTCCATATATTGAACAATTTGCTAAAGATGTTCCTCCAATAACCCACATCATATAATACACAATTAATAATACATACACGTGTGAACAATTTACATATTGTCATGTTGTATTAAATTACATAGTATTCACATATTGTATTCAAACAAGTAATACAGTCAACATTATTAAGTGTCTAATTCTGTAAATCACAAAAACAAATTTAAAAATATGTATGCAAATATTGTACAAAATAACGGATGTATATGTAATCTAATATAATCTAGTCAGATACTGTAAGTGTTGTCTTCTCACTTGGCAAAGACCTGGCTGGACGGGGTCATGGGGGTCAGTGTCAGGTCCGAGCACTGAGCCTGAAGTCTTGTAGCCCCCAGTCCTCCCTCAGGGGCTTATCGCCTCACACACATTGTCATTTCCTGAAGTCTCTTCCCTCTCCCAATCCTCTTCCTTCCTCTCCTCTCTCTCCTCCAGCTGTCGGCACGCTGGTTCGGAGGGTTTCCTCCAGGAAGGAGGGGTCCATGTTCCGACCACAGGCTGATACAGAGAGCCTGATAACCCCGAGCCAAGTGCTACACTGCCAGCTGACACAAAGCAGATCTCCTCCTGACCCCTTTCTTTGGGAACCGGACACTCAAACACAAATACTGGGGGACTTGAATTAAAAGGGACTCAGCATAGCCCCTCTGCTACTGAAGGTGTGGCGTGAAGCTTCTGACTTTACACGCTGCAGAAACTGTTATGATTACATTTTGACTTTGGCGTGGAACTGCAATCATTATTGAGGGAAAAGAAAGACGTTAGCAATGTGAAAAAGTGGAATGCAACAGATAAGAGGATGTTCACTAGCGAGTGTTTACTCCATTGCCTTTGTTCTTTATCTTTGTATTTTATATATTATTTATTTTACTCTATAATGGTTGTCATTATATTTTATTTCAGGATCCAATTTTTAATCCAGCATGTAAAACAAATAAAAATGAGCCTTTTATACTAACTCTGAGTAATTTCCAGCTTTTTTTTCCCGATTGATAAATGTTTTGTTATTTTGAAAATATAAATAATTAATTAGAATAAAAAAATGACGGACAAATACAAAAGAAGGAAGACTTCCTATAGTGAAATGTTAAGGATCAACATTACTTCAACGTATATAAATGTGTATTCCAAACTTTCTGCATGAACAGAACGTTTTCCTTGAGAAATTGTCTCACTTCCTATAAGCTACATCTTTTTTTTAAACCCAATAAACAGGACAATGCTTTGTCACAAAACTGATAAAAGAAGAGTTTTTCTTAACTCGTGATGAGATGTTGTCTCTGACAAATCCAGCAGCCATGATGTTGAATGTCAGGTTGAGTATTCTACGCAGACTAGGAAGTTATGTAATGTATTTCCCTCCCCAAGCCTAGTAATCTCTCTCTCTCTCTCACACACACACACACACACACACACACACACACACACACACACACACACACACACACACACACACACACACACACACACACACACACACACTGGTCAGCCGCCAGGGGAAAAAAGGTTGAGTTGAGCGTGCACAGAGACCTTACAGCCGTGTGACCTCATTATTATTCAGAAGCCGTGGTGAGAAGACGGGTGTTTCTGCGTTCCCAGTACAGCTCAGCCACTGCACTTGTGGATGATATGCACGACTGGGGGTGTTGTGGGGTGGGCAGCAGCTTCCTCTGAACTCCCACCCCCGCCACCACCATCGCTACACATGTACACACACACCCACACACACACACACAAACTCACTTCCTCCTGGGAGATATGCGGCCTCTGCTTTCTGTCAGGGTGTCCTCAGCCGCAGACCCCTGGGGCCTCTCACTTGGTGGGAATCTGGTCTTCTCACTCCACATGTGCCCCCCTCCCTGCAGATGAGAAGGAAAACAAGACCTGAGTAAGACACCGCTGCTCTCCTTTCCCATATTTTACTTTGCTTTCTCTCTCCTACGCCCCCGTCCCCTTCTCTTCTTCTCTTTCTTCTGCCGAGGCGGTCGATAGCGTTAATTGGCTCACTCAGTCACCGGTACATTGATTGTGGTCACTAATAAAAGGGCTATTGATTGGCACTTTGTTTAACACTGGTCCATGCAGTGAGAGCTGCCCTCTAATACTATCCCGACAGCAACCTTTTCCTGTTTGCCAGTCTCTTAATGTCATAAATTATGTCAGTCGATTAAGGAGATATTTCTTCCCTCACGTTTTTGCCCCATGAGTGTAAGGACATTTTTAAACCGTGGATCCCGAAGAGAGAGCAGAGAGCAACAACTCGGCATCTTGGGTATTATTATGCATGTTTGTTGTCAAACCCAATGTCAAATGAAAAGATTGATATTAACTTTATTTGCATGAACCCAGTACACACATATATTATGTATATATTAATCATCACAATTTGGTTTGATTGTAAATGATTTCAATGAACAAGAATTCTCAATGCATCTCCTCCCTCAATACTGCACATTTGTAAAAGCCTGTGATGTTTATTGTATGAGATTGTATCTGTGAAATGAATTAAACATTTATCAAAAAAAAAGACTGTATATCGCTACTTTTCAACTCAATGAGTGTTGAGTTTGCACAAATATCAATGTGAGAGTGATGATGCCACCAAAGGTTAATGGTAAATTTATTGTCCAACTGAGGCAGACCAACAATGCATGTCAGGACGGTAATCATTTGATCCTGGCCATTATCAAACACGCACAAACACGTTTATTTGAAATGGATGTAAGGGCAGTGTTTTTCTGCTGGTTTAACTATTTTTTCCAAACTTTTTTCAATCATCACGTTTTAATATTTTATCTGCACATAGACAGGACAAGAAACTTTTATACCATAGTGTGTGGGTCAAGATATTTTGCAGCCCTTTCGATGACTTTTAAACCACAATAGTCACTAGAAAATACTGGAGCAGGGCATTTTTGTACATAAAGAACACTGTTATATGAATAAGATGTNACCATTATATTTTGGTAACTTTAAAGGTGACCTATCATGCAAAATGCACTTTTGTACGTCTTTTATACATGAATATGTGTCCCCGGTGTTCCAGGGAACTCACCAAGTGTCAGAAAACACAACCCTCTCTATTTTCCTCCATACCCAAATCTCTTAAAAAGGGGCTGCAACGGATCTGATACTGACTGATCCAGATTTGAACACTTCTATGACGTCACAGAAGTGGCGCTACGGCTATTGGGCCAACTCCACCAATCAGGAGGAGACAGCCACGGACATTGCCGTTGGAAAGCACTGGAGACGCTGTAGTACATATGCCAGGCCTGTAGATGGTGCTGTTCTCACAGAATCAGCCCATGCAAAGACAGTGTTAAATTGAGCGAAATGAGGAATGGCTAAAATGCATGATCTGTTTGGTATTTTGAAAAATAAAAAGGATAAATATGCCTTATATAGGTATGGTCCTACAGTACAATATATTATTCAAATATAGCATGATAGGTCCACTTTAAGTACATTAATTGGAAGCACAAACATATAGAATGCAGAAACAGCGTTGTTGAATACAGCAAAAAAAAGCTTTTACATACATTCAAAAGGAGACTGAATTATTATGTGTGTACGTCTGAGCACTGCTTTCCAATTCCAATTCCTGACATGTGCTTTATCCCTTCTTCACCCATCCTCCAATGAGCTGTAGCAACACATCATTTGGATCCAAATCGCATAATTTCCGGTACATTAATTCTCTGAAATGTCATGTAAGGCAGGAACATTTTACAACATTTGCTAATAATTGGCCGCCTCATTTAGAATGGTACAAGGTGATGTTTTACTTCACATTTCCATTTCTCGAGGAACACGCGAGTTCAGTCTGCTCAATATTCTCAAAGTAAACTCAATATCTAGTCTTATTGCAATTAGCTGTGTGCTATTCTTCACACAGCACTCCTGCAGCTCCAGTGAGTCAAAGGCAGGTCTCCTGAGAAAGACGATGAAAACTGGAAATGGGGTGTAAGTACCTCCATGAGAGATTTAATTATCCCCATTAAATATTCAATGATCAATAGAATTTGTTTTAGCCGATCAATAGGTGGCAAGGCCCGAGAAGGACAATGTGCATAACTTGCTATTTGCATTTCAAAGCAGGTGTCACGTGGCCTCATTGGAAATCCATACCATTTTGTTAGGCTGTATTTCATATTTAGCTGCTTTATCCCCTTATCACTGACTGCTATTGATTCCCTTCCCTTTATTTACTGCCTACAAACTGCCTTAGGTTTAAAATGTCAAAATGTTTTTAGGGAATCCGATATGCCTCCATCGTCCTTCCTCATCTCATATCTAGCTGTCTCTCTCTCTCGCCCTCTCTTTAATTTCCTTGTCTCTCTCTTTTCCCTCTCTCCCTCCCTCTCTCACTACCCCTCTCAGCAGAGTTGGAAATTAAACCCTGTCATCTTCCCACCCACCGTACAGATCTCTGCTCACTCGGGTGTGAATCTGCACATTATTCAAATAAATATCTCAGAAGTGCCATGGGAATACTCCGAGCCACTTCAAAAGACGCCCGCCCACACCCCCCCCAACACTTCAATGTTGCTTGTTCTTGCCGGAGTCCTATTTTGTTTACCTGAACCGGCTCTAATGGTTTGTTTTTCGCAGCACCTATCACATGTTCAATTGCAGCATTTAGCCAAGTTCAAGTGCACGTATGTTCAGGTCTCACCTAAGCATTGATTGTTCTCCAACAGTAAATGTGATGTTGTGAAGTTTCGGTCACAGTCTTTCATCTGTCTCTTAACCCTGCATCATGCATCATTTCTCTCTCTATCTTTGTGAACCTCTTTCTTATCGCTCAATGTTTTTTCTCTGCCACCCCTCCCCTCTTTTCTCTACTGATTCACCTAGTTGGTTTCCCCAGGTGGGTTATTGTGTAAAGATGCCTAGCAGGCAGTGTGTACTGGGAATGAGCCCTCAACAGAAATAAACACTTTTGATCGAGGGCAATGCAAACACAACACAAAAGCACATGATATACTTACGCACTTATTTACCTTATACATTTGAATTTTTATTATGTAATAAAATTCACATGCAGTGGGATCATGGGCGCTTGTTTTTATTGTACAATTGGACAACAGAAAAAAATACATTTGGACTTATAATTGTAAATATTCCAAAAGTAAACATATTGAATGCATAGTGTGTACAACCATGGGGCTGAAAAGTAAATGAGAAATGTGTGCCATACAAAATAAAAATAATGGAAATATGACCTTGGATTATAAGTAACATAGACTGTATATAAAGTAAAGTACAAGTGTTACAAGATTTAAGGAACAATCTTAAGAGGCAATTTAAACATTGATGAGGTTCACATGACCAGCATGCTGCTAAAACAAACAAGAGTTGTGTGTATTAATACATACATTTTGAGCCCCATCCATTATGAAATGCAAAACAGAAGCTGGATCATATGTGTTGCACTCCTCTCTCTGTGAACAGGCCTATCTATCAGAGCAGCTCTCAGCCAGGAGAGCACAGAGGTCAGGGAGCTAACCTTCAGAGGCCCGAGGGCTGCATGAAGCATCATCAGTGCCATCAGGATACATGGCCTCAGCGCTGCAGCACAGCTGGGGGAAAGAAGATCTGGATGAACTGCATGAATGTGTATGTGGATGCATTTGCTTGCACATCTGTAGGTTCCTGTGTGCATCTGTGTTGGTGCCTTGGTGGTGTGTATATTAGGGTCATGAATGATGGTTAAAATGTAGCTAGCAATAAACTCAAAGGCAGAAGGAGAGACATGCTGCCTTGTAGAATCTGTGAGCAGTTTGCAATGATTATTGATGCAATTTATAGTTTTTATATATATAGTATATCATGTAGCCTACACATGCACATTATATACATACAACATAATGAAATAAGAAAATACATTATTCTTAAGTATAATATAGTATGTACAAATACGTTTAAAGCTATGAATATTCTCATGTATAATAATGAAGTTCAAACACACTATAGGCTACACATATGTACCTATTTACCGCAATTACCAAAACATCAGATATTGGACACAACAAAAGAGATTGGTATGCTCATTTGGCTTCCTAGAGAGGCAAAGTCCCTCCCTTTCCGGGGGACCTCCATGGGACTTTATTTCGGAAAAAGTATGTATTGAAGTCAATGGCGATGGAAAGATTATCTTTCGATCCCGTTTGAATTATGCCACAAATTACACATTTGATGTTTGTCAATTTAAAAGGTAATTTTGCAAGTCAAAAAAAAAAAAATGTGTCCTAAAACTGTGAAGTAACACTTATTTTTGTGTGAAACCGCTCAATTAACTCCATCTCCCATCTCGCACCACACACCAAGACGGCCGTCACGTTGGCACATTTCACATCTTTCTTTCAGAATGAGGCGGAAAGTATTAAAAGAGGTGAAAATCACTACAAGTCTGGGCATGTTGAGAGCTGTACATACACAAAAGGGGAGTTAGTAATCGGTTCTGTAAGAGCCAGCATGCGGGACAGCATTCTGGGATTTGTAATCTTTCTAGTTGCATATTTTTCATAGTCTTATATTTCAACAGTTTTGCGACAAACTGTGACTTTTTTGACATGGAAATTATTTTTTAAGATTGACAAACATCATATGTGTAATTCGTGGCACAATTCAAACGGGATCGAAAGATAAGTTTTCTCTCTCCATTGACTTCAATAAAAATTGGAAGTAGATGGGCGTGACTTCGCCACTCTATTTCGGAAAAATTATGAATTTAAGTCAATGGGGAGAGAAAACTTGTTTTTCGATCCCGTTTGAATTATGCCATGAATTACAAGTCACAGTTTGTCGTATAGCTGTTGAAATATAAGACTATGAAAAATACGCAACTAGAAAGACTACAAATCCCAGAGTCGCGTAAGTGATGTCATAACTGATGTCACAATTATTTTCCTCNCCATGCAACTCTCTGATTGGTCTGGTGTGTTGCCTCTGTTGCGTTCACTGAACACGGGAAATTACAGTCCTGCCGTCGTCTCTTGTGTCATGATGAGGTTCACGTAAAGCACGGTTAATGTATTATATTATTGAGGTGTCTCAAATATACGTCAATCAAGTGGCACCTGCTAACGGGGTGGTGGATGATAGGTTTACATCTAAAAACGTATTTTTCAAACATTATTTTTATTTTATTTTTCTTTCTTTTGTTACTTTTTTTTTAACGGTCCGCGATCTACCCGCACCACACTCGCGATCGACCGGTCGATCGCTATCGACTGGTTGGCGACCACTGGTCAATGGGATGCATCAGTCTATATCTGGGATGCATTTGCTTGCACATCTGTAGTAGGTTCCTGGGTGCATCTGTGATGGTAGTGTGTATATTAGGGTCATGAATGATGATTAAAATGTTATCTCCAAGGCAGAAGGAGAGACATGCTGGATGGTAGAGTAGAATATGTGAGCTGTTACAGGCTATTAGTCAATTTATAGTTTTTAGGACTAATTAAAAAAAGGATAAAAACAATACAATCTTATGAAATCGTGTTCACATATTATATTTATACAACATAATGACATAAGACAACAAATATACTAATATTACCGCAACAGAAAATTAACTGGTTATTTTTGCCCATGTGGCTTCACTTGCCTTTGGAGGAGCGGATCTCACGCGCAGAGCAAATGGAGAATGTCTGACGTTAGTATCTTGATAAACGCATACAAGCTACAGGTGAGATGCAATTGCTTTACCATATGAACTTTTGAGTGGGTATTTTCATCGGTGACATTACTAATTCAGCTTGCTAACTAGCTCACCAACATAGCTAACTACATTTAATTTCCTAATTACTTGCTACACAAACGGTGCATTTTTAGCCTGGCTTGCTAGGTTTAATTTAGCTAGCTAGCCTTCCTTTCCATACACCAATGGTGCACACTGCACAGGTGGTCTTGATAGTTTTAATTAACCAAACTAACCTGCACTTTACTACACTAATGCTGCAAAATAGGTGTTTTTAGCCAGACATGCTAGGTTTTATTAAGCAAGCTAGCATGCACTTCAGTACACTAATTCTGGTGTTTTTAGCCATGTATGCTAGGTTTAGCTTAGCAAGCTAGCCTGCACATCAGTACACTTATGCTAACTATTTTGAATGTTGACAACCAACCTCACACATTTAATTAAGGTGACTACATCTAATGAGCTGTTTAAAAATAAATACATCTGTTTGTATAAAAAATCCTCAACCATTTAGCTCATAATAAAAAAATAAAAATGCTTTAAGTTAAGAAACAAATTCAATTTGCAGATATATCATAAAGAGAAATAAAGTTTTGCATCAGCGGCTGTGGACCCAACTAGCACATGTTTGGAGTTTGTACTACTATGTATCTATCTGACCCTGTGTATCTATCTATCTATCTATCTATCTATCTATCTATCTATCTATCTATCTATCTATCTATCTATCTATTCAATCCCCCTAAATTTCCTTGATCCTCACTCCTGCTCCTCCAAAATGCACAATGTCGTCGTGATTATACACGTTAGAAGACATCACTCAGGATTGGCCGGGACACTTCAGCTTGTGTGTTTTAAATTGCTCCCAGTAGTATCCTCAATCTGTGTGGAAATCAATATGGCTTTTACTGTCACATTGGAGGGGCGGGGACCATGTATTGATGTTCAGATGTCATTTCAGGGGGATTTGATGTTTCTGTCCCCTCTTCAGTGAGGAGATGGCACAATAGATCAACTGATGATGTCTACTTGCTTTCTCCTGGGTTTTACTGGAGCCTTGCGTTGCTAAGAGTGAC
Source organism: Notothenia coriiceps (assembly GCF_000735185.1). Lineage (NCBI taxonomy): Eukaryota > Metazoa > Chordata > Actinopteri > Perciformes > Nototheniidae > Notothenia > Notothenia coriiceps. The sequence continues at coordinate 14,729,582 of NW_011369945.1, read as the reverse complement.
ATCGCAGATGTAGAGTTGAGTCAGAACGTGCTGAGCTTACAAAGGAAAAACAAAACGAAAAGGTTTAGGGAAATATTCTATTGATTGTTTTTATCAGGAAAGCTGTTTGAATTAAAGCCGGATATCTTAATAGGGTTATCATCGTAAGCTTCAAACCCAGGACGAGCGCTCTGAACAGACATTATCACACACACTGATGACACCACACACACATACACAGGCATTTTATCCATCCACAGGGTTCTCGCGGGGTCTTAAAAAGTCTTACATTTGATAATCAGAATTTAAGGCCTTAAAAAGTCTTGAATATGATCAAAAACATTAGAAAGGTCTTAAAAACGATCGGTTTTGAAAGTTACTTCTGTGTTGCGATCACGTCTAAATGTGTTTTGGGGAAAATGTCCGGGCTGCAAAGTAACCAGTACGGTAATAGCCTTTCAGTTCCCCCCAACAATTTGTATTGAAATAAATCAACATGGAACCAGTAATACCTAACTTTGCATCCCCCCGGCCCCTTATTGGAGAACACCCAGCTAGTAACTAACCAACCAACCAAGCTTCAGCTAGCGGCAGTCAGACAGGAACTCATGTATCTTCGAATCTACTTACAAATTAATATGGGGAAGTGTCAGTTCAACCGTATTTGGTTGGAAAACATCTAATTTAGTGCTTGGTTGAAACCAGTGGAGGGGAACGTGTTTGAAGCCCGCTGCACCTTTTGCAAAAGAATAAGCGTTTGTTTTGCTAATGTAGCCTTAGCTAGTGGAGAGCCAGGCTAATTAAAAGGCCGCCGCGCTTATAAGCACTTAGGGATAATAACTGGTTGTATTAAGCACTAACTAACGGCTATTAGCTCGTCGCGCGAACTCACACACACACACTCTCTCTCTCCTCGCTCCTATCTCTCTCTCTTTGCCATCCCTCACGCGTCTCGCGACGACGGTCCAACGACTGCCTCGCATCACCACCGCTACGCCACACCCGCACACACCACCTACTCACCACAACCATCGCCACCTGCCCCCACTCAAATCGGCCCCAGCTCGTCGTGCGAGGCGAAAATCTCAACTGCAACATCTGGGTTTGCGCGGGCCTCTCCAACGGCCGTCCACAACAACGCCTCGACCGACGTGNGCGGCAGTCAGACAGGAACTCGGGTATCTTCGGAGCTACTTACAAATAAATATGGGGAAGTGTAAGTTCAACCGTATTTGGTTGGAAAACACAAATGTAGTGCTTGGTTGAAACCAGTGGAGGGGAACGTGTTTCACACACACACAAACACGCCCGCACGCACACACACACACACACACACACACGCTAACACACACACTTTTTGCCTAACACGCTAACACAGTTCTGTGTACTGGTAGGCTGTTATGTTCAGTCATCGTTCTCATGTTGAACATGAATACATTTACTTTGAAAGTAATTATGGGACGTATTTCTTCTTTCATAGCAATTTTCCTTCATACTTTCTTGCTGTGAAATAGGTCTTAAATTCTATTCAAAGTGGTTTTAAAAAGATCTTAAAGTCTTACATTTGAGTTGGTGAAACCTGCAGGAACCCTGCATCCAGTATAGACAATGTTGTGTCTCAATGCACAGTTACTGCTCCTACTTGTAAATATAATTGCTTTGGTCTTATTTTTTTTTTAGTATTGGGAAGATCTTTTATACACAATTACATTTGTTTTCAAAGTGAGGGGATTGATGAAGTACTGTAGAATTGAATGCAGTTTATATACCTATAGAGGGCTTTTCACAGTCACAAGATGGAGAAATACCGGTTCAAAGCAGTATTCAATGCTTTGTTCAGATTAGATGAGGCCCACGTCAGAAATGATCATGCTTGTCATATGTCTTTTGACATAGAGGCTGAATCATCATGTTAATCATTGTCACATAGCTTATCATATGCTTACAACAGTGTGTCATGCTTTGGGGGAACTCAAACCTGCAACTTATCATCCAGGTAAGCAACATCTTTTACTGCGTCATTCATGTTAGGCCTTAATCACATGTTTTGATTACGGTTGCTTGTGGTACGCATTGCACGCTCATCACAACTTTATTGAAACGTCAAAGCTGCTTGACACATGGAACCGATGCATGACAGATGTTAAACCTGTCAGTTGTTATATCATTGTTTTTATTTTTTGTAATTTACCTAGCAACAGGTGACAGAGCCTTTCTTTGCCTTGCCACTGCATCAGAGAAGAAAGCCTTCTTAATTTAGAGTTCTGTGCTGCCTTACAGTGCAACACAAGCTAACAGAATAAGCTAAATCACCATTCTTGTTTCTTGAATTTTTCTGTATTATTTACATTGTAATGAGTTTTTGGTTTACTTTTTTTGTCAGCTTCCTCATCCTCTTTCATTGACCCCTTTTTAATATGGAGCTTGCTTTATTTGCAGAGTTTATTTTTGTTAAACGCCACCAATCATCTCTTTCACACATCTTGCTCATATATTTATAGATTAAGCTTTTCTCATCAGTCCCAATCCCTCTCTGTTCCTGTCCCACTGTTTCTCTCTAAAGAGTCTCGCCTCCTCCCTGACAGCCCGTGAGCCCTAGAGTCACATTTCAGGCCTGGCTGCTACTTAAAGGCCCATAATCTGCTTGGCGAATGGCTACAGTGTGGAGGCCTGAACGGAAGCAAATTATTCGCTTTAAGGACTCCTGCTGCTGTGGGACCCGGGGCTAGTGGCTGGTGCCGTTAACGTTAACACACACACAGTGAGCAAGCCATCATTATTTATTTAACCCGTTAAGTGTTTAAAGTGGAAGGAGTCCACCGGGAAATGGCTTGGTTGATGAAATTATTCCACATATATATATATGGTTAAATCCTTTAGGGAGAGGAGCAAGGGAACATGGAAAGATGAAGCCTACCTACATTTCCAGATGCAAGGCCGATCACATGATAACAGAGTGGGTGCTTAACCGACATATACCTCACAACATGGGAGGAAGTCACTGGGATAATGTAAATGTTTCCTGGGCTGTGTGAGAGATATATCTCTCCTCACTCAGTGTCAGACAAGAATAAAATGCAAAGGTGTTTGCTGTTGTGTCTGACAAGGTGTTACCAATTGGCAGTTTCACATAATGCCACTACAACGAACATGAGTTGTTTACCAAGCCCTGGCTGATGATAAATATCTTCTAGCATTCACAATGTCACTGGCAACCCTGATTCTCCTTGAAGCGTGTGTGTGTGTGTGTTGGTTCACACTGTAACCGTGTTTCTGTGTCCAGGTGCATCTGTTTGATCACAGTAATAGACAGAAGGGATAGCATATTTGTTTTCTCTATGTGTGTGGAATAAGGAGTCCCAGCATTAATAAGTAATCATTGGATGTTGGCCCTCCCATAACATGTTGGACCAGCAGCACTTGCCCCCAGTAATGACACCATTACAGGGCCGAAGTAGCCAGTTGAGGGTTTACCTCTGGGAATCACTTCTCTGTCTACACTGTGCCTCAACTCCTCGTCATATGGGCTGGGAGATTGTAGTGTTGGACCATCAGTACACAGATGGTTGCCTTTACTCACAATAATACCCATGAGATACACACATTACAGTCTTCAGATATGATTCATTAATACATATACACATGTTTAGTAAAATAACCCAAAGAGCTCAGCTGTATCTAAACCCATCTGGAGAAAAAAGGCAGTAACCGAATGCACTCAACAATTTGGGGAATGTTGTGGGGGCGAGTAATTTGTTACAACACAGGGAGAAATGTAGCTACTATTTATTAGATAATATAAATATGGTGATGAAGTAGAGATAGAGAGAGGGGGGGGGCTGAACAGATTGAATGGCTAATGAAATGGGTACCTCCAGGCCTGAATAAATTCTCTGGTCTGGCGATCCCCCAGGATGCTGGCCTCCCAGGGAGATTAATGACCACTGGGCCATGGTATAATGAAGTAGTTTGCCTTGGCAATGTGCTTGTGAATTCATCACAGTGTCCACAAGTGGGCTGGCCGAGCACAACATCTTTATAAATCCCCCCTCTATCTTCTCTCCCGCTGCTGATTTATGGTTCCGCCACCCCCAAATGGTTTGGCCCCTCTCACCAGACCCCGCCCTGGCTGACCATCACCATCCTGCCGAAATCCAGGTCACTGCACTGATGGGGAAGAAATGGGAGGCTAATCAGATAATGGGAGGTGGAAATGGGCGAGAGTGAGTCTGAATCTTCCATCTCTCAACTCCTCCTCTGCCTGTCTCCATTTCTTTCCATTTAAGCACTCTCAAGCACATAGACTTGGATGAGGTGGTTCATTCTGTTTTCCGTCGGTGTCTTGCGCTTAACCTTAGAAGCACATACACGGGTACCAAGGAGGGAATATTGCCACAGAGAAGAGGTGTGTGTGTGTGTGTGTGTGTGTGTGTGTGTGTGTGTGTGTGTGTGTGTGTGTGTGTGTGTGTGTGTGTGTGTGTGTGTGTGTGTGTGTGTGTCCACTAATCCACAATGATATAGTGAACGGCAACAGATTCCCCTTTGGTCTTAATAAGGAAAATAATGATTTTGAAATTAAAGCTTTTTAATGCTGAACTCATCTCAGCATGTAATGGATGCTGTGCACACCTAATTGTTAATAAATGTTGGCTATCTCCTGTGAATAGCTTAGTCCTAAATGCATTCCCACCACAGGCCAGGCGTTTGTTACAGTTCTGTGCCCCCTGCTACTGAGACATGGCTAGCCACTTAATGGCTGAGGAGGACTGATGAGACTTAATGTTGCACAACTCTGTCAGCCTCATAAAGCCTGTCTGCCTGATAACTGAATCTCCATATGGAATAGTGGCAAGGAAATGAAAGGAGAACAATAAAGCATATTGAGGGATATTTAGATTAAAATGCATTTAATTGGGTTCCTGTCTCAACGCATTGGAGATGTGTTCTCACGTAGCTCTTTGTTCCACTTTACTTAAGCTAAATAATGCCCCTGTCATAGTGTTTGTAGTCTAACCTAGTAAAGATTATTAATGAGTGCAATAAATCCAAATTGCATAATAGGAAGTTATGAAAAAAGGATTGTCAGAGTTAGGTCTAATGAGTATTTAGTTTGTTTACCAAGAGCAATTGTCACCCTGTGCCATGTGTACTTGGTAATTGTCAAAGGCTTTACATCCCCATTCCTTTCTCAAGAAAGCTTATCTTAATCTACAGTGTCTTATTTTTCTTGGAAAGGGATGGATGAGTCGAGTAATTGTACAGTTGACATCGGCTTAGACAACATCATCCCCTTAGTCCCCAGCTAATCCTACAGAGTGATAACAATAATGGGAAAAAAGAATGGAGATATATTTTTTACAAAAGAAGATATGGAGTTTAATTTGTAATTAGCTGCAGAGGTCAACGAGTTGATTCACCATCTGAAGGTTATCCTCCCTGATTTCTCTCCCCTCGCTTCTTCATTTCCCTTTTGCCTCTCAGTATTCAACCTTTGAATCAGATTATGACCTTGTTGTGATGAAGTCAAGTGTTAATTGTGTGTGTGTGTGTGTGTGTGTGTGTGTGTGTGTGTGTGTGTGTGTGTGTGTGTGTGTGTGTGTGTGTGTGTGTGTGTGTGTGTGTGTGTGTGTGTGTGTTTAAAGAATATCAGTGAATAAAAACGGGGATATTTCCCTGATGATTGCTCGACAGTTTGAAAAGGAAAGGTGTGCAATTGTGAGCGGTTGTCTGTGTGTGCGCGTGTTTGCCGATAGGAAGTGTAATTTATTTTAGGGGGGTTTTGACCCTAGACCCCCATCCACCCCCCACTCCATCTGCCCTGTATCAGACAGCTCTGTGTAGCCCCTTGGGGCTCTGAAGTAGCAGAGTTGCCCTCCTTGCCCGTATGTGTTTGTGTTAGTCCATGTGTGGAGAATCAGACCTTTTTGCTTGTGTGTGTAAATGTGTGTGTGTGTTAACGTGTGTGCGTCTGTGCTAGTATTGATCCCCCCCTCCTTCCTTATAATGAAGTGGAACTACAGCTCCATTACGAGCTGCTCTGCCATTGGCTGGAGGTAATATGAAATTAGCTAGCGTGCCGTGAGCCTGTCAGTATTGATTTCACTACCCAGATTACTTGTTACAAAAGAATAGAGCTGTCTGTGGCATAATTGAACAAGTTAACTCCTTGTCTCATAAAATGTAGGCCTGTATTGATTGTTACAGGGAGGGCTCAGTGATATGCAGAGAGAAAGTAAGTTGTACGGGTGTTAACTGTGAAGAGGTGCTGATGCTTTCTTTTCTTCCTCGACGGTGTCACCCTGACACGTGGATCGAGGCGTTTCTTGCTGAGTCGCTGGATGGCGGACAGCAAATGAGTTTTGTTCCATCAGCTTCACGTTACAACAAACGTTTCTCGTATTTTCCTCCGTCTGTCATTTTTCATTTCATTTGCCTCAAGATTTCCTCAGTCTCGCTTTCAATTTATTACCATATGTAAAAGGTGTCAGAAGTTGAAATGGTCAGAGCAGATTTCCTTTGGTTTATCACGAGCGACGTGTTTGTAAGTAGAGCAGTTGTGATGATGAGTGATGATGATGGCAGCAGAAGCCTCTCTATATATATTTTTTGCTTCGCTGATGAACTGGAGCACGCTAGTCCTGTCTAATCACACTTGGCAGATTTGTGCCAGGGAAAGTGAGGTGTTTAACAAGTGTCCTGGGCCATTAATTAAGCGCCTCTTTTGGATAAAAAGGAGAGTAGATGTGTTCAATAATTTACACATGCTAAAGGCGCGTGTAAATTCTGCCCACAGAGAGAGAAGAAAGAAGGTCTGTGTTCTCTGGACTGTATAAATGGGTGAAGCCAAATAGATGGATTCACAAATGCCTATATGCACAAAGAGATACACACTCCCCCACAGCTGCAGTGTAATGAGCCTTTAGCCTGTTAACCCTAGCTAGCTACCTCTCGAGCAAGGTGCTTCAACGTGCCTCTGTTGAGGGCATAATACTTATCTTTTGGTAATTAGAAAATGGGGTTCAGTCAACAATAAAAACGGAGAGTTCATTCAGACAAATTTCTCATAATTGTTCATTGAACAGCTGAGGAAACAGAGGGCTTCTTTGACCGCGTTTGGGGCAAAGGAGGGGGTGATCAATTGTTTGATGTGCGAATGATGATGTTGTCCCTAAAACAGACATGGAAGGTACAGCGTTTTCCCCCCCGCCGACAGGGTGAGGGATTAATGAAATGCTCCTGCACGCGCCGACTTCCTGCACTCCACTGCTGAGTGATAAGTAGCTAACCAACGAAGCCTGTAATTACAATCTTACAGAAACCGGCCTGATCTGTATATAAATCTCACCATCCAATTACAAGATGTAATAATTCTGCACTCAGGCTGGTAATGAGGTCTAATACTGGTGCATGTGATAATCCCCTCTGGATGCGGGCTTGATCAGATGTTGGCTTTGTAATTAGACTGGCAGAAAATCATTATTTCGTGTTCGGGAAAAAATGAGGTTGGTGGGAAGTTAATTTTCTCCCCATTCTCTGAAGCGTAGACAAGAATTTAATGATTTAATCATGATTGTTAGCTATTTTGCAATCAATTTGTAATGATTGTGTCACAACAGAGGCTTTCAGGGAGAAGGGCATGTAAAGATTGAAGGTGTCATTGATATGGCATGGCCCTGTCAATAGATCTATACAGAGCAACGCTGATACTGCGGACGAGTGCGTGCATACACGGATGCGTGTGAGTGTGCTGCCATGTACATGTATGTGTTTTTTTTTTGTATGTTGTTGGTATGTAAGAATCCGCCGTAGGCAATCTGATAACAGCTACCCTTAATTGTTTAACAAGCCTGAGCTGAATAACACTTTCTCTGTGTCTCAACTGCAAAAATAAGCAATTTCAGGAGGGGAGGGTAGTAAATGGGAACGGTACAACCTGAGTGCAACTGCACAACAAAGTTAAAACAAGGGTAGATTTTTGATGGCCAGTATATGTGGTTAATAGATTATCAGCAAATAAGTTGGTTATTATTGGTAATTGTTCCAATAGTTGAATTTCGGATGTTATTCACGCCCGGCAATGTCTGCTGCGTACTAGGGAGGCCACTCAACACCCAGTTCAGGGTGGGGGGTTTAAGCCTCTGGGCCGTTCCCTCTGCTCTGCTCTCCCTCTGCTCTGCTCGGTGTGCTGCCTGCTTACAAAGGTATTTTGGGGACAGCAGAGTAGAGTGGGCAAAGCAGAGAGAAAGAAACAGACTTTAGGTTGTATCTTATTGTAGACAAAGTCTAATTGCTCGTTTTCTATACATTTAGCACAATTCGATAGTAAGGGAGATGATAATTGATTAATCAAACACCTGTTGAACAAGCAGAATGTTTTAAAAATAAAAGTGTTTACTTGGATACCTTGTAGGTTACTGGTAATTAGTCCATAAGAATATTGGGTCTTGCAGTCTCTATCTATCTCTAATAGGATTTCACATTTTTGTACACTGCTTTCTCTGCAACCGTGGAAAACATGTTTTTTAAAGTAGAAAAGGTTAAGAAACATTTCCTGACGTTAATGGTTGGTCTACAACATTATGTGACTTGGATAGATAGAGATTTGGGGACTTACAGTAACAACACGAAATGTTGTCTAGAAAGGGTTGTAAACGTTTTGGTCTGAATCGTTAGAATATGGTCTTTGCTTTCAGTGCACTTCTCCATAAATCTTTAGAAAACAAGAAGAAAAACACAAGAAAAAATGTGATTGAGTATTCCAACTGCCATTATCTCTACTTCATTGATAATGAAGGGATGATTTACTTAGCATTTCTGTTGTATCTCTATCAGTGTGATTATCCCATTTCCCCAGGTTGTGAAGATCAATTGGTTAGTTGTAGCATAACAATAAGTATACAGTGTGAGCAGAATAGTTGTAAAACTATAGCGAAACATCTCAGTTCAAATGTGAGTCAATGCGTGAAAGCAGTTCTCCAGAGGTTCCCACTGTATTCACGTCTTCTCCTACTGTAGCTCGATGCAGTGTTTGATTGGAATAGCTCCTGTTTGATCATCTGGAGCTACTTAGTTTACCGGAGCATCCACCATGCAGTAGATTTAGGCAGTCCTGTGGGTTTTCACTTAGTTCATCTCTCCCCTAATCTCCTGGCGATTGCAGCTGAATACTTTATCGATAGGGAATCGACTCCAGTCCTCCGAGCCGATTTCTATAATTGATACTGTTTGAAGTTAGTCCCAGAAGGCTGAGCGTTCAAAGGGGGGCTGCTGTTTTGATCAATTATATTAAAGTGCAAACTTAAAAAAATCTGGATTGAGTCAATACCGCCTTCTTGCTTATACTTTAATTCAGCTGTTTTAATACAGATTAAGGACGTTAAGGCCGAACCACGCCCCTTAGCTGTGATATAATGAGCATATACCACGGCCTGAAGTGAGCTATTGCTTTTATAAAACGGTTACCAAGTGTGGTAATATGAAAGAAAAATACACACTCTTATTTTAATAGTTTTTATTAGTAAATAATGATGATAAAAATAAAATAGTCCCTCCGTTGCCTTCTGCACGAAACATAGTGCGAGGTGGTTGCTATGCAACAACACTAACAGCTAGCGAACATATTAGACAGAGAGCGTTGATCGATTATTTGGCTATTTATTTACATTAATGTGTATGTTGNACATCACAGGAAGTACATCACAGGAAGTACATCACATCACAGGAAGTACATCACAGGAAGTACATCACATCACAGGAAGTATATCACAGTAAGTACATCACATCACAGGAAGTACATCACAGGAAGTACATCACATCACGGGAAGTACATCACAGGAAGTACATCACATCACAGGAAGTACATCACAGGAAGTACATCACGGGAACATGACTCATCTCCTCCATCAGGAACATGACTCATCTCATCTTTATTTAAGCAATAGCTCACTTCAGGCCGTGGTATATGCTCAGTATATCCCCCCAGCTAGGGGGCGTGGTTCAACCCCTTAGCTGTGATATATGCTCATTATATCACACAAAAACCTCTGGCCACTAACGCTCATCATGTCTCTGCTTTGTTTCAAGACCCGCATCAGAGAGCTTTTGAATGGTGCTACTTTCCCAGTTGGTCTGCCTGCTCTTCACGTAGCTCTGCATGTCGTCGTTTAGGTGCTTTCTGGAGATAGGCACTGCTCAATCCACTCCTCCATAGTAAGGCCACCCTGGGGGTCGAAGTTAACCTTAAATGTTTCCATCTTAAGCTTTGTTAGTTAGTTAGTCTCGTAACGGACGTAATGTAACAGCTGTAACGGTTGGAGCTGTTTCTCAGACCCGGAGGGATACATGACTTGTGAAAAGTAACTACAATTCTACCAGTGATATACGCTCATTATATCACGGCTAAGAACCAATCAGATTGCTTGATTTGACATGTCCGTTTTATTTATATATATTTTTTGGCCCTGGTATTTTAATAATGTATACTATTGTTTCAAGCAATTGTTCAATTGAGGTGCTTCAGACTTGGGTATAATAACAGTATACTTATTACTTACTAATTTGCCAAATTAATAAAAGGGAATAAAAACAGTTCCTATTAGTGTTGTAAAACTTCTAGGAATGACAGTGGGACAAGTTTTGGTACAAAAACATCTAAATTAAATAAGGTTTTCCAAGTGTATACTTTTCCCCAGCTTTTATGGTTGGCTTTCATCCGTGGTGCCCGGCCTCGCGCCTCCACTTTCCACCTCTGCCCGGCTGAAGGCTCCTCAGAGACGCTTGGCTGGAGCTCTGGGCCACTGGGCCTTTGGACCTCCGAGTCCTCCACTTCTGTGCTTTGGATAGTAAAAGAGGGAGCTGCTATATTAAATCCTGCCCATTCTCGCCCCCAGTCCGCCTCACCGTACACTCCCACCTGCTCGATACCTCAGAAGAGCTTTCAAGTGCTCTTTGAAAGGAAAAAAAAAGGGAAGAAATCAGACCGTGCTCTTCCAGGCGCTCAATAGCATGGCACTAGCCTCTTTCAGCTCCCATGACACCACTCTCCCCCTCTCTTCTCAGTTCTAGGGTGTTTCAATTTATTTTTCTGTTCTTTTTTTCTTCTCTCCTTCAATCTTCTATCTCTTACAACCTTGTATTCCCCCTGACTGCCTTCTTGTCTCAGGCTTTCAGCATTTTGTTAGTGCTAGAGAGAGCTGCATTAGCCATACATCAGGACACTTTCTTTGCTGCCGAATTATCGTAGAACAGTTGCCTTTTGTATTTTGCATGGGACTAAATTGAATGAGAAATGAATAAATCACCTCAGTATATTACAGTTTTCATTTTGGCAGTTGATGGGGAACCATAGCTGCCAGAAACACCAGCTCGGAGTAAATCTTCTCATGTCTACTACCCCCTGGCCAGCACCGCAGCATAGGACCAAATGCTGAAGTAAATATTGCTGATAATTAGTCATGTCTCATCTTCCCCCTCCCTTGCAATTAAATGTGACCCCTTTATGTTTTATGTATGCCAGCATAAACTCCTTTACTCCTAAAACACCTTCTAGATATCAGGCGGGAAGTGTACTGTAAACTAATTGCTCCATATTGGACGACAGCCACTAGATATTATATTACGTTTATGTTATTATTGTGTGAAAGTAATGAAACACACATACACACATGTACTATAGGAGTTTATGAATGTACGCTGTCAAAACTAATTCCCGTTCCTGTAACATCTTAACAGTTATAAAGCAGAGACGGTGCTTGGGAAAGCTGTGATTTGAAGACATAAGCCTCGGGCTCCTCATTCCACTCTGCTTCTGAACTCCCCTCATGCTCCCTGATACGGAGACACATTATAAAGTCTCTCCCTGTAGCTCTCCTCTTATCTTCGCCTGCTATAAAACTATCTCAGAGAAATAGCACAGCGTTAAGGTTTGAAGTAATCTGTTTCTTTTCATTCTTCCATGAAACATATGCCTACTTTGTAACAAGGGGGAAAACTAATTATAGACTTGTACAGGAAAGATAATACAGTTGTAGTGATTGCTTTGTCCCAGTGCTGGGGTTGTGTCTCGACAGTGTATGTGTACTGTAATGATGGCTTTATCTAGCTCCAATACTCCTTTACAAAGCCCTGTAATTATGTTAGATGCCCACAGAATGGCAGACACTCTTGGGCAATGGCCATTGTGAGGGAAAGAAGTACCAAAGGTCTATTAAAACTATTTTCCACTATGATTGTGTTTCGGCACATAGGTTACTGCGTGGGCAACGACATGCTTTACTGGCAGCGGGCATGCATGCAGTACAAACAAAGGCAATGCAAATATACATGGAAAGGTTTATATGCCAATGCTCTTAGGTCAGATCGTCAGTTTCCACTCAGTCTTTGCAGACTGTTTACACATAGGTGGATGACTTAGAAGCCTGTCATTATGTGTAAAGATTGAGTTTTATGTTGGAAAATCAAAATACATCAGCGGTGATTATAGCCCATGATCATAACATTGGGGGTAGAGTTTACTATACTTCTTAAAAAACGTACAACTGTCAATGTAGTGTCCCTGCAGTGTCTCTCGAACCGCTACATCTTTTCTCCGTGAGGTAAACACACAGCTCCATAAACAGCATTGTTCCATTGCCAAGTATTTTCATATGATTGTTTACAACAGGCAACCTCTTTTGTCATGACACTGCTTGAATATTTGTTTTGATATTGATTTAAGTCCAAGAGTACCATGTTGGTGTGAATGTTTTGAGTGCAAACTGTTGGCATGCGTCTCATGAGTGCCGTAATGAGATTATTTGAGTGCACATCCGACGAATAGCTCATGCCTGCGTTTTTTTTCTCTGGACTCGCAGAGCACTCTTTCTTCCCAGAGGTCAAGGACAGATAAGGAGGTCTCTCTCTGTCTTCCTCACTCTCAGCCATTTCCCTTTTTCTGTCTCTATTTCCCACATGTAGCGCGTGAGGCAGTGCAGCGCCATCCAGCCGTGAAGCCATTTGGTGGTGAGGAGGAAGAGAGGGCCAGCTGAAGGTCAGTCAGAAGCACAGACAGACACGCATCCATACGTACATACAGAGAATCATGCCTCCATTAGCAGGGACTCTGTTTACCGAGGGGGAGACGCCAGGGATTTGGTGGCATATGCTGCAGCCCCTGGCAGCCTCGTGACAGAGCACTTATAGTAGAGACGGTGACCCAGAGGCTGTGTCCTGAGGCAACGCTGCCGGGCTGGGATGGACAGTGGGGGTGATTGGCGTGCCAGTTTACTATACTGTTCTCATACCAATCTTAAAGCATTTCTAATTTTTGTGGGATGCCTGTAGGGCTTCAGACAGCATCAGGGGACATTTTCTGGACCATTTCCTTCATCTCCATGCCACAAATCCCTGACCTGTTGGTGTATTCTGTGCATTGCCTTCTAGAAATATTGATAGTCGTTCGATAGAAGGAGAGCATGCAACTCATATACTTGTTCAAAATGTCCAACATGGGCAATACAAGTTGTTTAAAAAGAGGTTTTATTGTAGCTGGACTGAGTAGCATATGATGTAATGTTTTTGAATGCAAAAAGTTAGGGAATTTGGCAGATAATTGAAATACAGAACTGGGGGGGGGAAGAGAGAGAGAGAGAGCGAGAGCACGCTCGTGAACTGTTGAGGGGGGGACGGGACGCTCGCTCGTGAACTGTTAGCGCCGGTGTTATGCTGTGTTATGCATGCCCACTGCACCTTGCAGGAGCGCGCACGGCGTAAAGCAAAAACTCCCAGACATTTCAATGATTTGTATGTACGGCATAGTTAGGTTTGGAAACGGTATCATTTCCTTTTTGGCGGGCATGCATAACACGGCATAACACCGGAGCCTCGCTGCGGGGAAGCTCTGGTGCTGTTCCGAGTTTGTTCTAATCTGTCAAAATGACGGACTGCTTTCAGATTTTTCCGTGATTGTTAAAGAAAATCCGTCATAGACGGAACATATTCGAGGGTGTCCGCGGGGTCTTAAAAAGTATTAAAAGTTGATAAATCAATGTAGCGAAAATTAAGGCTATTAAAAAGTATTAAACTGCATTTTCCAAGGTATTACATTTTCTAGCTTGTATCAATAAGTATATAAATGGTCCAGAGAGGTTTTATTCTACAGTCTGCCTGAATGTAATCATTGCGTAGGTGTGTAGTGTGATTCTGTGTAGTTTATTTATGGCATCCCGTTGGATTTGACGTCATCTGAACAGGACATCGCACGCTCACTGCTTGATAGCACGAAGGTCCGTTTACACCGGTTGTTAAACAACATCGTTATGGGGAAATGCAAGTCTGCGTCCAAATGGTTGGAAGATAAGGAGGAAGGACAATCAATACTGTATGTAAATGTGATGTAAAGTGTGTCGCCAATGTAACCGGTT
>NW_011369945.1:14703102-14715177 GCF_000735185.1 Notothenia coriiceps | reverse complement strand
TCTTAAAATGTGTGGAAAGGGTCTTAAAAAAGGTATTACATCTGACTTCAGGATTCCTGCATATACCCTGTGCTAACATACAGCTAATTATGCTACATTATACCAAGCAAAACCAATCTTGCATTGTTATTCCTTGGCTTACCTGTCTGACATCTACCCCACCCTATATTTCCCTTTCTCTTGCAGGCAAGACTTCTTCCTCTGCAGCCCCGGGCGTCTCTCCTCCCCGGCAGCCTGCCTGGGATGATCAGCATTTGGCATCATTTAGCGGTGGAGCGGCGCAAGCCGCCTGCACCTCAACCTCACTGTGGACAAACACACGTGAGATGAATTCAGAATCCTCGTGTGGGAGTTCAGCCACTGCACATCTGCAGCAGGTGGGGGAGAGGACGCACTCTGGACACAAGCCCTCTAGTACACGATACTCTATGCATATGTTTCACAGGATCTGTTGCGGTCTCCGTTAGGGCTGATTGTCGGGGGCAGATCCAGTCCCCGTCTCTAAAGAGGGGGGGGGAACTTTCATGGCTGCTTGAGAAACCTGATGTAACACACGACCTCAAGTCTGATAAGTTAGCCAAACACGGAGGACGCACAGAAGTTACTGTCATGGTGCGTGCGCATTCACTGTTGTCCTTTGGGGTTGGGAAAGCCGTGTCATCGATTTCTAAGTCTGGTCACTTTGTTAAATGCTTTCTCGGTATCCGCCTCAGAAACAAAACAGCATTTGCATCGTTCCTACCTTTGAAAGGGTAGATCTATTGAACAATACCAGCCCACCACATTTTCCGGTTGGCACCCATCGGATGTATTGTGTTTTTATTCCTCCAATGGGCTGATGACAGATCACGTAGATTCATTTGGGGGAAAACACAAGAGACTTTGATTTCATGCTCCTCACACACTTCTGGGCTGTTTACATTACACAGCCATCAATCGCTGAGCTGGCGCCACCTAAAATAAAAAACTGGAGTGCCTAAATTTGGTTCTTATAAAAGATTTCGTTGTCTGTGGTTATGTTGTGACTTACTCTCGTTAGAGTAGTGGTCTATAAAAAAAGTAAACGCGACACAGGAGTTTGGAACGCTTTTGGCTTTTCCGTGGCCCTGTAGGTGTCTTGATATAGGTTTTTGTGCATGTAAAATGGTCTGGCAAAGGCTACAGCTTCCGGGTTTCGCTCCTCCCCCGCGGGCGGTGGGAACTTGGTGGGAATAAATAGGCATCCGGTAACTGACTCGAGCGGCGAGGGCACGTTTGTACGATGATGGGAGAAGCGCGAGAGGCGTAAGCATGTGACCAGATCATCACCAGAGGCCAAGCTGAACCAAAGCAGAGTAGACGGTCTGTGTAAGGTAGAGACACTACAGAGCGGATATGAACTAACATCGAGCAAATCTTGAAGGAGACGGAGCGGCTGAAGTATACATACGCTGAACATCAGCGAAGGAGAGGGACTTCTTAAAGTAGAGGGGGACACGTACCATACTGATATAACCTGGAACATCAGGGCGGAGGAGAGACTTTTAAAGTAGAGACATTCATACCTCGGATACGTGGAAACTGGACATCAGGCAGGAGGGGACTCTTTAAAGTAGAGACGGACGGTACATACTCTTAAATGATATAGCACGCCTGCAACATTCAGCCAGGACAGGGATCTTTAACAGTAAGAGCACTACTAACTGATATACACCTGAACATCAGCAGGAGAGGACTCTTTAAAGTAGAGACACTACGATACGATATCACGCTCGAACAATCAGGCAGGAGAGGACTCTTTAAGCAGGTAGAGACACTACATACTGATATACACCTGAACATCAAGCAGGAGAGGGACTCTTTAAAGGTATGAGACGGTGAGACACTACATAGCTGGATTCCACCTGAGAGCATCAGGCAGGAGCGAGGCACTCTTAAAGTAGAGACACTACCACACTGATATACACGCTGGAACATCAGCAGGAGTAGGACTCTTTAAAGTAGCATCTTGTTTGTATACATCACAGGTGTGTTAAGTAGAGACTACATACCTGAGTCATACACACTGAACACGCAGGAGAGGACTCTGTTAAGGTAGAGACACTAATACTCGATATATCCTGCAAGAAGAATGAGCATAATTAGTGTACGAACATGATAGATAAATGGGAACGTGTGGTGGTTTTACTACATCCTTCATTGGGGATGGTAACGAGCTGTACTGGTTACTGACAGCTGAACGAGCCTGTTAACAAGGACGAGTGAGTGCAGGGCGCGGCCCTCTTTAACANAATGTGATGTAAAGTGTGTCGCCAATGTAACCGGTTAAAACTCAAAGTGGCGATGAGGTCTTAAAATGTATGGAAAGGGTCTTAAAAGGGATTACATTTTACTTCAGGATTCCTGCATATACTCTGTATTTGGTTAACGCGACCTCTGCTGTCGGCCCACTGCAGCGATTTTTCTTTCTAGAAGCATTTAGTGGGGAATGTTTTATGAATCTGTGAAAACTCTGTATCCCAATGGATATACATATTTAATGACTCAGTTAAGCAATGTCATCGTTGTGTATTATTAATAAGATTGGGGAAACATTTGCAAACTGCAGTACTTTGTGTATTTAACGTCTCCTTGTGGGTTTGTGCAGCCCACAATACCAAACGTATAAAAACAAATACAAACAAAATACATATTGATTACAGGCTACAATAATTAGGGGTGTCGTAAAATACTTTATATGACAGTTAATGTAAGTTTGGTTGGACTAGAGGAAGTCTATTAAGATGTACAATATAAAAAGACTGGAACATTGTCGATTTGTATTAATCTATATATCAGCACTGATGTCATTTTCTACCTTTTCATACGTCTTGTCTACAACTCAGTTACAGCTGTTCAGTCCCCCTCTGTGCTGTTTGTCAGCTATGCTCCTTCCAAACAGGGTCTTAAAGTTGGATTGTTGCTTTGCTGTTGTTTACTTCGAGCGGTTAATATTCCACAGTATGGAAGATGGATAATAAGTGTCTTCTTTTAGCTAGGCAGTTCAAGACAAAAGCTGTCTTCATTAGGACCCCGTTAGACCTTGTTTCACCTGACTGACTGACAGACCGGCCGTGATGAGGCTCCATTAGACTGCTGCACAACTCTCTGTGGACTGCCCATTTACTGAAGGGCCCTCTTTCCTCTCTTTCTCTACCTCTCTTGCTCTCGCTTGTTCTGTCTGACCAGGGTAACCCCAGGAGCCCCCTTAACCAACGGTGGTTGAGAGCCCAGTCAATCAGACGCAATGATGTTAAACTCCTCTCCAATGAATACCCTTCACCAGTCATCACAGAGATTGTCTCTGTGTGGCGGCTGATTAGGAGCTTATCTCAAGTAGGTTCATCTCAATTTACTGTCCGTTTGAAGAGAGGAGCTAGCTTTTACTATTGCTCTGTCCTCTACACGATTGCTTTACCTTGGAGCAGACCTGTAATGAGGAAATAACATGCCGTGCCAACTTTTATAAAGCCCTTTTCTAATAGATTTGTCCGAAACAGTTCACAAAGCGAAGCCTGTGCATAGAAAGATATGAAAATGATCACATGATGGTCCTGGGAATTGTTCACTGAATTATATTTGATCAGGTTAACCTCAGGAGCAGTTTCTGTCGGCTGAGCATTGTTTTCTTATTGCCAACATTAGTTTGGGGGGGAATGGAAGACGACTTAAAATATTTATTATGTAAAACACAACTGAAAAATGATTTTGTCTGTGAAGAACACTGTGGTTTCCGCCATTGTATTGCAAACCTGTCGGGCCCAGGTTAACGTTCCACCTATCTATTCATGTTTTTTAAATATATTTTAAAGATTTATTTGTCTAAACAATTAAGCCCTATAGAAAGGTTGATTTGAACTGAATGAGGGTGGTTGAGAAAGAGAGCCTGTGTGTGTGACTGCAAATAAGTAATTATGATTTCATAAACAATTTAACTGCATAATGCTACGTTAACACCGGACGCGATGCGATGTTTGGGGGCGGCGCGATTACATGTAAAGTCAATGAAGAGATGACGGCGCGCATGAAGCGGTTGATGCGAATGCCGCGGCACAATTGAGGTGATTGGAGGCCGCTCGAGCGTCAAATTCGCGATCTCGCGGTAGCCAATCAGCGGTGAGGATCTCAGCCTGCCTTCACTGACGTTGAACCAGAAAACCAAAACATCAGCCGTTAGCTGTTAGCACTCAGAGCTCACAGCTCCTCATATCTGTTCAGAAACTAGACAAAAGTTAAACAAGTACAAACCACAGACTGTCTGTGTCATGGCGAATACAGTCGCTGGTTTATTTATGTCTGTAGGCCGTTGTTGTGAGTGTGGACGGTCGGAGCGTATACTGCGTTAGCTTAGCCAATCTCCATTCAGAAAACACGCATTTTAAAAGGTTTTTCGCCTGCCGTCTGTCTGCAGAGTTGTCAAAGCATTAATTCATGGTTTTTACTAACTGGTATCAGTATGTCGTTACTCCCCCATCATTTTGAAACGTGTATTTCACGGCCGACGGCATCTCATGACGCATCTATGACGCACTGCAGCGATCGACTAGAGCAGCAAAGACATTACATAACGTTAGCATTTCGAAAATGTTAGCGTGGCTTAATAATAGTGCGAAAAGACAGCGGTTGTCGCCGGACAAGGATTCCCTCTCTCCTTTCCTGCTGAAAGATGCTGAGTGTACTCAGGGACGAGGAGTCATTTAACCAGCCGCCAGTAGGAGTCAGGCTTTACTTTCTTTTATATCCATAAAGAAAAAGTAAATCTGTTTACAGTTGTTTCATATGGATGTAGAGAGGTATCCATATATCTCTTCATTTTGCTCTCAAAGTGCACCAGATTGATGCATCTAACTTCAATATTTAAAACAAATAATCTTCCCAGGGGAGCATGCCCCCGGACCCCCCTAGAGGGTGTCAGGTCCATTCCCCACTTATAAAAATAGCACTTTACCACTGCACCCCCTCTAATCTCAGATGTACCCCGAGTCATTTTGTTAAGAACAGTGAGCCTTTCTAAAATATACAGTAAAGACACAAACCCACCAGCATTATAGGATATACCATATGACTTTGAGCCAAATACTTGTTTTTGGGCTGTATAAATAAATTGACTTGAAACAGTTGCTGATTTAGAGTACTGACCTTTTTTATCCAATTCAAGCACTGAGCATAAGAGTATGAACTTGTAAGGTGGACCAGTTTTTCTCATGTGACAAGCTTTCTCTCTGATTTTGTTCCCGGGGCCAACAGGGGCAAAACATATTTTCTGGTGGAAACCTTGAACACGTATACTAAAATTAGCTGCCAAACTTAAAGTTTAGTTTTCAAAAAGGTTTTAGTCTAAAACAAACTTTTTTCTCTTCTGTACCTTTGTATGGTAACGATGAACAGTAGCTTACACTTTTGCTCATATACACACATATGCAGTGAGGTCCTTGTCAAGGTCGGGCCAGGACAGGTAGAAAGGCGTTGAATTACTGTTTTTGAATTCCCTTCTCTGACACTCTTTCAAGGAGATATGAAAAAAAAGGCATCGATCTCCATAATGCATTGCTCCCCGTTGCCAGGGGGGAAGTGAATAGGGATGGCAGGTTGGAGGGTAATCTCGGTGTAAGGAGGTTAGCTGGCATAGGATTTGATCATGCCTAGCCATTCGGTTCAGCGTTGAAGGATGTTGCATGCGGCGATGTCAGCCACTGAGTGCCCATCGAGCCAGACAAGTCAATACGTCCCCATCACCTCTCATTGGTTAGTGATGCTCTATTGGAGAGACAAAAACCCCGTTCACTGCCTCCCCCTCCCCTGTCTTCACCTGTCAAGTGATGTATGGGCAGCAGGGAATCAGCGTCTGCTTCTAGCACTCAACAGTCCAGCCAGCAGCACACACATCGACAGCCTTCAAAACTATTCGACTCTAAGGTGTATTATCACTCAGTGTGGTGTGTGATTGCAGGTCTCTCCTGAGCGGTTTGTTATTGTGCCTCACCAGGTCCTCCTGTATACTCCAACAGCTGTGGTTTGCCAGCAGGATGAGTGTAGCTTGCAATCATCTAACAGAGTTAAAACAATTCACCGAAAACTAACCATACTTTCCTCACCCTCAGAAGAAGCATGCGGTCTCTTGAATCAGTGTAAGGGCTATGTGCACAGACAACAGGGATGTTTGCATTCTTTGCTTGGAAACGGCTATAGATTAATTCGAGTTTTCTGGTGAGAACTTGAAAGAACCTAATTCAGGAAAATGAAACTGACATTAGCTTGCTATGCAAAAGGAGTTTAGGATATAGTTGAATGATCTTACAAATGTGATCGTGTGTATTAAAGAACCAAGAAAGCAGTGAACTGGAGGCTGTATTGGTGGATAGATCAGACGGTTGGCTCTACTTTTGAAGTTCGAAGTCAGAAAAGTAGAAATTTAAAGCTGTATCCATGCTTTCTGTATCTCCCTGGAGTAACTTTTTTAACGTTTCCTCCTCAGATCAGAGAACATGAAATATATGCTGAAGAAAAGAAATATGACCCCACTTGTTTTCTTCTCCTCAGTTGCTCCCCCATCTCTCTCTGTATCTCTCCCTCAGCTCTCATCTCTAATTCTCCCTACCACTTGTTCCTTTCCAATACTACACTCTGCTTGCCACATGCTGTAAGTGAGATAAAAAGGTGGATTCTAGAAAACCTCACGAACTGCGCCCTGCTTTATAGTCCTTGTGAGTGTGGAAGAGTTGAGGAAGAAGAGAGATGTAGAGAGAAGAACAAATAGAGGGCTGTTATAGTGAAAACAGACGGTCTGACTATTGCACAAGTACAGGCTTTGTTGTTTCATTTGGGCGCTTTGGGACCAAGCTTGCAAAATACCGTTGGATACCGTTTTAATAGGCTTATACAAGAGTCTGTTTTATGTGGGAATAAAAAGCAGTGACTGTAAAATCCCATTATAAGGACATTACAACGTAACGAGTGAGTTATAGAGCCAATGAACGGTCAGACAAACAACTCTTTGTGTCTCTTTGGTGTATCTGTTATTATTTTGCATCCATGATTTCTCTAAATTATATTCCACTGAAAAACATTTTAGATTCCGCATCAAAAAATATCACAATGCTTTGAATATTTTAAGCCAGATTAAAATGAACCGTTTTTTTGTTTAAATGATTCGTAAACAGGTCAGATTAAAAACAAAAAATATTCACAATCGCAAACCTTTTATCCAGTTTTTTTTTATCCCATCTCCAATTTATGTTTCTGTTTATGTGCTTTTATGAGCCATGATTATTGCTGCAGCCACATTAACCAACTCAACAAGTTGTTGTTGCACATGCACTCCAACAGAAAGCACGTTACCCAATGCTACTCTCTTTCGGCCCTTGTTTTGCTGACGATATTCCTTTACTTGTATACAGTAAGAGTGTTGTCTTTTTGATATCAAACCTGGATGATATGTGTCAAAACATGTACCTCACTGGAGATCCACAGGTGGGTACACTACATTTACTGGAGAGATATGACATGGGATATAAAAAAAAAGGTTAGTGTGTGTTTTCCTATTTATCTTTTGAAACATATCTAATATCATCTTGTGTCGTTTTACAGGGATATTTATTGGCTGATGTACCTTTGACCCCCTACAGTACTTGTAGTTGGTGGCAGTGTTTGCAATTTTGATATTAAGTATTTTTCTGCATTAGCTAAAACCATATGCTGGAGTGAACTCGGAGCTGCCTGGCTAGATGCTGCTACACACATGGTTTAGGTCTTCCCTCCATAAGGAAAGCGTGGTCTGATACCATGCAGAGTTTATGGCCTTAAAGCCATCTGATCAGGTGTGATGTGTTAAGATGTTACAGCTTAGATCTGGTGTGACCCAAAACCATAAAATATATTTCCTGCCGTGAGCTTTTCATCTCTACCATAACAAACAGTTTGATGTATATAAAATGTACTGCAGCCTCTTAAACCTCAGTTCATTTGAACAGCTCTTTGTCGGTTAGTAGTTTTCCAGATGTTTCCCCATTGCACTTGGTCTTTGTAGCATTGCTTGGCAAGATGTGATCGCCAAGTCCTTCCTGCAATAGGTCAAAATCCAGTGCTCATGAAATCCACCATTTGTATATTGCCCAGGCTTCCTTTCGTAACACATCAAATGATAGTCTTTGTTTCACTTTGTTCATGCTCAACATGCTGAATGCACATCAACCAATTCAAGAGCACTTCACAAGACGTAGCATAACATGGATGTGCTGGATGTGCAATTACACCAGTTTTCCTCTGTGTAGTTGTGGTTTTATTTAATGATTTTGATGTGAACACATTATGTTGCAATGTAATTCTGGCTTGTGACAGTCCCCGGGCGCTCTGCCCCAGAGTGCAGAGAGGATTAAGACCTCTTAGACAGACCCCATCTTGTGGTGAAACGCTCAATAACATTTAACTCCACACATCAAACCTCCCATCTCTCTCAAACTGAACCTGTTGCATCAGTTTTTCTGTATTTTCTGTGTTCATTGTAAATGTACCAATATATAAAACAATTGGTTGAACCACCAACTTAAGTTTTCATGCATTATCATTGTGGTTGATATGAGAGGGGTTGTTTTTGCCCCTCTAGTAAGAGCATTAGTAGATCAACTGCCACCAGATACCAAAAATATGGCAGGGTAATTTTTCATTATTCTGGTTTTCTCTTAACTTAATGTATTGGGTGACCTAAATATTTCTTAACCAAAACTAAGTGAAAAGGAAGTTATGGATAAATTGCGTTGAAATGTGTCGTAATTTCTGTTCAACTGAGAATTAATCCTTATATTTATTTTTTTCCTGGCATGTGGTTCACTGTCCCAATCAAATCAACTTTTTTTTACATGAGAAGTTTATAATTGTAATATCTTATTGACATGAAACTTAATGAGTACATTCATGTGGTCAAGTAGAAAACTGTTTAGGTCTCACCTGGGCTTAGCTTTTAGCAAAAATGGCTCCGTTAGCCGCTTTCACACCAAGTACTTTGCCGTACTTAGTGCCCAGCACTTAGTACCCCCATGGAACTAAGTACAGATCGCATTCACACCGGAATAAGTTCCCTGAGGGAAGATTACGCAAATGAAGCTGCTGACGTCACTTCTTCTTCTTCTGCTTTGGGTTTACTGGCAGGCCACAAACCACTTCACGGCGTGTACTGCCACCCGAAGTCCCCGGCCGGAAGTCCCCGGAGTTGGGGACTGGCTTCAGTAGTTTGCAATTCGCCCAGCCAATCAGAAATTTGAACTTTACCCAGGAAAGTCCCACCTCTCTAGCAGGCACTAACAATGGGGGTAAAAGTTCTCTGAACTAAGTACTCTTTTTGGTGTGAACGCAAAATTCCAGGCACTAACGGAACTAAACGGGAAAAGTATGGGTAAAAGTACTCCGGTGTGAATGCGCCTATTGTGAATGAGTGTGTTATAGTAAACCCTTTGAATGAATTTGTTTGTGCTGTAGTTATTTGGAAAAAGGATAATGCCTTCCCTTGCCATCTTCCATCAATAACTGTACTACAACAGATCATATGGGGAAACGCAGTGTCCAGTTGGATGTCTGAGCACTGGCGGTCACAGTGTGTGTTGTAATCCTTCATGTCAGAGGTTAAAAGGCGAAATCAGGCATTTCAAGCGGGAGATCCAAGCAAGCTTCCTGGCGGCCTTTTAGTACCTGTGCCTCCTCTGGGATCTCTTTCCACATCAGTATTCAGGTCCACTACCTCAGCCCCTTCTCATTCCATCCACCCCTGGATTTATTTTCATACTATGGGGGTATGATAGCCACTTAATAATTCATATTTAGAGTGTATACCCATGCACTGAGAAATTCTGATTCATCCTCCTGAGTAGCCGCCCACCCTCTTGCATCATTTAAGCCTCCAAGTTCTAGATGTGGCTTTTTCGCTCAGTCTGTGCAACGCTCTTCGAGTAGAGCTGTCAAAATCTTGAGCGTAAGAGGAAAGTTTGTGTGGGTAGACAGGATCTTCTGTTTTCTTTTAGTCAACATGCTTATTTAAAGAGTTGGATCAAACCCAGTCGGAGTTCAACTTTCCAAGACAATGACTCTGAAGACGCAGGGTGGCACTGACACATATCCCCATCTGAATCTGATGGAGTCTCGAAATGGTCTGCACTCGCATTAAAGCCCCTATGACCAATATGGGAATTATCTTTTCATGTAAGAAAAAAAACAATGTTTTCACTTTTCATGAACTCAAAGCATAATGCAGAAACTCAGCCTTTCTATAACTTTACTAAAATAGGAACAACCATTCAGATTAAACTCTGTAAAACGTGTACATTACAATCATAGTTTAAATGTGTATTTGCCAATCCAGTATGTCTACCTGTTTATGGCTAGATTATCCAGGCCACATGTGTCAAACTCAAGGCCCGGGGGCCAAATCAGGCCCTTGGTGGATTTAATTTCGGCCCGCAGGATAATTTTTAATTACTATCAGATCTGACCTGCCGGTATATTGCACGCACTCCTTCACTCCATCCTGAGGGTCTCCTCAGCTCAGAGCCTGAGCCCAAACATTGATGAACTTGCACCCAAGATGAGATGCCAAGTATCTGGCTTGAGCTGCATCACAGAGCAGCACACTGAGTTTACATGGATGTTTCCTTCTGCACTTTGTTTCTTGAGACAACAGGGCATGTTTGGTTTTTTCTTTGAGGGAAATCGTTTTTTTGAAGCTGTTGTTGGCCTGTGGAGAAATTTACTCATAAGAAATGACTCGGCTGCAGATAGAGCCATAAGAAATGAATGCAACTGATTATTTAATGTTTAATGTTGTTTTTATAGGCAATACTTTAAGCTTTGTTAGTTTCAGGTTTAATATGTGCAATAAGTTCATTTCAATACGTTTTGCAATAAACATTGAACCAGTCCGGCCCTCGACTAGTACCCATTTTTTTATTTTGGCCCACTGTGTATTTGAGTTTGACACCCCTGATCTAGGCCAACCAAAATATCTGAAAGGTGGAGAAGAAAAACTACACTTTCCTTATAATTTCTTACATTACATGTCACTTGTTAGATGCTTTTATCCAAAGTGACTTACATACTCAATACTGTGGACAATCCCCACAGGAGCAATTTGGGGTGAAGTGTCTTACCCAGGGACACAACGACATGCTGACTGCAGTGGGGTTTGAACCTATTCTCCCCTGATCCAAACACCAACGCACTAGCGCACTGCGCCACAAGCTTCCCCTTTTGTCTTGTTCAAATAAAACAATTATAGAGCATAAACACATCTTAGCAAAGCACAGATGTATTTATCAGTGACATCAGTTCCAGTCTAAGAAACCGATACTGCCAGAGCTCTATTGCAGAGTTGCTCACCCTTTGACTGATGTATTGTTCTGAAATACTAGAACAAAATGTGAGAACAAACTGAAAGGCTTTGTAATACGATGGAAACCAGTGTTACCTGGCTGCTCGCAGTGTTGCATGTGGCGTTCAGATCAAAACACTGTGATGGTTTCAGTTATGTGTGGACATGGAAACTGAAGCTTCACATTATTTATTACAAAGCGTTTTGAGGATCAGTTTGTTCCATCTTATCATCATGGTTTCCTAATGGCGTATTTCCACTGCAGCGAGTAGCCCCGTTTAAGCGTCCTTAATCTTCCTCAATCGGCCAGGCCAGTTTTTGGTGGCCTTTCCATATAGCGTAGCACCGGCTAGCGGGTACTTTTTCCGGCCCCATAAAATCGTGGTTATATCAGGCCAGGGCCAGGGCTGAACTAGTGACGTCAACACTCTCGACTGCTGATTGGTCAGAGAGAATCGTCACAAGATCGCGCGTGAGTTGTTTCGCATTGAAGATGACGCCACTGCAGTTTTACCCAGCGTCACTCCGCCCAAAAAGCCAGACAAAAAGCCAGACAAAAAGCCAGACAAAAAGCCCGCCAAAAAGCCAGACAAAAAGCCCGCCAAAAAGCCCGCCAAAAAGCCCGCCAAAAAGCCAGACAAAAAGCCAGACAAAAAGCCCTCCAAAAAGCCGATCGCCCGCCTACACTGCGTTGCTACCCCAGG
>NW_011369945.1:14692111-14703074 GCF_000735185.1 Notothenia coriiceps | reverse complement strand
TGCTGTTCCTTTGAGCAACATACCCCATGTGTGTGAGTTAACCCATATCCTTTGTATGTGATTTAGCTCTGCTCCTTCTTGCAAGAATAAATTAGTTACCTGATCATTGATTCTCAACCTGGTGTCGAGTGATATTTTTCTAACAGTTTGGGATGTTTTTGGGATGTTAAGGCATAAAGTAGGACTTACAATGTCGTGTACTACCATCATTCCTGCAAGTCTAAATACAGTGCGGTCTGGATCCCAAAACAAGGCATTATCTCGTGGAGGGATACAGCTTTTGATCAATCCTACTATGGATTATACAACCACCACTGAATTGTGAACAACGGTGGATTTGCATGTAATATTAGAAGTAAAATGATCGTCATTGATGAAAAGGAACATGTCAAAAACACAATTGTACACATATTGTTTCACAAAGATCAATGAGGTATGTGTTCAATTAAATTCACCTTGAGCTGGAACAGCATGTTCACACCAGCTAGTATCGTATAATGAGATTTATAAAAAAAAAAGCTCAAACACAAAGAAAGACCATCTGACACGACATAACAGCTACACGGAGAATGGTTGTTAAGACGTGTTCGATAGATCCGATTTGCATGTTTAATTAAGCTATCAGCTCAGTACAACAGAGACCCAAAACCTAAAGCCGCAGAGTCAACAGCCTCTGTAATAACACCTCCCTCCGGTCAGAAGAGCTGAGGAGAAGTAGAGGAGGAGAGGAGGCCGGCAAAGAGGAGGTGGGGGGGGGGTGCAGGCAGTCACTAATACACTGAAAGGGAAAGCGCAAAGCTTTTCATTAACACCCTGTGAAAG
Source organism: Notothenia coriiceps (assembly GCF_000735185.1). Taxonomy (NCBI): domain Eukaryota; kingdom Metazoa; phylum Chordata; class Actinopteri; order Perciformes; family Nototheniidae; genus Notothenia; species Notothenia coriiceps. Next base: position 14,702,252 of record NW_011369945.1, on the reverse strand, counting down.
GCACATTCACACTCCAGCCCACTAATTAAGTCAGGCCTCACTCACTGGGGAGCAGGAGTGAAGAGAGGGAGAGAGGACTAGAGTTGGAAAAGAGAGCAAAGAATTAGGAGACTTGAAGAGAAAACCGAAAGGAGGAAAAGAGGCAAGAAGTAAAGTGTCGAGATGGAAGAGAGACAGGCAGAGCGAGAGTGAAGGAGCAAAAAGCGGAGGGAGGTACCCAGATAATATCTCTGCCCCTAATCAGGTTGATTTTAAAGTCACTCGTTGCCAGTCCACTGCAGGCCTCATTAACTCGCCTCTGGCTGGCATCATTGTTCAGGCAGCGTTTGAAATCCACCAAAGGAATGTAGATTTGCTTTAATCCGGGCCCATCAAAGGTAACACTGATGCTGCAGTGATGCTGTGCCTCTGGATTAGGCCAAGCTCGAGGGGAGAGAAAGTAGAGAGCAGCTGCAAGGAGAGAGAGAGAGAGACACCCATACTCAAAATTTAACCATTTCGAATTCAGTAGGTGACAGGTCTCAAGAGCCTCACCGGCACTGAAGATGACACTTTCAGGCGGCTTTTGAATAATCTGGATGGTCCAGGTTACATAATTATGCCATGACAATTTGGGCACATATGTCAGAGTACAGTCTGGCAGCCAGCGTATCAGTGTGGGGAGCTTACAGGCGCAGGGATAAGCGCCATACTGTCCCTGCATTTACTCTCCTCCACTGTGTTCTGCTAGGTGCTGATTTGGGAAAATTTGCAATTCAAAACAACTTTTTGAAAAGAATATTTTTTCGACTCATGAATATCGAATTTGGGGAGGCAGGGTTAAAATTGCACATAGCAACAACGGGAGACCATTTTGTGGTTAGCCTACTCCTGGCTGTGTCAAAAGATGAGGACTAAAGACCAGCGGCATACCTGGGAAATGACAATATCATGGTGCTGTTCACCGGGAAGCCCAGTTTGAGCCAACAGGAAGTTTGTCATGTTCTAAAACACATGTGTCAAACTCAAGGCCCGGGGGCCAAATCAGGTCCTTGGTGGATTTAATTTCGGCCCACGGGATAATTTTGAATTACTATTAGATCTGGCCCGCCGGTATATTGCACGCACACCTTCACTCCATCCTGAGGGTCTCCTCAGCTCAGAGCCTGACCCCAAACATTGATGAACTTGCACCCAAGATGAGATGCCAAGTATCTGCTTGAGCTAGCATCACAGAGCAGCTCACTGAGTTTAATGGATGTTTCCATTTTGCACTTTTTTTCTTGAGACAACAGGGCATGTTTGTTTTTTTCTTTGAGGGAAATTGTTTTTTTGAAGCTGTTGTTGGCCTGTGGAAAAATGTAATAATAAGAATTGTTTTTATAGGCAACAATTTAAGATTTGTTAGTTCCAGGTTCAATATGTGCAATAAGTTCATTTCAATAAGTTTTGCAATAAACATTGAACAAGTCCGGCCCTCGACTAGTACCGACTTTTTAATTTTGGCCCACTGTGTATTTGAGTTTCAGAGTAAAAGAATGCCGGTGCTAAAAGTTGAAAACACGGCAGATGAGCTTTAGCTTCATTCAATGGAGATGACGATCCTTGACAGTTGTGATAAAAGGCATGCTGAAATCTACAATTTTATCACTTTCTAACTGTATCTTTAAAACATGTTTTCTGAAAGAGAAGTGTCCACTTGCAGAGCGAGCACTCTCCGGTGTGGGAAACCTCTGAGTCCATGGTAACAAAAAAAACACAACGACATATCATCTTTATTCATGAGCAAATCCATTACAGTGGATATGAGAATACCCAAGCATCCATCCTGAGAGAATGCATTCTATCATTTCTACATTTGAAGCAAGTGCTAAAAGGACAAGTCCATACAATCTACCTGTCCATTCCCAGAATGCCGGTTCCTCACACATAGTTTAGACAGAGGATGTGTGTCAGGCTGATGTTTCATGCCGACTCCTGCCATGCTTATGACATGTTAAACATGAGTTGCAGGTGTCACCAACCGAGCCCCAGCATGCTTTGCCACTGTCAAACCCCGGTGTTGCTGGGGATTCTCAGGGGACTCCAGGGCGAGGTGGAGAGCGGGGGATAAGTAGGAATGGCAAAGAGGCGAGAGATTGTGGGCATGAAGGTCCCGGGCTCACAGGGGGAGCCAGGTTAAGCCAGTTAAGGGCATTAGACCTCCAGGCTGATGAAAAGGGGCCCTCCCAGATCAAATTGAAGTAAATCTAGCCTAAATCCACCCTACAAAGGGAGTTTAGACTTCGCCATTGTGCGGGCCAGAGTAAACAGGGGGTCCTTGGGTAAGCCTCCCTTCACAGGGAACAAAGGCAGAGAGTTGAGGAACTGATTTTACCCCAGTAGGCCAATGTTAGCACACAGATCACAGGGTTAGACACACTCAAACCTATCAGCTGCTACACAGGCCTCTACGGTCACAACACTCTCCTAAGCCTTAAACAAGCTATAAGTTCTCCTCATGGCTCTGACACTCAAGCATGCCTCCCGTGACTGCTCACATTTTCTGCCCTGAAGACAGGAGGGAAGATAACTTTGTGCTCAGTCGCTGGCTCTTAGACAGATATCTGAAGGGCAGTTTCCTCACCCTTCTGGCTGTCTCACACATTTTGGCATTTTCTCTTCCATAGACTAAGAGGATTGTTATTGCATTGTGTTTCCACGACAACTGACGAATCAAGCCTCCATCATCCTTTTCGTCAAAGCATGAGGCGATTTTCCCAGATGGCCGCAGGGCACTTGTGCTTTGAAAGCGGGATCACAGCGGCAGGAAAAAAAAACACCTCATTCACTAAAAAACTTTCCAGAAAGGCAGGCACAATCATCCTGTTAATGGTTCTAATTGAGGCATCATCATACCCGTCACACTCCAGCTGAACCAAGCACAATAAATATGTGTTCAATTAGGATCCATCAAACGCTCGCAGCCACCGCTGCTGGAAAAACAAAGAAGGGCCCACGGCCCATGGGCCTCGTTCAATTCACTTGGCAATCATATTATGATGCTCTCATTTTTGACCTGCTTCAAATTATCTCTGCGAAAAACAAAGCCCTTCTTCTATCCATTTGTGCCAAGACGATTGTTCTCCCTCTCCAGAGTCAGAAACTTTGGCAGATTATAGCCTCTTTGTGCTTGAAAGGTACTAAAGCATGTGTCAGGTACTATTACATTCAAGGTCTACACAAACATGCGCTCACACACACACACAGGCAGAGGTTACAGGCCGGCACAAGAAAGCCCACATTGCTTCAGTAATTAGGAGGAAACCATAACAGTGTTCACACAACAGAAGAATGCAAAAACAAAAGAGCCATTCAGCAGCAGTAACACCCAAGGTGTTTTCATAGTGACGGCCATCTTGTCAGCTGACACAAGCTGCTGAATGAAATGAAAGATAACCACTGCAGGCAACCAGGTGCTTCTTCTGGTCTATTCACAGCACGGCTGTTTGAGCACAAACGTGCGTATGAAAGGATTAGTTTATTTAAAGCAAAGACACATGAACAAAGTGATGTCTTGATTACAAATCTGAAGGTGGTGTAGTACACGCTCGGAGCGCTACTGTTCATCAGATAGTAAGAACAGTGAGAACATACATGATGCTTTGTTCTCATACAAATGTATTTATGGGAGAGTATACACGAGTAGGATTTGAAACCTGTTTGTATGTACGGCAGTCAATTTTAGATTCAACATCACAGCTGGAAAAATGCTGTTCAATTAAAGGTTAAGGGAACATGCTGCTATATACAGTGAGGGTATGTGAAGTACACTTTATTTTAGTTTCATTCCTGGATTTTTTAAATACGTCTTTCGCTTGATTCGTATCAAATACATAGTAAAAATGATACTAACGTAAACTAGATTTTTCACAAAATGTTCAAATCAAGGATGAAGCCAAAAAGCATTCAGCAAACATGCTGTAAAAAGTTTGGTGGCTACAATTGAGAGTTTTAACACATGGCTGTGTTTCAGTGCACAGGCTTATGCAGGCTCCAAATGAGCAGGAGGCGGCAAGAGGTCTCATCACAGGCCTGGCTATAGGAGATGATAAACAATATCGCTGAAGTCAGCCATAAGGAGAGTCTGCCTGTCAGTCCTCTCAGCCTGGAACAGCCCGGGGTTATCATGACGTGCCAGCACATTTGGTGTGAGCGTTTGACTGCTTCACCTCCTAATCGTGCCTCCTCCGGGCAGCGCTCTCCTGGGAGACCTCCCATCCTCTACTCGTCCTGCTTCCCCTCTTTCAGCAGACTCTGCTCTGTTATACTGAATAGGCACATAACTGTGGATAGAGGAAGAGGAAAAATGTGAGGTTTGTTTCAGAAGCGGATGTGTCCATTCTGTTCTGCAGTTTCCATTTTTATAGTACGTTCTACGCCTCTTTTTGTGGGTACTAAAAATGTTGTGACGGTTTTGTTTTGCTGATGGATCTGCTCTCCCATGTACACAGTTAAGCAAATACATAAGGACATTTGTCAGCACAGTAAAACCCACACTTTCCTACATAGGACTTTTTGATTGGATGGCCCACCACTGGTTGCTAATTGTAGCTCTGTGACCAGTGTTGGCATACTGGGGCAAGACACCATCAGGCCTAGCTGCCAATGTTGTGGTATCTTGCACTTTATCAGCCATTTTCCTGGAAATCACTTAAGAAGATGATGTGTTCCTAAATCTAGCAGCTGTTCTAGTGTAAAAAAGTAATAAAAGCAATATAAATAATATGGATAATTCCAGCTGAATGTGACAAATAAAATGTGAGAAACGTAATTTCCCTTTAATATATTAACTTTTCAAAGGTTATTACTTCCTCCAAGGAGGTTATTTTAATATTGTCTTCATCTGCATATTTCACAGTCTAGAAATCAAACAGAACTAAAAGGACACTCCAAGAGTGTAGACCTCCGCCAAGTCCATGCATTTCAGGGTGTTAACTAAAGTGCAAAATAATGAGTTGTTTCTTCCCTTGATTTGAAAGCATTCAAATGTAATGCTTTCTTCCCTGGCCCGTACTCTACCCTTCTCCCAACTTTCATGAAAGTGGTCCAAAAGGTTTTTTTCATAATCCTGCTGAGAAATAGTCCCACCAACAAACAACCCGAACCAAAACATTACCTCCTAGGCCAGGGGTCTGCAGCCTTTTTGACCAAAAGAGCCATTTCCCCCCTTTACCACCAATTTTTTTTGTCTGGAGCCGCAAAACATATTTGATAGCTTGATAGCTTATAAAGTTGTATATATTGTTACATCATAGACAAAAAGTACAGTTTTTTGCATTTATTATTTATTACATTATAGAAAACTGTTTACCTCTAATAAGAAACAAAGAACTCTTATAAGGAGAATTAAAAAGCTCAAGGGAGCCAGGTTGCCGACCCCTTTCCTAGGCAGAGGAAAATGTATGCATCGCAAAATGACAACTCCATCCACAGTATTGGACTAAAAACGGTGCAGCAAAGGTCATTTATTTTTGCACTAAAGCACTTCCCGTAAATGTGTCCCATGTGTCATTGCTAGCTGTTTATAACTCATGAGTACTTAAAGGCAGGCCATGATTTAGAAAGCTAAATTATGCAATTAAACTTTTCCACATAAAAAACTCCAGAAAAAGCCACAGATTGGACTCAACATCAGGTACAGTAGGTTTGTATGAGAGGATTCAAACACTCTTAACAACATTTCCCGCTCTAATTATTGTCACAACTATTTTCTTTCCCCATGTAAGCATCTATTTCCGTGGCAGAGGCAGGCTGGTTGTACGTGGTCTGTGTAGGCCACATCTTCCTCTGTGGTTTGTTGTGCTGCGCATTTCTGAACCCACCCATTTATTTTGGTTTGTCATAAACTATATTTATCTCTTTCTTTCTGACAAGTGGGACTTGAAAAAGAACAGCGTTAAGAGCAAAGAGCTGTCCTTTTCTGGCACGTTCTGAGTCAAAATAATGACTGTAAGCCTGCAGTATATCCACTGCTGCCATTCTGTAGGCCAACTTCTTGCTTATTCATGCCATGATTTAACAGGCATGTAATTGTAACTCGTAAAAAATGCTAGCTGGTTAACTTGTTGACAAGGAAATGCACAATGTCTAAATTTGAACACACGGTCAAGCAAAACATATTAATGGCACATTTCCACTGCAGCGGGGTAGCCCCGTTTAAGCGTCCCTAAGCGTCCTCGCTCAGGCCTCGGGCTGCCTCGCTGGCCGTCCGAGGCTGTGGTGCATTTCCATTACAGTTTAGGACCTGGGGTAGCAACGCAGTGTAGGCGGGCGATGGGCTTTTTGGAGGGCTTTTTGTCTGGCTTTTTGGCGGGCTTTTTGGAGGGCTTTTTGGCGGGCTTTTTGTCTGGCTTTTTGGCGGGCTTTTTGGAGGGCTTTTTGGAGGGCTTTTTGGCGGGCTTTTTGTCTGGCTTTTTGTCTGGCNTTTCCATCATATAAATGACACCTAACAAGAAAAAACAAAAACGAAATTGCTATTTAAATATGGGGACTCAGTGGGTTGATTATTATAACATGAAAATAAAGCAATTTCGTTTTTGTTTTTTCTTGTTAGGTGTCATTTATATGATGGAAAATGCTATATTATTACATATTTACGAAATACTTCACCTCTCCACAATATAAGCTAATAGTCTGCCACATGTGTACAAGGAGTGGACCCAAAAGCACAAATGCAGACACAGGATTCAAGTATCAAAAAGAGTCTTGAAAAGCAGACAAAAACCAAACAAAACCACAGGATGAACAGATCCAGAAAAATACAAACAATGATACATCTACACCAGGGGTGCCCAATACGTCGATCGCGGTCGTAGTGTGGGTAGATCGCATGGCATTGAAAAAAAACCAAAGAATGCAGTTATGAGGGGGCCTCACCTCCTCATCTGAAGCGCAAACGCCACAGTTTATCCGCCGTTTAGTCCACTAGCACCCCCTCCCCCCCGCTCGCGACACAGACTGGGCAGGGGCGGCCCTGTAGGTAGATCACTTGGGCGTGGTCATTTTAAAAGTAGCTCCCAAGCTGAAAAAAGTGTGGGCACCCCTGATCTACACTAAATGCTACCTAACAAATAAACTAGAAAAAATACTTCTACCTAATCTAACTATAACACTAATCTGAACAATGACCGTAACAATAACTTGAAGAGTTTGGAAAACGCTGGAGAGTTTGGCATAAGACACAAAACAATCTGGCAACAAACAAAGGGAGACAGGACACTATATACAAGAGGAAAGTGGACACAGGTGGAAACAATCAGGGGCGGGGCAGACACTGGCGATGGCGGGAAAACAACCAAGGCAGGAAGAAAAGGGACCAGAAACGAGACAGAATACAAAATAAAACAGGAAGTGGAACATAAATATCTAAGCTAAAAAAAAAACATTTAACACAGTTGCCGATACACAACATAATCTTTTGTCCCATTTTTTTACAGAACGGGCTGCAGACACGATCAATAGTGAAACGCAGCCAATATGTAAAATATAAATGAAAAACAACACATTTTTCACCAACTAATGTGTGATTGCTTATTTGTATTTGTATTTACATTTACGTTTTATTTTGTATGTAGCAGATTCAAACTGTGTTAGCGGGTTCTCTGTCTCTGGCGGTCCCTAACTTTATCAACTAGAATTCATAATTGACTTACCATTCTCTAAAGTCTAAGATAAGATTGTGCTTTATTGATCCCAATTTGGGAAATGTTTGTGTTGCAGCAGTATAAAAAGACATGGCATTGTACAATACAAATTAAAAGACAAGAAATAAACAAGACAAGTAGAAAATATACATGTTGAATTTACAAACATACAACTACATCATTGGTTGAATTGTATAATTTAAATATGCATACAGCTTGTTGGGTAGAGGCATATATTAAAGCGATAAATATAGCTGTTCATACTGTCATCTGCCAGTCAGTTATTGATGTTTGATGAAGCTGTCTCTCCCATTGACACTTATGGCAGCTCCCAGCCAGGGAGCAGGCTAATCCTGTGTTGCAGGGATGTATAATGATATCCCTGGGCGCTATAGGATGTTTCTCTCTGTATGGTGCCAGCTTCCTAGGCCTCTGGCGCTGCTCTTTACGGGCCCTGGCCCAGCCCCAGCACCCTTATGCCAGCCATAGCCTTTAGGCGAGGGGCAGCTTTTGTAATGTCTTGCCTTGTCACTTCCCACCAAGGCAAATACAAAGCAATGACAAAAAGAGCAATTTCTTGGCCATTGCTTGTCATCAAGCTAATTGAGAAAGGAGGGTATGTTGGGAGTCTGGGGACGGCAGACAAGTACATGCGGCAGAGGGGGGGGACTTCTTGATTGGCAGTGGCCATGTGGGAGAGTACTTTTGTGTGTGTGCATGTCCATGTGTATGCGTCTGGGTCTGTGTGCGGGATAATCCTGGAGAATCTCTCTCTTTGAAGGGGAACAGATGTAGATTTACATATGTGGAGGGTCCCCAGCCTGTGATGAGATTAGCTGGTTGGGATCTTTCTTCACAGCAACTGGAAGGTGCATATTTAATAAATGCCTGGAGCTAGGCTGGGGCGTGCGGGGCCCGGCCCTCAGAGAGCCGCAGGACAAAGGCAAACGAGGCCCATGGCAGGCTGGCCCATATGGGAACAGGGCTGCTTACAGATTGCACCGGCCTTTCATTGGTTGTGGGACTAAGCTTTAAGGGGTTTATATACAGAGAGGGCAGCACTTGGCGGACCACTTCTGCATCCTCTTCACAACGAGGGGTAATAAAGGGATTTGGAGCTTTTCGCGGCTCATCTGTGTGCTTGTTTGCTCACTTTGTGTGTGTGTGTGTGTGTGTGTGTGTGTGTGTGTGTGTGTGTGTGTGTGTGTGTGTGTGTGTGTGTGTGTGTGTGTGTGTTTCCGAGAGTGCATTGAGTGTGTGAATATTGTGTTTGCATGCAAGTCTGTTTGACATTGTGCATTTACAACCAACTGTGTGCATTTCAATGTTACATAATATTAAACATGATGCATAATATCAAAAATAAAATGTTACATGAACCGAACACACGAGTGGCTGTGAGGACGATGTTGAACATGATTTACACTTGTCTGCTCATAACTATTTATTTGAGGCGATACAGCTTCTCCGTGGTTGGGTTTCTGTTAAATGGGGAGTTATTCCTCTGTTGCGTCAGGTAAGGTTGTCAAGTCTTGTTTACACAAGGAACAAGAAGTACACGTGTCCCCATATTTCCCCAACTTCCCACCGGACTACTACAAGCCATTTGAACACGGAAATAGCTGCGTTCTAACAAACCACAATAGATGCGCATAAACCACAACAGACGTTACAGCTCGTGTTCATCCGTTATGAATTCCAACCTATTAATGGAGGAGTAGTCATGCACTCCTTTCAGTGTAACGTTAGAAATGTGTAAGAGTTTTCTTACACAGAAACCCAAGTTAAGTTTTCATCCTGAAACAAAGTCACAAGTGTAGTACTTTTCTTAACAAGTACCAAGACATGTGTGAAAACTTTATCTAGCCTCATTGTTATCTTTCCCCTTTTTCTTGTGTTGCTCTATTGATTTCTTTTTTCAATGAGATCATAAAAAAGATAAAAACATATCCCAGAAACCCTCAATCTTGTTCTTAGACGATCCCAATGAGCTGTTCCTTATTCATCGGGGAAGCAGCTCATCTTGTGGAAGAAAGGGGTTTTGGAGGAGTCTATCATTTCCATCTCTCTCTGTTACTCTCTCTAGGTTTCCCCCCTTGTAGTTCGTGGAGGGACTGTGTCCACTCACTATGGTTTGATCATGTTTGTCTCACAGGGGAAGGGGGAAGTGAGGTAGAGTGAAACATAAGAGATTGAGGAAGGAGCTGGACTCTCCCTATGGTACTCTCTTCCCGGTGCAGCCTGGCACAATTCAAACATGTGTGTGAATGTGTAGTGTTCTACCTCTCAAAGGCAGTCACTGAGGGTAAAGTGTAGCACCAGATCCCAACTTTTAGGTCCCTTCTTGTTGTCCCAAGATCTAGAGTCGACTGGAGCTGGGAGACATGCTTTTCTTTAGTTTGTTTTTTGGTTTACTTTCACCAGCAGCACATCTGGAGAGACATTAGAAAGAACAAACAACATGTATAAAAGGGGGG
>NW_011369945.1:14657041-14692066 GCF_000735185.1 Notothenia coriiceps | reverse complement strand
TCTCCTCCAATCCAGGGAATCTCCTCCCAATCCAGGGGCACCCTCGGGGACCTCCTCCACTCCTGGCTGGGATCTCCTCCACTCCAAGGGGGGATCTCCTACTCTGGGGTGATCTCCTCCACTCTGGGGGGATCTCCCTCCACTCCTGGGGGTGATCTCCTCCACTCCTTGGGGATCTCCTCCCACTCCGGGGCAACTCCTAGGATCTTCCCTAAACACTCGCCAGGGGGGGATCTCCTCCAACTCCTGGGGGAGGAGATCTATTTCCCTTAATGTTCCGAAAAGGAGCTACCAGGTTTTGCGCAAAACCTGACGAAAATTGTCCCAGAGGAAACTTCAAAGTGAGCAACCCAGACAACTTGTCAAAAAAGCGTCCGCGCAATTCCGACCTACCTCCGCTTAATGCAGAAAACGGCAACACCGAACATCGATACCTGAAGGTAGGATCCCCCTTGTGACTTATGAATGCAAGTTTTTTAGATTAGCACTGAAAAAAGTTTAGCGTTTGAAGTTGTATAATAAAGTTTGAGTTTTGTTAAGACTTTACAAATTAACTTATTTAATACCACTACACGAAGGACACTACATGAAGGACGGGGAGGAACACTACACTACATGAAGGGACACTACATGAAGACACTACCACTACATGAAGGACACTACATGAAATGGACACTACATGAAGTACAGGAGGACGACTACACTACATGAAGACACACATGAAGACACTCACAGGAGGACAACTACACTACAAATGAGGACACACATAAGGAAACTACATGTAGTGGTCCTCTCATGTAGGTGTAGTGCTCCTTCATCCTCAGTGCCTCCATGTAGTGTCTTCTCATGTAGTGAGTGTCTTTCCCTGTCCCTTCATTAGGGTGTCCTTCATGTATAGTGTCCTTCATGTTTAGGTGTAGGTGTCCTTCACGTAGTGTCTGTCAATGTAAGTGTAGTGGCTCCCTTCCCGGTCCCTCATGTAAGTGTCCTTCGTGTAAGTGTGTATAAATAGTTTAAATTGTAAAAAGTCTTAACAAAACTCAAAACTCATATTATCAACTTCAAACGCTAAAACTTTTTTCGATGCTTAATTCTAAAACTGCATCAAAGTTCACAAGGGGATCCTACCTCAGATCGATGTCGGTGTTGCCGTTCTGCATTAGCGGAGGTAGTTCCGGAATTGCGCGGACGATTTTGTTTTGACAAGGGTTGTCTGGTGCCGTCACTTTTGAAGTTACTCTGGGACAAATTTTCCGGTCAGGGTTTGCCAAAACCACTTAGCTCCTCTTCTCGGGAACATTAGGGAACATAGATCTCCTCCCCAGGAGGGAGAGAGTCCCCCCTGGATGCTAGGAGGAATCCTAAGGAGCTGCCCCGGAAGGGAGGAGATCCCCCAAGGCAGTGGAGGAGATCACCCCAGGAGTGGAGGAGATCCCCAGGAGTGGAGGGAGATCACCCAGGGAGTAGAGAGATCACCCTGGGATGGAGGAGATCCCCCCCAGGAGTGGAGGAGATCCCCCGAGGAGTGCCCCTGGGATTGGAGGAGATTCCCCTGGATTGGAGGAGATCTCCGCTAGAATCGGAAAAAGTTGTCACCGGGGGTCTGACACCTTTGCGACGACGGTGGAAAAACGAACGCGTGGAAATTGAGACACCTCGGAAAATTTCGTCGACTTTTGGAACAAAACAAATCCTGTCTGAAAATCAAAATTTCCACCTTCCCAGAAAAACTGGTAAACAAAATACAAACTACAACACAAAGAAGCCTTTCAAGCAGTGGCCCCCAGACTGTGGAACGCGCTGCCACTTTGCTTGCGCACTTTAAACTCTGTGGAGCCTTTTAAAAAGCAGCTGAAAACCTTGTTGTTTAGACAGACTTTTAGTAAAGGTGAAGGTTCTTTTTGACAGTTTGTTTTATGTTTTGATGTTGTGTTTTGATGTGTATATGTAGCTGTGTGTTCCTTGTTTTACACCATGTATTCTCCTTTTTATCGTGATCTCACTGTGAAGCACTTTGTGAATCCTTTCTGTGAAAAGTGCTATATAAATAAACTTTACTTACTTACTTACTTACTCTAGGGGGGTCCGGGGGCATTCTCCCCCGGGAAGATTTTATTTTAAATGTTGAAGTGAAAAGCATCAATCTGGTGCACTTTGAGCACAAAATGAATTAATGGATACAGCTCTCAACACTCTTAATTAAGAGTGATTAAATTGATTAAATTATTATTATTTATGTATTTTTTGTACCTGGCTTGCGCCCCGTAGCACACTGGTATTACCTTAGAGGTCTGGGCGTAGTACAGGGTCCTTCCTCGCAGCTATAGATGTGTATATGTGTGTGTGTATATACAGTATATATATTAGTATATACCTTGGGGGTCTGGGCGTAGTACAGGGTCCTTCCTCGTAGCTTGAAGTAGCGCCTCTTGCAGCGCTGGAAGGAGCTGCTCTGCTTCTGGAGGAAACCCTCCTTCAGCACCGTCTGCAACAGGAAGTGGGAGTTTGTTGTTTTTTGTTGTTTGGGAGGGGAACTGTGTGAGCGATAGCACGGGAAACACTTACTGTTGTTGTTTTAGTTGTTTACAGGATCAATAAGTTAATGTTACTCGACGTGTACTTTAGGTTGTCACTTGAATACATGTTATTGTATATCTTAACTATCAGTTTATTATATGGACAGGAAGATGCAGGTCTTTGAACGCTCAAACATCTGCTGCTGCGTTCAGGGACCGTGGGACCGTTTGTCTTTTCCTTTAGTTTAATGAGTGTTATTTCCATCTTCATGTTTGCTGTTGTTATTATTTACTTTGATCTTAATGTCTTTAAAGTAGATTAATCCGTTTATACAGAAAGTAAGAGACCCTTCACCTGAAACACAATGGCTTCAAAGCAGCGACACAGGTTTCTCCGATCTTCTGTTGTGCACCTGAAGGCAGCACACCGTAAAGTTTAACGAAACGGTAAAAATAAAAACGAGCCGTTAGTTTACCGGAGCTGTGACGTCATTTCACTACCGACAGACAATCTTAACTAACGAATATTTAATCTGAAATATAAACTGGATTTACTTTATTTACTGTATATACTTTATGTGTTTCTTATAAGCAACATTATAGGCTATGGTGTGAATAAACGATCTTTAATAAATAATGGGAAAACAGGAACGTTAAGTCTCAGCTAACAGACCGTTACAATAACAACAACAATAACAATAATAACAACACATTACATTTATGAAGCGCTTTCTACGTACTCAAAGCTTTAGGAAAGTTCAAACAACATGGATGAAGTCAATTAGATTAAAATACAGAAAGCTCCGCCCCCACCCTGGGCTGTGGTCCTCCTCTCCCAGGGCTGCAGCCCTCCTCTCCGGGGGAACAGAGCAGGAAACACCGAGGCATCACTGGGCCTCCCAACCGCAGCTAGCCGCGGTTAGCCTAGCCTAACTGTTGATTACAGACCTTTAACGTGAAGCTGTTTCTAGTCTGTTTAAACCGGGACATCTACCGGATATATAGGGTTATATAAACTGTATTTATGTTATAGTTTATATTTAAAGTATATAGCTAACGTGTTGCTGTAGTTCCTCTCTCCAGACTTCATTTAAGATCCACTAAACTCAGATAAACTCAGCAGAGAATATGAACAACACAAAGTTTAATATAAAGTTTAACCCCTTTTCTAATCTGCAGATCGCCTGGATCCAAACCCACCGAGAAGAGCAAGCTAAATAAAGAGTTCAGAGGAGGGGGGAAAGGGATTTAAATTGAGGATTAACTGATTGGTGATTGATTGGTGATACACTGGTGATACACTGAGGATACACTGGTGATACACTGACGATACACTGATGATACACTGAGGATACACTGATGATACACTGAGGATACACTGAGGACACACTGAGGATACACTGGTGATAAACTGGTGATACACTGAGGACACACTGAGGATACACTGAGGATAAACTGAGGATACACTGGTGATAAACTGAAGACACACTGAGGATACACTGGTGATAAACTGAGGATACACTGAGGATACACTGAGGATACACTGAGGATAAACTGAGGACACACTGAGGATACACTGAGGATAAACTGAGGATACACTGAGGACACACTGAGGATACACTGATGATAAACTGAGGATACACTGGTGATAAACTGAAGACACACTGGGGATACACTGGTGATAAACTGAGGATACACTGAGGATACACTGAGGATACACTGGTGATAAACTGAGGACACACTGAGGATACACTGAGGATACACTGGTGATACACTGAGGATACACTGAGGACACACTGAGGATACACTGAGGATACACTGGTGATACACTGAGGATACACTGGTGATACACTGAGGACACACTGAGGATACACTGAGGATACACTAGAGGAGTTTACTATAGACTATACTAGAGAAGTTGGAACGACAGAACGAGTTAAGGGGACTGAGGGACAGCCTCTGACCGGGTAACAGACCTCCTCCCCCCGCTGACTCTGACCGGGGAACAGCCCTCCTCCCCCCGCTGCCTCTGACAGGGGAACAGCCCTCCTCCCCCCGCTGCCTCTGACCGGGAAACAGCCCTCCTCCCCCCGCTGCAGAACAGCCTCTGTCCGGTAACCCCCTCCCCCGCCCCGTACCTTGCTGCGGATCTGTCCGGACGTGGACACTTTCCGGATGAGTTTCTGCGGGGATCCGGGCTCCTGCTCCGGCTCGCTGTCTGAAGAATCCTCCGGACAGCGGGGCTCTGAGCCCTCTGCAGCCGCCATCCTGCCTCCAAACCCGGGGAGGAGGGGCAGCAGCAGCGCCGCCCAGAGGCCGGAGGCCCCCTGGCGGCGGAGCGCGGTACTGCACCCACAGACCAGAATGGGTTTATTACCTGTGGGTGTATTAGCTGTGGGTTTATTACCTGTGGGTGTATTACCTGTAGGTTTACAGGTGTATTACCTGGGTTTATTACCTGTGGGTTTATTACCTGTAGGCTTACAGGTGTATTACCTGGGTTTATTACCTTGGGTGTATTACCTGTAGGTGTACAGGTGTATTACCTGTAGGTTTACAGCGGGGTCGGGAGACAGGAGTCCTCACTGTGGAGGTGGTGGGAGACAGGATCTCACTGTGGAGGTAGTGGGAGACAGGAGTCCTCACTGCGGAGGTGGTGGGAGACAGGAGTCCTCTGGACACTGTGGAGGTGGTGGGAGACAGGAGAATGGCAGCCAAGCTGTCCTCCTGCTGGACAATGTGTCCCACCCCTCCAGGGCACCCTGTCCTCACTGTGCAGCTCCTTCAGCGATGGGCTGCTGCACTCCCGCTGTCTCACGGAGAGATACCGCAGGTCTTTCCTTCCTGCAGCGGTCAGACTATACAACCAGCACAGCCCCTNTGTGTGCCTTGGCAGTCTAAACACACGGGAACAAACAGGTATAAGCTCTTGCCGACCAGCAGACAAGAAACAGAAAAAATCTGTGTAAAATACATAGGCCTATAGTGTGCATAGGTGTGTTTGACTTGGCATAATTGCTTCTAAACCAAGGGTGATATAGTCAGTGTGTTACAGGTTGACTGAAATGAAGGCTGTGAAGACACCATTATAGTGTCTTGACGAGGACAGGGACTATATCATCAGGTAATAAAACGAGTAACATTTCTCTTTCCGAGCCTTCAAATGAATCCTGAAGATGGCTCTTATCACAGTCAGGTGTTGCAGACTCGGGCGGCAGATGAGACTCCTCTGTTCATTCAGACTAAATGTGTTTTTGTTTTCTCCAGCAAGATTTCATCTGTTGCATGTGCTATCTGATTTACTGCCAGCATGGTAAACACAGTAATTTACCTAACAGACAGATTTAATACATTCCCATTATTAAGCTTGCCAGCAGTCCTGGGACTGGAGATGAAAACATTGACGGTGTGCATTACATTGATAGGCTTACTGCTTATGATCTTTGTGTGTGCTCTTCAGAACGTGAGATAATCAAATCAAATCAAATCAAGTTTTATTTATATAGCACATTTATAAACGATTTTTGGTCGAGCCAATGTGCTGTACAAATAATAAAAATAGCCTACAGTAGAGACATTTTACAGCAAATACAACAGCACAGATTGTTCAGAATATCAGTATGAGAAAAACGACACCCTCTATCCTTAGACCCTCACATCGTACAAGGAAAAACTTCCGGAGAAAACCCACAGTTTAAAGGGAAAAAACGGGAGAAACCTCAGGGAGAGCAACAGAGGAGGGGTCCCTCTCCCAGGACGGACAGACGTGCAATAGATGCCGTGTGTAAATCGAAGAGATAATACATTTTACAGCATAGGTAGTCCAAATGTTAGGAAATGCATAATCCGTCGTAGAAATGCCATTTCAACATGTGCTGCCAGTGAACGGAAGTGTGTTAGTACATCTAAATGCTCAAATGTAATGTTAGTATTTATATGAAGCTGTATAATAATAATGGAAATACAACATTAAATGTATTTTATTTATTTCATTACGTTAATTGGAGCTACAAACATTTGATCATAAAACACCTCGGTTTCGTATGTTCCACTGTTAGTTGAGCAACACTAGCAGCTTGGCTCTACACTGCTTTGGTCCATACTAATATATCGTAACTAGAGTTAGAAATATTGGAAACTTTGCACAATATTCATGTTCCCCTGAGGATGAATCCTAAGGACTTGATTATCTGACCTTTCATCAAGCACCAACATGTGCTACAATTTTTGTTTATCAATGGAAATACAAAGATCGAAATTCCCACCAGCATCAGTTGTACTTTGTACTTACTCTTACTATAATTATCAAGTGACTCATTCCAACATGCAAAACTAAGCTGAAGGACAGTATAAACATGCTGATCATCAACATTTTCATTGTAATGAAATGCATGATGACATTAGAATTTAGCATTTAGTTCAGCCTCAAAGAGCTATTAGTATCTGGACCTGTTAGTAATGTTTCCCAGTTACAGTTTTCCTTGCACTCTACATGGTCCAAAGAGGAACATCTTTTTATTTACAATACATTTTTTGTCATGAGCTAAAAGTTTTGTTTATTTTCTCCTTTTTATATGTTTTCGTATTGCTCTGGTTTAAGGGTAGATTTAATCTGAGGTGACTACAAGTATTCACATAATCTTGACTGCATTTGAGTAACTGCAAGAGTATTTTATTTTTCCATTGGCTGTGATTCAGAAGTAACTACACCAACATGTTCACCACCTCCAACAGTCATTTAGAAAACTAAAATACCTATTTATAAGAAGACTCTCTCATAAAAACTGTTTTGTCAAAAGCTTGTTGTTTTTCTTTGTTTATTTGCACTTTTGATCAACTTCTTTTTTTAGATGAGTACAGCTGCAGAGGAGGAAATGATTGCCATAACTATACCAGGAAGCTCTTTCAGCCACTCAGCGACTCATTGACAGTCAGTGCATGTTACTCAGCATCAAAGGTTTGACGCACACATGGATGACGTCAAATAATACACATTTCTCTGAAAAATCAACAGGCACCAACTGATAAGGGAGAAACTCATCCGCTATGCAGAGAGGGCAAACACAGAGGAGATTTTCACTTAAGCTCTAAAGTATCATCATCTGTTTTGTGAATTTTAGTTTAAACTGGTTATACAATGGGGATTTAAACAAATGAGAGGCATATTCCTTGCATCTGTTTTATTATTTGGAGAATGCCTCCTTTTTTAGGGGGTTTGGAGTTGTGCATCAAACAATATGTTTCTCTCTTTCCTCTACATCCTTACATGATGGTCGTGGTTTGGATAATGTCTAATGCAAAAATAAAATAATAATGTTTTCCCCATTCACATTTTCAGAGAGCTACACTCCATTTATGATTGAGCATGTTTTGGCTAATTCACCCTTACAAATGAAATATCTCCTCTCCCTGAAACTTTATCAAAGCTTTATCAATGAGTCACATTTGTGTACACATTTAAAATGGACTGTATGAAAATAAAAGCTCAATATTTGCAGACTTTAACTTTTTCAGCTTTCCCAATATTTCACGCTCATGTACTTAAAATTGCAGTTACCAAACAAATCTTTTTTTACGACTGATTTTTCTGGAGCGATAAGTAAAAAAAAAATCTTAAATTACATTCAATACCCAGGACTTTCAAATGAGAGGTGGATAGATGCTATGCAAGGATGAAATTCTAGCCCCGGAGATATTTCTGTGCAACGGAGAGAAGCAGAGGCACTATGTCAAACAGTCATTGTGTAACAGGGTCAATATGTGCCTCTCAAATTACCCAAAGTTTTTATTTTTTTTAATTTGGAGCACCACATTGCTATATTTGCGTTCACACACTGCGTTTAAGAATGCAACACGTTTCTCTGCCAATATCTAAGATAAGATGTTTTATTTGACTGAACTTATGAATAAACTCCCACAGTTGTCTTGTTGCTTTTCTCACCTTCTGTTTTACTCTTTCTAGCACAAAGGGACCACACACATGCTGTCTCCTTTTTTTTAATCAAAAACAACAAATATTGTCTTGGTGTCGTCACTTTAATTTGAACCATATGTTCCAACAGTGTGAGGATTATACATCAAGCTATTTGAACATTGAATACGATTGGGGGTCTGTGGCTGTGAGGTAGTGTGGTAGCCTTTTAATCCGAAGGTTGTGAGTTCAATCCCAGCTCTTGCAGTCAACATACTTAACAAGATACATATGAATACATTGCTGTGTGAGTTTTTGTGAATGTTAACTTACTTGAGCAAAATGGCACATTGCTCTGGGGTATGAATGAATGAGTGATGACTTGTAGAATGTAAAGCGCTTTGAGAGGTGGAAACGACTGGACTGGGCTATGTGAATACAGTCCACCTACCACATTTGACCTCTCCATTGATATGTGCAATGCATGATTGTGTACAAGCAGGCCACTTATAGTACTTTCCCCTTCAGTTTCTACACTTCTCTCTGCACACAGGAGAAGCTCTTCCTCATTCGAGTCAACAGGGAGTACACCATGATTTGTTGGCACAAAGAAGATACATCTCAGACACCACTTTAATAACTTTCAACCTGCCGGGTTGGTTTTGTCTGTGCTGACATCGCCTCGTTATCAGTTTGACAGACTGTCAGGCCAGACATCAAGTTTCACGCAATTGCCCATCAAAACACAACGCTATCTCCCATAAACATCATGCATCAACCCTCACTGGTAGAATTAGAGTGTTGCCGCCCACACAAACATTCATATACAAGCACACATGTACAGACAGATAAAATCAATGGTTGCCTTCCTCCACATCAGGAAGAGCTGCACAGTATCAGGGCCAATGGAGGAGTCAACCCACTCACAGGATATTCAATTGCAAGCATGTACAAATTCAACCTCTCTCTATCTCACTCATGTCCGCCTGGGATCAACTGCATTTACACATGTACCTTTGGGCAAGTACTGCTGGTGTGTGCACACCCACACACAGACCAACATAGAATCACACTCTGTGGCACATAAAAACATGATTTTAGCCACACAAAAATACTCTAAAAGCAGCTGGTTTTGTGAATGAACTGAGAGGAGAAAATGGCTCAGAGTGCACGTCCTTCTTTCAAAAATAAATGTGGATTAGATAACTCTTTAAAAACAAACATTAGATTTACATGCTGATAAAACCCTTGAATGGTTGTGAGCATCTGTAGCATCATGGAGATAAACAGGGAATATTTCACAGCTAATGGAGCAAGTCTGGAACATTTTAGGGAATAAATAAATGGATCTGGTATACTGTACGCCTACTTAAACATGCCATTCCTGGCAATTTAGTAATATATGTTGAATTTGCTGTGACTGGGACTGTCTGGTGCTTCCAAATCCCTTTAAAATGAGACAGAATCAGATAAGAGGCATGCAATTGACTGTGCAGCTGGGGGAGGGGAAGTGAGAATATTAACCCAAGAGTCTCAGTCCATCCCTTCTTCCTCAGTGTTAGACATCACCAAGAGAAATCCACTCAATACGACAGCGAGAAACACATATATCAAACACAGAGAGCTGTCAGTTGTCCTCAGGGGGGATCCAGCCGTGGCAGCAGAAAAGCTGTGTGTCTTGGGGCCATATACTGTAGAAATATATATATATTTACAGTCTGTCTGTGTGTGTGTGTGTGTGTGTGTGTGTGTGTGTGTGTGTGTGTGTGTGTGTGTGTGTGTGTGTGCGTGCGTGCGTGCGTGCGTGTGTGTGTGTTGTACTTTTTTTAGTAAAGTATAGTTTCCTCCCATGGCACACTAGCAGCTTACATACAGTAACATAAGAGCTTTGTAAGGAGATGTCAACATAAAATATGAATTACACTACCAGAATTTTCTTTTAATCTAACATTCTTTTCTGTATATTAAGACGAAGAAAAAAAATTATTTAAGAAGATAATTTAACATTTATTTCCACAAAGTCTACTTCTCAAGGTCATAGGAAGAATTTACTTTTATCAAGGTTTAAAATCCTTTTCAACCCTTCATAGAAATGGGTGACACTAAGGCCTGTAAGATGGCTCTTGATTGTGTTATGGGGGAACAATGAAATAATATGTGGCATTATAGGCCATGGGGACGCAGGAAAGTGTGGGACTGCACCCTGGAAGAGTGTGTTGTTTAATGGACTGCCTGTCACACAGAAGAGTACCTTTGAAACAGATGGTTACCTGAGTGGGAAAGGTCAGTGACAATCTTTTCTTGCCCTTTTCTTTGCCCTTGCGTCATGCAGGTTTTTTTTAAAGGAGAGAATTTGACAGCTACCACTCAGGATTGCAAACAAAACACTTAAGCTTGTCATTGGAGCAGGAGGTAGAGAAAAAGCATGACACTGATGGTCTGCGATCGTGGAAATTGGACCATGATTGGTTGTAAGACGTCAGTCTCCCTAGGCTGTGACAGCGTGCACAACTTATGTGGGACCATAATAGTGATCTATTGTTGACTGACTCATTGTTATTGTTGTTGATGAAAGCTGCCAAGGTGGGCTGCCCTGCAAATTTAGAGCTTGATGGAATGGGGGGAGTCTAAAGTGGCATTTTTATTCGCTTCCCCCAGGCATCTTGCAAAGAACACAATATTTTCTTAAGCGATACTTAGATCCGTTATACAAGGTTTTTTGTGGGAAATGTTTCTTTCATACTAATAACTCCTGAGATATTTTTGATACATGTATAGAACTCACTGTTGAGGCAACACTTCACACTCACATCACAATCATTCCAATTACAGAGACAACCCTTCTGAATGCATTAAAAGCCGTGAGCTGCTGAAAGTGTCTTGCTAATTGTAATTAATAAATCCACAGAGAGAGCTAACAGGTAAGCTTCTACAAATCTTTACTGAAGTGTGGATTAGCCTTGCACCCGTGTATAATTTGCTAACAGATAGCTGTATCGATATGGTGGATTATTATTGCATCTAAAAGTCCTGATATCTACAGACAACTGCATCAGTAGCGGGTTACAGAAAGAAAATCTAACAGTTTGACTGTGTGCCTAAATACTATGCTCTATCTCTGTTATTTTTTGACTATCTTGATATACTAGTCACATGCTTTGAATAAATAGATTGCTGTAATCTAAGTGTGCAGTTAAAAATGTGGTTTTGCATTAAACAAGAGCTGCGACCATTGTTCTCATCTCATCACTTCACAGCTATGACACAGGAGGTGTGATTACAGAAACTAATAACTCCCTTAATGTACTTGTGGAATATGAGGTTGTATAAAGATGTACCTGATAAATGAACACCCTATCCTTTGTACAAAACCATTACACTCTTCCTTTCTGCCAATCCCTGAGACAAGGCCTTTAGGAGCCCCTCTTAATTGATAATTAAACTATCAAATTGGTTGCATATCCAAACTCCTGAACACACATATGCATGCGTTAAATATAAATGTATTTGTGGATTTGTGACTGATTAAATATTGCAATTCATTACTTCTTTTAGATGATTCTTTATTTACTTTTTTTGAAATATAATACCCTTCAGCTGTCTTGTAAATAGCCATTTCTATATTTGGAAGGATTATTTTAGTTGTAGCCATACTGTCAGTACTGTGTTAATATAACATACGGTATGAAGCAAATAGAAAGAGTATAGGCTACCTTTATGTATCATGCTGTAGAAATAACACATACAACTGAGATACCTAGCCTATATAAATTATATAATTTACAAAATGTAAAATGAATTGTAAATATTAAGAAACTTTACAAAATGACAATCATTCAACTAGTTATAGTTTATAAAGTAGCCTTTCATGTTGATAACAGTTGAGACTTTGCGAAACTGCTTAGTTGGATGCTGTGGGCTGTTTCCACCCTGATTGCACCAGGTGTATCTCTGATTGTTGAGCCTAAAAGCAGCTGCAGCGCTGCTTCCTGATGTAACTCCACAGCTTTGCTTATACTCTTGCGTACTTCCAAACCCTATTTTTTGCATCAGCCCTATGTTTTGGTCGCTTCAATGCCAATGTAAGGAAAAATGTATTCAACGCTCAACTTCTCCACTTTTGACGATTCCAACCTGTCGGCCCTCACAAGTGTTGACCCTCATAGACTTCAGGAGCAGACACACCGCTCCGTTAAAATAAGCATAATTATCGTTTTGGGTGTGATGATCACTTTGGGAAACATTGCAGTTCTCCTGGTTATTACTTCATCCGTGGCTGGTTGGTCAAAGAACTCTAGGTACTTCCTGCTCTCTCTCACCGCTGCAGACTCTGCGTTTGGGCTGCTGGTCATGCCCTTGAATCTGTGGGTGAGTCTGCTAAAGGACTACACCGAAGGGCCAGACGCTTTTTGTCACGTCGTGGCCTTTTGCAATGCCACCGTCTACTCCACCTGCATGTACACGCTGGCCACGATAAGCCTGGAGAGATATATTGCAGTGTTTTACCCTCTGCAATATTCCTCTCTGATGACTAGAAAAAGGACCCTGCTCCTGATTGCCTTTGCCTGGTGCTTCCCTCCCTTCCTACTGTTGCCAATATCATTTCCAGTTGGGATTATCGAGGTTCATTTTTCTACCGCATCCCTGGTCTGCAATCCGTCCTACTCGACAAATGTTGGATACACCCTCAGTTTGACATGTCTGATATTTTTCCCCTGCTCCATCATCATGACACACGCAAACCTGAGAGTGTGGTGTGCTGCAAAGAGACAGAGACTGAAGCTAAGCAAATACACATGTGCGCGTCGCAGCAGACACAATGTGGCATCCCGAGTGCTCGTGCCTGTGATGGCAGCATACTACGCCTGTTGGACACCTTGCATGGCAGCTATGATCTACAACGGTAAGCATTGAATGAGTGGACATAAACATTAAAAAAAAATTTTTTAAAGTTATGAAAAGGCCTTCCATATAGCCTATAGATGACTCCCTTAATCTTCCCTAATTGTGTAGAAGACACCACGATTGGAAATGTGCTTCCAATGTATAGCATTCAATTAATTAAAGAGTATAACTTGGTGGAATATATCAATAATGGCTGTCCTGGTGCAACAATTCCCTGGCATCGTTTTTTTTAAAGTTCAAATGTTCCTGCAAATTCCATAGTGAGAACACCTTGTTTGGCTCCAGTCTGCAAATTAACCACAATTTGACTACCTTTCACACTCAAATAGAATGTTTTCTCTAAGAAAACAAAGACAAATGGTTTCGGATCATGGGTGAATGTAATATCTTAAAGAAAAACAGAGAATGTAGCTTATGCATCCTGTTAGTTTGTGCCATATCTGGACTAACTGTTGTAACAATATGACCGTTGCTGATTTGTATAACCACGTTCTTCAATTATGTAGTTTAGGAGTTTATATCTGAAGCTCCTGCTGTCTTCCTGCAATTCATCTTACAATTAGCTACTGAGCAGTGGCTACTTAGGCAGCTGAAATGTTATCATAATTGTAATAATATATATATATATTTTGTATTCTCTTTTTGAATAAGGGAGAAAGCCCTAAGTCAAAGTTCAAACAGTGATACTTTACCCTTTTTTATTATTTATTTACTTATTTCAGCTGTGACTATGCAAAGGTATTTAATATTAGAGTCTTTAGGTATTTCTGGGCATCACTATAACGATGCAAAGACAGTTTCATGACTACAGCCTTTTTTTTTTTTTTTTTTTTTTAAATTCTAATTTCCTCGACCTCGTGCTGTCTTGGAGTAATTAGGACTGAATGTCGTGTCACAGCTGAATATTTATAGAAGTGAAGACCTTTTCCAAAGAGGGCTGTAATTCATCTGATATGAATGAAAATCCCTGCAAAAGGAAGCTGACAGTATTAACTTCAACTTCAAAGTGTGCTGCTGTCCAAATGCTACGGAGCCTCACTGTAAAGTAGTTTCATTCACTTTTAAGCACATACAAGACAATGTGAAATCATGTTTATATCTCCTTGTAAATGTACCTATACAAATATAATCTCTTATCTGTTTAAGACAGACTTTTGACCATTATCTCATCACACTTGGATTGGGCTTCTGTAATAGCATTGATGCTTGAATGAACTACATTCTATTGATGATCTCCAAACTGTTTTAGTCTCCCAGTATGTTTTGGAATAGATTTAGCTGATTACTCTTAAGGCTCTTCATGGCCTCTCCTTGCTTTATCTCTGACCTTTTTAGTCACGTACGCAGTAGTAAGGTGTAATTCCCAGGTATAGAGGTATTCTGTCAAAGATTGGGTTTAAAACTGAAGGAGACAGTGTTTGCAGCCAGGGACCAGAGACCTTTAAACAATCTGCCTGTGGACATCAGTCTGTGAGGCTGAGTCAGTGATTCCCCTTTTTAAACATACGTCTATAGGAAATACTTTCCTGATTCAACTTGAGTTTTGATTACCTTTTGAACTATATTAATATTTAATGTAGACATTTTTATCTTTCCTACCTTTTTTCTACACTATGGATTTATGACATGTTTTATTTTGCTCTCTTTGTGTATAACTTTGTATGGTGGAATTTGAAAATTAGTAAAGATTATTATTATAATTATTAGTAGTGATAGTAGAAGTCTTAAATCCCCATGTGTTTTGCCCCACAGCGGTCTCAGGAAGCAGTGTACCAGAGTGGCTTGAGTTTGTGGTGGTGTGGCTGCCTACCTCCAATGGTTTCCTCAATTGCATCTTCTACTTCTGGATAAACCGAAGCTTCCGCAGGAAATTCCACCTTGTGCTCCAGAGGATGCTTCTGACCCTCTGCCCCAAACTGGCTGACACCCTTGGGTGCTGCAACCCTTCAAATACCGATTTTGTGTTGGGAATTACAGATAATAACAACAGTGTCCATGAGCGTTCCTCCAGCGTATCCTCCACCTGCACACTGTTGTCTTTGGCTTAGGATGTGGGCACCTGAAGAGCAACACTGGCATGGTAAGGGACGGGGTCAGTGACCTTTGTATTGTCTGTCTTTTGGATACTGAGATATGGGTCTGATAAGTTGCAGTGCAAATGGGATGGCGCTAAGACAGGCTATAATGGCAAGTAATTGAACTGTACAGTCTACATCATTGTAATTTGAGTTATATTAATTACATTCTACTTTTTATATATTTTTTTTATACATTTGCAGTCTTAAGATAGTGTCCAGTTGAGTGGGACACAGGCTCAGTATAGAACTTATTTGGATTTTTTTTGTTTTACTCATGCAAACAGTATTGCCAAGATTAGATTTTTTTTGTCTTAAACCAATTTTTTAGTTGTTTTATAGTTCGCCATATACCTTGTCTGTGCGTCAGAAATGCCCACCATTATTCGGCATACAGCTATATAATGAGCCTTATTTTAAAGTGTCAGCGGTTGCATATTTAGACTCGTTGCCTCTGTCAACATATTTCACTTCAAACATTTGAGGATATTCAATTATTTCATCACAAGAAACTGATATTTAGAGTCCTATTCATATAAAATATTTGTCAACTAACATCACTATCTGATTGCGAGCACTTTGAGGACGGAGGCCGTCTACCTTCTTTCCCTTCAAACAGTGCGTCTAAGACCTTTGCATATAACAGATGGGAGAAGTTAACCTTTAAGTCAAGGCATTTCAATGTATGCAAGGAGAAAAGTAATTTGCAGCCACACTGTAGAAAGGTCAACACATTTGTGCCGTCAAGAGATAATTTGGGTAGCTTCTGAAGCTGCGGTTGTTTATTTTGAGATATTAAGCCCATGATCCTCTCAGTATCTTCTAATCCAATATGAAATTGGTGATGCCCATGTCATGTTTATCTTAATAGGTTTAACTGCCAGAGTGAAGGTTTATTTACATTTAAAGTTAATCAAGAGTATTGTTTTCCCCAAAAATCTAAAGAAATTGAAATTCAGAAACATTTTATACAACCTTTTTAGCCCTTTGTGTTTCTGCTTGGTGTCACCATCGTTCATGTTAGTGCAGCTGCAAATGAGTGTCCTCTAATTTGTGTAAATTATGTGTATACTAAATTATGTAAAAACAATAACTGACTAAAATATTACCTGTGTATTTATACATGTTATGTTTCTAAAGTCCACATTTTATAATGATTGAAAAAAATAACATTTGATAATGTATTGGTTTATGGATAATCTGTGAAATAAAGCATCATGCCTTTGAATTGTGTCATCACTTTTTAATTGCATTGTAAGCATTGACTGAAAAATAATACATTGGAAATGGCATGTAATGCATAAATTGAATAAATAATATTTAGTATTACTTAAAATTACTTGTGTAATTAAAGAATAGACATCTGGGTCAGCACAAACAAAGTGTTCACCTCAATCAGTTTTACATCTTGTAAAGTGTATTCTGATGCAGCATTTGAATTTGATTGTGTGATTAGTGCAATGCCATGTTGGATAATAGATTGAGCCAGTGGTAATGAGTTAAACAGCATTATTGAAATTAATCAGAAAATGAGAATATAATGCTTTGGCTTCTGAATTTGTATTTAGTACTTGCATATTTATATAAAGCAGTTGTAACCACATGGTCTATGTACATTAGTTTAATTGTTTTTACATTCAAAGGCTTTTTTAATATTGATTTGGTGTGTTGTAGGGCTCCAGGATACTTGAGTAAACGTATTAATTTAAATGGCTCCTCGGGAAATAAAGGTGTTTTCTTTTTGTGAAAGTTTGGTGTTTTCAGTGAACCTTTTAGGCAGTTGTCAATTCCACAAACCCCTCTCCAGATTTCCTTTCCCGTCACAACATTTGACACAGTCATTGTGTTTCTGTAAGCAAGTGTATCTCGACTTTGGTATCACTGTGTGCCTGAAAACCAATAAGGATTTGGATTGTAACATCGTAAGTAAAAACAAATATGTGTTCAACAAAAAGGTAAGCTTTTGGAATGATTCAAACCTCTTTTCAGGCATCGGAGTTTTTCATGCAACATCTAGAAGTGTTAGTCCGGCAGCCGAGCAGGTCTCCCAGGACCCTGGAGTGTAGTGCATTAGCAGCCTCAGCTCTCCTTGAGGATGACTCTTTATAAAAATGACAAGCAATACAGTCATGGGGAATGATGTCTATCTGAAGGCTTCATGTATTCCCACAGATACAATAAGCTGTCTCACAAAAGTGCATCATTCTGTCTGGTCATAACTGCTGCAACAACATCAAGGCTGACGTGGATGTAAAATGGCTTTGAGTGAAAAACTAAGAAAGAAACCTGCAACAGAGATCAGAAAATGTCTAGAACATTTTATTAGGCTTGTAGGCTTGTAGCCTTGTATACTAAATTAAGAATACTTAAATAAATAAAGGCAGGAGTGTCCATATATTTGTCTCCAGACATGATTTTAAACCATCTCATTGCACGCAGTCTTGATCAGTGTCAGATTTTCACAGTAATAATGTGCACAAGTCATAGATGCCCGTTTAAAGAAGTTGTACTGCCACCTTGTGTTTTTACTAAGTATTGCATGGCAAAAAATGTCCATGTAATCATCATACATAATTTGTGATTGAATATTGTTGTGCTAAATTGAATGAAAGGCATTCATTTGACTTTTTTTTAGCTATTAGTCAAAGATTCTCCAGGTTGTTTTTGACTTGCTTGTGATGATGCACATTAAACTAACGAAAGTATGTTTTTTTTTACATTTAATATTAGAGTCTTATTTCAATTAAACTGAAACACTTCATTCTAATTCTTAACAATTCATCAGATTATGCAACAAGGGGGCATCAAGTTCTTGAAATGTCCTGGCCTGATTTAAATTAGGATGAATCAATGGGGGTTGATTTGTGCTGCTGCAGTTTGCTGACTGTGAGGGCTCTTGTGAGAGCTGCAGATGGGAAGGCTTTTATTTCAATCACTGCGTCCTGATCCTCTCCACAGGGAAAGCAGCTGAGAGGAGCAGGTTTTTCAGGACTCGAGTGTTATTCAAGTGTGCAGATATCACAGAAATGGAAAAATAGATCAGGGTAAACGTATGTATTGTATTATTATAATTACCAAATGATGAGGAACCTTAATGTCGTAAAGTAAGCTGTCCTACATTTGATCACAAATATTTACTGTTAATTATAATAAGCTATGTTACTATTATTATTATTATTATTATTATTATTATTATTATTATGTTGCCTATACCCCCAATACTATGTTACAATAGTTTTCAAATGAGCTTTTTGGTCAAAGTATAAATAATCACTAATCTACTATGGCCAAGAGCTGGTTTGAAAAGTATAGCCAGCTTTAGCATTTTTCATGTGTTTCACAACTCTTTTCAGATTAGCTGCCACATTTACTAACAAAGTGCTGACTGTGTGAGTGGACTTGTTTTATCTATGGGCGTGTTCCTTGTTCACATTTTGCACTCCCATTACGCACTATGTACATCATCTTTTTTTAAATATATATCCTGCTGCAATGAAAAATGTTGCACTCTCATTTGCACTATAGGCTACATCATCTTTTTTTTCCATCTTTTTTATATATATATCCTGCTTACTGAAGTAAACGTTTTTTTGTAAATCATTGAGTGCTCTTGCATTTTAATTTGTGAGTTGTATACCTCGGGACTGTGGGAAACAGTATTTCGATCTTTCTGTATGGACAAACATATTTTGAGATTGACAATAAAGTTGACTTTGACTTGTTCCCATGCTCATCCTGTCAATGCTCATTTGTCATTATTTAACATGTGTAATGTATTTGTCAGCAAATAAACCAGTTTTAAAACCTTTACTAAAGGTATATAGTTACATACAGACAGTATAGCGTGGACATTTTTGTTAGATCTGCAAAAGAAAAAAGAAAATGTACCAACGACACAAACCTGTATAATGTCAGGGGAGGGATTTTTAGATCAATTTTTCCTTGAATGGTGTAAGTAAGGGATAATGTGCAGCGAGGCGGTCATTATGGGTAAAAGAACACCCGACAGGCTGTTAAGGAGCCCGAAGCATACAGATAAATCGACCGGACTTCTTTCCGCAGATGTGAGCGTCCTTAACAAATATATTAACATGAATGTACTGTGCACAAACTGCACCACATATTCATATTTAGAGTGAATATCTTCAAATATGTACACAGTATTTCAGTGAGAGCAGCCACTTGTTTTGAAAGATTTTATTAAAAGAGGCCATTAAAGACAGGAAATATCATTTGAAAGATGGAAAATATTTGTCAACCAACTAGATTCTGCTGCACTTATTTGTTAGCTCATGTTAAAATGGCAGCAAGTTATGTCCAGAAATGTTTAACTTTTGTGAAATGACAGGTGGTAATCAGCTGCCTGTTTCGGTATGTTCAGTAAAAGGAGTGATTGTACAAATGCTATGCAAAGATTATATTTACCATTATATATTCTGTAGTGCTAAAACATGAACAGCAAACTTATATTTGTAAAGGTTAAGTAACTAAAATAGATATATTAAATATGTATGCACTGGCTTGCAACACACACCAGATTTAATTTAAAATCTTTTGCGATTAGTACCACTTTCCTAGAACATAGATTTAAGATGCATTACATTGAAATACATTTGTGAGAAAGCAGCAGTTAAATAACAAATGGCAGAGTGAGAAACAATAACATTTCAAAACGGAACAATGAAAAAACAGATTTCTTCTTTCAAGGCTATTCACTCATCATTCACTGTCAGCAGTAGAAGTGTAAAAAATAGGACATGTCAGAATACAATCTACCTTAAATAATTATTGATACAATATAACTCACCACTATATCCAAAAAAAGAACAGACAAAGATTTGAAACTACAATTGCATGATCAGAAATATGCATTTGCAACTTAGCAATAAATGCAATCAGAAGAGTGCCGAAATGAAATAAACTCCAGATTCCAATTAAAACAAAAGGTAGCTGTAACAATGTTCACTTTATTCAAAACTAATAAAATGCATCGCAAGTGATATTTCAGTGTAAAAAATATGGTCATGGTAAACTATTATCCTGATCTCATTACCATTTTGCATACTGACATCTCTTTTACTTTTTCTCTATCAGCAAAATCATGGGGTATGTATACAAGACTGTTAACATAACCGTTCTCTTTTCAGGCAAATGGGTATGAACATACAAAGCCACAAATTGTTTTGATGCATATAATAGCTTAAGTTAATGACAATGTTAAACATTAATGACAACAGGCATAGTGACAATGAAATACAAATATAATAAAAGGCAGACAATTCAATTAAGTCTGCACTCTTTGTAGATGGACAAGGAAAAACTGCTGGCCTCATTTTGTTGTTGCAGAGACTCACAATTGTGTGCGTTCAGTATGAGGAGGTTTTGGTCAAAAAATTTCAAGGCCTCCAGATGAAAATAATAATATGAAAAAACGATGCCAACACTCAAGAAGACTTGTGTTCAAACACGTAGAAGCGATACACAAGGCCAACGACAGTCGCGACGATAGCAGGTATCAACCATGTGGTCCAGGAGCTGATGGGATAAATGAAATATATATAAATATAAATAAAATCACATGTTTATGGCTTATTTGTAATTTCATCAGTGTTTATATTGAACATTTTAAAGACAATTACAAATAAATATATCAGAAATATGTGAAAATCAAACATTTAGCCATTTATCAGATGAAGCAGTATTTAGTTGTGGGTTTGTTTTTTGCGTATTAACAACGATTCGGCTGAGTAATGAGCACTTTCTACTTGCTTTTCTTCTTAATTTGTTAAATAGCCATTTCTGAGCTGTCAATAATACAAAATAGTATAATGCATTGATACACAACACATTTGAAGACATCAATTAGACTGGCACAATAATGACTCACCTGGACTCTCCTGATTTAGCGTCATTTTCCTCCTTTAGCAGATAAAAAGACACAAAAAAATATTATGACTTATTCACAATCAAAAAGTGATTTGTATAATGTTTGTAAATTCTGTTGCAGTTCAGATGAACCACGGGGCTTACATTTGGCTTCTGCTTTAATCTGTCATCCTGCAAAGAAGATAAATAAATTAGTATTACTGACATGTGTTGACTGACACAAATTACACTCATTAATATGGATTAAGACAGTATCTCAGGTAGTACATAGTTGATCAAAAGACAGGGGTGATTGCATAAATGACTAGTTTGAAACAGCGGTTACAAATGCTGCGAGTGATATATAAAAATTGAAACGTTGGGATATTTTAACACTAAAGACTGGGGGCAATTAAAAACTGCTTTCAATTTAAAACCAGTATCACAAGAATAAATGCAACCTTATCACAATTACATAGTGTGATTAACTTCTGAATATAATTATCCCATCATACAATGTTTTCATAATAATTAATGAAATAATAAGACATGGTAAATTCTATTTAAACATCCTTTAATAAACACTTTAACAAAAGAAACGTGTTTGAATGATCCATATTCTCTGTGGTCTAATCTCAGTTTCTGTCACTGTTTACTGTAGAGCAGGTTTTACTTTCTGTGAAGAACATTTTAATTCCGGGTTAGTACAAATACAGACGGAGATCCCTGCCTATAAGCCCTATCAATTAAAGTAATTGTGGACAAAATCCAGTCCCTTTTGTTGTTGTAGAAATGTAATATGAATTTAAGCTGATGACACTATGAGTCTTCAGCAGTCTGAAAAAATCCCTTTGTGTTAACCTATCCCCGAGACAAGACCAGTTTAACATGTTGCTCTTGGGGGGGGGGGTCCATTTTTGTTTTATCCCAAAGCAGACTTTGTTGCCTCAAATATTTCAAAATAAGGGATGGATGAAACACACATATCAAAACAGAAAAGCTGATACTTAGTGGGAAAATGTTTTTGTAGTTATATAGACAAATTCAAAATGCGGAACAATACACCTATTGCCACAATTTGATGTGTTTCTTTGGATACAAAACTCACGCTCACATGATCAATCTAATTGATGTTACAGAACAATTAACATTGGATTTAGCTCCCTCAATTTGCTTATAACCATGTTAATCTCAAATTATGCATGGAACCATTTTATGACTCCAAGCTACTTTTGTGTAACAATTTTTTTGGTTCTTACCTATCTCAAATAGATCTGTAGACATGTATTAATTCAAGCAATGTTAATGATTTGATGGCAGTTTTTATTTGACAAAGGGATATGCACTGAAGTTAATAATACTTCAGAAACAGAATGAGGTCTTTCAGAGAGAACAGGGGCTGGATCTTACCATGTGGAGCTCCCCAACGTAGTACTGCAAAAGAATCTCCCTGGCATCTGTGGAGTGACCCACATCCTCAAAGCTCTCTGTGGCATCTGATCCAGCCTGCTCTATCAAAACCTCCTCACCCCCCGGATGCTGAAATCATCAAATGGATTAAAGAGTTATTACAGTTCCTTATTTACACCATACTCAAAATATTATACAGTTAACAACGTTTTCAATTAATCCATATCAATAAATACATTCACAGAAATACTAGCTCAATAACTGGTATTGCTAATGACCCTGGTCACTTATCACAGTGTTGCTTAACGTTATCTTATCTTATCTTATAGTGGTATTAGGTAAGGTTAAGATGACCTGTGTGTCTCTGAAACAGTGACAATGAACAATGAATCTAATTATCCGACATTTTTACCATGACATAAACACTGTTGCTGCAAGTAATAATAACAATTGTAATTATTATTATTATTATAATAAACATATATATCGGTTCATCTCTACTACTAAGCAATAATACCTCTATAAAAATGATGGGCAACAGGTTAGCTAGTGTTGTGTGTTAGCCAACCCATTGACCTAACGTAAAATAGGCGAACAATGCAAGAAGTTATGAAAATTTGCCCAAGAGAAACTCTAGCCATATCGACTTGAGTTTGTGAAATCACACAAACAAAAACCCTCTACACTTTAAATGCCAGATAACGTTGTTTTAATTTAACAGTCTGCAAATATTTCACGTTAACTCATAACAGGGACAGTTTGGTAATTCCAGGAAGTGACGTCATTCTTAGCACAATTAGGCAACCAAAGGTTTAAAGCAAAAACTTAAAATATGACAGCAATGGTGATACAATCGTTTAAACCGGTTGGAAGAAAAATCTTTCTTACCTCTTCAAGGAAACCTGTAAGGTCATACACTTTATCGTGGATGATGAGCCATGTGTCAGTGCTCATGTTATGTAGCCTTATTTCTTCTAGTGTGTAGTATTTTACACCAGCTTCTACTGTTTGGCCGTTTCCCTCAGCGACAGTGTTATCAGCAGGTCCGCAGCCTAAAGTTTTGTCGTTCATTTCCTCGCCCATTTTAATGTAAACGTTGATGGAAATACTATACTAAACCGACAGAGCAGCAAGCTAACGCTAACTTGGGTTTACCGCTATGGGTGTAGGCTAGCTCTATCTAGCTACAAGCTAGTGGGTTACCCGTGCAAAAAAAGCTTCTGATGACACAGTAGAGGAAAGATGAAAAAACAAATCCACACATACGCTAACGTTACAAAATGTAAGGAACTAGAAAAAAAACCTAACCCGGCACGTCAGGTCAGCAGACCGGTGAAAGAGACCAATGAAATGCGTGTTATTTTACCGTGAAGCACAAACACCACAACTGGCCAATGAAACGGTGACTTTTAGATCGGTATCCAATCAGAATCGAGCATTTGATGATCATGAGACTAGGACATTTTCTAGTGTGATCAACTCTGCGCTGCCATTGCGCATACATGCGTGTCTCATTCGTTGTTTTATGCTTTTCTAACATTTTTATGTGGGATATAAAATAATAATAACATGTGGAATAATATTCTAGTTTCCTTTGCACACATTCACTGCGAACCAATACAGACGAGAATTGAATTCATTTGTCTTTATAATCAAACTAATTTCTAATTTGAAAATAAATTGTGATAAAATACAGATTACATACAGCAAGGAATGCAACAATCGTCTATCATAAATTAATATGTGTAAATATATACCACATTCTGGGTTACACTACTAAATTGAATATCCCCTGGATATCCAGTAGGTCTACATTTAAAAATGCTCTCTAAATGTTGCATGTTAAAATAAAAATGAATTTGTCACACAGTGCAAACACAAAATGGGAAACAGGTTACCAGTAAAATACAATGTCCTTAGTTGAAGACCTAGAGGGCTGGGCATGTGTTCTCATAGTTCCGAATTCTAATTGGACTGATGAATTTGAATTTTGATTAATGTATGGAACAAATACTGCGGTTAAGTGACATAGGTGACATGTATGGGAGAATAAGATGTGCTATGTGCCTCTTTCTTTGCAGATAAGGGGCCTGTGAAGCATATAAATCCTACTGATAAACACATACAATATTTGCCAATGCTTCAAACCAATAATTAACACTTAAAGTCTGGATTTCATCATAGGCACATTAATAATTTATCAAATGCATTAATTAAACTATAATCAAATAGTGTTGGGAGTCATTTGGAAAAAAATACAATATTTTTTAATAAGCAGCATAACTTTTGGTCATACAAACCGATCAGATAAAAATAAATGGTTCCTCTTGCAACAGCAGCAATAACACACAGTGGTATAAAGTTCAAACCCTGTCACCAACCTCAGCCCCACAGCATTCCTGTACACCTCTGCGCACCATGCCAAAGTCTGAATAGTTTGCCAGCTAATTCCTCATACAAGAGCAACACTCAGAAACAGATTTTTGGTGCCTTTGTTTTTGTCAAAAACATACAAACCAAACAGATTTTAAGGTGAAAGTCCATGCCACAAATTTTACATTTTAACTTGTAAAGATATCTCATGCATGTCCTTGGCACACAATTGTAGGTTGTATTTAATGATTTATTTGAATTGCAGATACATAGGAGCTGCTTTACTCTACCAACATTTCAGAATCAGAAACAGGTTTATTGGTAGGTGGACACGTATGAGGAATTTGACTTGATGTAATGGTGCATAAAGTAAAATAAAAATAAAAAACACAGATAGAGAACTATTTTAAGAAAACTATAATAACATTAGAAAATAATTCAAATAATAGAAATATAGTCAAATATAGCAGTATTTACATATAAATATAATGGAATACAATATGTGCAGTAATAAAAAAAAAAAACAGATATTATGTACATTTCTGGTGTTTAAGCCTTTTAAAATAAGATTGTATTTAATAATTTTCGACACAATTTCCAAAACAGCGATCAGAGATCACAGTGTTTTAATAAAATAGACTCTTAGAGTAATTAGTACTAACCCATTTTATCCCTGTGTCTCTGTTATGCTTATAACTATATATCTTTTTTCTCACTCCTTTAAGACTAGTATATTTTGGGACAATATTGAAACCCAAATTGTTAGGAAAGTAATACATTTGGGGACAATAATAATAAAATCAAATTTGCTAAGAAATGATTTGACTTTCTCATAGACTTATAAAAAAAGGAAGTAGTTATCATGTGTGGACACTCTTCCGTCCAGAAGGAGGCAGCGCTGAGCTGACTAAGCCCAGTCTGCCAACATATCCACAAAGAAGAAGAAGAAGAAGAAGAAGAAGAATTGTGGGATTGCAATGGCTGCTCCCTTATCTGTAAACATATGCGTTGTGTTTACGAAAACTGCAGTTTAAATATATACTAGTCACTGCTACAGGTCCATTGATTCCTGGAATACTTACCTACCCATTATTTGACTTCATATCTTAACCTGGATGTGAATTTTTCTGCATTTTAGACCCTCAAAAACAAGCGGCATTGTCCCGCAGTTTGCCGCCCGGCCTTCCTAGGATAGAAGCGGATAGCTTGCAAGCTAGCTGCTCTATCTGAGGTAAGCAACACATTTAACTTATCTGGTACTGAACAAGGAACATATACTGCAATGAATGGAGAAATGCACAATAGCTGTCGGATTTATAGCACTTGTCATCGTTTGAAGCATATCAACATTCACTCCTTTGTTTATAACTTGTAATACATTTCCTAATTGTTAAACAACATCACAGCTGACGCAAAACAAATACAAAACTAGCTACTATCTGTGACTTTAGAGTAAGGTTAATGTCACAAATGTGGCTAAAGCTACTGATGGCCAAACATATGTTAATGCTGAGATAATGAGTTAGGACTCTATAATATCTTTTTTCTTGGGTTGTTTTTCAGTTAAATTAATAGATTCTTAGATTTTTGCCGTTCAGCTGAAAGTGACATTTGGGAACCAAATACATGTTGTTCTGTAAGATAGAAGCACGTTATTGTACAACCAGGTTCAATAAAGGGCTGTATTGATTATTAGACTGAAATAATATTAATTCACTATACATTTGATGCCAATGTATTTTCAAGCTTGATACCAAGGTAGCTTCAAGCGATGTATTAAGAAGTAATAGCAAACATTTTCTTGTTTAAGCTTTTCCACTTTAGGGATTTTCTACTATTCTCTGTTTTATATCACAGTCTATTAGATCTTAAACACTTAAACGCCTAAACAGAGTTGACATTAGCAACCCTTTATTATCTTTACACATTCTCCACTGTTGTCCTTATTTCCCCACAGATAATGGATGACGATGTGTCCATGCACAGGCTGGAAGGGTCTGATCCCGATGATCAAGTTGGAGGACTGATCGTAAAGAAAAAGAGTGCTGCTGAAGAGGCCCATGTTTTTCGGGCTCCCACTCCACGCACGTCCCTGCTGGGCTTGGATCTGCTAGCAGCTCAGAAAAGGAAGGAGCGAGAGAGTAAAGAACAAGCAGACGCTATTGCAGATGAACGAAATAGCAAGAAGTCAAAGGTTACCTCCTACAAGGACTGGGAGGAAGGTAAAAGTGACTCTGGGTCTGATGAAGAAGAAGAAGAAGATGATAAGGACAGTGGTGTTAAAAACAAAGAGAGGTAAGTGATGGTGCTTCACACAACAACATTTTGTTGATCATCATGTCGAATGTATAAATAGAAAAGCAACATATATCCCCCAAGTCTATGGAGATGATCATTATTTAGTATACATTTCTTTAAGTTGAATGTTATTATTAAGATATCTATACTCTTGGATCTCGCTGTTTGAGAATTTTTCAATCACTTTTTCAGTTTAAGCCTTTGAGTCCTTCCAGAGAAAAACACCTCTAAAGCAGTGAAAATACTGAACCAAGTGTACTGCCATGTGGTAAATACTCGTGTGTGCTGCTCTTGCTCTTTTTGCATATCATATATTTATTTTTGCTATGTTTACAAATGTCATGTTCTTATATGTTGTATGTCAGGGACTACGGATGGAAATGAGCTCAAAGCTAAAATCCGGCATATTTACACTTGAAGCATTATTTGCCTAAAGTGTTCATTAATGTGCTTTTTCCCTATTCAAATAAACAATGAAATGAACCAGGACTCTCACCTTGCCTCTGAACTTTGAACATTAACACCCCTTTCTTTAATATGTAATCCTTGTATTTGGATGTGTGCTGACCTTAGTTCCCTTTATACTTGTAGGCTATTTTACAAATTGTAGTAGCACACAAATATGATTATTAATAACGTGTATTATTTTTTTGGGGTCTTGCAGCAGGAAGTATCGTGTTACTGGCTCGGAGACGCCCTCAAATCCCGGAGGGGTCAGCGAGGAGTTCAAACGCAGACACCAGCAGCGAGAGAAAGACAGACGTGAGCACGGGGTCTACACCACCTCCAACGAGGACAAGAACAGAGAAAGGGAAAAAGAGAGGAGCAGAGATAAGGGGAGAGACCGAAGGAGTGAAAGAGGTGATTCTAAAGATCAGTCATTTTGTTTGTATTTCAATGCAAGTTCACTTTTTGTTGTATTCCAGCTTCAATTATTTTGTAAAAATGATACATTTATTGTTAAAAGCCCTTAAAATGTGGAGATTTGATACATTGTGCTTTGTCGTATTATTGTAAAACTATCTTCTTTTCATTTTCTTAACTTCAGTGAGAACAGTAGCACTACATTTTGGACTTTGGATGTATTCCCTTTTTATAAAGAGGATCAAGTATTAAAATACATCATTTGTAGAAGAGTCAGCCTTTCTCAAAGTCATTCTTTGTTCTGTGTCAGGGGAGCGAGAGGGCAGCCGCGGCAGCAGCAGCAGCGGCCGGTCGGAGCGCGGTGATCGGAGCGAGCGCTCACAGAGGGAGGGCTGGTCTGATCGCATCAGCCGGGGGAGTAAGAGAGAAGAGCCGTCATCGCCACAGAACCGCCCCAGAGGTAATCAAGCTTTATTTAAAAAAACACATTTAAAACTGTCCTTGTTAAAAGGTTTCACGGTCTAAACTCATTTTGTTTTCACATAGATTCCTTCACACCCTCACGATCGAACTGGGAGGAGGATGATAGCGGTTATTCCAGTTCACGGCATTCCCAGTGGGAGTCTCCGTCCCCCGCCCCGTCTAACAGAGAGATGGACCGCTCGGAGAGAAGCCATCGCTCCGTCCGAGAGAGTGAGAGGAGAGACAGGTGAACTGCTGTCCTTCGTCTCCTGTACCATGTAAGGCAGGGGTCGGCAACAGGCGGACCCGGTCCGGACCCGGACCCCGACCTATACGGACCCGGACCTATAATCAATACATTAATAGGCGATTTCAATTTAACGGGGCTATTCTATTTTAACCGCCACCGACAGGGGGCGAAAGAGAAGAGTGAGCGATACAGGGAGAGAAACACAGAAGAAGAGACGAGAGAGCGGCAGAGAGAAGCGGAGAGGAAAGTGAGTGAAGAGAATAATTAGCGATTCAGGGAGAGAAGCGGAGGGGAGAGTGAGCGGCAGAGAGAAGCGGAGAGGAAAGTGACAGGGAGAGACAAATAATTACACATGGCGCTCTCCAAGAAGAGGAAAGTGGACAGTGAGAACAGAGCTTTTAACCCTGAGTGGACGGACTCATTCATGTTCATCCTGCCCACTGGTAGCACAGAACCAGTGTGTCTCATTCAGAGACCGTGGTGCTCATTAAAAGTGCCAAAACGCCACTATGGGACAAAACGCAAAGTGTTTGACCAAACATTCCCTCTCAAGTCAGAACTGAGGTCACAAAAATAGCAGTCTCAGAGCCCAATATTATCAGTCCACCAGGATCAACATTAAAACTAAATATCGTTCCAGGGCAGGCTAACCGAGGCTAACCAATGAGCACCTGCATGTGTATGAGAATGGCCCTGAAACCATTTCAGCCCAGATTTAAAGGCCCAGTGAAGTGCATTTTTTTGCTCCAAAATGAAATGGCAGTTTCATTCCTTACATATCATTGTGCCTGTTATTGGCTAAAATAATTTTTAATAATTCATAATTAATGAATTAATGAATTATTAATTTTGCCGTCTGAGCCTAACGGAAGTTGCAGACGATAGTGGCTGTGACGTCACAAGATGTACCCAGTTGTGATTGTAAACATGGTGGAGACTTTGGAAAGTGATACTAGTGTGAGAGAAATGATTGATTTGGACAGCTTTTCGGACAGGATANACTTGAGGTCAAAAAGTAGAAGTACTCAGCATCTTCGTTACATTGACATGACATTAGAAGTACTCCAGATCTTGTACCTTGAGTAAAAGTAGAAGTGGCTCAGATCTTGTACTGAATGAAAGCTAGAACAGTACTCAGATCTTGCTACTTAGAGTAAAGGTAGAAGTACTCAGGTCTGTACTTGAGTAAAGTAGAAGTACTCAGCATCTTGTACTTGCATGTGAAAGGTAGAGGTACTCAGATCTGGTACTTTGAGTAAGGTATAGCGTATCAGATCTGTGTTACTTGAGTAAAAGCTTTAGATAGTACTCAGATGCTTGTACGTTGAGTTAAAAGTAAAGTACTCAGATCTGTGTTACTTAGTATAAGGCCTGAGTGATTACTCAGATCTTGCTATTGAGTAAAAGTAGAAGTTTTACCAAGAGTGTAGGGAATACTCATGCTCACAGCTAAAAGGTAGAAGTACCTCAGATTTACTTGCTACTTGGAGTAATAAGTAGAGTATCTCAGGAATCTTTGTACTTGTAAAAAGTAGATAGTACTCAGATCTTGTACTTTGTAGTTAAATAGTGAATGTACCAGTTCGTAGTGTGAGCGCGAATACTCTCGCTCACAGTAAAAAGTCCTCCTGCATTCAAAAACTGTTCCTTCAAGTGAAGCTAGAAAAGTATTATCATCAAAATATAGATGAAAAAGTAGCGGACGAGTAAAAGTAGTCATTTGTGCAGAGTTGCGTCCATTTCAAGAGAGTAATAAGAGTGATATGATATGTTTTATAATGATTGATCATTAAAGTGTTCTCAAAGCTGGTAAAGGTGCAGCTAGTTTGAATGACTTTGTATACTGCAGGGTAGCTTGTGGATTTACTCCAGGTGGAACTAAAGTCTGATTTAACACTTGATTATATTTCACATCATTCATCCACATCTGTGAAGTAACTAAAGGTATTAAATACATGTAGTGGAGTAAAAGTACACCATTTACCTCTGACTTATGTTTACTGCCAACCTAAAAGTACCTCAAAAATAGTAATCAATAATGTATTGAAAAGTTATTTGGCTGATTGTTGTATATTGGCTCAGACAGGTTATATGGGAGGCCCAGTCTACGTACAGATCACTAATTTTGAAATATTAAACTTAGTTTTCTTTTCTTTAATTTTTCATCCTCGTGTAGAAGGCTATCACGAAACACACATTTGCTTGTTTATAGCATAAAGAACATCTGATTTAATGTGAGGTAGGGAAATAATCATTTGAGTATGTGTATATAAATATGTAATTTACAACAGCTGTAAGATGCTTGAAAAGCTGGAAAATGCTTGAAAAGTGCTTGAATTTGACTTTGGAAAAGGTGTAAGAACCCTGAATGATACAGTCTGGTTATTATGTTATTCCAACACTGGCTTTATCTTATTGTGTTTTACTTTTAAGATTTGCCCTGGGTCCTAAGTGANATGTGTATATAAATATGTAATTTACAACAGCTGTAAAGTGCTTGAAAAGCTGGAAAATGCACCTTGAAAGTGCTTGAAAAGTGCTTGAATTTGACTTTGGAAAAGTTGTAAGAACCTGTGTGCCGCCGATTAAACTCTGTGTGTGGTGTGCATGAAATTGTTGTAAAATCATGCTGCACATGCTTGTTGTTTGACTGGAAGTGCACACGATATATGAGACTGATCATTTTGCCTGACTTTGCTTGAAGGGTTTGTTTTTAACTACGTGTTTGTTTCTCTGCTGCAGCCAGAGCCTGTCATCCCTGTGAAAGATCCAACATCTGACATGGCCATCATCGCTCGTAAAGGCAGCCAGCTCGTTCGGAAACATCGTGAGCAGAAAGAACGCAAAAAGGTTGGTTGGATTATTAATGAACGCATGTTGTTTTTGTGGATATTTATACATTTATTGCTAAACCCGTAAGGATTTTAGATGAAAATACTATTGTCATATCATCTGAAGAAATGTGACGCTCTAAACACAATGCAGATATAATCTTGATACTCTGCTG
This sequence comes from Notothenia coriiceps, assembly GCF_000735185.1. Taxonomy (NCBI): domain Eukaryota; kingdom Metazoa; phylum Chordata; class Actinopteri; order Perciformes; family Nototheniidae; genus Notothenia; species Notothenia coriiceps. The sequence goes on along the minus strand of NW_011369945.1, from coordinate 14,660,130 downwards.
TTGAGAAATGTCAATGAGGTTTGTGGGTCTTCACCTGTCTGGTTGATAAATGCCAACGCTGTCTTAACTTCATGACTTTGGTAATTCATTTATTCGTGATCACCATACCGGGTCGCTTGATGACATTTTAACGGCGAACCAAGATCAGTGAGGTGAAACAACTTGACAAATTAAACACCGAGGGCTCTGTATTGTAAAAGGTTTCTGACTGGAGCTATAATCTTCATACTTAAACTGTAATTATTTGGATTTTAGGCACAGCACAAACATTGGGAATTGGCAGGCACCAAGTTGGGGGACATCATGGGAGTCAAGAAGACAGAGGACGCAGACCGCTCCGGGGGCAAAGCGGTGGGCGAGGACGGAAAAGTAGACTACAGGTGATGAACTGTCCATGCAAAGTTTGGATCTAAATTACATTTTTAACATTTTCTGCTTAAAAATCCACTGCCTTAAATGAACAAAAATGTCTCGCCATAGTAATCATTTTGGTTTATGTTTCTCTGCCGTACAGAGCAGAGCAGAAATTTGCAGACCACATGAGAGACAAGAGCGAGGCCAGCAGTGACTTTGCTAAGAAGAAGACCCTTCTGCAACAGAGACAGTATCTTCCCATCTTCGCGGTCCGACAGCAGCTTCTTAACATCATAAGGTATTGATAGGAGTTGTATTCCTGTTGTTCTGTCTTTACTCTTAAAAAAGTGTCCTACATTAAAACTGCAGAGTAATTATATAACTAACTAATGACGTTATGGTTTCTACAGGGACAACAGCATTGTGATTGTTGTTGGGGAGACGGGCAGCGGGAAGACCACCCAGCTGACCCAGTACCTGCATGAGGACGGGTACACCAGCTACGGCATGGTGGGTTGTACTCAGCCCAGAAGGGTGGCAGCCATGAGTGTGGCCAAGAGAGTCAGCGAGGAGATAGGAACCAACCTGGGAGAGGAGGTGAGACAGCTGTTTGATGCTTAAGCAAACCATGCGTGCCTTGGTAATACTTAGCCGTATTACCTTACTGTAGAGCACTTGTGAGCATCTCATTTGTATTGATTTGATCAGAAAGAAAAGGCTATTAGAAGTACACTGTCTAATAGTCATAACCCTTTCCTTGATCATTTGTCCAAACTTGCTACTTTCGATGTGGTGTAACGTAAAACAAATATTTTTCCATGTGATATTTTTGTATCTGTTATTTCCTTGATGAGATTTGGCAACATTTTGTAACTAGCTTGGTACATTTTAAATACATTTCTTAGTGGATCCCAATGATGTTGTGTATAGTACATTCTCAGGGCCTACCTGCACAAACTCAATAGCAAGTCCCGCGCTGTAACACCACCATCTAGTGGTCAAAAGGAAAATATCATGTCTGTTTCTACTTCATGGTTAGAGCCGAGGAGCAACAAAGGGAAACATTGGAGATGCTTAAAAATGTTGGTGCAAAAATGTATTTTAGGTAGTTTCTTTAATTTAATGTTGCATGATTTTTTAGATCATTCATTTTATTTTTTGTTTATTAATCTGACATGTTTGCCTACAGGTGGGCTACGCAATCCGTTTTGAGGACTGCACATCAGAGAAAACATTAATAAAGTACATGACGGACGGTATCCTGCTCAGGGAGTCACTGAGGGAGTCGGACCTGGACCACTACAGTGCCGTGATCATGGACGAGGCTCACGAGCGCTCCCTGAACACTGACGTGCTGTTCGGCCTGCTGCGTGATGTCAGTACACAACTATTTTACATGTTTTAAACACATCTTTTTTATTTTGTTATTTTCTAGACATACATGCAGCTTCATCTGCTGTGTGACTAAATGATGCGTAACCGAGTGAGGTTGTTGTTCCCTTTTTTATATTTACGTGTACACACACTGATTTCACTCAACTCTCTTTTCTGTCCGTCTCCCATCAGGTTGTATCTCGGCGGACTGATTTGAAACTCATAGTCACCTCCGCTACCATGGACTCAGACAAGTTCGCTGCTTTTTTTGGCAACGTACCCATTTTCCACATTCCAGGAAGAACATTTCCCGTGGACATCTTATTTAGCAAGGTATGTGTCAACTCTACTATCACTCGAAGGGAACTCACTATACATCCTCAATACATTATAATATTTCTACTAGCATTTTTTGGGCAGCTTTATTATGCCAGACTTCAGGAATTAGCAATCATTTGAATTATCTCTGAAGCCTTTAAAGGACATTTATTCTCAAAACACTATTATCTAAAATTGTAGTTAAATCTTTGACTTTACAGAATGTGTTTAGCCTTGGGTAAAGCCTATCTGACATAATCCAAAAAATAATAATCACATGACAGTAAGTAGGATACCCTCTTGACAATAAGTACGTTTTGTTATTTTACATGAACTAACTTTTGGCATTTAACAATAAACATCTCTACTGTTATGCTTTGTAGGGTCATTAACGTGTTTTTGTTGTTGTTGTTGTTGTTGTTGTTGTTGTTGTTGTACTTGACTGATTTGTGTGCTCTGTGCTGCGTAGACTCCTCAGGAGGACTACGTGGAGGCAGCAGTAAAGCAGGGGCTGCAGATCCACCTCAGCGGGCTGATAGGAGACATCCTCATCTTCATGCCCGGGCAGGAGGATATCGAGGTGAGAGACTACTTCAATCACTCAGATATCTCAAATGGTTGGGGCATATTAATGTTTGGCATTAAATACTGTGGTACAGGTATGAAATATGCTGCAAAGTACAGAATGTAAGCTGTTAAAAACCTGGAAAAGTCATGGAAATTCAAAATGCAAATTCCAGGCCCTGGGACCCGAAGTAATCTGCGGCCGCGAGCTGTTATGTGACATCATGACGCACATGGTGTTATGTTTTAATATATTAGAATGAAGCGCTAGCTGTGTGCTCGAGTCTTCCTGTCTGTCGGCTCTGCTGCTCCGGGATGAGGGTCTAACTTCAGCAGCTACATTACCTACGGTGCGTTCGTTAGCAGTAACTGTGCGGAGTCACTGTGGCACAGACTGGACCGCTGGTGAACAGCTGTTAGAACGGGCCGTTCAGGTGTTCAGAGCAGAGCTCCCTGTCGGAGCGGCAGCCAAGGCACAC